>NC_047113.1:64075533-64733658 GCF_902500255.1 Thalassophryne amazonica
TATGAACACATTTTGAGCAAAATAAACGTAAGGTATACTCAGGAGAACTCAGATATTTTTAATGCATTAAAAATGTGAATAAAACAAAGTGTTTGTTGCGTGTCCTATAAAGGTGTTCAAATGAAAGTTGATACTTTCGAATGGTGGTTCTAATGACATATTGGCTCATATAATGGAACAAAAAAATCCTTATTCTTTCAATGATTTTTGAAAAGATAATGTGTCTAATTTATTTATTCTTTGTGTTCATTTCGTATATAATTTGGGCATTATACTGCATGAGTGCATTTTGTGTTATAATGTAAGCTATGTAGCACGTACCTTGTTTATGTCATTGTAAGATATTGTATTTATACGTTCTGACAGAATATACGAAACCCTATCGAGTCTTTGTATAGACAATCTTGTACAGTTTGTCATTTTGTTTTACCTTGTTTTAACCACTTTATTGGTGCCATTAAAATCAGTTAAATCAGCGTAAATATGGTCTCATGTTCATGTAGATCTTTACTGTTTGTTCTCTGATTTCTTGTTGTCTCTCGCATGTAGCGGCAGAAATGGATTCCGGCTGAGTGCAGCGCCGTGGGACTGTTTTTTAAGCAGAATGTCTTTCTCGTAATAGCTGTATCCCGTCTGCAGCCGTGTTCATCTGTCAGCGCGTCTGTCTGCAGAGACGACAGATGGACAAGCGTTGCGTGCGTGCAGATGAAGGGTGTGAAGGCTCACATTTCCCCTCACTGACTCACTGAGGAAGAGGGAGAATGGTGAAAAACGAAAACACTGCAGAACGGATGGCGCACCGCACACGGCGGGTGAGGCGGCAGAATTACACAACCATGCAAATAAAAACATCATTTTAATGCGAAAATTAACAAATTAAAACAATCTGTTTTTATTCAAATGTTTGGTGCTAACCCCACTTAATGTTTTGCACAGCGCTGAAATGACTTGTGGTCGTGTTTGACGTTGAACTGAAAGTCCTGTTTTCTCACATTGGGACATGTTTGGTGTCCAGTGTTCCAGAGTAACAACTCTGCTCGGTTTGTACGTGGCTCGGGGGGGCACTCAACTGAACAGGCCAATTAAACATGTCGCACTTTTGAATATGTTTCAACATTTCAGGAGCTGAAACTCCTTGATTTCACTGCTTGTCTCCTGCTCGGAGCAGATGGCTTGGTGTTGGCTTGATGCAACAGTTTTTAGAGCGAGCGCGGAAAACATTAGCAAACGGTATCCCAGTGTGAGTTCACTGTGTAAACCACAGTGGCTCTAGACTTTCCCCAGGCTGTACTGGATTGGTTGCAGTTTGGGACAAGGTGAATGGGAAGCCGACCGTGCTCCGGGGGAGGAATGACTTTTTCCCGAGTTTTGCAGAGTGGTGTACCTGTATCCAAATGCGGCCAGGCGAGAAAACAGGCAAGTTACAATTCAGCCTGTTACAGTGCAAAACTGTGCGAAACTCAGCCAGGTCTGCAAACCTCTTTTGACTTTTGTGTTGTGTGTTTGCCTATGAGTAGGGGGCTTGTCCTGCAGCACCTCCTCTCCATTTAAAGCAACAGGTGGGCAATTCCACGGTAACAGAATTACAATGACAGCCAAATCTCTCCGCATTTTAGCTGACCATTAAAAAAAAGTGCTGAGATTGTAATTTTGTTACCATATAATTACCCATGTGAAAAAATTGGTGCTGTTCATCCAGTGTTTTACTCCACATAAACAGTCATTCATTCAGCTCGCTTGCGCTGCTTTTGGCCATCAGAGGTCACAAATGTCTTGCCTGCTGTTTAATTTGAACATCAAGTAAAAGTCAGTCGGACTAACAGATACCATGTGACAAATAGAGACTCCCCTAAAAAATCTCCTTTAATTGCAGCCTCTCTGTTAGGAGCACAAAATACAGTTTCTCTCTCATCCATCAGGAGTCTCTGCAAAGTATGGGCCTTTACTGGACAACTTTATCAATCATAAACTGGAAGGTGGAGGACAAGAAATGAGTTTAGAACACAAACAATTAAGACTGGAAACAGTAACACTGAAGGTTTCAGTTTTGGAACGTCAGCTGACTTTGACGGTGTCTGGATTTCATTTTAAAGATGACCAGAACCAAGAAGTTTTATATCCAACATTTCTGTTTCGGAGACAAAAGAGACATGCACAAACTGTAACCGTAACCTTTGCTGCCGAGTTCATCCTTGACATTGGACCCTCGTTTTTATCAAATTAATTAGCCTTTTGTGCTTTTCGTGTCTCTGTTATCTCTTGAGAAAGTGAGCGCACTTGTTGGGGAGGACAGATGGTGGAGGAGGGATGAGACAGAGCGAGGCCGCTGACAGATGTGCGGCGCTCACAGCTGCACGGCGCTGCTATGATGAGAAAACGCAGACGAGATCGGTGAAGAGTGCAAGCGATGAATGAGAAAGGAAAGAAATGCAAAAGACACACTGAGGTCACCTTCCAAAGTTCCATTTTGATTTGTCGTTGAAGAAACTAAATCTACAGTCGCACTCAGTAAAGTGCATCCACCAGAAGTTGGCAGTAAATATCTAATATTAATAATTTAAATGAAAATTAATGGGTATCAAATATTTATTTACAGGCCAGGGAAGATTAAAATAGTCAACTTTTTTATTAAATTTGTTTAAGGTGATCTCCTGCCCGTTTACAAAGGCTTTAGGGTGTATTTTGTCACTTTTTACAATAGTTTTATAATATCGTGATCACTCACAGTTGTTTTAGTGTAAATGTATAAGGTAGTAAGTATGCTTACAAAGAAATTATTGATTTTGTAAATGATGCTCTTAAGTTGATAACAGCCAAATCATCAATTCATTTGATTCCAAAACCAAAGGATTCTGGCTCAAGACCACCTGTGCCCATGGGGATGATGTCTACCCTTCACAGGTTCAAGGCAGAATGTCTCAGGTGTGCGCCACATTGTCTTGGCTGTTGCAGAAAAAAATGTTTTTTGGCAATGAGCAAAATTCAGTCAGAGCTTATTCTGGACATGTTAAAAATATGATTGGTGACTCTAAAATGCACAGACTGGTGGTGCCACAGAAGTGCATATGTTGGCGACTGATGCAATGATTTTGGTGGGAAAAACAGTTTTACGACATATGCACAACAGTACTGCCACGGTCGTGATTTTTGTGGAAAAAATGAGGACAGTCATATAAATTCGTGCCACATCCACACTCCTGTCCCACAACAATGGTGCCAGCATCATTTATATGATGTCGGTGCCTCGGCAACCATCACAAAAACTGACTTGCATATATGTGACGCAACTTCCCTTTGCTGCCTAAACATGAGGGACTGTATTCTTCAGGGGGCTGTGACGAAGACTTTTGAAGACTCTCACAACCCAATACCTCTGTGTGACCAGGGCTTAATGTGGAGTTGCGTCACATAAGGCATCCGGTGTAAAATGTGTAGACTACCGTCACAATGCAGCAGATCTGAAGTGCATCTGCTGTGGCGACACATCTTACAGAGATATTGGCATGCTAACTGGCAACACAAGAACATCACTCTGAAAGACGCTGGACTGAAACAAATCAGGTGAATGTTGGTTCCCTTAAGCTGTCAAACATGGAGTAAAACGCAATGAGTGTCGGGTTTCCCTGCCCTTCATAATTATATAATAATTATAATTTAAATATTGTGTATAGTAACCACAAACTGGCCAGGCCCTGGAAACGCCCATCAAGCAGCAAAAGGCAACTGCTTGTTGCCCTCGTGTGTATCTAATCTGACTGTAGGGGTAAACATTTTTTTGGGTACTTTTCTTCCTCGACATAATTTGTCTCACGCTTGGGTTGGGTCAATGTCAGCACCTCCTTACGATGGGGGATCAAACCCAGCGGGCAAGCTGTTCTACCAGCTGAGTGACCTCACCATTAGCATTGAGAATCAGGCCTGTGAGCTTCTCTTCAAGTATCACCACATAAAAGTGCTGTTTTTGTTGTCATGCTCCCTTCTCTGTCTGCAAATCTTCACTACTGTAAGAAATATTCCATCCATTCGACCGTGTTATCTCGCAGGACCATTTGCTCGCTCTGGGAGGGTCCTCGTGCGCGGCTGCCTCTGTGAAAGGGTGTGAACCAATCGAGGAGATTCCAGGGAGATTGAGTCAACAGCAGCTGTGGATGGTGATGAAGAGAAGCTGTCCAAAAGAGCTTTATGTTTTACTGGCTAACGCCTGATCACAGTGTGAGGACACTCAGGTGAACAGAAAGCATGAAGAGCATGCATGCCCAAACTTGCACGCTCACACACACCTGAGAGCTGCAATAAGAGAGAGGGCGCTCCAACTCTGAACCCGTTTTTTTTTTTTTTTTTTTTTTTTTTATCCTCCTCAGCGAGCCTATTTTACATGGATGATATTTTATGGTAATAATCTAAAAGCAGCCAAGAAGCTACTGAAACAACTAAATCGTGAGTGTCGTTAGTCAGACATTTGGTCGTCTTGTTTGGGTTTGTCTGATTGAATGAATGACAAGAACTATTTGAATCCTTATTCATTCAGTGACATAAATGGTAAATGGGCTGCATTCATATAGCACTTAAAGGTAATAACTCTTGACACTGAGCAAAACTTTAAATGCAACCATTTGTTTTGGCTTCTCCCTTTGGAGGCAGGTCCCCACAGCGGATCCACTATCGATCTCTGTGTTGATTTGGGACAGGTTTTACACCAGATGCCCATCCTGACTCAGCTCCAGATGCACACGATGACACAGGTAGTTTTGAACTGACCTTCTGTTTTACAGGGAAGCACCTAAACTAGGGGAGGCAATCATGCCATGAAACCCTGCAGGTTTCCCTTTCTACCAATCAATGTTCAGGGAAGCCATTCATCAGCAAACCCACATGCTGAGGTGATTGGTTGCAAGGAAAACCTGCACTGTCTTGCCCCTCGTTGCCCACCCCTGACCTAAACACTTGTGCACCCCAACTACAAAGTATAAATATGCAAATGTACATCGGGTCAATATCTATAAAACTCTTCTGAGCTTCTCTTTTTGTGCCAAACATTATTTCTGGTAGATTTTTGTCCTGGGCATGTTAAAAGTGCATCCAGCACTGAGGGTGGTCCATCCAGAGTGCAAATAACTCCTTTTGTGGGAGGGTTTGTGGAGTTGGTGGCGGGATTGGCACTGCAAGCCTCCATAAAATGCCTCACAAAGCTCGACACTGGAAAAGCTCCATGTGCATGTGAGTAACTGTGCTGCTGCCTTCCATCAGAAGATGGTATGTGTTGTGAAGGGGGTGAGAGAAACCTGGTTGGCTCCTCATGTCTGGAAAGTACAATTCATGGGTAATTTCAAAGCCACCAGTGGAATTGACAGGACTGTATCAAGAGGACTGTATCAGTCCCCATGTAGAACTAACCACAGTAAAAGATGGTTCGGCACTGCTTGACTGCAAACAAACTGGAAGCTACAAGTTGCTGGATCCTGGTTTCAGTGGCACTGCTGGACATGTTCGTCTAAGTGAAGGAGCGTTCAGTCTCAGAAAGGCGGAATCGGGGATGAACTTCTTCAGTTGAGTGGAGATGCTGCTCTCCCGGTGTTACAAGCAAACTTTACTTCCATTTGGGAGGCAGGTATCACCTCAACAAACCAAAAGAAAGGACTCGTCCCTCACTTGAAGGGAAAGCATGATCACCTGGTTTAATAACAACTACGGGGTTATTACACTGACCTGTTTACCGATCATTCTCAGTTATTCAGTGCCAGCTTCTTGCTGCTCAGAAACCAGAGTAGTCTGATTTCCTGTCCAAAACATCAACCATCAACTGCATGCTAGCTGTTCTAGTACTTCTCGAAACACTATTATTTGCCTGTGTACTTTGCATGTAGCAAAAAAAAATTTAGAAGCTCATCCACCAGGGGGCAGATTTTGTTTTTGTTTTTTATTCTTGGAAATTAAAGTAGTGATGCTGTAGCGTGTATCAGCCCAGCCTTCAGCACCCCCCCCAAGGCTGTGCCCCTGGAGGTTGCACACACATGCTTGGGCACAAAAGCATGCATCACACACACACACATGCAAAAAACACCTGGCTGGCATTGAAGGACTGCTCTGTTTGCATACCTCAGCTCATCCGCCATACAGCCACAAAGCTGCCATTAAAACTAAGAAAACAGAAACACAAAAAGAGGCTAAAAGGGGGCAACAGGCGGCTTCTATCCTCATACCGCTGTTCCCTCCCTTCCTCCTTCTCCCTACCGAATGTTTACCTTCTTCTGTGAAAAGAGAGGGATGTGGACAGACAGGGTGAGAAAAGAAAGAAATCTGGCAGAGGGGAAGGGAGCCAAGGCCTTTAAAGTCCGCCACAGAGCCGTGACAAAAGCCTCCTAATCTCGGTGTTGTCTTTCTGCCCCTTTTTTTCCCTGAACATCCTGCCAAGTGTGTGGTGCATGTGGAATAAAAAAAAAAAAGAAGAGGAAAGCCATTGCTCAGTTGTGCATTCATTTAAGAGCACGGCGAAACTGGCGAATCGATGCACAATTTGTGGTTGTGCATGTGATAAGGACTTCATGTTTGTGTGTGACAGAAATCTATCCAGACATCAGTCAGCGTGACCGAGAATCTTTAAAGTCAACTGCCTGAAGCGTCCACATGCATTTGTATTTGAGTTGAAACCTGTACTAAATGTTACTGCTCGCCATAAATCAACTTTCTCAAAAATGCCACAGCTCTACCCGAATCTCATCCTGGGATCTGAATAAACGGGAGTCTGTATGGAACCTCTGTCCTCGTCCTCTGGATCTCTGTCAGTGGCACCTGAAATTGCACGTCTTGTTTGAAGAAATCTTCTCTCTTGTATCAGAGAAAACGCTAAATCAAAAATCAGCCCTCCCTTCCTTTTTTTAATGGTGCCTTTTGTATTCTGGGTCAAGGATGAACGCCACCAAAACGTAACGTTGATAGGACTAAATATTTCCGGAAAAACTAGACATTAGCAAACAACACTGAACAACAGACGTTGATAATTACATTCTGGACTCGCACGCCAATTCAGCAGGGGGCAGTAAATCGTCTATATATTAAACGTGTGCATGATTTTATTTAGTAAGTTCAGTGTAAGTACATAATATAACGCAGCCAGTATGTTCTGTATAAGCCTGATCCTGTCAGATCTCAGAAGCTAAGCAGTGTGGGACCTGGTTAGTACTTCGATGGAAGACCTCTTCGGAACACCGCCGGCTGTGTGTGTTTCTCCAGGTAAAACTGGAGTTGTGTCAGGAAGGGCATTCGGTGTAAAACTTGTGCCAAATACCAATGCGTATCTGGCTGTATCCGCTGTGGCGACCCTGAACAAAACAGGAGCAGCCGAATGGACAACAAGTGTAAGTACATAATATAATTGTAAACAGTTAAAACTACATGGACACAAGAAAGTCAAAACACTTATTTCCATTGTGGTCCATTTAAAAATCATGACAAAATATAAATATTAATAAAATAATGATAGTGTGTATGATAACAAGAACCTAAGCAATTTATAAATACATTAAGACAGTAAATTAACTTTAAAAAATCACATAATTAACAGGAAATAAAAAGTTTGAGTTCTTCTAAAAAATTAAGTCCAAGGTTCTAAAAACCTTGTGGACTCGCACGCTTTTCCAACTCATTACAGAAACTTTGTATTTATTACCACCCTTTAAAAATGTCAGCTACCTATTTTATAAATACTACCCAATCTAGAGGCCGTGGATCCTCACGGGCAACACACTAGTTAAAAATATAAAAGCCAAGATGATGGGCTGCATAAGTAATGGAACGCTTTGGTATAAGACCTGTAAATAAATAGTTTAATTGCCAGTATTCTTCAAACAAATCAGGAGATCAATGCATGAACCAAGTCAGTGAATGTGTCTTGGACTTTCTTTACATCAATTATGAAGAAATGCAAACAGTATGACACACTGTGGTAAATCTGTGTGGAGTAGACAGTTCTCAAATATTGAGTGGCTGTGAAAGGAGACGAGTGAGGAAAGCCACCCAGATATTACAGGCCTCTGTGGCTGTGTTTGGAGAAATTGTGCACAGTGCAAGCTTTGCATTTTGCATCACTACTCTTACCTTCATAGTGGAGTAGAGCATAGAAGGATTTTCTTTCACCAAAACAGATCAAATCCAGGCTTGCATCTCAGATGTACCTTCTGGCTTAACTTTCAGGTCTTCTTTTTAAGAAAATCCTCCTCTATACCACTTCATCATGAAGATGGATAACTGGTGATACAAAATGCAAAGCTTGCACTGTGCATAATTTCTCCAGTCACAGCCACGTAAGCCTGTAACTTCTGGGTTGTCTGGGTGTCTTGGTGGCTTTCCTCACTGTTCTTCTTCTTGCAGTCACTCAGTTTTTTAGAAGTGTCTACTCCATGCAGATTTACCATAGAGTGCCATACTGTTTGTATTTCTTTGTAATGGATGTAAATAAAGTCCGAAACACATTCAGTGGCAGCTTCACCATCAGAGAGCCTCGTCCACAACCACCACAAAAGACTCCAAGCTGTCACTGATGTTAAAGGGGGCAACATACAGTATTAAGAACAGGGGTATGTAAACTTTGGATCAGGTTCATTTGGGTAGTTATCTTGTCATTTTGATTTAAAAAGAGGAAACAGTTGTTTGACACCCAACCACTAACCATGAGTGAAAAAACGTTTTTGTGTTGTCATTCATATTCTCTTAAAAATGGCCAAAAAAGCAAAAATTCTGCCAGGGTATGTAAATGTTTGAGCAACAACTGTACATACAGTGAAATTTGTCTTCTGCATTTAACCCATCCTCCTCCATTCCAGTTAGACACAATCCAGCCACTAGGAGCAGTGGGCAGCCACAGTCGGGCACCAGCTCCAGATGGAGAGACGCTGACTTGATCAGGGGCAGAGAAAGGAATAGACCCTAAATAAGCATGTTTTTGATTGTGGGAGGAAACCAGAGTGCCTGGAGGAAACCCACACACACACAGGGAGAACACGCAAACTCCACACAGAAAGGACCGGGTGGGAAACGATCCCATGGCCTCCTTGCTGTGAAGCAGCAGGGGATCAATGCTAACCACTAGCCGTGGTGATGCCACCAATAATTTCTCAAATATTCACACCATTTCTAATATAAATGTGAACCAGTGTACACTAAATGATCTTACAAGTACTTATCACTTTCATTATGAAAATAAATAAAACTTCTTTAAAAGTTTAAATATAACTAGAATTTCTGTATGAACAAATTAGTATTTTTAGTTGACCACAGTTGATCAACATGTGCAGAGTTTTGGTTTATCACTTGGATTGGCACAAAAACATATTCAAATAATTTTAATATATATTTTTTTTAAGTTTGTTAAAGTTTTTTGGTTTGTTTTCACCGATCAGAAAGACTAATAGCTTTGTGGTGAAATCATTCAGTTCAGGTCTTGTCTTGCCTAGAGGGGATTACATTTACAGCACCAAAGGTACAAGAGTTAAATCCTCAATGACAAAGTGTGAAATCTGGATCAGATTAAGCGAGAAGTGTCTCTCGCACGCAGAATGATGAAGATGGAGAGACTTGGGGGGGGCACGTAGTAGGAATGCACTGCTGAATAATTATCACTGACATCACAACAGTTTTCTTTAGCGCTCTGAAGTGACGGGCCTCATTTGTACAGCCTAAAGCCATATACACACACACACACACAGAGCGTGCACGATCATTTGCACCATATTTAAACACAACTACAACACATACATGAAGAGTGTACCATGTATTATTCTGATATGGAGTCTTCCCCGTTGACGTGTGACACCCTGACAGCTTAGTCTGCCTCGGGGGGCCGTTTGTCTCCAAGTGGACTTTAAAAGACAGGAAGCAACTTCAGATCCCACTGGAGCGCAGGGCAGGATCAGGTAGTGGGTCCGCACAATAGTCTAACAAAGCGCACACAACCGCTGTTGTTTGCTCTCGTAGACATACTCGCACCCGCAGTCACACCTGATCCCTCTTCAACAGACGCCATTCACCAAACCCAAGAAGGCAGGTCGACAAAGACTGAATCTACCTGCCTGAACACAACACACTGCCCTCGCCACCCACTTCACTGCGTCAGCATTTCCCCACTGTGATGACTTCAGCTGATCTCATGTTTCCATACAGCTACGCGTCTCTTTGCCTTCGCTTGCACGTGTTTTCTAACAGATTAGCGGTGAAATCGTAAATCAAACTGCAGTGTCTAAGTTTTTTGTTGAGAGAAATTTCATGGCGTTTACTGCGCCACTACCTAAAGGCTTTCAAAGTATTTGTGCAGGATGAAAGTTTCAACCTCTCTCAGCATTGTCTTCTTCTAAAACCTACCATAAGAGCACTTATTTACAGAGTATAATGAAGTTAGTCTTGCTGCAGTTAACAGATGTTGGCATTGAAAAAGATGTTAAATTAAACCTTTTGGTAGGCTTGGATGGATAATGGCAGAAGCTATCAAGGTGGGAACATAAGCTGTTACATGAGCGACACCCCAGTCTGTGCAGGATGTACGTATGTCACGAACCCACTTATGTAAGGCACATCTGAGTATTGCAGTCTTTACATACCACAAATGCACCGTGCTCGACTTTCCACCAGGTTGTTGCTGCTCTGTGGCCAAAGTGAACGCAGCATCGTGTTTAGACCAACACACCCACATGAGCAGAAATGGACTCCTGATTTGAGGACCATTAGGTGTTGGGTTAGTACTGGCAATAAGACTTGCATTGTGCTGGCAGGTGGAGAACTCTTAAGATTCATTATGACAGGTGCTGTGGTTAGAGTGTTTGATGCTGGTGTGGAACCCTGCTGAGACACCTGCCAACTCGCCAAGTGAAAGTTTGAATTAGCAATAAAGTACATCGGCAACCACTGATCGTGACATAATGTGCGCAGATAGACTTACAATCACAAATACTTTGACAATGTGCTGTTGAACGGCACACTAAATAACATGCCACTTCCTTTAAAGAGACACCATGGAACTGGGGAAGGTTATGGCAGTGAGGAGAAACCGGCGCTGACAGCGACGTCCTTGATGAGCACCAGATTATGATTATCTTTTATACTTAAGTATCACATATAGATTATTAGGATGAAAGATTTACTGTTTTTAATCAGAAAGTTAATTGTGATGAAAGTCACAACAATCAGTGCCTGCTTGATGAACTACAACAGGGGTGGGCAACTTGTTCCAGAAAGGGCCAAGAGGGTGCAGCCACTGACTCCACCAGGTGATTTCACTGATTAATTGATTCCATCTGCTCAAAGTGATATTAACAAGTAAGTGTTCATCTTTAAGAGTCACAGAAATGGCTTCCTAATGCATCACCAGAGGAACTAGAGGGGCAATGGAAAAAAGTTTAAAAAAAAAACTAATAAAAGCAAAATGCTTCATTTTTGACTGTCTGTGATGGAAATCCATCTTGACGGGGGGGTGTTGTGTTGCATGATTGATTTTTCCAGGTGTATGTAAAGTTACAAATTATTTATGACAGCATAGGAGTCACCACTGATGAATGAGGTGAAATATGAATCTGAATTATCTCCCGTGTTGCCGTTATGTGAAGCAGGTGTGAAGGGATTTATTGTCGCTGGAAAGAAATCTGCACTCACAGAGCGCCTCTGAATAACACCGTCATCCCGTCATAAGATTCTAAACTGTTATTTGCATTAGAAGGTTAAAATCCAATCAGTGTCTCAAACTCCAGAACTAAACTGCAGCAAAATCAAGCAAACAAACAACGACGGACGTCACATTTTCACTGGATTTTACGTGTATTAAACTTACATTACATACACGCGTAACAAGAGCTCAGATATTAATGTGGAGGCATGTTTGTTTTAATACTCTTAGAAACACACCAGCGTCCAGGTGTGGTTCCCCACGAACAATCACCACAGTTTGTGCGTTTGTTAAGGAGGAGGGTGAACAGAGGAGTGTCTGAAGGTGGAGGGAGGTTTGAAGATGGACGACTTCCACCGGGAGCTCGGGTCATACGGTACGGCCGGCGATGGTGGTGCTCCCTGAAAATGACTGAGGAGAGAAGAGTTCATCAGAAGTTTGTACAAAAAATAAGGCGACCGGTGCATAAACAAAGGAAAGTGACTCACTCAGAACACTGAAATCATTTACAGCAGGTGCAGACGTATTCCAGATGTATTGCAGCTGCACGAGCAGCCTGATCATATCTGCTATACCGTCATAATTCCGGCAGAGGGGATTCAAGTAAGCATGGACAGTAGTAATAATAATATTAATAACTTGTAAAATGGGGAAGCTGGGTTTGGGAATTGTCCTGTTTCTATCCCTTGTGCTTGGACACCTCTATGAAATAATTTTTGCCATCTCAATCGTTTTACCTAAAGGTTACAAATACCTTTCTTTACGATTTATTTCACACTACATTCCGATTATTGATGATCAGAACTATTAACTGAAGGTTAATGTTGAATTTCTGGCCGTGTTAAAGTGTCCTTGAGCAAGACTGATTTCCCAAACCTGCTCCACTTTGAGGGGCCCTTCAAACCCCATGCACTCTAAACATTTGACAAAGAATGATGTAGAGAGAAGAAACAATTTAGAGCTTATAACTGCAGGTTCAGTGGTGGGCACGAGCTAACCAAAAAGTAGCTTCGATAACAGATAATCAGCCTAACTAAAAACTTATCTTTTATAAAGCTAAACCGAAAGACCACTCAAAAATTTATCGGGAAGCTACAGCTAACGATAACTTTCTGTTATGTGTCGACGCGGGTTGAGGAGCGGACCTGCGTCAGACGGAACCCAGCGCTACAAATAACCAGAAAAGCGGTTCCAAAAAACAATAGTTATTTCACCCGCTGGTGCATAAAAAGTGTAAAAACAGAAATAGCGTCCTTCTGGTGGAGTGAAGGCTGGCACGCTCTCCAGTGCCCAAAAGGATCGAAGCCCGGCGCTCCTGGACCCACTACCACCGCCAAACACCCCCCAGGTGGACACGACAAACCGACTCTCTGCGAAGCATAGAAGAGGTGAGGTAAGTTAGCAGTTACAACTAATATCCTTCAAAAGACACACACTATCAGCAACACATGCAGGTCTGTATTTTAAGCTTTATGCAAATGAGCAGTTTCTCACAACAGGTGGAGGACCACTTGTCCGCATGCCACAGCAGTGAGAAGCGAGCTGCACAATCCTCATCACAATTCAAGTATACTGCGTAACAAAATACCAAGTTACTATCAACAATTAGTCAAACACTTAATCACCTTTGATGTGTGCTGACAGCATGTGTCCCTCACCCTTCCTTGCTTCACGGGCTCGATGTGTCAAACCCAGGCGCGGTCCTCAGCGTCTCACAAGCGAACATCACAAGGTCGAGTTCCCGGCAGTTCTGCTTGAATCACACATGACTTAAATGCAGAACGCCATCCAATTATCTGCTTCAGCTGAAAGTCTTTAAGGTTGCATGTGAGCACCATTCACAGGTGCTGCACATGATGTTGATGAGGGTGAAGGATTCTTCAGCCAGCACCTTCTCCACAGACAAATCAGTTCTCATGCCACCTGGAGAGCAAAGAAAAGAAAAGAACACCAAAATATCCAGCCACACCCCCCAACACACAACAGTACCCCCCCTTTAACGGGAAGCCTCCCGGCGACCGAACAGACCAGGACCGAGAACAGCACCTCCCTCCGGGGTCCTCGTCAGGAAGCAGACAGCACCACGCTCCTAAGGTCCACCACAGACAGCAGGACAGGGCACCGCAGCTGGAAGGCCGGCTGGCATCAACAAAAGCCCCAAAACATTCCCCAGTACAATCCAACACACAGAAAAAAAAACACAAAACCCACCCAAACCCTCCCCAGGGGACCGTCCCATCAAACCCCGGGAAGAAAAGAAAAACTCCCAAACGCAAAAACCCAACACAGCCCCACAAACACAATACAAACATAAATGCATAAAAGAAAAATAACAAACAACCCCCCCAGAACGACTTGCAGAGCCCAACCCCCCCCCCAGAAGGCCTTTACCGCCAGTTCCAGGAGGAACAGCCAGAACCAGAATCCCACAAAGGTCCCCAGGTATACATGGAGCAAATGGCGCCCCCCAGCGGACCGTACCATCAACCCCAGGAGGTACCCTCCCCACAACCCCGGAACCCCAGACCCGGCCACACTTGGCTAGTTGGCCCCAAGCCAATTCCCCCCCAGAGGACCATCCCATCAACCCTGGAGGTGGAACCCGGAAGGAAACAGAACAAAATCAAAAGTCAACCCTCGGAGGACTACCAAAAACAACCCCGGGGGGATATAAAATGACCGCAAACCCTGTCACCTTCCCCGGCACCCCGAAAGACCCCAGGTCCCTCCCAGAGCCCCTCGGCGGCTCAATTTTGGCGAACGGCTCAAAACAGTAAGCCAGGGAAGGGAACAGGAAAAACTAACCCAGCCCCAACCCCAAAGCGCAGCGGAGAACCGGAAATACGTCCGGTGCCCCAACTCGACCATACCCCAGCCTCTCGGGAGGGGTGGAACTACCGAAATGGCGAACGGCAACAGATCGGCCCACCCCTCCGACTGAGGTATGTCTCCGCTGCACCACACCCCGGCAACACCAATGACGAACGGTACAAAGGCTCACCGAGGCTGGAGTGGAACCGGGCCCTAACCAAACCAAGAAAAACGCCCCTAACACCCCCCCCCCCCCCCCTCCTAGGTGCAGAGGTCTTCTGAGAACGCTCAGCGTGACCAACCTGCACCACCCCACAACCCACAAGACAAACGGTCTTGGGGCAAGTGAGGTTGGGGTTAGGGATGTAGGGAAATAAAAAACAACAAAATAAAACGACCCAACCACCCAAACAGAAAATACCTAAAAACACATAAAAAATTAACAATTAAGTGAGCCCAGACGGGCTTCTATCCGCCTAACATTCACTCCACCAGACACGCCTCTGACTCCCCAAACAAATTATAACCCCTATTTAAAGAAAACAAAACATTAACACGTACTAGATTTTTTTTTTTTTTTATATGTGTTATTTTGCCTGTCCCAGAACACCTGGAGATACGTCACCATTATTTTTCTTGACGCTTATATGTCGGGGCAATACAGTGATCTCCGTTAGTCCGAGCTGCATGGGCTCGTCAGCAAGAGGAGCCAGAGGTCCCGTCGGAAGAGCCTCAGTGGGGCGAAGAAGAGGCGGCCCAGATTTGTGTCGGGGAAAGCCCCGAGACGAAAAAACCCGCTCTGATGGCCGCCCTCTCTCGCGTCTACGCTCCTTCATCCGATCATCTAGACGAATCACCAATGATATTAGCTCATCTAAATCGTTTGGCTCGTCACAGACTGCCGGCTCGTCTTTTAATGACTCATTTAACCCATCTACAAACATTCCTCGTAAAGCTGCGGCGCGCCAACCTGACTGAGCAGAAACCAGAGAACATTGCATCACCGCACAAGGCTCTGGATGACAAACAATCGGTTCGGACGCCAAATCTCTGGGTGACGGAGTTATCTGCACTAGTATTGATGGTGCCGCAGGTGGAGCAGCAGGAAGCAGAACGGCTTGCGCTGCAAGCTCCGTAACACGGGCGTCTGTTTGTTTAATTTGGTTTGCGAGATGCTGTAAATGCTCCCATATTTTCTCCAAGTGTTCTTGAACTTTTTCGGCAAAAGGAACCGCCTCTGCCGCTGGGTCCATTATGGAATGGCCGGGAACTACTGTTATGTGTCAACGCGGGTTGAGGAGTGGACCTGCATCAGACGGAACCCAGCGCTACAAATAACCAGAAAAGCGGTTCCAAACACAATATATTTATTTCACCCGCTGGTGCATAAAAAGTGTAAAAACAGAAATAGCGTCCTTCTGGTGGAGTGAAGGCTGGCACGCTCTCCAGCGCCCAAAAGGATCGAAGCCCGGCGCTCCTGGACCCACTACCACTGCCAAACACTCCCCAGGTGGACACGACAAACCGACTCTCTGCGAAGCATAGAAGAGGTGAGGTAAGTTAGCAGTTACAACTAATATTCTTCAAAAGACACACACTATCAGCAACACATGCAGGTCTGTATTTTAAGCTTTATGCAAATGAGCAGCTTCTCACAACAGGTGGAGGACCACTTGTCCGCATGCCACAGCAGTGAGAAGCGAGCTGCACAATCCTCATCACAATTCAAGTATACTGCGTAACAAAATACGAAGTTACTATCAACAATTAGTCAAACACTTAATCACCTTTGATGTGTGCTGACAGCATGTGTCCCTCACCCTTCCTTGCTTCACGGGCTCGATGTGTCAAACCCAGGCGCGGTCCTCAGCGTCTCACAAACGAACATGACAAGGTCGAGTTCCCGGCAGTTCTGCTTGAATCACACATGACTTAAATGCAGAACGCCATCCAATTATCTGCTTCAGCTGAAAGTCTTTAAGGTTGCATGTGAGCACCATTCACAGGTGCTGCACATGATGTTGATGAGGGTGAAGGATTCTTCAGCCAGCACCTTCTCCACAGACAAATCAGTTCTCATGCCACCTGGAGAGCAAAGAAAAGAAAAGAACACCAAAATATCCAGCCACACCCCCCAACACACAACAACTTTCAGTATTGTCTCCGGTACACTTGCAACTACTAACAAGCTGATTTTGAGTTTTAACACTATGATTGCTTCTGGTAGCATCAAAGGCGACTACAGACCCAAACAATGAGTCAGCACTTCTGTCTTTGAGCACCCTGCCCTCTGCTGAAAGCTCGGAGGCTCCTGTTTATTACATAGCTTCCAGCAGTGAAGCAGCTGAGAGGCGCAGCGAAGCTCAACTCTCTACTCAATAGCAGTGTCGCCATGAGGCAGAGGTCTTGGAAAATAAAGCAGTGCTGACTTATGTTTTTGAGTTATAAATAAAATTAATACTGATAGAAAAACTCCATCAATGTCAATTCTGTCATTTTATAAAGTTAAAATATAACATATCTTTTAATTTTAAATAATGCACTAATTCTGAAGTTCTGTAACAAACACAGACAGATCACAAAGGATTCTGGGTAAAATGTGCCTCCGCTAACACTGATTGGTTGACTCATTCATTCTATGTAAAAACCAACACGTTAATGTGAGGTGTGTGTGTTGGTGTTTACATATAAATGTGCTTTTGCAAAATATACCTTTTTTATTTGTAAAAAATAAAAAAAGCCATTTGCAAAAAGCCAAAAGTTGTTATTTTGACAAACCGTCTGATATAACCAGGGTCAAAACAAATAGAACACTGCCATCTACTGGCGTCCAGACGCTCATACTGCCATGAACACTACTGGCCAGTAGATGGCAATAGAGACCGTGAAAACTTGCCAAAACAAAATTCCAGATAATCCATGTCTGCTACGTTTAAGATCCGTGGAATTTAATAAACTCAAACTGAATTTCAGACATCTTATATACAGTATATTACTGTGGAACAAAGTCGACAAACAGTGTTTCACATAAACAGGACTCTAAAGAGCAAACAGGAATCGACTGCAATGATTCCAATTGAAAATAATGGAGAAGCAACCTGGGCTTCTTCTTGCATTTTTACATAAAACAAACACAATAACAATGTCTATAAACCCAGAGAATATATTCACAAGAGTTTTAGGCACAATATACAAATTGTTTAATGCTGTTGTCCGTGTGGAGCCTGATCAGAGCGTCTCAAATGCATTTCTTCTGTTGTGAATGTACTGAGATTACCCACAATGCACCTGGACACAGCATGTCCACACTAAAACCTTCAAAATTAGTGCAATACTTTAAAACTAAAACATATTTCTGATATTTTTACTTTATAAAACTTCTGGATGACTTGGGTAATATTGCCGTGTATCAGTATGGGGTCAAAAGGAAAGAGCTTTTTTTTTTCTTTTCTGTGACCAGTTCTCCTTTGTCTGCACGAGGATAGAGCAGTTTCTTCTGGAACCAGCTCTCGTTGCTTGCAGAGGATAGAACATCTACTACAAAACATTTAACAGGCAGGTACTCAACTGATTTTAAACTTAATAAATGTAACTATAAAGTTACAAAGTTTTCTAGTTACAAACATTTGGAGGCGTTTAAATGTTACAAACATTTTTGGAGGCGTGGTGATCCTCCAAAAATATGTAAGCGGTCTAAAAATTACTGCACCAAAACTTATCGGAAGATAATTGGTCTGATGATGGTTTTCAAAGTTATCTGAAAACCTATCCTTAGCGGTTAGCAGATAATTAGCGGTTAGCGGAACTATGCCTACCACTGTGCAGGTTATACTTTTGATCAGCACCAATGTCTGCTTTTGAACTCGTCACAAACCCCACACAGTTTTCTGGTGTAATTCTTCATCGACTTGTAATATTGGAAGCTGGGACATTCTGAGTTCTCATTTGAAGCCAAAAGCAGCCTCAGAAGACATTTGTTTAGTGTCACTCAACAACCAAATTCACGTTTCTTCCTCATTTCTCCAATGATGCAATTTTGTTTTGTGAAAGCAGTTGGCTCAAACAAACTGACAACAAGCTGGTTTAGGATTCGCTTCAAATGCTAACATGCTAGAAAAGGTACTAAAGTTTATTTAAAGCAAAGCTAATGTTGAAAAAGCCCGCTGGTGTTTTGCGTAAATCCTTGTTGTACATTCTGAGATGTCACAGAGTTTTTAATGTCTAATGTTGCTATGATGTCTGTGATGAATTGATTACGTCACCTGAGTGTGGTCGAACACGCTGAGAGGTTAGCCGTTGCTATGACTCGTCGTTCTGTGGCGACGGTCCCTACGTGACAACAGATACATCCACAGTTAACACACACATGAAGACATAATGTACTGTCATACAATCACAGCAGTTCAAAATATGAGATATGACAGTGATATCATGATGCAAGTACTGATGAAAAAATCGCTCACTGACCAAAATACAATGACGAGTCATTTTCCAGAGTAATTACCATGTAGCTTAGGGGAGCTGATGGTCTAGTGGTTAAGTGTTAGGCATGAGATCAGAGGATCCACGGCTCAAATCCCAACCTGACTGGAAAATCATTAAGGGCCCTTGGGCAAGGTGCTTAATCCACTAGTTGCTCCCGGTTTGTAGTGGGCACCTTGCATGGCAGTAGCCTGACATCGGGGTGAATGTGAGGCATTATTGTAAAGCGCTTTGAGTGTGTAATGCAGATGAAAAAGCGCTATATAAATGCAGTCCATTTACCATTTAGCTTCTGAAATTAAACTGCATGTTGTGTATTAACGCATTTGTAGATGATGGCACAAGTGGGCATGAAGACATCTTTACTTTGGCTGTCATGCAAATGATTGACCTCTGGCTGACCTTGCCATGGCAACTTTGGTAGCCACCTAAATCAAATGACTTGACCTGAAAATTTATTATTTAACAGTAATTTCTGGGTCAACCTTCAATGACATGCCAAGATGGGTGACAATGCCAAGATGGGTGGAACTCAGCAAAAGGACCTGAGAGGAGAACTGTAGGTCAAAAACAGACACGCACAATATGGCCTTGACCCAAGTGCCTGATCTTCAGTCAACTTAATGTCACCTGGTCAATTCCAGAACTCACTGACATATTTGCACCAAGTTTGTTGGATACTGGATTCAGGGGGTTGGGGTGTAATTGGACCTTTGACCCCAATGACCTTGCCCTTTGCTTAAACAAGGCTTTTTATGGCAATTTTTGGTTTGGGTATGATATAAAGTTTGGTGGAAATTGGCCAAACGACCTCAGATGAGTCGTGAAATAATTAAACAGACATACATCGATAGATGTTCTCAAATTACAGAACGATATTTCTCAATTACAGAATGATTCCACACTCAGGTTTGAGCATCTACAGGATTCTAATATCCTTTGTGGGTTTTCTTTGGAGTGTACCTCACAGTGAAGGTCAAACCCAAAGGAAATAACTTGGTGGGTTTAATCCTAAACAAACATTTTGTATCATGGTGGGTGGTTCTTCTACGCGGCGTCAAATCCTTCAAACTCCAGTTTCATCAGGATGGTTATGTGTGTTTATATCGGTGTCAGTGTCACCTCATTCATGTGCAGCCCCAGGTGTTGCTTATGTTGTGTAGAATATCACGTTACACACTTGTATGCAGTTTTTTGAAGGGGGGGGAGACACCTTTAATGCCTGTCAAAAGCTGACATCACTGCTATAATGTTCCAAGTATGTGAGGTAAACAGAGAGACAAAGGACAAAATGCTAAACAGACGTTTTACGACTGGTAAGAAAAAGCACAAACCAATTCGTCCATCTTGTGGAGGACTGATTATCGACAATCTGGGGACAGACTGCAAGACAGAAACGACACAAAACATAACTTTGTATTCCCCTGCAGATCTGTAAAAACCAATGTTTTAACAACACAGCACGAAGACCGAAATCACTGCTGGCGACTTACTTTTTTGAAGTGACTCTTTTCGTCCACCTCCATGGGATCACCACTACTGCACAGGAGAGCAAAACCCATTAGATTCAGAACATTTCAAAACATATTGCGCTAAATTTCTGTTCAGAGCAACAATTAAAAACCTCAAAGTACAACTCGGTCCTCCACTGTATGAAAATATTGGATTAATATAATGTCTCAGAACTTTGGCTGTGAAACAACTGAAATGTGACCGTGGACTGACATTTCTGCATCTTCCTATTGCGGTTTTTACTTTGGTATTCATTAACAAAACCTGCAACGTGGACATCAGCTGCAGGACTTTAACTTCTTCTGGTGTGGAGGTCGTCTTTGTTCTGAATGCTAAAACTACAGGAGACACCAACTCTGGAAGTTCTACCTTTGGACTGACCGTCTCAACCCTTTAAAGGAGCAGCTCAACATGCATCCATCAGCTCATTTATCGAATTGGTTGAAATTAACTTTTTTTTAACCTGTAAAACACAGTGGCCTATTTTGCTTTTGTAAGGGGTTAATATACACTTCACTAACTACTAACTCGCATCAATCACTCCAGTGACACTTCATGAGGGGAAAAATGATGTTTAAAATATCTTATACAACACAAAGTAATGTGCAAAAATTTTAGGCACAATGGGGGGGGGGGAGAGGGAGACAGAGGATGAGGAAAGGAACAAGCTAGCTGGTTGCGATTAAAACATCTCGGAAAACATATTCAAACACAAAGCTATATTAAGTATACTTTTAAAAAGTCATATTGCACTGGTGTGAATACTGCACTAAATTGGATCTTTTCACTATAAATATAAAAACAATATTCCACTTAATCAATTAATATTTTATCAGAACAGAAAAGAATAGCTAGATCTCCATATGACAGTGGGATAGATACAACACAATAATAAAATAGCGCAGAGGATGACTACTTTCACAAGAGACAAAGTAAATATTTAGTGTGTCTATCCTTTATGCATAAAACAGAATTTGTTTGGGTGAATTATTCCGTATGCCAAGGGTGTAATAAAATCATTGGCATTTATTTATTTGTCTGGTCTGTGAACAGGATTACGTCAAAACTACTGCATAGATTTTGACAAAATTTTCACCACAGATAGATATTAGGAAGACACCACTGAATTTTGGAGGCGATTCGGATCCGGATTCTGGATCAAGATTTCACTTTATATAGACTTTGAAGGATTATGTAAAAAAAAAAAAAAAAAACTACTTTACAGATTCTCACCACATTTGCACCACAAATAGATATTAGGCCATGAAAGACTCCATTAAATTTTGAAGGTGATCCACATCAGGATTCTGGATCAGGATTTCAATTTCTATGCTCCACTTTGTCAGATTTTGGAGGATTATGTCAAAACTTGATTAACGGATTTTCAACAAATTGGTGTTAGGCCTTGAAAAACCCCATTAAATTTTGGAGGTGATCTGGATCTGGATTATTTTAAGGATTTTTAAGGATTGCTTCCAAACTACTTATGGATACGATATCACGATGTAAAACCGAGATTCAGGAAGGCTATTTCGTTTCAGTTTGTGAATTAAATATCACATTGCAACATCTTAATCAGTCAGACAATCATTCTGGATCAGTATACAATTATTATGTTGTGGAATCTGGATCCAGGTAAAGTCCGGGTCAACCTGCCTCCACTCTACTCCCTCCACCACTCCCTCATCCTCCTCAATGCCTCCCGTCACCATCACTGCGGAGGAAGCGAGAAGAGAATTTAGTCGCCTGTGTCCAGGAAAGGTTGCGGGTCCTGACGGCCTCAACCCCACAGTGCTGAAGGGATGAGCTTTCCAGCTGTGGGATCTTCCAGCACATCTTCACCTTGAGCCTGAGCCAGACGGTTGTTCCTGAACGATGGAAAACCTCATGTCTGGTCCCTGTGTGTTATGTGGGCCGCTGAAGAGGAGGTACTGCTGGCCCACCACCACCAGAGAGCGCCCTGCTTGGAGTGCGGGCTCCAAGCACGAGAGGGCGCCAGACCTAGAAGAAGTGACAGCTGTCATTCATCCTCTGCACCAGCTATCACTCGTTCATCATCATCATCACCACCATAAAAGCCGGACTGCAACTCCACCTCCTTGCCGAGAAATCGCAACTACTGAAGAGGTAATTTCTCTGCTGACTGACACTTTGTGTGTAATAACCTGAACTTCTGTTGCAGCCGTTTTCCTGGAGTGTTGCCTTGTCTGGGGAATTGGCGTTTGGTGTGACAGCGACGGCTTCGCCTCACACCCCAACCCAGATAAGTGGTTAACCAGGAGCTGCACGAGTGTGTGATTGGAGGTGGAGGTGCTCCCTCCTAACTGTGTATGGACTGTGGATTACTGAGTGTGCGGACTCACACTCATTCATCTTATCTCTGCTTTCTGCCAGTAGTACCAGGGTCAACAGCCGAAGAAAGAGGCCACCTGGGGACTCGGGACTTGGCGGCTCCGGTGTTCTTCAGACCGTTGGTGGTGGAAGCCGTGTGGGACGCGGCTTCTCTCTCATCAGGGGTCTTCCATCTTCGAGCCTGCCCACACGTCACCTGGTGTCAATTGACTGTGCAGATTTCTGTGAATTTAGTTGTGTATTGTCACAACATTAAATTGTTACTTTTTGGCTTATTCATTGTCCGTTCATTTGCGCCCCCTGTTGTGGGTCCGTGCTACGACACCTTCCCAACACTGTGCCCAAGAAGAAATCCAACACACTTGATGACTACAGACCTGTGGCTCAAACATCACATGTTATGAAGTCATTTGAGAGGCTCATCCTGAGGCACCTCCACACAGTCGTCAAATCATCGCTGGACCCCCTGAAGTTCGCATACCAGCCCAACAGGGGAGTGGAGGATGCCATCATCTTCATGCTGCTCAGAGCTTATTCTCAGCTGGAGGAGGCAGGCAGCACTGTGAGAGTCATGTTCTTCCACTTCTCCAGTGCATTTAACACCATCTGGCCTGACTTGCTCAGCAATAACCTACGGGACATGAAGGTGGAGGCTCCACTGGTGGTCTGGAATACCAACTACCTCACGAGCCGCTCACAGTATGTGAGGCTTTGGGACATTACGTCCGACACCATCAGGAGCAGCACAGGGGCACCACAGGGGGCGGTCCTGTCTCCCTTCCTGTTTACACTCTACACCTCAGACTTCAGGTTCTGGTCACAGTCCCACCACCTGAAGAAGACATTTTTGGACGACTCTGTTATTGTGGGCTGTATCTGCAGTGACCAGGAGGCTGAGTACAGGAGTGTGCTGGACAGGTTTGTAGAGTGGTGTGGACTCAACCACCTGAGCTGGTGGTGGACCTGAGAAGCCCAAAGACCCGTTTGAACCCAGGTACCATTAATGGAACTGAGGTGGACATTGTGGACTGCTACTAATGCCTGGGTGTCTACATCAACAACAAACTGAACTATAAACACAGATGCTATGTATAAGAGGTCAGAGACGACTGTACTTCCTCAGGAGGCTCAGACCTTTCAATGTCTGCAGAAATATGTTGCAGATGTTTCATAACTCAGTGGTCTCCAGCACCATCTTCTATGCTGTAGTGTGCTGGGGCAGCAGGCTGACGGCAGCTGACATGAACAAACTCAAGTTCATCAGGAGAGCTGACTTTGTCCTGGGGGTGGAGCTGGAGTCTGTGATGGAGGTGTCAGAGAGGAGGATGTTGAGAAAACTGCTCACCATCCGGGACAACACCTCCCACCCCCTGCATGCCACACTGATGTCCTGTCAGAGCACCTTAAGCCAAAGACTGAGGCCACTGAGGTGCACCACAGAACGCCACAGGAGGTCCCTCCTACCTGTGGCAATCAGACTATATAACTCCTCCCCCTTCTGCAGGATGAATACATGATGATTAGTTTTCAGTTACTCACAGCTATATGCAATACTGTCAAACATCTTGTGCAAGTGGCTTTCAGTCATTCTGCATAAACAAGTTGTACTCATTATTGTCGTATAAAAAAAAGCAATGTTTACTGTTTCGGCACTATGGCAAAATAATTTCCTTCAGGATTAATAAAGTTTTTTCTTATTCTTTATTCTGAGTCCTCGTCAACCCTTGGCAAGTGTCAGAAATCTCTGATTGCTCTTGTGCAGTTTTATGCCACCATGAACACTGTGTTGATCCGTTGTTTTTCTGATTATAACTTCCTTTTAGTCATCTTTGTAGAATCATGCAACAGGTTCTGCAATTTTTTTTTTTTTTTAAATGACACGAATAAAGGCTCCACGCTGCTTAAGACTTTTGCACAGTACTGCATGAGTGTTTGGAAGCCTCTAAATGAAACTACTGTCGTTTGTCTCAACAGACTTAATAACCCATCCATTTTCTTCCACTTTATCCGGAGTTGGGTCGTGGGGGCAGCAGCTCAAGCAAAGCCGCCCAGACCTCCCGATCCACACACACCTCCCCCAGCTCCTCCGGGGGAACCCCAAGGCGTTCCCAAGCCAGCCGAGAGATGTAGTCCCTCCAGCGTGTCCTGGGTCTTCCCGGGGCCTCCTACCAATGGGACGTGCCCGGAACACCTCTCCAGCGAGGCGTCCAGGGGGCATCCGGAAAAGATGCCCGAGCCACCTCAACTGACTCCTTTTGACGTGGAGGAGCAGCGGCTCGACTCCGAACTCCTCCCGAGTGACCGAGCTCCTCACCCTATCTCTAAGGGAGCGCCCAGCCACCCTGCGGAGGAAACTTATCTCGGCCGCTTGTACTCACGATCTCGTTCTTTCGGTCATGAGCCAAATCTCATGACCATAGGTGAGGATCGGAACGTAGACCGATTGGTAAATCGAGAGCTTTGCCCCCTACTCAGCTCTCTCTTCACCACGACGGTCCGATACAGCGACCGCATCACTGCAGATGC
The DNA here is from genome assembly GCF_902500255.1 of Thalassophryne amazonica. NCBI lineage: Eukaryota > Metazoa > Chordata > Actinopteri > Batrachoidiformes > Batrachoididae > Thalassophryne > Thalassophryne amazonica. The sequence goes on from NC_047113.1 coordinate 64,100,864, forward strand.
TGCACCGATCCGTCTATCAATCTCACGCTCCATCCGTCCCTCACTCGTGAACAAGACCCGAGATACTTAAACTCCTCCACTTGAGGCAAGAACACTCCACCGACCTGAAGAGGGCAAAGCACCTTTTTCCGGTCGAGAACCATGGCCTCAGATTTGGAGGTGCTGATTTTCATCAGACTTAATAACATTGCAAATAAAATACATGACCTAAAACAAGTGAAGAGAAAATTGCTTTGCATGACATCTCTCTCAGTACATGAATCAGTTTGGTGACCTTACTCTGCAGGTCTGATGGGAACATTGTACGCGGGTTAATATTCACTATCTATCATCTCTGCTGCTGCTCACAACATAAAGTCACTGTGGATAAAATTACATTTGCACTATTAAATTTCAGCAGCAAATCAACTCGGTGTCAACCACGTCTGAGGAACCCAACAGGGATTCCTGACTAAACCGTAGCAAATCTGATGTCTGGCTTTGTCAGGTGTGTGTGTGTGTGTGCGCACATGCATCTATGTGCGCTGCAGCCGCAGGGCAGATCTAAGCTATAACGCGGATAAAGCTACCATAAGACACTGCGGCTGAACCCCTGAACCCAGGATATAGCTTGTTTGCACTGTGAATGCCTCGTACGTTCTCCGCCCTCTTTGCTCTTTCTCATAACATCTGAGAGACGGTGAGAAGAAGGTTCAAGTAAAACACAGTGAGACCTTTAGAGGAGGGAGCTGGAACAGCAATACGACCAACACAGCAGAAATACTCACACGTTAGTCGATGAGGAGTGCCGCGAGAGGGGCATGGGAGAGTTATATGGGATCTGAACGACTGACAGACAAGAAGAAACAGAACACAACATTTACACGTATGAATGCAGGCGCGTCGGTGGTGGCTGCTGCCTTATCAGTGATGGAACACTCAGCACTGTGTGGCTGAAATGAGAACTTTGTCATGGCAAAATAAACTGTTCTTAAAATGATTAGTCTTTTACAGACCCAGTTATAAAGCATAATATTTACAACGAGAGAAGAATTAATTCGAGGAACATGCCTCCAAAAACAAAATAATAATAATAATCTATGCTCTACTGATTTCTTCCTGTTTGAACAATGAATACATCCATCATCTTTGTTAAAAGTGGTTTATTCACTTTTAGGTATGGAAAATAAGGCAATCCGCACACTGATCATTTGATGCCGGCGTTAATAACTTTACAATGTTGGCATTTATCACTCAGTGACAAACTCTTTGCATGAAGACAAGCTGTTTGTTAAAATGCTGCTTTGCTTTTTTCCTTTCTTCTTTTTTTAACCTCAGACAACAAGCAAGGTTGACAAGGTTTGGTCCGGATCTGATCCGAATTGTAGATTCTGTGGACATTTGAATTTAATATTGAAAAGCCCATTTGATGTACTTTTTGTATTATATCTCAATCAAAAGTCAAATCAAATCAACCTTTATTGTCATTTAGCTGTACATACAGTTGTAGTGCAGGCAAAATGAAAGGGCATTTATCACAGGGACCCAAAGACAAAAAATGTAAATTAAAAACACACATTTATAAAAATGCACAGCTGTCACACCAATCTTCCCACTCACACCACTCCAACCCCTCACATACTCATACATATACGCACATATCCCTGAGATGTCAGACTGAAAATGAAGTGAAAATGGAATTGTCTGTTAAAGTGTCCAAGTAGCAGCTTGTTGTTAAAGTCTAAAGTGTAGTGACGACAAAATCCTGGTCAGCTGTTCAACAATCTAACAGTTTGGGGAACGAAGCTGTTGAGCAGTCTGGCAGTCCTGGTTTTAATGCTACAGAAGCGTTTGCCTGATAGCAACAGTTCAAGGTGTTTGTGGAGAAGGTGTGATGGGTCCCTGACAATGGTCAGTGCCCTGCTCCTGCAGCGGCTCAAAAAGAGTTCCTGTCTTTTGTGACAATGAGATGCAAAGTGGCACTCTCAATGAATAGACTAAGTTTGATCTGAATTTGATCTGTATTGCGGATTCAGCGGATATCTGCTTTTAACATTGAAAAGCCCTTTTGATCTATATTTTGTGTTATACTTTAGCTTGTGAAAAGCCACTTCTAACAGGACTTTGACTTTGAACATTTTTTTTCCAAAGTAAAAATTTGTGGAATTGGAAACTAGCGTTGGCGGAGGCTTGCACTCTGCAAGTGCAGCGCTCTAGTTTTGTTGTTGTTTTTTGTTTTGTTTTGTTTTTTAAATCAGATGTGCAGATGACTTTATTGTCCACACCACGCAGCTCAGGTTTGGGCTGGTACCTTAACCCTACTTTGGCCTTCCTGTTTGTTTCTTTACTTTCATGCTCACCCCAACAAATCAGAACCTCGTTGTCCATGTAATCACATTCATTCTCACCCAAATTAAAAAACAGAACACACAAAGACAGATTTAGATGTGGTCCAATGTTACTTTCTCTATTAAAAGACTAGCTCTCACTTGTTTTCTCTGAATTACAAACAACATTTTTTACAGATACTATACATGAACTGAAATTGTATTATTTTTGAATGGCAGTTCACAGTCTTCAATACACTGAGGTGCCACTTATAATATCCAGTAATATCCATTTTCTATACCCACTTACTCCAATTAAGACTCACGGCTGGAGCCTATCCCAGCAGTCACAGCCTGTGAGGCGGAGTTACACCCTGGACAAGACCCCAGGCTACTGCAGGGCCATATATAGACAGACAAACACATTCACACCCGCACGCACACCTACAGTCAACTTGCAATAGAACTGCAAAAACACAACAACCAACAGAACAATAACATTAAATTATTGCACATTGTTATTTACCAGGATTTGGTCGATGTGGAGTATGAGGCGTGTGGATCATATGAGACTTCGATGAAATTTTGGCACTGAGGGAGAACAGCATCTTCTTTAAAAAAAAAAACTCTAACAAGCAAGATTTTTCCAAAATTGCTGCAGCTTGAATTAAAATACAAAACAGAAAATACAGTAGTGTTCAGAATAATAGTAGTGCTATGTGACTAAAAAGATAAATCCAGGTTTTGAGTATATTTCTTATTGTTACATGGGAAACAAGGTACCAGTAGATTCAGTAGATTCTCACAAATCCAACAAGACCAAGCATTCATGATATGCACACTCTTAAGGCTATGAAATTGGGCTATTAGTAAAAAAAAAAAAGTAGAAAAGGGGGTGTTCACAATAATAGTAGCATCTGCTGTTGATGCTACAAACTCAAAACTATTATGTTCAAACTGCTTTTTTTAGCAATCCTGTGAATCACTAAACTAGTATTTAGTTGTATAACCACAGTTTTTCATGATTTCTTCACATCTGCGAGGCATTAATTTTATTGGTTTGGAACCAAGATTTTGCTCGTTTACTAGTGTGCTTGGGGTCATTGTCTTGTTGAAACACCCATTTCAAGGGCATGTCCTCTTCCGCATAAGGCAACATGACCTCTTTAAGTATTTTGGCATATCCAAACTGATCCATGATACCTAGTATGCGATATATAGACCCAACATCATAGTAGGAGAAACATGCCCATATCATGATGCTTGCACCAGCATGCTTCACTGTCTTCACTATGAACTGTGGCTTGAATTTAGAGTTTGGGGGTCGTCTCACAAACTGTCTGCGGCCCTTGGACCCAAAAAGAACAATTTTACTCTCATCAGTCCACAAAATATTCCTCCATTTCTCTTTAGGCCAGTTGATGTGTTCTTTGGCAAATTGTAACCTCTTCTGCACATGTCTTTTATTTAACAGAGGGACTTTGCGGGGGATTCTTGCAAATAAATTAGCTTCACACAGGCGTCTTCTAAGTGTCACAGCACTTACAGGTAACTCCAGACTGTCTTTGATCATCCTGGAGCTGATCAACGGGTGAGCATTTGCCATTCTGGTTATTCCTCTATACATTTTGATGGTTGTTTTCCATTTTCTTCCACAAGTCTCTGGTTTTTTTGTCCATTTTAAAGCATTGGAGATCATTGTAGATGAACAGCCTATAGTTTTTTGCACCTGTGTATAAGTTTTCCCCTCTCCAATCAACTTTTTAATCAAACTACGCTGTTCTTCTGAACAATGTCTTGAACGTCCCATTTTCCTCAGGCTTTCAAAGAGAAAAGCATGTTCAACAAGTGCTGGCTTCATCCTTACATAGGGGACACCTGATTCACACCTGTTTGTTCCACAAAACTGACAAACTCACTGACTGAATGCCACACTACTATTATTGTGAACACCCCCTTTTCTACTTTTTTTTACTAATAGCCCAATTTCATAGCCTTAAGAGTGTGCATATCATGAATAATTGGTCTTGTTGGATTTGTGAGAATCTACTGAATCTACTGGTACCTTGTTTCCCATGTAACAATAAGAAATATACTCAAAACCTGGATTAATCTTTTAGTTACAGCACTACTATTATTCTGAACACTACTGTATATATAATTGTTGCATTTTTAGTTGTGGCACATTTTCTGATTTTTCATAGTGCTGAAAAACAACATATTAATGGCAGTTCTATAAAGAAGATTTGTAAATACTACACAGGCTCATCAGGCCAGTGCTTATAAAGTTGGATACGGTATCCAAGGATGAGCTCTGGGATAGACAAATACTATAGTTTATCTTCCCACTTCTTCAAATAAAACACATTGTTGATAACACAGCCAGTCCTCCAAGGAAATCATCACTGATCCTTTAAACAAAACTAATGCAGCCTTCATACTGTTGGGACAGACGTGCCAACAGTGACACCTAGTGACAGGTCGTGCACCAGCAGCCACACGGAGGTGAATAACCTCACAAGGTGATGAGTCAAGTCTGTTTAGTTCATAATGGGAACTTCTACATGCGAGTCGTAGAAATGTGGGACTTTGAGGATGTTTAACATGAACACACTGATCTATAAAAGGCTAACTTAAAATACATATAAATAACTTTTAATTATTTGAATATATGAGTAGGTATACTTGCCAACTACAGAAAAAAATCAGCAATGGAAACAGCTTTTCCCAGTAACATTCTCACAACTAAATATTGGAGGATGATAAAATTGATACAATATAGACAAAACTAAAACACCACTTTCTAGCCAAACGGTTTGTCATTTGAATTGGAACATGAATGTGCAAGTGTGTTTGTTTATATCTGTTATACCTGTGATGCTGTAAAGAGCTTTCCAACTTAGCAATGTAGGCATTCTGTTCGTTCAGCTTTCTGTGAATGGAAACAAAAAAAACACCAACTCGTCATAAACTAGAAACGAACATATACATCATGCAACTATAAGTTCATGGTTTAGCTTACTTTGCCATCTGCTGCATTTCCTGCTTCACCTTGACTACCAGCTCCTCCAGTTTCTCATTCTGTAATTAAATTAAAAAAAAAAACAATGTACACTAACTAAATTATTAACAAGTTTGCCTAATTAGTTAACAAAAAAAACTTTATTAATCCTCAAGGGGAAAATTAATTGCCACTGCACCATTCATAGATAGACATTATTCATTATTTTATTGATTTTAACACAAGATGAGATGGGCAGGGAACGTTGGGCGGATGTTTTTTCTCCCAAAATGATAAGCTAAGCAATCTGAGTACATTAAAATAAATAACAGTAGTAGCTGGAGAAGGCCATGGCCACGCCCACGTTTCACCCAGCTGTGGCACATAGCTGGTTATTTTAGAGATGTGGGAATGGACCGGTTGACTGTCCTGGGTGGTTGCCATCCAGAACCCAAGTCGGTTCTGTGGTGTTGTGGATGTGGCAAAGCACAGTACCAGTGCATTCTCCCAGAATTGAAAATAATAATATTAATTTCTGAATGCACTGAACTTCAAAGATAAGTCTCTTTAGCTGCCAAATGAATCAAAGCCAACAATAAAATCTCTCACACACAAAGTTTTTCCTGTCGGATAAAACGCCCCTCACCCTTTGCTGGTAGTGACTCAGCAGTCTCTTTTGATGTCTTGCCTGGAACACTATGACCTAAGGAAAAGGAAGAGTGAGAAGAATGCACTAAGAAATCATTTAAAAATGTAGTGCATCAACAAATTACTCTATAAAACAGATTTTTTTTTTATGATGCAAGCTCATAAATTTTAAACATAGCTGCAGGTGGTTGAGACCACCAACAAAACTGACAATGCAACAGCTTGCATAATTTATTTTAACCTACCGTGCATCCAGAAAGTATTCACAGCTCTTCACTTTATCCATATTATGTTACAGCCTTATTCCAAAATGGATGAAATTCTTTTTTTTTTTCCTAAACCTTATAAACACAATACCCCATAATGACAATGTGAAAAATGTTTTTTGAGGTTTTTCAAATGTATTAAAAATGAGAGTGCCATGCTCATAGAGTGCAACCCTCCACCAACACTAGTTTCCAATTCCACATATTTTTACCTTGGAAAAAATTTTCAAGGTCAAAGTCCTGTTAAGAAGAGGCTTTTCATAAGCTAAAATATAATACAAAATATAGATCAAAAGGGCTTTTCAATGTCAAAATCAAATATCCGCAATAAATCCGCAATACGGATCAAATGCGAATCAAACTTGAGAGTACCAGTTTGCACGTCATTGTCACAAATGAGAGTGATTGAGACACTTTTGATTGAGATATAATGCAAAATGTACACCAAATGGGCTTTTCAATATTAAATTCAAATGTCCACAAATCCACAATCCAGATCAGAGCTGGTTCAAACTTTGTCAGGCGATAGTGACTGTCAGTCTGCACCTCACTTTCAAATATGAGAGTGATTAGGGCACGTTTGGTTAAGATATTATGTAAAATATACATTAAATGGGATTTTCAATGTTAAATTTTTGGCCACGAAATCTGGAATCCAGATCAGAAATGGATCAAAGTTTGTCCATTAGTAAAGGATGCCATCCTACATAAGGCTCTCAAATATGAAAGACATTCAATCTTTTTTGACAGTTATGAATTTTTGAAAATTTGTCCAATGTTAAAGGATAGGGATGTTTCCAATTTTTCAAGATTTTGAGTCAAACTGAATCAGCTGTTGCCCATGAGGATATAAATCCTCTGTAAAAAAAAAATCAGAACAATGTATGAAAAATCGTGGGTTCCAGACAGTTCACAAACAAACAAACGGGGGTGAAAACATAACCACCCAACTACATTGGCGGAGGTAATAAAAAACTAAATAATCACATGTACAAAAGTATTCACAGCCTTTGCCATGAAGCCCAAAACTAAGCTCAGGTGCATTGTGTTTCCATTGATCATCTTTAAAATGTTTCTACAGCTTAATTGGAGTCCACCTGAGTTAAATTCAGTTGATTAGTCATGATATGGAAAGACACACATCTGTCTATACGTATATAAGGTCCCACAGTTGACAGTGCATGTCAGAGGACAAACCAAGTATGAAGTCAAATAAATTGTCTGTAGACCTCCAAGACAGGACTGTTTCAAGGCGCAAATCTGGGGAAGGGTACAGAAATATTTCTGCTGATTTGAAGGTCACAATGACCACAGTGGCCTCCATCATCCACTTAAAAAAAGAAGTTTGGATCCACCAGGACTCTTCTTCGAGCTGGCCGCCCGTCTAAAATGAGCGATATGGGAAGAAGAAACTTAGTCAGGGAGGTGATTAAGAACCCGATGGTCACTGTGTTAGAGCTCCAGTATTCCTCTGTGGAGAGAGAACCTTCCAGAAGGACATCCATCTCTGCAGCAATCCACCAATCAGGTCTGTATGGTAGAGTGGCCAGACGGAGGCCACTCCTTAGTAAAAGGCACATGGCAGCCCACCTGGAGTTTACCAAAAGGCACCTGAAGGACTCTCAGACCATGAGAAACAAAATTCTCTGGTCTGATGAGACAAAGATTGAACTCTTTGGTGTGAATGCCAGGCACCATGTTTGAAGGAAACGAGACACCATCCCTACAGTGAAGCATGGTGGTGGGAGCATCATGCTGTGGGGATGTTTTTCAGTGGCAGGAATCGGGAGACTAGTCAGGATTGAGGAAAAGATGAATGTAGCAATGTATAGAGACATCCTCGATGAAAACCTGCTCCAGAGAGCTCCTGACCTCATACTGGGGTGACAGTTTATCTTTCAGCAGGAGAATGACTGGAAGTACACAGCCAAGATATCAAAGGAGTGGCTTCAGGACAACTCTGTGAATGTCGCTGAGTGGCCCAGTCAGAGCCCAGACCTGAATCCGACTGAACGTCTCTGGAAAGATCTGAAAATGTCTGTGCACCTAATGGAGCTTGAGAGGTGCTGCAAAGAGGAATGGGCAAAACTATCCAAAGAATGGTGAGCCAAGCTTGTGGCATCATATTCAAAAAGACTTGGGGCTGTAATTGTTGCCAAAGGTGCATCAACAAAGTAATGAGCAAGGGGTGTGAATACTTATGTACACATGATTTCTTATCTTTTTATCCTTAATAAATTTGCAAAAAAAAAAAAAAAAAAAAAAAAAATTTTCATGTTGTTATTATGGGGTGTTGTGAGTAGAATTTTGAGGAAAAAAATAATTGTTCCATTTTGGAATAAGGCTGTAATGTAACCAAAATGTGGAAAAAGTGAAGCGCTGTGAATACTTTCTGGATGCACTGTATTTGGATATTAAAAGGTACACCCTGTGCCCTGCTAAGCAAGTAATTAGCTACTGCTACAAAATGCCAGCATGTCATCCTAATTCCAACATTACAGTACAAATATCACCATCAACATAATTCAGTCTGTTTCTTTATGCACATTTTGTAAAGCAGGGAAATGACCACACTTTGCCAATTTCTGCCAGCTGTTTGTTTGCAACATCGTTGATGTCGGTGAACAAGGCCTTCACCTCAGAGCTGCTCTGAAAGAAAGAAAAGTCACATCAGTGCAATGGCGACATGACTCCAGCATGATATCAGACTATTAAGAAATGTTTGTAAAACAATGGCAAGCATTCCATCCTGCAATATCCCCACACCCCCAAAGATGACAAGTGATGACAAATTAAAAATAAATAATAGCATGCTTACTTTCTCAGAGAGAGGAGATACCTGGCATTGGGCATTGCATATTAAACACCTGCCTTGGATGCCTGAAATAAAAGTTGCAATTATACAGGATAGAGGATGGTATATCTATGGACATAATTAACTATGTTTTTGCATCATCAAGACTTTCTTGCATAAATGGTAATTGGACTGCATTTATATAGCACTTGTCCATCTGCATCAGAAGCTCCAAGCGCTTTATAATTATGTCTCACATTCACCCATACGCAACGATGTCAGGGTGCTGCCACGCAAGGTGCTCACTACATACTGGGAGCAACTAGGAGATTAAGGACCTTGCCCAAGGGCCCTTAGTGATTTTCCAGTCTGGCTGGGTTTTGAACCAAGGATCCTCTGCTTTGAAGCCCAATGCTTAACAACTAGACCATCACCTCTCCTAAGGTGTAGCTATTAGGAAACAAGACCGTTGATGAAGCCCCATGATTTGGTATCAAAGTGGCATGACATCTGGTCCAGAACCCGACTTGACACAAATATCCGGGAATGCCCAGGATTGCCTTCAAGATGGCAGCAAAACAAAGCAAGACTGCAGGATGACAAAATCTTGTACCACCACAACTTATCAGTGTCCAAAACTCCCCAAGACTATGTCCAGGACCTGTCACAATTTAGGCTGGTCTCCCAATTGGAGATTTTTGGCCCCAGTTTTCCAAATCCAAAATTGAACAAATCCTGCCCGACGAATTATTAAAACAGCAGGCAAAATACCCGCAAAAGAACAGCCATTCAATAATCAGACTAATCAGCCAAAGCAAGCTTTGCCGGGCAACACAGAAACAGACACGACTAAGAAGAAGGGTATTTATTGTCAATGTACATACAAAAAAACTATGTCTTCTGCATTTAATCCATCCTAATTACAGTTAGACACAATCCAACCACTAGGAGCAGTGGACAGCCACAGTTCGGCACCCGGGGACCAACCCCAGACATAGAGACGCTGCTTTGATCAGGGACAGAAAAAGGAGCAGACCCTAAATAAGTATGTTTTGATTGCAGGAGAAAACCCACACAGGCACAGGAAGAACACGTAAACTCCACACCAAAAGAACTAAAGGAGAAACGATCCCACAAGTTTCTTGTGAACCAACAGTGCTAACTAGTAATTCACGTACCTGCAAACATTTGAATTTACCATTGTGGGACATCCACGCATGGCCGTGAGCATGAAGCGTAACTGGGGGGTCTGGGGGCATGCCTCTACCAAAATGAGCGAACAAGAAAGAGTGCTTAAATTGACCCCGACGTGATTTGAACACGCAACCTTCTGATCTGGAGTCAGACGCGTACCGCAATCAGTGATTGCGTCAGTCAGTCAGAGCTGCGTGTCGTCAGAGCGAGCTGCAAAAAGTTTGTACCTGAGTTTTCAGAGGTGGTGTTTGTGGTTGCCATCTGTCACGCCGGTGTTTGCCAACCCGGACAGTGGGAATACCACCTCAACCGGCAACTTAGCCCCGCGACTGGACAGCAACAACGTCCGAGGCCCGCCCAACGTGGTGAATTCACTGTGGCCGCGCGCTGCATCATTAAAGCCGCGCGTCGCGAGTGCCGCTCCCCCAAGGCCTCGTGCAGCCACCGCGGATCCATCAGCGCGGAAACACCGAGGCCGCGCGGCACCAGCGCAGTGCAGATCCATCCCGGTGACAAACAACGCAGGCTGTTAACATCGGCGATCGACAAGCTGCTCATAAGCCGACCATGGGGCCTAAGAAGGTTCTGACAGCGGAGGAAGGTGACGATATTAAAAAATCTCTGGACTTTCTATCAGAGGAGATTTCTGTTGTGAAGCAGCAACAGAAATCAATCATGGATCTGGTGGAGGAGGTGAAGGCATTACGGCTCCAGAACGCCGAGAAAGACCGGCATCTGGTGCAGCTGGAAAATAGAGTGGCTGAATTGGAGCAGTACACCAGAATTAACGACGTCATCATCACAGGTCTTCACATCAAACCACGGTCCTACGCACGGGCGGTAACAGATGAGAGCGGAGGGGAGCCCAGTGAACAGGAGGTCAGCTCTGTGGAAAAAACAGGTTGCTGATTTCCTCCTATCTAAAGGTATAGAAATGGATTTAAATAACATTGAAGCGTGCCACCCTCTGCCCCGGAGAAATGACGGTGATAAACGAACCGTCATCATGAGATTCATCAACAGAAAACACAAAAAAGCAATGTTAAAACAAGGAAGAAAACTGAAAGGGACAAACGTATTCATCAATGAACATCTCACCACACGGAATGCCGACATCGCCAGGAAAGCATGCTTCTTAAAGAAACAGGGAAAAATCCAGCACACATGGACTTCAAACTGTAAAATATTCATCAAACTGAACGGATCACCAGAACCAGAGTAATTCCTCTGTTTAAAACTGGTGACAAACACACATTTTCTAATTATAGACCTATATCACTCCTGCCACAATTTTCCAAAATTTTAGAAAAATATTTGCTAAAAGATTAAATGATTATTTACTGAAGCATAACATCATTTGTGAAGAACAATATGGATTCAGAAGGTCTCGAACTACATCACATGCTTTGATGGACTTTGTGGAAAGTATAGCAACTGCAATTGATAATAAACAATACACAATAGGTGTTTTTTTTTATTTACAGAAAGCGTTTGACACAATTAACCATGGAATACTATTAAGTAAACTGCAGAAATATGGAATCAGAGGTCTGGCATATGAATGGATAGCTAGTTATTTACAAGGCAGATTTCAGTATGTTCAATTCAATAATACAAATTCTGAACTCAGGGATGTCACATGTGGGGTGCCGCAGGGCTCAGTGCTGGGTCCTTTGTTGTTTATAATCTATATAAATGATATAAGTTGGGTGTCGAGTTCACTGAGATGTGTCCTTTTTGCGGATGATACAACTGTGTTCTGTAGCGGTGAAAATCTTGAACAGCTTCTGGACATAGTGGAGAAAGAACTGGAAAAATTTAAGGTTTGGTTTGACGCTAATAAGTTGTCACTCAACCTTGGGAAAACTAAATGTATTATATTTGGAAATAAACAGGCACCCAAATGTAAAAATTTAACTATAAACAATAAGGAAATTGAGTTAGTAACAGAGAATACATTTTATGTGTTATAATTGATAATAAACTTAGCTGGAAACCACATATAAATTATGTGAAATCAAAATTGTCAAAAACTATAGCCATTTTGTATAAAGCCAAAGACCTACTGCCGCAAGAAGGGTTACTTACTTTATATCATTCTCTGATGGTACCATATATGACATATTGTGTTGAGTCATGGGGAAACACTTACAAATCAAATACCAATCCAATATTCCTTTTGCAAAAACGAGCCATACGAATCATCTGCAATAAACAATATCGTGAACCAACTCATTCTCTATTTGTATCTTTAAATTTATTAAAATTCATTGATTTGGTCGATTACATTACAATTCAAACTTTATTTCGAGCGAAAAACCAAGCCTTACCGAGACATGTCCAGAGTCTGTTCCGATTGAGGGAATCCAGATGTAGTTTAAGAGGTTGTGCAATTTTTATGAAACCACCAGTAAGAACAAATGTAAAGGGTTTTTGTGTGTCTGTGGTTGGGGTGAGGAAATGGAACAAATGTTCAACAGAGGTTAGAATGAGTAGTACCTTAGTGAGAAACTACTCAAAAAAGAACATTATGTCTAAGTATCATAAAGAAGCAAATATAATTTGATTTATATGGAATGTTCAATTTATAAGTGGGACTTATTGTATATTTGAATGTGTGGGTATGTATATGCGTATGTAGATATATAGATATGGGTAGGTGTATATGTATATAAGTGACTGTGTATATGTATGTATATATTTATGTTTGTAAAGTATATACGTATGTATATAGGTATATGTGGCACAGCCCAAGCAGAGGGTCACCCCCAAGAGCCTGGTCTGCTTGAGGTTTCTTATAGGGAGTTTTTCCTCACCACAGTTGCCTAGTGCTTGCTCTGGGGGTTGGTAAGGTTAGTCCTTACTGGCGTAAAGTGCCTTGATTCGACTTTCTTATGATCTGGTACTATATAAATATAATTATAAGTGAATAGTATATTGATGTGTATGTCTGTGTGTCGACATGTAGTAGTGAATTTATATTTATGTAAATATGACTGATTAGAATTGTTGGACTTGTACTAGCAGGGGTGGGCGCTAATAAGCTTTGCTTCAGCCCACACCCTTTCGGACTCACTAGTTTTGTCTGTGTTTGTTTGTGGAATTGTTCATTTTTTTCTATTTGAATATTTTGTGTGTCGAATTAAAAAAACTTTGTCACTTTGTCACTTGTCACCATTGCGCCACGAGGTCTGATCATAGGTAGGCACTAATTCCAAACATCAGGCCGCGATTGGGTATCTTTTTTTTTTTGTTTTGTTTTTTTTTTTTTTTTGCTGCACTAATGCAGACAGTCAGATTTGCACTAGGAGACCACCTTTAGACAAAAAAAGTGTGCAAGTGAAAAGTTTTCATTAAGACGATCTTCCACACTGCAATCTGCAATACTGCATAATCCCCAACAGATGTCACTGTCTAATCACATCTGCTTCTACAGTCATGGCAAAACTGGTTGTCCAAACAATGCCCATAATGTTATTGCCTGCATTAATAACATAAATGTACCTTTCTGATAGCAGACACTACAGACGATATGACCACATGTTGTCACAGCTAGTTTGTGTGTAGCACTGGGAGGATGGAAGCAGGAGTTACAGCAGACCCAGTAAGACATCTTCACAACACCTGCAGGGGAAAACAAAACGTTTTGCTATGCTAGCTGGTCCTACGCTAATAACTAGGACTTTAGGGTTTTGTAAGTGAATTACATCCGTGAAAAGTGAAACATTTGCAGTAATATTCATGGGATGAGTGCCCTCATTTAAAATTCCAGCTGAAATAAATGTACAAATTGCTGTCGATTTCCACATAATAAAAAGTTATAGCAGGTAGGTAATGCTAGCCGCAGATGACTAGCTTAAATTTGTTGTTTTCAGCATCATGTAACACTTTCAGTGATAAAATAAAGACCGACATGCTCTCGACAAATTATGTTATTGCCTGTTAATCTACACAGAAAGGTCCCTTAGCGTTTTACCTTTGAAGATGCATATTTTTAGACCTCTATCTGGTGACTTAAGTGAAGTTTTGTATCATGTTTCAGAAAAAGTATGAAACAGAAAAAAACTCACCGGCCGTCTGTGACGTCACTGCCCATGCGTACAGCAGGTGGCGCTCTGAAGGTTCCACTCACTAAACTTATTTTTCTGCTCACAAAACAGAATCTAAAATGATAGTTATAACGCTGTCATATAGTGTAAATTATTTAATCGTGTACCAGGATGCATTGTTCACACCAATGTTGCTTGTGGTGTTTTTGAAAAGAAAAAAAACAACAAATAAACATATATATATATATATATATATATATATATATATATATACATATATATATATATATATATATATATATATATATATCAAACTTGGTATCATAGCTCGCTAACTAGCCTGCCTTTACTGAATTAAAACTGTAACGTTTGTTAATTATTTTATGAAAGGCCCATATGCTTACCCAACTGTAGCCTTATGGTTTTCCAGACAAAAATCATTTGAAATTCAAATTACTTTTGTCGATTGTGGTCTAACACTCATTTGATCTATGGAAAATAGAAATTTACATACAGTTGTATGCAAAAGTTTGGGCACCCCTGATAATTTTTAATATTTTTTCTTTATAAATCATTGATTGTCTGGATCAGAAATTTCAGTTAAATATATCATATAGCAGACGAACACACTGATACTTGAGAAGTGAAATTAAGTTTCTAGTATTTATAGAAAGTGTGCAATAATTATTTAAGCAAAATTAGGCATTTACATAAATTTGGGCACCCTTGTCATTTTATTGATTTGAATACATTTAGCACTAATTATTGGAACACAAAATTGGTTTGGTAAGCTCACTGACCCTTGACCTCCTTACCCAGGTGAATCCAATCATGAGAAAGCCATTTGCAAATGTTTCTCCTTTTTGCATCTCTTCTCATGAGTGGCAACATGGGAGCCTCTAAACAACTCTCAAATGACCTGAAAACAAAGATTGTTCAACATCATGGCTTAGGGCTGGGGTATTCAAGTCCAGTCCTTGACGACCAGTGTCCTACATCTTTTAGGAGTGTTTCTGCTTCAACACAACTGAGTCAATTAATGAGGTCATTAGCAGCACTCTGGAGAACTTGACTGCATACTGAGGAGGTAATTCAGCCATTTGATTGAGGTGTGTTGGACCGGGGACACACATCTAAAAGTTGCAGGACACCGGCCTTTGAGGACTGGAGTTGAATACCCCTGGTCTAGGAACACAAAATTAGTTTGGTAAGCTCATTGACCCTTGACCTTCTTACACAGGTGAATCCAGCCACGAGAAAGGGTATTTAAGGTGCCCATTTCTAAATGTTTCCTCTCTTTGCATCTCTTCGAATGACCCTCTCAACAATGCTCAAAGGACTTGAAAACAAAGATTGTTCAACATCATGGTTTAGGGGAAGGATATAAAAAGCTATCTCAGAGATTTCAGCTGTTAGTTTCCACTGGGAGGAACATAGTGAGGAAATGGAAGACCACAGGCACAGTACTAGTTAAAGCCCAAAGTGGCAGGACAAGATAGACCTCAGATAAGCTGAAGCGAAGGATGGTGAGAACAGTCATAGGCAACCCACAGACCTGCTCCAAAGACCTACAACATGATCTCGCTGCAGATAGTGTCTCTGTGCATCGTTCAACTATACAGCGCACTTTGCACAAAGAGATGCTGTATGATGCTGTAATGCAGAGGAAGCCTTTTCTGTGTATACGCCACAGTCGCTTGAGGTATGCTAAAGCACATTTGGACAAGCCAGCTTCATTTTGGAATAAGGTGCTGTGGACTGATGAAACTAACATTGAGTTATTTGGACATAACAAGGGGCGGTATGCATGGCTGAAAAAGAACACAGCATTCCAAGAAAAATATGTGCTACCTACGGCTATAGGAAGCGTTTAGAGGTTGTTATTTCTGCAAAAGGAGGATCTACTAAATATTGATAGATTTTTTCTGTTGGGGTGCCCAAATTTATGCACCTGCCTAATTTTGTTTAAAGAACTATTGTACACTTTCTGTAAATCCTATAAACTTCATTTCACTTCTCAAATATCACTGTGTTTGTCTGCAATATATATTTAACTGAAATTGCTGATCCAAACAACCAATGATTTATAAAGGAAAATCATGGAAATCATCAGGGGTGCCCAAACTTTGCATACAACTTTTAATGTTTTTCTGACATTTATTCTACTACCTTTTTTATGGATTCATTCTAAAATAATCCAGAGATTAACCACTAACAAAAAACAGTGGAAAATAAAACAAAATTAAGGCAGATCCATACTGTATTGCTGACTTGTTTGCTAAAAATACAAAGCAATTTTAAATAAAAAAAATGTATTTAACACCACCCCCCCCCCCCCCCCCCCCCAATAAATAAATAAAATTAAATTAAATTAAATAAAAAAATGTTGTTATGGATATTTAATGGGTTGGTCAGGTCTGGACCCCTGGTTGGGAATCAGGAGGTCGAGTTTGAAGTTTTGTATGTTCTGTTGAAATTAGAAGTGCACTTGCTGTCATAAGTCATAATATTACTCTTACTGGCCAATCAAAACAAATTCATTTTTTGCTTTGGCTGAACTAATGAAAAAGTGAGGAAAATTATAAAAATGCATATTATTTTTTGCCTTGTAGTTTCCACCCCCCACCCATCCCCTCATTATTAAAAAAAGGTGGTGGGGGGGCTCCATGGCAAAACATATTGTGAACCACTGGTCTCAGTCTTACATGTATCTTGCAGTGAGGTGAATTATGAGTTGGTGCTATAAATAAATACAATAATAATACATACATACATACAATAATTAATAAATAAATATAAATTTATTTTTTATAACCATTTTTCAGTTTCAGCTTTATTGACATCTGCTGTAAGAGTCACTTTTCTCAATCAGTGTGTTAAAATCACTGATGATGAGTAGTTTCCAGGAGGTTCCATCCTTATATTTATTTTTAATTGAATTATATTTTTGTTAACAAAATATTGTTTCTTGCAATATTCTCCAACATTTTGACAGTCATTCAAAAAAAAAAAAAAAGTGTTAATAGCACATTCTGCAAATTCATCAGTTTCTGCCACAACAGGATTCATACAATGATTAGACCAACTTCTTGGCAATGAAGAAGTCTTTCAGCCTTTTCAGCTGCCAGAAACCAACTGAGAGCAGAATGGACGTCTGCACCACGGCCCACCAAAGCACTTTGCTGTTCGTGTCTTCGCTGATCTGACGAAACATCTCTTCTTTCTCCTGAAAAAGTGGAGACAGTGCAAAAGGACCATATTAAATCGCATTGCAATATTTTCATTTTGTATTCACAGAAGGGAGATCCATCACTTTAGAAGTAATGGATTAGGAACTATGAAAGAACCAAGGTAAGAATATTGTCATTCTGCTTTTAAATTATCAGAACTGTTTGCCTGATTGCTGCATTGTTCTGGCTTCTTCTCCACATAGCATTACACTCAAAATACTTGTACTTTACCCTCTGGTACACCTGCTGCCTGGTAATGTATACCATCTGATCAGTGAGATGGTTGAGGATGTTCTCCAAAGTCTGCATGTTGTCTTTGGTCTTCTTGTCGGTGCTGTGATCGATCACATGCTCTCCCATCTGGACATCCAAATGTAGCTTCTGGGCAGCATAATGGATTTCAAAAAGTCTTTAATGTTAGATTGTAAGATGACAATAGAGTACATGTCGCTGTGTGTTTGTCTACGTATCTCACCAGCCTCTCTCCAGCAAAGACGGAGAATCTCGTGGAGTTGGTTTGGAAGCAAAGGAAGTGCTGACCAGAGGCATGTGCAGTGAAGGTGAATTTGCCAAATTTGCCGTAACGTTTGGTCATCAAAATCTAGATGGCAGGAAAGTTGTGTTATGCAGCAGTTTCTTCAAAAGTGGGTTGGAAAGAAAATGTTTTGATTGTAAAGGGAATATAGGTAGATGCGCCTATGCAGGGGCTGTGATAGGCCTTTACCATGAGCAGGGTATAGGTTCCTGAACCGGTGCCGAATCAGGTTATTTGAACCTTGCCATTTAGCAAACCATTTGACCGTTTGGGAAGTTGCCGCTTCACAATGGAGGTAGCTTGGACACTAAGTACATCAGCTCCAAGGTGAGTTGTAGCTCTGTGCTAATAGATTCTATTCCATGTGCCTTCTACTAGCTGAAATTTCACATCTTCTCTTGAAGAAAATCCTTCTCTCTTGTTGAATCAGAGAAAACTAAAAAATATATATAAAAATAAATCTGCCCTTCCTCATCACTTTTTTTCTGATGTCAAGGTAGATAAAGTAATGTTTTTTTTTTGTGTGTGTGTGGGGGGGGGGCTTACATGGAGAAATGTGGGGGTGTTGAATGGGGAACCTTCCACACCGAAATCAAGTGCTAACCACTTGGCCACCAAACCTGGGTGTGGATATATGGGTGATTCTTTAACTACGGGCACTATTGGCCTTGTAAATGTAATTTCCACCACACCATTGCCTTACAATATAAAGCGCCTTGGGGCAACTGTTTGTTGTGATTTGGCGCTATATACATGTGCTCTGATGTCACTGTTTATCTCCATAGAAACTACCCAAACAATCTTTCATACAAACTGTTTAAAAGGACATTACAGTGTTGTGGTGGAAATTACGGCAAGTGTGGGACAACTACATTTTGTTTAAAAAAATCACAACAGTTGTATGACATTGAATACCCCAATTATGTTTTGATTATTTTACTGATATTTTATTCAGAGATATTTTAAAACATTAGAAAAAACGTTTCTTTACCATTCATTTTTATCATTGAAGATCAAAAGTCTGGGTGTAGGACAAGCACAAAACGGCAATATTTGCATATAATGATGCTGAAAAAAAGGTGAAAAAGTCATCATAGACTACTAGAACAAATTTCTTAACACACTTTCATTGTAAAGATAACTATAAAAGTGTGAAATTTCCCCTTTTTTCTGTTTTTCATACAATATGATCAAAGGACATAATAAGTGCCCGTAGTCTAAGAATCACCCATATATACATATGTGTGTATATACCCACACGCTGTATTTCTTCAGAGTACAATGCTGCTGCCAGACTTTTAACACAAAGTAGAAAGTGGAACAGCGGTGTGCTGTGGCTACCCACAGGCAGTCTGCCACCTGCCATCTCTTGCCCTGCTATTAATGCAACACTTTATCTTTGCACACTTAGGCTTCTGACGTGCCTGAGTGGTCCATGTCTTATGGTAAGGTTCTGTACTCTTGTCTTGGCCCAATACACCAGCCACAGTAGTGATCGGATATTTAGCTGTGATCTGGGTCTCGGTGTGTGGATAGTCGTGTTTGTGGCCGTCACCACAATTCGGTTTTTGGGTGCTCTTAAGTGGATTAACACTACTCGTACATTGTTCTAGATTAGGGTATGGATGCTCACTAATTAGACAACAGACTGTTGCTGTCACTGTTCATGTGTGGTTGTTTGTCCTGGTATGTTGTATGGTTGGGGCCCCGTCTCTTCGGTGTCTCACGTCACAGTTATTGTCTTCACCACTTGTCTCTCTTTCTTGTCTGTCTTTGTGTTGTTTTGATGGTGGGCCCTTGCTGATAGAAGTTGTCAGTTGGTTTTGAGTAGGATGTTGTAGGCTGATCGGAAAGGGCGGATGGGGGTCACACACAACACATTCACTCACGCACTACATACCTTCTGTCTTGCAAGAATAAATTGCATATATGGGTATTAATGTTCATAAATAGTTCTGCCAGTGTGGCATTTACCATTACTATATATGCAGACAAGGGGAAAAAAGAAAAAAAATAACACAAAGAAGAAAGTTTGACCACATTACACCCATTCTGGCGTCCCTTCATTGGCTTCCATTTTTGCCAAATCAGATTTTATCTATAAAACTGTTCATGGCCTGGCTCCTTCCTACCTGGCGGACTTGGTCAAGTCCTATGTGCTGGCGCGGCCCTTGCGTTCACAAGGCACAGGACTTCTGTGTGTTCCAAGGGTGAATAAAAAGTCTATAGGGTATAGAGCCTTCTCTTACCGTGGCCCTGCCCTCTGGAATGATCTACCTGCATCTACAAGTATAAGCAGTCCAACACGGTGGGGACTTTTAAATCAAGATTGAAGACCCACATTTTTAGACTGTCTTATTGTTAATTTTTATGTTGCTTTGCGATTTCTTTTTATTCTACTATGCTTTACCTTTTTACTGTGCTCTTTTCGATTTTAATTCACTTTGTGCTGCTATGATATGTGTGTTGTGTGAAGCGCCTTGAGGTGACTCTGTCGTGAGTTGCACCAGACAATAAGTTTCACCTTTTTCTGTGTTATGAGCTCTTTAATTTGGGATTTTTATGCATTGTTGCAGTGTATTTTTCCATTAATGGCATTTATTCTTTTATTATTGCAGTTCATAACTGTGTGTTTGCAAAGGGGCCAACTCTATAGTTACTGAGAACAATGAAATGATGAGGATTTTTTTTTTTTTTAATTGGTGTTACAGCTGCCCATGGTTGTGGGCAACACAGTGGATTAGTGGTTGGCACTGTT
Source organism: Thalassophryne amazonica (assembly GCF_902500255.1). Lineage (NCBI taxonomy): Eukaryota > Metazoa > Chordata > Actinopteri > Batrachoidiformes > Batrachoididae > Thalassophryne > Thalassophryne amazonica. Next base: position 64,121,645 of record NC_047113.1, read on the forward strand.
GCCTCACAGTGAGGAGGTCTCAATAATGCCTCCCACCTCTTCCTGTCTGTGTGGAGTTTGTGTGGGTTCCCTCTGGGTGATGCAGTTTCTTCCCACTTCCAAAGACATGCAGGTCAGGGGCATTAGCAACTTTAAATTGACCATAGGTGAGGGTGTGAATGCATGCGTCTGTCTATGTATCAGCCCTCCGATGGGTTGCAGCCTGTCCAGAGTGTACTCCACCTCTGGTCCAGTGACTGCTGGGATACACTCCCGCCGTGACCGTTCATTAGACTAAGCAAGTATAGAAAATGATTGAATGTCCCGGTTGCTCTGTGCTGCCACAGTGGATCCAGTGGAGGCCCAGATTGAGATTTGGCACAAGTTTGGTGCCGAATGTCTTTCGTCACACACTGTAAGTGGTCTCCAGCCAGTTACTAATCAGTACCTACTTTGCTGAACGTATGGGATCAGGTGGTGTGGAGGTTGCGCACATCAGACTGCTTATTTCTTATTGTGAAATCAGGTGGTCATAACTGGCAGGTGTCACTGATGTCTCTTTTTTTTATATATATATTTGCAGAACTGTCACCAGACGGTGACTCAGTATGATTTTTTTGTCTTTATGCAATGGAATTGTGTCGAGTATATTTTCAAACGGTCTTGTTTTATTCAATCTTGCTTCTCAAAATGAATCTGAGCAAATTCTGTTGCACTATCAAATGTTTTAAAAAAAATTTAATTATAGCATAACACTGCAGCATACTTCTAACATTATAAGTGTGATAATTTTTGTACACATTTGCTATATCATGATATATATCAAAAATATAGGTCAAAATATTACAAAAATAAAGTCGTAATTGTATGAGGGAAAAAAAAACTCATTACAGTCTGCAGGGTTATTGCTTCTCATATAAATATCACTAGTTTTTTCTCAAATTACAATGTGATTCTCGTAATATTACAAGTTTTTTTTTCTTATAAAATTACAACTTTATTCTTGTAATATTTTGACTTTATTCTTGTAATATTACGAGTTTTTGCTCATAGAATTACAACTTTATTCTTGTAATATTTTGATTTTATTCTCGTAATATTTTGACTTTATTCTTGTAATATTATGTTTTTTTCTCAAAAATTACAACTTTATTCTTAAAATATTTTGACTTTATTCTTGAAATTAAAAAAAGAAAACTCAATGTGGCCCTAAAACACTGTCGTAGTCACCAAACCTAGGCTTTGGAAATTAAAGAAACTGACAAACTCTCTTCATGCTCCATGTAACCTCTACTACACCTGCTCCTAATTTCCATCATGCATTTATGAAAGTTTAATTCCATGCACTTGTGCTAGGTGGCAGTGTTCAGCTTACCTGACTTATCATTTTGTGTTCACTCCCTACATTTTCCATTGTTTTAGGATTATTATATTATCATATATTAGTATTCATCCTAATGGGATGAATAGAATAGTGTGGATGGATGAACGGACAATGATTGCAGGGAATCACCCAGCCTTACTTCACATGATGCTTTGAAGCATCATGTGAAAGCTTTTAATCAAATAATTTTGCGTTTTGCTCTTGAAGACATCAACCAGCACTCACATGCACACATTTGTATGATAGCTGCCTAGTTTTAAATCTGTCCTGCGAGTCTGCTACCTCATGGTTTGGGTCTCTTATTGTCACAGTGACGCCGAGATGAGGAGAGTGTGTTGGCGAGTTCAGGTCCCATGGCTGCAACAGGAAATAACCTGAAGGTAAGAGACAGTCAGACACGTGTGTGCACATACATGCACATTAGATTAAGCATGTATGGGAAATAGACTTAATCTGTTGGACTTTTCATTAAATTCCTAATATATGGCGTGGTGGTTTTTATGCATCACACATCTCTTTTTTAACAAAAACAATACCATTTTGCATTAATTGGCATTTCTCTTTGTGTTTTTTTGCACAACAACAAATTAGGCGAAACCGAACATTATACCCTAAAAATGCACTTTTAAAAAATGCAGTCAACATAATACTGCCAGTGTTCTATAGTTGCAAATATCACACAGTTTGTTTTTCCAATCACAGGAGAATATTCTGTCTGCAGGACTCACCGGTCACTAGCATGTCTTCGGGAACCTCTTCAATGATGCATTTCTCCTCCTGCTCTCCAAGATCAAAATACATGGCAGCTGCCAGCAGCAGGTAACACTGAAGGAGGAAGCCAGTAACTCCCAAAGCCATGATCACTCTCAACAATGAGATATTCAACCACTCAGATGACCTTTAAGAGGCTGCCACTGCTAAATCCACACTATGCCAGACAGATTATACAACAAATCACATTTAGAGGTTTGTCGTGAACTCCAACCTGCACTCTGTGTGTTTAAATCATGAGGCTTTTAGGGAAATAAACTGTGAGAAAATCACAGGTGCTCCTACCAGTGACGAGACATTCTGCTGGTTTTGTGATTGGCGAATGAGAGTCAGTGACAAAGTACGCTGTATGCTAGAGGTTTTTGATTAGTGCCTGAAGACTATTACACTAAACCTGCAAGACAGTTTAGTGAAGCCTCTCACACAGAATATATTCTTGTAATGTAGCACACAAAGCATTCTCTGCCAGTTTTGTCTTCACTGTAGTATTTAACTAGAACACCGCACTCATAGAGCACAACCCTCCACCAACACTAGTTTCCATTTCCACAAAATTTTAACTTGGAAAAAAAATTCAAGGTCAAAGTGCTGTTAGAAGTGGATTTTCATGAGATAAATTGCATGTTATCAAATGTCAGGAATATTTATTTAGTTCATGCACTTGAATCAAAGTTTTTTTTGTGGTGTTGTCATGTTTATTTTATTGTTTGTTTGTTTGTTTGTTTGTTTTTTTCTACTTTTTCAGCTTCTGAATTATTTTTCACATAATCTTCACAGAACATTGGTTATCTCTGCTGTGCACAATTTGTCATTGCTTTTTGGTTTCCGACTGATAACTGGAAGATAAACAAACAGGCATAAAACTGGAACCTCCATCCAATTTTGGTGGTGTAGGTAAATCCATAACAGAAAAATACGAGGGACTGAGGTACTTTTGATTGAGATATAATGCAAAATACACACCAAATGGGCATTCTAGTGTTAAACTTAAATGGCCACAAAATCTGTAATCTGGATCAGATCCAGATCAAACTTTGTCAGCCAATGGTGAGTGCCAGTCTACACCTCACTTTCAAATATGAGAGTGATTGGGGCACATTTGATTAAGAAATATTGTAAAAAAAAAAATAAAAAAAAGCATTAAATGGGGTTTTCAGTGTTAAATTTAAGTGGCCACAAAATCTGTAATCTGGATCAGATCCGGATCAAAGTTTGTCAGCCAATGGTGGGAGCCAGTCTGCACCTCACTTTCAAATATGAGAGTGATTGGGGCATGTTTGATTAAGATATAATGTCAAATATACATGAAATGGAGTTTTCAGTGTTAAATTTAAATGGCCACAAAATCTGTAATTTGGGTCAGATCCAGATCAAACTTTGTCAGTTGATATAGGTTACCATCTTACATAACACTTTCAAATATGAAAGGAATTTGATATTCTTTGACAGAGTTACGAATTTTTGAAAAGTTGTTCAATGTTAGAGGATAGGGATTTACCCACTTTTCCCAAGATTTTTCGACTTTGGGCTTTGACCTATGACCTTGAAAGGAAATTAATCTTAAGTTAAAAAAAAATCATAACTATATGAACAAGTATGGGCTCCAGGCTGTTCACAAACAGACAAACAAACAGGTGCAAAAACATAACCTCCTCCAACATTGTGGGCGGAGCTAATAAGCTACCAGTGGTGCATGGTGGGAAAATAAAAATCCAATCAAAAGGGAATGATGCTTTTTTTTCAGATGTAACACTGTTGATATTCAATAACCTTGAGATTTCAAATCTTGAGATTGATTAAATTAGCATTTGATGAAATATTTTACATGGTTGTAAAAGTTGTAAGAGTGAACTAAGCAGCACCTTCATTCTATGTGCTGTTCAAATTAGATGTTGAATGGACTGCAGACGCTCAAAGCGTGTTACAATGATTCCTTTTAGCGACCCACCCGCACTGATCTTAACACGTGTTTCCTCTTTATTGACCATATATAAAACACATTCGCCCACTTCATTTATTTATTTGCAGAAAAAAATGTTTCAGCACAAAACCTCTTGCATGTTGAACTGGTGTTTCAGTAACACTGCTGAATACACATTAGCACTGACAGTTTTCATACACTGTGTGCTACAAGTTCAAATCCTGTGTAAAATCTGTTCTTTTGTCTTCATCCCGATTCCATTAATATTACTTTTGGAAATGGCCCAGAATAGTTGACCTTAATTTGTGTCTGGCTTACGTTTGTGTGAGTAGGAACAGTTGAAAATTATCCGATTCCTGTACGCACAGGGTTCCTGGCAGGGTTGGTGGTGGACTTAGCACTCTGACCACTGTAAAAACATTCACTGGGCTCTAAACTGAGCTTTCATCCCACAGAGACTTTCCAGCAACCGCACCTGCTCCTCAACCTAAGCTGACCCTATACACAATGTCATAGAGTTTCTTTCCTTTTTAAAATCATTACAAGATGTAGAGTTTGTAGCTTCATGTCAATTTATTTCCCAATCTTCTGAATGAAAACAGATGAGGGTCGTAATGAACTGCAAATATCTTATAAAGGTGCCTTTCTTAATTCTTTTTGTAATTGTAACAGTTTGACCTACAGTAACATAAAATAATTCATTGTGTTAAGAAGAATTACTTGTATTTAAATGTAATAAAATGTAGCAGCTTTCTTGTGTTTGCAAATTTTTCAGTCAACATTTAACAGTTTTGGGGTCTTCTGGTTTGTACTTCCACCCATTTGTTTACATTTACAGTACTATGGAAATGTTTCAGGCATTTTTAAAATGGCAGATATTTCTTAATTTAGATAAATAAGAAAAAATCTGTGTCCATGCATCACCTTTAAAAAAATATATATACTGTTTTAGGTGATTTCAGGTCATTTATAAGAAAATCAGATTGTTTTTAATTACCTTTTCTTTTTGTTTTAAACAATCATTTTATTATTGTTTTAATCTTGATCAGCAACTGTGAACCTACAACTAAATATAAAAATAATAATAAAATCCTCAAATATTGTGTCTTTTTATTCCAAACTCTCGGCTGCCTACAGCATATGCAAAACAATATTCATATTCAAGACTGGCTTTTTATATTTGTCACACCTCACACAGGTATTATGAGAAATTAGAGAATAATTTTTAAAACTGCATTTTACACTATACACAAAACATCCCGAGACAGTTCTGAAGATCTGCCAACCACTTTGCCAGACTACACCAAATGCTTTCAGAATCATCAGTATGAATTTCGGATGAGATTTTGTTTAATATGTTTGAAAATAATCTTTCAACTTGTATGATTTCTGCAGGAAATCAGTCAGTGGCACAAAAAGAAGATGCGGCCAGAGGAAAACAGGCAAATCCGTTTCACCATATTTAAACTTCAGAACACAGAGCTTTTAGTGTTGTTTCTCCGCCTTCGTCCTTTTCTCCCTTTTCTGGCTTTCCTTTCTTTTTTCTGTCTTCTCTCCATCCTCTCTTTGTTCTCCCTCCTTTTCTGTCGTAGTCATAAACAGTTGTCTGGAAAGCACTTCCTTTGCTGCTCCAGCAGGGGGCACTCTGCTCCATTATTGGCAGGATGCATGAGGATGTAGCGGGTACGTTGTTGCACGCCTACCTCACCACACTTGCCTTTGCATAGGCCCCAGGGCGACCACACTGACACTTCGCAGTCCAGAGGCGTATCTGCACAGAGACGGGGCCGTTACACTCAGACGAACAGTCATCTCGTATGTAATGTACAACCGACTAAGATTTGCAAGACTATACCTTGATCATCATTGTGGGTTTGACTTGCAGTTTAAAATATTGCACAATGCTAAAATACCCTCAGCTGTAATCAGTGAAAGAGTGTGTAGAAAGAATGTGACTTTTTGACCCCTTAGATTAGGTCAAGGTTAGCCGTCTTCGAACTTGTCCAAGGTCTGTGTCCCAAGAATGTTCCCTGTGAATCTGAAGACCCTTGGCAGTAATAGAACTGGCGTTATGCTGAGCACAGACAGACAGATGGACACAAAGTCTTCGCAATACTCGATGGTCATATTTTGGCCCCGGGGAAAAATTAAGGTTACAGTTTTGTTACCACAAATACCACTGTACAAAACACTAATCATCGGTTCAATTCTTATACTTCAATTACATTTTAGTATCTAAACTTAAGTAAATTACATTTCAATTTTTTTTTCAATTTATTTTCATTTATATAGCACCAAATCACAACAGAGTTGCCTCAAAGCGCTTCACACAGGTAAGGTCTAACCTTACCAACCCCCAGAGCAACAGTGGTAAGGAAAAACTGCCTCCTATATTAATATTTAGGTTTTTAGAAGTTAACTCCTATAATATTATGTAGTAACTATATTTCTTGTATATATTGTTTATTACCCTGACTGTGTACATGATGTCCTTTTTCTTGAGCCACTTGGGTTGGTAGGGAGAGTTTCCATGGGATAAAAAAGCTTTTCAACCGTCCCTGGTTCCCAAGACCAGGCACCTAAGTGGCTCTACTCTACTCTATTCTACTCTTCTATTCTACTCTTCTTTTTTTTTTTTTTAGATATTTAGATATACCTTAGTATACACTAGTAGAGTTCTACCTTAGAATTGTAATGTATTATAGAAGAAATACCTTACTGAATTTTCATGCACATTTTTACCCGAGGCAAAAATATGGCCATCGGGTATTGCGAAGACTTTGCGTCCATCTGTCCATCCGTCCGTCTGTCCATCTGTGCTCAGCATAACTCCAGCCGTATTAGTGCCAGGGTCTTCAAATTTACAGGGAACATTCTTGGAACATAGACCATGGACAAGTTCAAAGATGGCTAACCTTGACCTATTTTAAGAGGTCAAAAGGTCACATTCTGTTTCCTATTTTTATGCTCATATGGCCAAGGTATTTTACGGTATTTTAGTATTGCATTATATTTATTCATGCATAGTTCATTTTTAGCAATATGTGGCACTGGACACTGCTCAAATTGACTCTGCACTTTACACTCTACTGCAGCAGATCTCTGCAGCATTCAATGCCTTGCTAAAAGATACCTCAACTGTGATGCATGGGTTCACCCAGGGAATCTATATCTTATGTTCGTCTGTCTCTTTGTCCACCTCCATACTGCTGTGTGGTCGTCAACAACTGATATGTGTTACATACTTATTTGGCCGGTTAAGATAAGAAAAACAGGAGGATGTGAGAAGCTACAGAAGCTGTATGGATGGAACAAGTGACGGAACATGCAAGGAAAGGAAAGAGGAGCTTGACTTTGATGACTCACTTCTTCATGTTTGTCCATTACAAACAGGAGAGAAAGTATTCACGTCTTTTTTTTTTAATCAGCATTAGATTTCACAGTTTAAATGTTTTGCTGGTGATTAATAAAGAGTCAGACTCATCTTTCTTTCCCTGAGGAGAAGGTAGGAGAAGACAGAGGGATGAATGATGAAAGAGGGGGATAATTAGATAGCATGGTGGTTTGGGTGGAGTAAATGGCCAAGAGAAGGAAATCCCAATGGATTTTTGGCCTCTTTTTGTTTGTCGCCAGATAGTCAGGGAAACCAGTTTGTAGTCGGTGATGCTGAGACGAACTTAGTCACCCCAAACGATGAATCTGTTTACTGTACCGTTGGTTTTACTGCCAGGTTGACACAATATCTGTTCCTTCCCCAACTCCCACACTGTTTCCTCATCAAGTCCTCTGTTTAGACCTTCTGCGGTGGACGATGTTTTCCTAAACTCTTTTTCATACAGAAAAACAGCAGTCACCCAGACAGGTTGTTTTTCGTGTTGACTTTGACACACTGTCCATCTTTATTTTTACAGGCTGTTCTGCTTTTATATATATTCGGGTCACGTACCAAATGCTGTTGTACAATTTTGTACAACAGCAAGTTTGCTGTTGTCAAATAAAGTTTGCATTGTCAAATGAAAGGCATCAGAGATGTGATACATGCCCTGCACACTCTACACACTACAATATAAATGTACACATAAATATATATTTCTGTAATGGTGTTTTAGACTATGTGTGACTTCATCATATGACTTCTCTGTAACTTCATTTTCATGTTATTCATACCAATCAATGACAAATATTTTGATGATCAATATATGACTTAACCCATCTAGGCTTCTTGGTTGTTGAGATACACAAAAGGTGTTTTTTTTTTTTATACCATGTTTTGCCTGACCTTTGTCCAAATTTCTCTAAAATCTAATCACCTCTGGATGTCTATCCAAGTAATATTCCCACCATGTTTGATTCATCCAGGCTTTTTGGTTGTTGAGATATACAAAAGTGAACTTTTGACCAAACTACTGCAAAATCTTACAACCTCTAGATAACTAACCAATTATTATCCTCAAGTTTCACAACATGCAGCTAATTTACACTCTGAGTAAATGTAATATGATGATAAAATTGATTCCCCAATGTGATCATATTGTACATATTTTCTGCAGAGTTAATTTAACACTAAAAACATTACTGTGTGCATTTTTCCACTGGATACCTATGACGGCATTTTAGGGCCACATCATTTTTGTTTGTTTGTTTTTTTAGACTATGAGCATAGTCATAATATTATGAGAATTAAGTCATAATTTTATGAGAAAAAACTCATAATTTTATGACAAAAAACCTTGTAATATTACACGAATAATGTCATAATATTATGAGAATAGTCGTAATTTTATGAGAACAAAACTGATAATTTTATGAGAAAAAACTTGTAATATTACAAGAATAATGTCATAATATTAAGAGATTAAAGTCATAATTTTATGAGAAACTCGTAATATTAAGAGAATAAAGTCATAATTTACGAGAATAAAATCATAATTTTATGAGAAAAAACTCATAATTGTATGACAAAAACCTGTAAAATTACGAGAATAATGTCATAATATTATGAGAAAAGTCGTAATTTTATGAGAAACTCGTAATATTGTGAGAATAAAGTCATACTATTATGAGAATAAAGTTGTAATTTTATGAGAAAAACTTGTAAAACTACGAGAATAAAGTCATAATATTACGAGAATATACTTGTAATTTGAGAGAATAAAGATGGAATTTTTTGAGAGAAAAACTCTGCATCTCAAACTGAGATCTGTGGAGCGCTTTGGGAAGTTGTACTTCAGTATAGGTTTTACAAATAAGGAAATACATAGATGATACATACCATAGATACGTCATAGATACCAAAGGCGTTACTAGCATTTTTTTTCTTACTGTCCTACACTAATTTGATTTTCGTGGTTTCTATTTGAGAGAAGTCAAGTTCATGTTTAGGGTTACATGTGTGTGTATATGTATATATGCATTTATTATATATGTATTTATTTATTGTTGTGCTTCCGCTATGGTCATGTTTGTAATTTATTTATTTATTTATTTTTGTCATAGTGTTTGTACAAGAAATATTATATAGATGTAATCACCCATGAAATGCTGAGCAAGGAGTAGTAATATGAATGCTTTTTAGTTGTATTTGTGTTGATGTGTCAACAAGCTGTTCTGTAAACAGCCAAAAACAGATGCCAGTAATTTCCGGAGCAGGTCATGTTAAATTGCTATATATATATATATTTCAAACAATGAGAAATTGCTTGGGAGTGTTTTCTCTGTGAAGTTTCTTGTTTTGACAGTGATTTGGTAACGCAGTTTGGAAAAATAGTCTTCTCAAAACAAAGTGGCACATTTAAAAAAAAAACCTCACACAAGCTCATTGAGTCCTTAAAGCTTTTTATTGATTTCCCAATTTAGATATATAGAATGACTGGATTGAGTGAGTATAGCACTTTGTGAATCTATTTCTTGTGTACGTTTATTCCAAAGGTCAGACATTTCTGTTAAAGAAACATTTTCATACACTATGTTGATGTTTTTTGTGGTAGAATCACAAGACGTTTTTATTGTACATTGCATGTAGCAGTTAGGGCCCCTTCACACATAGTGCAAATTTGGTCATATTTGGTTGTGCATAAAGTGCACATGGAGCAGGAATTGTATGCAAAACGTGTAATTTCGTAGTTGCTTCCAACGCCTCCTGAAAGAACATGCGTGTGGGCTGTGAGCGATGTGCCGCATGACCAATACAAGCCAACAGTATGACAAATACACCACTTTCAGTCACGTATCAGCAGAAATACGCTGTACCAAACACTGTTTTGTCAGGTATTACAGCACTTTCTTTTCGTTTTTTAGAAAATACGTTTATCTGCTTGTTGATTTTAGCCATTTCACACTCTTGTTACAAGACAATGATTGTAGCGCAGTGGTAAAGTTTCTGTCTGGTAATCAGAGTGTGTGCTTTTTATTTAACCAGGGTTATTTAACTGTGGGCTTCTGTATTGTGTCCTTTTTATGTATTATTTATATCAACCCAGTGATATTCACTAATTATACAGCTGGTTTTAATTTTATTTTCCTCCCCATCAGCGGCGTGATGTGGTGCACCTCGTCCCATGGAACATAGTATGAGCAGCTGCAGCGGCTCATACTGTGTTCCTGCTTGAAAGACACCGTCACGTGCATGAACCGTCACACCAGCATTGTGCACGCCTGCCCGTCAGCGCTCATATGAGCTCTACCGCTGTGAGTCGCCCTGAGTTGTACGTATTCGCACTATATGTGAATGGCCCCTTACAGTTAGACAATCCAGCCACTCGGAGTAGTTAGTGGCCAGGCAGTCCAGGAAGCAGTCGAAGGAGTATTTTAGCAAATGTAGATGTTTTTGATGGTGGGAAAAAACCTGAGTGCCCAGAGGAAACCCCTGCAGACATGAGATGAATATGCAAACTCCTCACAGAAAGGAAACTGGGAACTGGTGGAGTTAAACTTCAGCCAAGAGTGTTAACCACCTTTCCAATGTGCTTCCCAGTAAGTTGGTCAGTTGACCATTTCTGATTCTGTGAATTCCTCCAACTTACTTATGAGCTGGTCTTCGATCTCGTTTCCTGTTGGCAGTTGATTGGACTGTGTGAGCTCCAGTGGAAGACTGATGATCTGATTGGTTTTCTTTATCTTTGTTAGTGTCACTTTGGCAATGGGTGGGAGGTGCTTCAGGCGGGGATAGTAGAAGGAGTTTGCAGGGTGACTAGGGAAGGAGGAGGTAATCTGTGAAGAAGAAAAATGTCAAGGAATGAAGGCGTGGTTCAATGAAAATCTATTGCTGGTGGAAATTATGGGACATTAGTCCTTTTTATATGTTGCTCAATATACATTTAATTCCATTTGATATCTATCTTAATACATTGCTATGAGGCTTGGATGTTTACCAGTGACTTAAGACAACAACTGGATGTGTTTGCTACTCGGTCTCTTCTGTGAATCGCTGGGTGCCGCTGGAGTGAGTTTGTGTCAAATGATCAGTTGTCTGTCTGGATCTTTGCTATTCAGGACCTAAGGGGGTTTTGTGATGTTGTGAATGCGTGGCGATGCTCCCACACTTGGCTTGACTTGACGTTTGATTTTTGACACAATCAAAGATAATATCCATATGTCCACTTAGCACTGCACCATTCGTAACCCTCTAGATACAAGACCTTTGGTGTTCTTTGGTGAGTTCTTCTCGTCCAGAGATGAGACTCAAAACAGCTTTTCCCCCTTCCCTTCTGTTGGAAGGCATCAGCAGAATCACTTCCATGGAGTATAGAAACAAGAGGTCTTCTTTTCCAGTGCAGAGTTTTGCAAAGATTCTTCACAACAGCTGATGTGCCACTCTCGCTACCAATCCCCCAAAAAGTAGTTATCTGTAGGCTGGAGGACCACCTACAGTCTCCTTATGCAGCTTATTGTCAATGCCAGGATGTGCACACACAAAATAGAGTGTCTTTGTTACTAGATCTCTTTGGAGGATCCTTGGGTACCATTGAAATGGTTTTGTGCCAAACAAGTTTACTTAGAAATACTCAGATGATTCTTCCTATTTGCATTGTGAAGGAATATCAGCTACATCATTCAGACATTGTGACGTGTTTGTCTGGGCAAAAGCTAGCATGCAGGTATCTCATTGTTGAAGACCTCTGGCAATGGAAAAAGGTCAAAGCCCATGTATCATCTGGTTTCAATAGACAGGTGGTTACTTTCAGGAGGTGCAAAGGGACTGGTTCTTTGTCTGAGAGGTTGCCAAGGTGGCTTGGTGACAGCATTGGTGCATGCTCCCACACCTGACCTGACCTAAGATTATTTAGCATTCATAACTTGCCATGTCTATAATCCACAGTTTGCTAGTCTAAAAGGAAATCACAGCTATTTTCAATCCTTTCCTGGGGTTCTTTGTCTTTTATTCTTTCTAGAGACTGGTCCATTGAAACATCAAGCTGACTGTCAGCACAGAGAGCATTCTGATAAATTAAAACATCGCTCTACATTTTCACATTATAATAACTATGTGGGATTTCGAAAAATCTTCAAGTAAGCCTTTAAAGAGTCATTCTTTTCTATTTATCCATTAAGGATTTACCAGTTTTGGACTTCTATTTGACTAGACGTTGCAACTTACCCAGGCTGACCCACCTGTATGATTTTATCCTGTGGGATTGTCTCAAAGTTGGGAGAAGAGAAAGTGAACCCGCTGTCAGTTCCTGCATCATACGGAAAAAGGTCTAGTGACACATTCTCTTTCCAGTGGTTGCCATCACAAAGGTCAATGCTGTCCACACCCACAAACCAGTCTGGGCTGGGAACGATGCGCACAATAAAAGACAGCTGGAGATGGAGAGAAGGAAGTGGAGCGTAGGGTAGGAGATTGGACACAGAAAGATCAAGATTAGGGAAACTTTATTTTATGGCTCATACCAAGGAATTTGGTTGTCAATGAGTTAATCTTCAGGCTGTGTCATCTGGTAATCTAACAACATACCAACACACCATATTTCATGACCAGAGTTTTGTTTTGGGAAGAAGAAATTCTGTCTCTACCTGGCCTTGTTCCATTAATGTAACATTGACACCACACCTAGCGTATGTCCCATCTCTTCCTCCTCATGTCCAAATTTGCTCAGATATGTCACCAACTTTATGACCTACTCAGAGACTCATCAAGAAAGCCAACTCCTGCAGAGGTTTAGATCATTAGTAGCAGTGTACATTAGGCTTATGTCATTTTGGAAACTGGCTTTAGGGTGCATCATGTAGGGTGTTGGGGGGGCAGTCTGCAATTGTGTTTTATAGCATCATTATCCCTTTTTTCTGCATTAAATTAGGTAAAGAGACTTACAAAGATCAAGTTTTTGATGAGCAGTTGCAGTTTAGAGCAGTCATAACACAAGATGTTGCTGTGGGTAATGGTAAAATAAAGTTGCAGATTTTGTTTTCTTTCCAGCCAGAACCCTATTTTAATAGTGTTTGGCCCTACTGACTGTTTGTCCTAATTGCAGTTTATCCACCAACTTTGTTGCAGAACCATAACAACACAATAGTCATAACAGAAACAAGTCATTACAGCAGCATTTATAGGACCATCAACCCGCGCAATCACGCACAGCTTGTAAAACGTGGTGTTAAATTGACTGTGAACATGCTGTAAATGATCATTACAATTTTAAAACCATTGTCTGTTACTGAGACATTTATACTATCCAGTTTTTGAGACATTTTTTATTTCCAGTTGAGTGAGTTATAAAATTGTTCAGCTGGAAACCTGGTGGCTCCATGCACTTGAATTTAAAGTTTCTTAAAATTATTCTGTTTTGGCATTATTCTCTTGTTATAGTTAAAAGTTAGACTGTTTGACTTCTCCCTTGTTTTCAGTCGGGGTCACCATAGCCGGTGGATCTACATGTTGACTTGGCACAAGTTTAAGGCTGGATGCCCTTTCTAACGCAACTCGTATTACTCAGACAATGTGAAGAGGCGGATTTTAAACCAGGAAACCTCTGCACTGAAAACAAGCGCACTTAATCACTTGGTCACCACCCCTGCTGCTGCTGTTATAATAATAATAATAATAATAATTATTATTATTATTATTATTATTATTACTGCGACAGACTGGCGTCCTGTCATGGGTGTACCGCGCTTGCACCCTATGGCTGCTGGGATAGGCTCCAGCTCCCCACGACCCTTAATTGGACTAAGCGGTAGAAGATGAATGAATGAATGAATTATTATTATTCCCTGTGTTAGCTGGCTAATTCTGATGCAGTAAATATTCTCTGGCACTTTTATTTTGGAATTTTGTCCGTGTTTGTTCATGTAACTTAACTTCCTGATTCTGACCTTCCGGGTTCATGTGTCCATCCTGTGTTTGTTTGCCTTTATAACCACCATTAGAGCATTTCCTCCTTGCCAGATTGTCTAGATTCTTTCCTGTTTTCTCATATTCTAATTACCAGTATTTTCCAGTATTTTTACCTGTTGCAGACCCTCTCTGCCTAGAGTTTTTGCCTGCCATCTTAGAGTTGTTTGGCTGATATGATAAATCTCTGGGCACTGATCTACTGCTTGTAACCCTGCCTGTTCAGCAGAGAGACCCTTGTTTATCGGCGTGATTGCCCATGCACCTGTCTGATTCATGACCAAGTCTGTTACCTGCTGTGGGACAGTACACCTGTTTTTACCTGCCTTCTGTTATGTTCTTTGCGTAGGGATCCTCTTTGATCGGCCCTTTACAGTGTCTAGTGATAATAAGATGCTATCGTAACTGATAGGATTGATGAATAGGACAAATTAGACATTTAGAGTGTGCTTGGAGCTCAAACCCTACATTGTGTGCTTTCATGTTCTACAGTTCCCTTGAAAAGTATTGGAACACTTGGTATTTCACATATTTTAATTTGTTTATGCCATTTCATATGCAAAAAATACCATCACCTCCCCCACAAGACCTCAACCTTCCAACACCTGGAATACATGAACATTTCCAAGTCACTGAATATGTGTTGGACTTTATTTACATCAGTTATGAAGGAATACAAACGGTGTGGCACTCTATGGTAAATCTGTGTGGAGTAGTGACTGTGCAAGAAGGAGAAGAGTGAGGAAAGCCACCAGGACAACCAGACAACCCAGAAGAAGTTATAGGCTTCTGTGGCTGTGACTGAAGAAATTGTACACAGTGCATGTTTTGCATTTTGTATCACCAGTTATACAGCTTCATGTTTGAAATAGCATAAACAAATTAACGTGTGAAATACCAAGTGTTCCAATACTTTTGGAGGACACTGTCGTATGGACTTGTGCTTAGCAACACACATTTCAACAACAACAAAAATTTGCATCTGTTTCACGGTCCATTTTTTTATACAAACCCCTAAATTCAATCCAGAGGTTGTGATGCAGGTGTACTATCAGCACCACCCGTATTATTATGTATTACACAGTATTATGTTTCGATAACGAAACATATCTTTACTATCCTTAATAGTCTGCTGGCGTGCTGGTCGTGCACCTGCCTTACAACATTTTGAAGCTGCCCATGCATCTGTTTAATATTTTGTAATGTTGAGCAGTTTTTCCTGAAATATGTCTCACTCAGCATAAATCCACAGAGCAATCCTTCATGACTATGACTCAAAATGGCATGATACTGTGTTTCTGAGCTACAGTGACTTACATAGGAGTGTCTGGCAAAGACCTCAAACTCAGTATTCATCTGGCCAGTGCCCCCCAAAACAGCGGGAGCAGAGAGGATCCCATAAATGCTCTGGATACGTTCTCCGGCCTCTTCGACCTCCTTCATGAGTGTCCAGGCCTCTCCTTTCTCTGCAAACTCCCTCACTCCATTGCTGGCAAACTCATTACGTTGCCACATATGGTAGTCGGAGCTGTGAGTGACCCCTAAACCAAAAGGAAAAGGAAAAGGGTGGAGAAAGTTGTTGGAGCACGTATTGGCCTGCAGTTTTGCAAAGAGAGTTGTAAGATGATTTATATAGACATATTTGTTATTTGACCAGTAGTAGCATCCTGTAGACTTACCAATAAGATTTGACCATTGTGCTGGGGGGCGGTAGACAGGATACTGCTTAGGGAAAGCTGCCCGGGTCCATTTTCCAGCAAATGTCAGGCTGTACTGGGCGATGTCTGAAGCCGTGCAAGTGGGCACATCGGTAGGGACAGGCATTGAAAGCACACCGTGGCCCAAGAAGCTCATGGTCAGAACCAACATCGGGACAATTATACGGGAAACTTCTTCAAAATTACAGAAGCTTCTTGTTGCATCCTTCATAGTGGGGGCTTAATGGAGGATTCTAAAAAAAAGAAGAAAAATATGTGATTTCCATTGCTAATGCATTTGCAAACTTCCACATGAGAATCAAAATCTGCTCTCTGTGCATGTGCAGGTGTTTGTCGGTTTAGCAGCACAGCTTTAGTCTGATTTGCAGTTCAAGAGCATTAATTAGAGCAAAACGTTGTGTCAGTGCCAATCTTAACAAGGGGGGTGAGTCAGAGCGGAAGGTTTCCACTGAATCATTTTTCCACAGAATTTACCTATAAATGTGGTCAAACAGTACTACAGTCGTGGAACTTATTTTAGATCCATTTGGTTTTCAGTGGCAGCCTGATTTGTTCTGCAATTTTTTTATTGGTCAGGGCCAAAAATATTTCAATATTGATAAACTTAAAGAAAAAGCATACTGGAAGCAAATAATTATTACAAAGTTGCAGTATGGACTGCCTGTTTAATCTGAGGATAACTACATCCAAACTTGGTGAATAGTGTAGGAATTATAGCATTGTTATATTTGGTTTCCACTTTTTGAGAGAATCAAGGCATAGTTTAATTTAATTTAATCTTTATTTAACCATGTTAGTCCCATTGAGATCAAGACCTCTTTTGCAAGGAGGACCTGGACAATTATAAAGTTTCCAATTAACCTAACCTGCATGTCTTTAAATGTGGCTGGAAACAGGAACACCCGGAGAACATGCAAACTCCACACAGAAAGGCCACAGGTGGGAATCAAACCCATAAGCTTCATGCTGTGAGGCAACAGTGCTAACCACTAAGGCACCATGCTGCCGGTGATCGGAGGCTGGCCTCAAAATGTAAAATCCAAGCTTGAATTTTACCAGATTATATGTGGGAGACTGTGAGCTCATATTTGTTTGCTACATGATAAAATAAGAAAACATTGAAAAAGTGAAAATATTTGCAGACTTTACTGTATGAAAAACACATTTACATACATTTATAAAACAGACTGTAATTTAGGGGTAATCCATGTAAATTAGGTCAAATCCATGAATGTACTTATATATATTTATATTCATATTTATAGATTGTGAAAGTAGATGCACTGAGTGTTTGACATGTAGACAGCTGGTCACAAAACTGTCTTCTGTGCATACTTGCAAGATTTTGCATTATGCTGTAGTGCAAAATAAAATATAAAAGTCATGCAAAACACAAGACAAAAATTATATCTACACCCACACTGATTTGGCACGTGTTTGGACACAAATTTTGACAATATTTCCTTGGAAATAAATAAGCATGCTTGCAGCCACTTACCTGCACTGAAAAATCCAAATGCAAGTATTTTTATACCAATGTGCAGTGATAAGACATAGAGCTACTCACTGATGCTACTCAGGCTTCCGGATCAATGATGGAGGGCTTGTAGATGTGTGGGGTGGTAATAAGCTGCAGGTGAGGAGAAGGGGAGAGGAGAGCAGTGGATGCGGCTGTCGGGAAGTGTGACTGGGAACTTCTAAGTGTTCTTTCTCCTATTTATGCCTTCTAGGAAGTCCCCCCCCCCCCCCTCCTGCTCCCATTTTGTTCCACTCCCACCTTCAGTTTTGTTTTGTGTTTCCCCCCCTCAACCTCATGAGATGATTGCCAGTGACTTCCCTGTTCCCCTCATGCCCTTTAAATTTGGCTTCCGCTTCTCTCTCTCTCCTGCTCAATATCAGTTACACATTATGGGTACTGTAATTTCTTTAGCAGTAATGTCAGTGATATACAGTAGTGTTCAGAATAATAGTAGTGCTATGTGACTAAAAAGATTAATCCAGGTTTTGAGTATATTTCTTATTGTTACATGGAAACAAGGTACCAGTAGATTCAGTAGATTCTCACAAATCCAACAACACCAAGCATTCATGATATGCACACTCTTAAGGCTATGAAATTGGGCAAGCATCATGATATGGGCATGTTTCTCCTACTATGGTGTTGGGCCTATATATCGCATACCAGGTATTATGGATCAGTTTGGATATGTCAAAATACTTGAAGAGGTCATGTTGCCTTATGCTGAAGAGGACATGCCCTTGAAATGGGTGCTTCAACAAGACAATGACCCCAAGCACAGTAGTAAATTAGCAAATTCTTGGTTCCAAACCAACAAAATTAATGCCTCGCAGATGTGAAGAAATCATGAAAAACTGTGGTTATACAACTAAATACTAGTTTAGTGATTCACAGGATTGCTAAAGAAGCAGTTTGAACATAATAGTTTTGCATTTGTAGCATCAACAGCAGATGCTACTATTATTGTGAACACCCCCTTTTTCTACTTTTTTTACTAACAGCCCGATTTCATAGCCTTAAGAGTGTGCATATCATGAATGCTTGGTCTTGGTGGATTTGTGAGAATCTACTGAATCTACTGGTACCTTGTTTCCCATGTAACAATAAGAAATATACTCAAAACCTGGATTAATCTTTTTAGTCACATAGCACTACTATTATTCTGAACACTACTGTACAGCAAGATATCTGGTCCAACTCAGAGACAGTTTTATTTTAAAATGTCTCATTGCGTCTTTTAGACAGATTATGCCTGGTGCGTGTTCCCCATGGGGTTTTCTTGTGGGCCCATTGGACACGCCCACAAAAGGCATTTAACACCAGTGCAAACTGAGGACAGTGGTCACCAGCCAACTGCCTGAAGCTGCCTGTGGGTCCCGAGAGCTTCATGCCTTTACAGCTTCACAGCTTCATGGCTTAAAACAGCTATGAGTGGAGGAAAGGTGCCGATCAATGAAATTTGGGCCCTCGGCTCTCACAGAGTTTCGTCCTACACTACCCAAAGTTCTTACGTCACTCTCTCGGCAGGCCAGCTCTGTGGATGGTCTGACTGACAGCCTTAATGCTGCACTTATATGTCTGTTGGACTCAGTTGCACCTGTCAGGTTTTGAAGATGTTCTCATCAGCAAAAAGAAATGTTATGAGGTCTTTGGCGTTTGGAGAACAGATGATGTCTGTGATTTTGATTTGCAACCTGAACTGTTTTTAAGCACTTTGATGGTTATTCCTGAAAGTGTCACATAAATTATTATTAAATCAGATAGGGAACACCTCAATTTTTCGCCGCCATAAAATGTCATTTGGAGTATATTAGCAGTGTAGCTGGGCAACGAGCAAACGTGAGATTTTGTAGAGATTTATGACCGTCCATGTTTGTAGGTGATAGCAGGTCCCCAGATTTGACTGCATAGCAGTTTGAAAATAATTTCATAAAAACGCTGACTTGATATAGTTACATAGATGATGTTTTGTATTTTGCATGACATGACTGGAATGGATGAGGATGGGCATCAGAGGAACAGCAGATATGGGATGGTTTGGAGTCAAGGTGAGAGAGGAGATGAGATGGAGATGGTTTTGACATTTGCAGAGGAGGGATGTATCGGGAAAAGGATGCTGCAGATGGAGCCACCTGGAAGGAGAGTGTATGAAGTGTGTGCCACACCTTAGTGGAAACCATGATAACAGCTGACATTTTCTCCTGGTTGGGGTTTGCTGTGTTTGTCGTCTTTCTCTGCCCAGTGGGTGCAAACACACAAATATGCCAACATGCCGATTCAGTCCACTTGTAATGATTCCCATATGCTCACATTTCAACACAAACCAGCTGACCTACTTCAGTCTCTCTCTCTCTTTGGACTGTAGAGTTCCATCTGTTTTTCACTATGTGACATTTAAAAAGGGAAAGTTTACTCATCGCTATCCTTATAAGTCCTTTACACTAAACAGCGCTGTCTTGTATTTGATTTTAATAAGGCTACTAAAAAGAATGGAAATCGGAAAAAAAAAAAACCTCAAGCAACATTGCTGAAGTCTGTGGTTTTCAGTCCAAGAGCCCATTTTAAAAGAGCGATTATGAACCTGCAGATTTCATAGAGAGCCAGAAACATGTTTCATGAAAGACTGCTACTTGGAAATATAAATTTGAAAAATTTTACAGCTCTACTCACATGCTCACTTTCTGAGTAAAACATATAGAGTGGCGCAGCAATGAGCAACTTTATTTGACATAATATCATCACCGGAATACACACCTCAGACCAGCTTTACAGCACTTCATCTAGATGAGCACATGTAATGCCTCTTATGTGATGAAGTAGAAGAGGCACAAAAGAGAAACTATATTTTTTTTTAATTTAATTAATTTTATGCCCCTCAAGTCATGTTTGGAAGCACTCATTGGTGCCATGCATCTTTGAATCAATCACGTGACTATACTATGGGTCCTGGTTGGCAAACAGGACCTGCTCGTGACCAACAGTCTTCCAGAGAGACCAAGTACCAAAGACTGATTGTTTATACCCCTGTCACACTAGAACAGGGGTCGGCAACCTTTGAGACATTGAGTGCCAATTTCAAATTTTCTAGTCAATGAGTGTGTCACTATCAACAATAATGGTAAAATTGACACAAACTACAGGAATACGTTCAACAAATTCAAAGCAAACAGCAACGTATTTAACTAATCAGTGTGGGCTGAGACTAAAATGAATCATAGGCTATGTCTCAATTAATATATCTTGCCTACCAGTCAGTGTGATCCCTGTCCTTACTTTTCATGGCTGAGCTTTTTATCTGGGATTGGTAGTTTGTCACTTTTAATTGTAAACATGCCTCAGAATGGTCGATCGTCCAAACGGCTGCGGATGGGGCTGAGCACACTTTTCATGTGTGAAAATACCTGCTCACACAGGTATGTTGAGCCCAACACTGACAAGAGGGCCAATGCAATGTTCTTGAGACAGCTGAACTTCTCTGACGCAGACGTCCAGCATGTGAGGATGCAGGCTCCGTGCTGTTGCACAGGGGTGGAGCGGGTCGTGAACTCCGTCTCCATCTCACACATGTATTTGACTATTTCAGCGGTGCTGATGTTGCGTTGTGAGGACAACTCCCTCAAGTGTCGGAAGTAGCGGAAGGTGGAGGACGCAATGTTACCTGAGAATACTGCAAGGTTGGCGACCAAAAGCAGCCCATGTTTCAAACATGTCCAAAACAGTTTGTCCTGCACCTTGCAGCCTGAGATTGAGCTCGTTGAGGTGCCCGGTGATGTCCGCAAGAAACAAAAGTTTCACGATCCACTTCTCGTCCTCCAGTTGCGGATAATGTTGCCCCTTCTCAGCCAGAAACACCTTGATGGCATTGATGCAGCTGACAAAGCGCTCCAGAACTTTTTTCCGCAGCTCAGCCATCTTCACTGCCGAGTGGAGAGGGAGATCTGTGTATGCACTGTCCATTTCCTCAAGCAGGGATCGAAACTGTCGGTGTGTCAGTGCAGATCATTTGACGAGGAAGTTAATCACCTTTGCCACCGTAGCCATGACATCATTGAGATCTGAATTGGACATTTTTGCACACAGGTTTTCCTGGTGAATTATGCAGTGGAGCTTCATGACGGGGTGGCCGACTTTGTCTTCAATTAGTTTGACGGTTCCCTTCTGCTTCCCGACCATGGAGGGAGCACCGTCTGTAGTTACAGCAAACACCTTCCTCATATCAACTCCTCTGTCCTCAAAATGCTGCATAATCACCGTGGCTACGTCCTCGCCTGTAGTTGTGTCCAGCATGGACAACAGTTCCTCTCACAACAGTTCCTCTCTCACGGTTGTATCGCAGTATCTTGCCATGAGAGCCAATCGCAGGATGTCATTCACGTCCACACTGTCATCAAGGGCTAGGCTAAAAACATTAGCATCTTCAGTCCCTCCGTTTGTTGGGATCTAACATCACTTGCCATTTCATCCATTCATCGCTGAACAGTACGAGCTGATGTGAGCATGTCCTTTATCCGGGTTTGATGGTGTCTTTGTGGGCAAGTTGTCAAAAAGAGTCTCTGCGCAGCTGAGGAAAAGCCTCCTTTATGTACTATGCCTCCCAGTGATTATGCCACCGTGTGCCAGCAGTGGTACGCGTGCCATAGGTTGCCGACCCCTGCACTAGAATGTCAGCCAAATGAAAACTCGACCCACATTTGGTAGGTGTCGAGGTGCATTTGCAACCATTGGACAGCATTCAGTCCAAACAGTTGGGCACAGTTGTGCGGCGCCCAAATGTTTGCTTATGTTCAGAAATATCGAACGCCAGTCGAAGTGCCGTCTGACCGCAGCCCGACTGCTTTCTAGTCAATCAGATGGCGTGAAAACAGCATTCATGACATTGTGATCTTGTTCGGGGGGATGTTCGACATGTTTCTGCCACATCGAACCCTGGCAAATGTCCCGAATGTGCCCGAATGCACCACAAGCGCACCTCGAGTGCTGCTGGAATATATTCTGCTGAACTGCTATCAGACTGCAGTTGTACGGTTTGTAAGTGCATTCTTCTTTGTTCATACTGAATTCTGGCAGCTGTACAGGTATTATTACAGTGTTCCACCTACATTTGTACTGCTCATGTACATGGTATGTGCACGGGTCAGTCGGGGCTGTCGTCCACAATTGTTTTCCCTTCCAGAAGCCGAAGTGTCAGTTTTTTTTGACATTCCACCAGATTAGCTCAGCTCATTCGTACTAAGTGTGATGGGGCCCTTAGATTAATCTGTGGTCCCACTGGTGTAGCAATCTTTCAACCTGTCACATGATTGCTCCATGTCAGCTGACTGTTGTTTTAAAATTAAAGCTTTTGATCATAACAATCAAATGCGTCACTCAAAGAACAACATAGATCAAGTCTGGTATCATGCACTGGAGCTGTGCTTCGTCACATCCATGACACTATGGAACTGCCTTGGGTCCTGCACAGCAGTCACTCGGGCAAGAGCTGGGTCCAACCCAACTTCTTGAAAGTAACCATCTGTCTTCTCCAGCCACTGGCGTCTTCAACACTGATGCAACAACGTGCTGGATCATGCCTGGAGAAATGTGCCAAAAAAAATTTTGTAGCTGACACTCTCTCATCATGCAAGCAGTACTACTGATCTAAGTCTTCCTAAGTATCCGCTCATCTGACACAAAGTTATGCCAGCAATACTAAAGGATCATCCAGTGACGTGGTGCCAAAGATATCAAGTTGTTGCCTTCGGTTATTGGTTAGTGTGCATTCACCACAGCATGGAATCACTCTGGGTCCCGCATGGCAGCCACCCAGGCAAACAACCAATCCATCCCCACCTCTGGAAAGTAACCATCTATATGCCACAGCCAGATAAAAAATGGACAATGTCAACTTGGCCATTTTCCACACTGAGGCATAGTGTGCTGGATCATGCCTAATGAAATGCACCACATAGCCAGAATGTCGTAGCTGATATTCCTTCACAATACAAGTGATGCTTTGTTCATACATATTCAAAAGCTTACAGTAACTGGCTTATAAAAGTCCAGTCTTGGATGAGTGCTCAAAATGTCTTGAAGACCAACAAGATCTCTTGGTGCTGCCAACTTGTAGATATTGTTTACCTATATGATTGAGGATCTTCATTGAAATATAGCTCATGGAGTGTGCGGAACCTCCTCCATACGAGTGGATTCAGCAAATAAAGTCATATCAGTCAGTTGGTTCATCTTACGCACGAACACCTGGTCTAATCATTCACCATTCATTCACACTGCTGTCTCTCTCCTGCTCTCCACCCAGTTTGTCCCAAAGGCCTTATTAGAGCAATAATCATCCCTGATTTCCTAGAACAATTTCCTTTACTGTGTGGGAGAAATGTGCATTGATTTGGACGTTTGCATGTGGGTGTGCATGTGAGACTGTGAGTGAGTGTGAGTGTGTGTGTGTGTGTGTGAGAGAGAGAGAGAGATACCCTTCTAATGGAAGCAGCAGATCAGAGCAGAAACAGGAGACAGCAAGCTGATGGAGAAACTGTACATCAATATCCACAAGGTGTTCTCTGGTTTGGATGAAGCTGTATTCACGTTGATGCTACTGTCTCTTGTTTGTGCTTCTTTCAGTGGAGAAATAATATTTTTGAAGTTTCATTGTCCTGACAGCGTTGTCTTCTCCTAAATAATATTGTCTTATTTAATGTTGGCAGTTGCAGCTAAAGAAACAGCCTGCTGGTATTGTGCCTGTCTAAACCCACTACAGATAAGCCAATACTGGAAGTCATGACGCAAGTGATTTATACCTGAGAAAATATAGGTAATGGCTCCTTTTCAGGGTGTTTGGTGACTGCAGGCTATTAAAACACAGCACATAAATTCAGTAGTAGGAAATCACATCTGCTAGGGCTGATATTCTCACTCCCTGACTCCCTCCTTCTTGTATCTTTCAGTGTTTGGCTAAGCAGTTAGTGGTTGGGTTTCGTTGTTCCATTAGTAGCAAAGCTGTTTTTTTTAAGCCTTACAAAGCATATTTGCATGTGGGCAATTCCAGATGGCAATCAGGGGTCATGTAGCGGAGAGAGGCAAACGAACGGTTGAACCAACCATCACTTATAGTTTTAAATAATTGTGATATTCAGACAATTAGACTAATTTTTGTATTTTTACTCTGTACACCAGCAGTGGGACAGGGTATTTTCTTTCATAGGTGTCGACCTGTGTAAAAAATAAATCAGAAATGGATGAATGAATTTTAGCCAAGCGTAGCATGATATTCCATTGGTGTTCTTATGGGGGAGATCGGTTGCCTTGGATCACCTTATTGTGGCGCACCATTTTATTTGATCCAGGCGACTTGCATGCAGTTGGAAACATCAATGCCACAGTTCCTCATTTGGTGCTTGAGCACATCCGTATAGAGCAGCTGCTGGCCTCCCTGTTTTCTTTATCCTTGGGACAGTTTGCCTCGGGAAAATGATTGTGAGATGTGAAGGTGGCATTATTCTCACGTGGCCAACCCATCCAAGCTGAGACCAATCTATGCTGACAGTTGTAAGCTCACTTCAGGACTTCCACATCAGGCACCCTGTCTTCCCATCTTACACTAGGTAGTTGTCCCAGATGATGAAGCTGTGGCCTGGTGAGCTTCTTGATGTGCTTGCAATACAAGGTCATGAATTCAGGGGCATATAGATGGAACGGGAGTACGGCTGTGCTGTGCAACTTTATCTTTGTAGACATCCTGATGTCACGTCAGGACCAAAGTCTGGTGTGGAGTGCACCAAATGAATTTGTTGCCACTTGGATCTTTCTGTCCTCTTGTGAGTTAGTGTACGTCACTGCACTACCCGTCATTTCATTCACTTGATTTCAGTGAGGCTCCATTGAGAGTTGTGCTGCGTATAGCCTGACCAGAGCCACTTGAGGGGAGGCCTGGTTAAGGGGTTTAGTTTTTGAGACTTTGCTTTTCAGTCCAAAGAGAGTAACAGCAGCAGAGAAACTGCCCATTATTTCTTGTATCTCCACAGGATGAGGGGCCACCTGAGCAGAGTCATCTGCATAAACAAGCTCTGTAGCACAGAGTTCTCTTGTTTTGCTGGACACTTTGACCCGAGTGAGATTCAAGAGTTTCCTTTCTGTTTGGGTCCTGATGTGCATGCCTCCCTTTGGAGTTGTTGACTTTCTCTCCAGGACTGCAGTATGGTATCGCATTAATAGCATCGGAGCAGGCGCACATCCTCACTTCACTCCATGCTTGTGGGTGAAAGGACTACATATGTCCTTCTGATTGATACTTTTCCTGTCATGTCATCATTGAACAGTCTGATTTTGTTAATAACTTTCGGAGGGGGGGGGCAGCCATTCATATGTTGCCAGAACTTTCTGCAGTGTCTCTCTGTCAGCAGAGTCAAAAGCCTTTGAGAAGTCCTCAAAGACAATAAATAGTGGCTGTTGTTGTCACCTTCTCTTGGAGTTGTCTAAAGGTGAAGGTCATGTCTGTGTGAATCTGCCAGCTCTAAAAGCACACTGACTTTCAGGCAACACCTCTTCCGAGAAATTTTTTTTTTTAAATCTGGTTCAGAAAGATCTTAGCCAGTCTCTTTCCACCACTTGACAAAAGTAAGATCCCATAGTGGTTTCCATAGTCTCTTCTTCACGGTCTTTCATTACAGCTTTAAAGTCTTTAGGTTCTGACAGCAATCAATATAGCACCTCAATAGCTGTAGTTTTAGCTTTGGGCCTCCATCCTGTTCTGGTGCTTTCCCTCTTCTTGTGCTTTTCAGTGCTTTCTCCAATTTAGCCATTGTGATTGGCTTATGTAGGTCCTCAGTAACTGGTTTTCGTGGTAGTCATTGGCATGAATTTGGGTTGTCTGATCCTTACTGATTCATTGGAGTGTAGAAGTGATCTTCTCACCTTTCTGTGTTCTCCATGTGGTTGGTGCATAGCCTGCTTCTGTCTGTTCCCCGGCTGTTTTAATGGGTATTACTGTCATTAGATTTGACATTCATTTGTCATTTATGATAACAGCAGATTTCCATAAAAATATTGTTGAGTGATTTTTTTTTTTTTTTTAATGATCTTGATGCCCATATCAGCTGCAGTCTGTTTCCTGATGAGCCCCTGTGAAAAGGATCTCCCACAATGTGTTATGAGGTCTAGACCAAAGGTTAAGAAGCTGCACATTCATGATTCATGATTCTAATCATGGCGTCACTGACTCCGCTGCTACTGATGAGATGGGATTTTTTTTCCTTGAAGATTGCAAAATTGTGCTTTTATAGGTCTGAAAATAAAATACTGACAATGTGTTTGGTAAAAATAGACTTTTGCTTAAAATCAAACTTTTGCACCTATGTTGACTATCTATGCACTATGTTGAAAAGTGCATAGTGCAAACATGTGGGGTGTGTCCAACACCACTTAGTAAATTTGGGATGGCTGAGCTGCCCTCCCCTCACACACGACTACACAGGCCTGGTGGAGAGTATCCTCACCACTGGTATCTCAGTGTGGTACAGCAACACCACTCAGGCAGAGAGGTAGGCTCTCCAGAGAGTCATAAAACAGCTGGAAAAAATCAGATCAGGCCTGGACTTCCATCAATGGACTCAGTTTACAGTCAAAGATGCAAAAAGAGGGCACAGCACATTATCAGGGATTCCACACCACCCTGCCCACGTTCTCCTCAGGCCCAAACACACAGCGTACAGCCTGAGGAAAAGTAAAGCAGACAGCATCATTACACATAGGACTCCATTCCATAAAAGTTTTTTATTCCGGCCACAGTCAGACTGATGACATCCCTGAACTCAGTAATGGACTGTTCACAACCAAAATCCACTGGGCAATATTTATCACTCAATTATATCCTAATGTGATTCTTAACTGAGCGGGAAAATATCAGGCCAAGGTAAAAGTGCAAAAAACACCGAAGTCTGATATTCCCCTTCAGACCGAGCAAGTGATATTAATAATTAGTTTATTATATGGCTATTATATATATAAACACGCAAATTTACGGTATGCCCAAATATGACAGCTGCTGACGGCTTGTAGTCAGACCTGTTCACTTCACCTCCATGAAGAACTTGCAAACAGATGGTCCAGTCGTTAGCTGGTAAGCTTTCAATCTGTGTGCTTTTTCTGATGCTGTTTAGATATTTATGGAGTATGTTCATGTCCGACTTGGTTTTTCTAATCGTGTGTTTAGCTTCCTGGTTTGTAACAAATGTGATACGCATTCTGGACCGATTGTCATGGTAACCGGTGACCGGAAATCAGCCAGTCAGAGTGTGCGTAGCATCACAGCCAATAATTTATTTTATACCTTTTGAAATAACAGTCACTGGTGCAATCTGTTTGATCCGCATGTGCAATATACACTTTATTATCTGTGCAAAATCCACTGTGTTGGAATACAAGTGTGCAGTAACTGCTGATCACTATCCCCATTAACCTGAGACTTTGTTTTATATATATATAATGTGTGTATGTGTGTGTGTGTGTGTATTTTGTAGTGACTGTTTTTCCCATCATGCTCCACTCCCACCTGTGGTGAAGCGGTGAAACCCCCGGCCGGAGGTATAAAGGGCATGATTTACTGGGGCTTTTAGCAGCAAAAAGGAAAACTATTAAACGAAAGATCAGTTTTCCAGAACAGTAGCCTTATGCGTCAGTACGGGATTCAGCTGGTCCCTGGTTATAATGCAGTGTGGTCCAATTTTGTCAGGTTGTAAAATGCAATGCTAAAATCTGTTTCTACAAGATAAACTCTGTCAAAACATCTGTGATAAAGGTACTGTGGGTTTATTTTCTGTATGTTCTGTTGTCATTTGTCAATCAAGCAAAACAGAATTGACAGCCCAGTGTGGGAGGAATTAACATATAGTTGGCATTAAGGTACCCAAGGCTGCAGTTTCACACATTGGAATTCTATAGTTTGACATAAAGATGTAAAGTTCCATTTATACATCTTCATGCAGCTATTATCGTCCGATATCTGTTGTTATATAACAGCTGATTGGATCCTTGTCATTTGATTGGTGGCTTGTATGTCACGTGACATTTGTCGTTGTGTTTCATTTACTGTGCAACAGTTCTTTTTAACGTGCAATTTTGGTGCTATATGAAATGTGCTATTGCACGCCCTGACCACCGCGCATGCTCACACTACCGGGGGGGGCATTTAGCTAAACATGGCAGCGTTTGTTTTGCTGGCGGCCGATGATTTGAAGGAGCTAATTGATGCTGCTAATTCTTCTAACACAAAAAATCAAATCCACTATGCCGTAAGCCGCCTGGAGGCACGAAGAGTGTTCGGTTGAAAAGCTGAATACATTTCTGACATGATTTTTCGCTCGATTTAAGATCTACACAGTCTTTTTTTTTTTTTTTCAGTGAACGGCATTACAGACTAACTGTTTTTTCCAAGTTGACTGAGAACAATTTCGGACTCCAATTTAAAGTTCGTGTTGAACTATTGACATCAAAACACCAGAAGAACACCAAATGTAAGTCTCTTTTGTGTTGTTTATAAGTTAATCCATCCATCCATTTTCTTCCACTTTATCCGAGTGGGGTCGGGGGGCAGCAGCTCAAGCAAAGCCGCCCAGACCTCCCGATCCACACACACCTCCCCCAGCTCCTCCGGGGGAACCCCAAGGCGTTTCCCAGCCGGAGATGTAGTCCCTCCAGCGTGTCCTGGGCCTCCTCCCAATGGGACGTGCCCGGAACACCTCTCCAGCGAGGCGTCCAGGGGGCATCCGGAAAAGATGCCCGAGCCACCTCAACTGACTCCTTTCGACATGGAGGAGCAGCGGCTCCACTCCGAGCCCCTCCCGAGTGTTTATAAGTTAATAAATATCAAATGGCATGGATTTTTTAGTCGTTATATATAAAACAAATAATGAATGTTTTTTCATTCTTTTAATGGAAGAAATATTTAATTTGGTGAAAGATGGTATGTTCCATCTTTCACCAAATTAAATATTCACACCATTGAACTCATAAACATTCATTATTTGTATGTTGTAGCATTCTCAGTGTCTTCATCAGTGAACAGTAATAGAAATGATATTCAAACAGAAACAACTATGCTGTGAAAGGTTGTTTGGAGACCTGCTGTTTATTTGTATCAGACTTTGTCAACACAGAAAAGGCAAAAAAAAAAAAAAATCCGTGGTTGTATTAAACTGCTTGAAGATTTTCCTGTTAAAAATAATTGCTGGGCCCCTGTTGGCTGCTTTAAATTGACTGCTTAAGGGTAATTGCCACCCTGAATATTGCAAAAGTAGATTTGTGAAAAGAGGTTTACTGGTTTCATGCCAGGCAAGCAGGTCAGTCTTAGTTTCGGACTCCCTCTGTAACGCATAAGCCAGCATTACAAAGAGAACACCTGCTGCTGGATACGAGGTCTGTCAATAAAGTATAGGTCCTTTTTATTTTTTTCAAAAACTATATGGATTTCATTCATATGTTTTTACGTCAGACATGCTTGAACCCTCGTGCGCATGCGTGAGTTTTTTCCACGCCCTGTCGGTGACGTCATTCGCCTGTGAGCACGCCTTGTGGGAGGAGTCAGCCGGATATTCCACTGTTAAAGGGTCCGCACGTCGGGATGCAGCCGGCGCGGTGCGGCGGCACAGGAAAAACACCTCCGTGTTGATAACCATTTGTAAAATCCAGGCGGTTTTTGATGGCTTTCAGTGGAGTGAGTATATGAGAAATTGTTTAACAGTTGGACATGTTCCAGCTTGTCCTTAAGGCTTCCAACAGAGGTGTTTTTCCTGTGGCGGAGCATCGCGGCGGCTGCGAGCCGACGCTGCAATCCGCCCGCATGTCTTTCATTAAAAAAAATCTCCTTTAACAGTGGAATATCCGGATAAAATGCTGAAACCGACTTCTTCTGAAACTTCTCTGTTCTCTCACGACGTCCTGGATCAATAGAGCCTGATATGTGGAGGTTTTCAGCTTGAAACAGGCTGACGACGGCGCCTGAGAGCGCTGCACGACATCTCGCTCCGTGGGAAGTCCTTAAAGCGACAGTATCACCTCAAAATCTCTCATCAGCCGTTAAAATTTTCACCGAAAACCAGCTTAATTTTTCGAACCATGTCCACTTCGATGTGTCTCACAGGTTTAGAAAAAATTTTGATCAAACAAAGCGCCAGTCTCTCAGCAACTTCTCAAACAAAGGAATTCCGACGAGGGGCTGGACGACTCCTCCCACAAGGAGTGCTCACAGGCGAATGACGTCACCGAAAGGCGTGGAAAAACTCACGCATGCGCACGAGGGTTCAAGCATGTCTGACGTAAAAACATATGAATGAAATCCATATAGTTTTTGAAAAAAATAAGAAGGACCTATACTTTATTGACAGACCTCGTACACACAAAGGCCCTCAGGCTAGAAGATAACATAAGGATCCATGACCTGACTTGGTATTATGATATTGTAAAAAAATGCAATAAATCTGCAATTATTTAAATTACATTTGCAACTGGCACATTCTGGGGGGAACATGGAATTTTCACAACTGTTTCACAGCTTTCGTATTTATTCAGTTAATTTATGTATGGCAGAAAGACTGTCTAGACCTTACCCACTTCATGTGCAAGCTTTTTGGTGAAACTGGCAAAGAAGAATCACTTTTCACAGAAAGAATTCCCAAGCAGACCAGACTCAGTGGGGTGGTCATCTGCTTTGGCCATTCCATCACGATGTACCAAAGGCACAAAGTCAGACTTACAAACATGTAGTCACAGAAAAGTCGTGAAGCCAAACATCCAGATATTGCACATGATGTGTAATGGCGGGATAACAGAACTTAATACAGAACAGTAACGCTGCAATGCAAGACAGCTGTTTGACCTTTGTGCAACCTTTAAATTTGAGTTGCATTATCAAAGTCAGGGGTCGTTTCTGTCCTGATCATTCTCCAGATATCTCAAACCAGATATAAACAACAGTGTCCAGGCTTACACACCTCCAGACAATAACAAGACCATAAATTTAACTTCTGGAGCCATACCAGTGCACTGGTGCTCCAGTGTCAAAACAGACTCAAAGTAGCTGTAAACAGTGATTATTACACAATATGTTACCACTACTGAGAGTAAAACCAGGATAAGCTTAAAATATATATAAAAATAGCAGAAATTCCTAAATGGCTTGTGCAGTTTTCTTGTTAAACCAGGTGAATTAAAGCTAAAAGTCCACACAACATAAACATCTTGATTGTTTCATTTCAATTCCACTGTGGTGGTACAGAGGCAACATTACTAAAATAATGTCACTTTGCAACTGTAGAAGACATCGGGTGAATAGAAACGTCAAGGAGGACATGTTGTAGGAATGAGGTGTTCAACTACTTCAACTCTGGAAGCTGTGGTGGATGCAAGCCCAACTGCTATAATCTGCAAGTTTTTGGTAGAAATAAAAATGCTTACAGTCCGGTACATAAAATAATTATCGTCTCTGTCATTAGTTTAATTTTTCATTACAATGATACGGGGGTAAATTTATTTATCTACATACATAAAGGCTATTCTGTCTGTCTGTCTGTCTGTCCTGATAAACTCCCAAACTATAATATGTAGTCCTTAAAAACTATAATATTCTGAATCCTCATGACATGGGGAACAAACTGGTACAATTTTTTTTAAAGTTCTGGGCAACCAATAATTTAAGCTTTAATCTATTCTCTTTCTATGTATCTTTTATGGTTACTTGACGTCATCAAGAAAGCCTAAGTACAAAAAGTATAAAGCGGTCAGAATTCTAATCCCCCCCGCCCCCCTCCTGATGATGTCATCAAGAAAGCCTGAGTACAACAATTAGAAAGTGGTCAGAATTCTAATCCCCCCTCCCATCCTGATGATGTCATCAAGAAAGCCTGAGTACAAAAGTATAAAGTGGTCAATTCTAATTCCACCCCACACAAACTATAATATGTAGCTCTAAAAACTATATATATATTCTGAATCCTCATGACATGGGGAACAAGCTGGTACCTTTTTTTAAGTTGAACTGAAAATTACCCCCAAAACAGCCTTTTATGTAAGCCCATACAGTGTTTACCATGTGGTTTCTCAATTGTTCTCAACTGTTAAGCACCTGACTGTCTTGTACAACCCAGTTTGCCTTCCTGTCTGAATACATTCAACCAAAGAAGTTATTTGATT
The DNA here is from genome assembly GCF_902500255.1 of Thalassophryne amazonica. NCBI lineage: Eukaryota > Metazoa > Chordata > Actinopteri > Batrachoidiformes > Batrachoididae > Thalassophryne > Thalassophryne amazonica. Next base: position 64,154,444 of record NC_047113.1, read on the forward strand.
CAACATAACATTATATCTCTGTAAAATATAATTACCTTTGGTGTACAACCCAATACAGTTTGAAGATTTGCTGTCTGAAAACTTTGTATTTTCACCATTTATGACAAGACAGAAAAAGCTGGCAATATACATAATGGTTAAAGGTGAGGCATCTTTTACTTCCTAAAGACACAGTTAAGGGCAACCAATAATTTAATGCCTTAATCTAGTCTCTTTATCTTTATCTATTACAGAATTCAGCTTTAATCATTACTGCTAGATATAATCTATAGATCTATTACAGAATTCAGCTTTAATCATTATTACTAGAAATCTTAGACAATAAAGAACTTTAGATAGATAGTCTGTGCTTAACACACTATTGGTATGGTGTTTTTGGGGTGATGTGCAGTGCTATTTCTGGTGTGTATTAATTTGCACTTACAAGGGGCAGGAGTACTTTCTAATTACTGATAAATTTCAGCTGGTGTCTTGGCTTTCCATGTCTTCTTGCACCTCCCTTTCTTCAGGTGTTCAATACTTTTTTCTTGTGTCATTTCACATTATTACACACATAACGTATGGACATGTATGGTTTGATTTCTTTGTATGTGTGGATTACTTGGGTTGTTACCCAAATATAGTGAAAATCTCATGTCAGTAGCACCTTTAGAAATATATTACTGAGAAAAATGGTGATGTATTGAATACTTATTTTATTCCCGATAGATAGATAGATAGATATATAGATAGATAGATAGATAGATAGATAGATAGATAGATAGATAGATAGATAGATAGATAGATAGATAGATATATAGATAGATAGATAGATAGATAGATAGATAGATAGATAATAGATAGAAAAGCTCATTGGTTTAAGGTATCTTTTTCATAAAGTTATGAAAAAATTAGGGGCAGCCACTTTCAGCGTCACTTAGTGTGTTTGGACAACCCAGTCTCATGTTTTTTTTTCCATGCTCCCGTCATGAAATGATTAAAATTTTTGTGATGAGGTTTTTTTTTTTTTAACTCACTATTACTAACCCTACTCCTTCCCCCAACCCTAACCATAACCACCCACCCCCCTCCGCTTCACTTTTAATTTTGTGCAGCCGTCATCTAATGTATTAGAATGAATTTGTGCTGCCGTGACGAAAATGAGGCGCTTTTCGTGACAATATCATGAACCAATAGATTAATGTATATTTCCTGCTGCGGAATCATGACATGCCATGAGACTAGGTTGGTTCGGACAAGCTCAGTCCACAGTCCCACTAGCAGTTGGCTGCTTGTTGTCGGGGACTGAACATGTGTTCTTACTCAAAATTTTATTACAAATATCTCAGTTAATATGGTTTGCTGTGGAAATAATAGTAATAATGAACCATCTAAGAAGTCTATGCTTCAGAGTGAAATTTTCATGTTGTTTAGTTTCCATGTTTGCACCATTAGCACTAATTGGCAGGTATCAATAGTTTGGATGTAAAAAGCAGGCCTGCCAGTAAGTAGACCTAGGCTGGATTCTTACTCACACTTCATGTATGTGTCATTGGAAAAGACACTTAATCTGCATGTAACGTGGCCCAGCCCACCCAGCTGTAAATGGGTACTGGCCTTGGCTCGGGAAGTAGTGGTGCACCATCCTGGGGGAGTGATGGACTCTCGTTTGCTCGATGCTGCAGAATGTGGAGATAAGCACCAACACCACTGGGCGTCATGGCGTATATAGCACTTGCTTACTTAATAACTTGGTGAGTTTAGCTCCACTGTTACTGAGGCAATAAGCTGGTCATAATTTTAATACTTGCACCCAAACCAGCTGTCATAATAACTACTGCCCAGTCTGCAAAAATATGTGTTAATAAAACACGCAATCCAAGGTCAGCCTGTTGGCTTTAGCTGATTTGGTAACACTTTGGCACTTTGACACACAGATCCATTCACGCTTAAAGGGGAACAGAAATGCTTTTTGAGAATTTGTTTGTCCATGCCTTAGTAAAAATTAAGTGTTATTCATACACTTGCAGAATGTTTGAGCACAGTGTAGATATTATTATTTGAATCAAATTTGCCGCTAAATTGACATGCAAATCGCCATTGGCTGAAGTCAGTAGAGGGCACTTCCGGTTGACGTCACTGGTTGGTTTCCTGTGGTGGGGACGAGTGCAGTCAAGATCCAGCATGGCGAGCAATACATCGCTGCACAAACGCAAACAGAAGGCAAGCGATTCCGAAGATGTGCTTTCACTTGTTGATCCCGAAGTCATGTTGTGGTGCCCAAAGAGGTTATATATAAGAACTAGAGTCCGCACTCGCACTGAGCCGTGTCCCAGCAAGGAGGCGTGGTCGCCCTTTTAATTCCGGGCAGTTTTCCTGAGCTCACTCATTGAAGTTCTATTAAGCCGTGGTCAGAACCCGCCGTACTTGCACGTGCGTGCAGTCTACTTGCAAAAATGTGGGCTAAATTTGGAGATCCGTACTTCGTAAGTACTGCCTCAGTACGAATTTAGGAGCACGCAGACACACACAGACACGCCGTAGAGGTTTTAGTGCATGCAGAACCTTCGCTGCGGTCAGGCTGCGGATTCACCAGCAGTGCAGATGACGCACGTTGTGAGTACTGCCTCAGTACGGATTCAAAACAGTACATTTTCATTCAATTACTATTGAATTAACCAAATCCGTACTGCCTACGTACAGATTTGGAGGCCGACAGACTTGCATGCACAACGCAGCTTCTCACTTGAACTTGGACTTTATTTCCAAACGTCAGCAACACAGACACTCCACAGCTTCAGTCTGATAACTAGCTTTAACTTTTTGAGGCAAGTAAACACTCGTACAACTGACCGCTGCAGGCTGGACATGTTCATGCATCGCCGACGCCGAAAAACACCTGCCGCTCCGGTCCCACTCATAAAAAAAAGAACGACACCCCCCCACACACACACACACACTGCATTATTGTCATCTCTCTTTATCGTTACGCTCCTAGAGACGTGCGTTGAATGTACTCCCTCCCTCCTCTTGCTACTGCCTCCGTACGTTTTCACAAAAACGTAGTGGCCGTGGCATCCGCAGAAAACGTACGGCGAAAAAAAACGCATGTTGGGTTGTGACTGGGGCTTTAGTCTCATCAAGAAACAGGTGGAATATGCCAGAAAGCTGCGCATGTTGCCAAAGCCACAAACGGAGGAACAAGGGAGACAATGTTTCCTTCCATAAAGGCCCCTTCACACACAATGCAAAGTTTGGTCGACGTCTGGTCGGTCGGTTACGGCGAAACAGCGCAAAACAGTTCGAAATTATCGCACCACGAAACACTGCTGCGAGGAGCAGGCGTGCATTAATCCGGTGCGAGAGTTTGTGCATGCAACAGTGTCTTTTGAGCAGGAACAGTGCCAGGTGCAGCACATGGCGCCGCTTATGTGGAAGAAATAAAAAATAAAACCAGCTGGTACGTGTGGGTTCGCACAATGCACACTTTGTCTTTCAGGCATTTGTTTGTGCTAATAGTTGTAGCAACAGGTGTACGAGGCGTTGGAGGCAGGGACGACATTACACAGTTTGCACACGATTCCTGCGTCATGCGCACTAAGTGTGCACTTCCTCCAAACTTCACACTGTGTGTGAAGGGACCCTAAGTAAGTGGTTTTGGTTATTCTTGTCACTTTGTCCGTGACATTTGGTTGATAAACGAAAGTATTCACGTCTTTTTTTTTAATCAGCATTAGATTTCACAGTTTAAATGTTTTGCTGGTGATTAATAAAGAGTCAGACTCATCTTTCTTTCCCTGAGGAGAAGGTAGGAGAAGACAGAGGGATGAATGATGAAAGAGGGGGATAATTAGATAGCATGGTGGTTTGGGTGGAGTAAATGGCCAAGAGAAGGAAATCCCAATGGATTTTTGGCCTCTTTTGTTTGTCGCCAGATAGTCAGGGAAACCAGTTTGTAGTCGGTGATGCTGAGACGAACTTAGTCACCCCAAACGATGAATCTGTTACTGTACCGTTGGTTTTACTGCCAGGTTGACACAATATCTGTTCCTTCCCCAACTCCCACACTGTTTCCTCATCAAGTCCTCTGTTTAGACCTTCTGCGGTGGACGATGTTTTCCTAAACTCTTTTTCATACAGAAAAACAGCAGTCACCCAGACAGGTTGTTTTTCGTGTTGACTTTGACACACTGTCCATCTTTATTTTTACAGGCTGTTCTGCTTTTATATATTCGGGTCACGTACCAAATGCTGTTGTACAATTTTGTACAACAGCAAGTTTGCTGTTGTCAAATAAAGTTTGCATTGTCAAATGAAAGGCATCAGAGATGTGATACATGCCCTGCACACTCTACACACTACATATAAATGTACACATAAATATATATTTCTGTAATGGTGTTTTAGACTATGTGTGACTTCATCATATGACTTCTCTGTAACTTCATTTTCATGTTATTCATACCAATCAATGACAAATATTTTGATGATCAATATATGACTTAACCCATCTAGGCTTCTTGGTTGTTGAGATACACAAAAGGTGTTTTTTTTTTTATACCATGTTTTGCCTGACCTTTGTCCAAATTTCTCTAAAATCTAATCACCTCTGGATGTCTATCCAAGTAATATTCCCACCATGTTTGATTCATCCAGGCTTTTTGGTTGTTGAGATATACAAAAGTGAACTTTTGACCAAACTACTGCAAAATCTTACAACCTCTAGATAACTAACCAATTATTATCCTCAAGTTTCACAACATGCAGCTAATTTACACTCTGAGTAAATGTAATATGATGATAAAATTGATTCCCCAATGTGATCATATTGTACATATTTTCTGCAGAGTTAATTTAACACTAAAAACATTACTGTGTGCATTTTTCCACTGGATACCTATGACGGCATTTTAGGGCCACATCATTTTTGTTTGTTTGTTTTTTTAGACTATGAGCATAGTCATAATATTATGAGAATTAAGTCATAATTTTATGAGAAAAAACTCATAATTTTATGACAAAAAACCTTGTAATATTACACGAATAATGTCATAATATTATGAGAATAGTCGTAATTTTATGAGAACAAAACTGATAATTTTATGAGAAAAAACTTGTAATATTACAAGAATAATGTCATAATATTAAGAGATTAAAGTCATAATTTTATGAGAAACTCGTAATATTAAGAGAATAAAGTCATAATTTACGAGAATAAAATCATAATTTTATGAGAAAAAACTCATAATTGTATGACAAAAACCTGTAAAATTACGAGAATAATGTCATAATATTATGAGAAAAGTCGTAATTTTATGAGAAACTCGTAATATTGTGAGAATAAAGTCATACTATTATGAGAATAAAGTTGTAATTTTATGAGAAAAACTTGTAAAACTACGAGAATAAAGTCATAATATTACGAGAATATACTTGTAATTTGAGAGAATAAAGATGGAATTTTTTGAGAGAAAAACTCTGCATCTCAAACTGAGATCTGTGGAGCGCTTTGGGAAGTTGTACTTCAGTATAGGTTTTACAAATAAGGAAATACATAGATGATACATACCATAGATACGTCATAGATACCAAAGGCGTTACTAGCATTTTTTTTCTTACTGTCCTACACTAATTTGATTTTTGGTTTCTATTTGAGAGAAGTCAAGTTCATGTTTAGGGTTACATGTGTGTATATGTATAATGCATTTATTATATATGTATTTATTTATTGTTGTGCTTCCGCTATGGTCATGTTTGTAATTTATTATTTATTTATTTTTGTCATAGTGTTTGTACAAGAAATATTATATGATGTAATCACCCATGAAATGCTGAGCAAGGAGTAGTAATATGAATGCTTTTTAGTTGTATTTGTGTTGATGTGTCAACAAGCTGTTCTGTAAACAGCCAAAAACAGATGCCAGTAATTTCCGGAGCAGGTCATGTTAAATTGCTATATATATATATTTCAAACAATGAGAAATTGCTTGGGAGTGTTTTCTCTGTGAAGTTTCTTGTTTTGACAGTGATTTGGTAACGCAGTTTGGAAAAATAGTCTTCTCAAAACAAAGTGGCACATTTAAAAAAAAAACACACAAGCTCATTGAGTCCTTAAAGCTTTTTTGATTTCCCAATTTAGATATATAGAATGACTGGATTGAGTGAGTATAGCACTTTGTGAATCTATTTCTTGTGTACGTTTATTCCAAAGGTCAGACATTTCTGTTAAAGAAACATTTTCATACACTATGTTGATGTTTTTTGTGGTAGAATCACAAGACGTTTTATTGTACATTGCATGTAGCAGTTAGGGCCCCTTCACACATAGTGCAAATTTGGTCATATTTGGTTGTGCATAAAGTGCACATGGAGCAGGAATTGTATGCAAAACGTGTAATTTCGTAGTTGCTTCCAACGCCTCCTGAAAGAACATGCGTGTGGGCTGTGAGCGATGTGCCGCATGACCAATACAAGCCAACAGTATGACAAATACACCACTTTCAGTCACGTATCAGCAGAAATACGCTGTACCAAACACTGTTTTGTCAGGTATTACAGCACTTTCTTTTCGTTTTTTAGAAAATACGTTTATCTGCTTGTTGATTTTAGCCATTTCACACTCTTGTTACAAGACAATGATTGTAGCGCAGTGGTAAAGTTTCTGTCTGGTAATCAGAGTGTGTGCTTTTTATTTAACCAGGGTTATTTAACTGTGGGCTTCTGTATTGTGTCCTTTTTATGTATTATTTATATCAACCCAGTGATATTCACTAATTATACAGCTGGTTTTAATTTTTTTTCCTCCCCATCAGCGGCGTGATGTGGTGCACCTCGTCCCATGGAACATAGTATGAGCAGCTGCAGCGGCTCATACTGTGTTCCTGCTTGAAAGACACCGTCACGTGCATGAACCGTCACACCAGCATTGTGCACGCCTGCCCGTCAGCGCTCATATGAGCTCTACCGCTGTGAGTCGCCCTGAGTTGTACGTATTCGCACTATATGTGAATGGCCCCTTACAGTTAGACAATCCAGCCACTCGGAGAGTAGTTAGTGGCCAGGCAGTCCAGGAAGCAGTCGAAGGAGTATTTTAGCAAATGTAGATGTTTTGATGGTGGGAAAAAACCTGAGTGCCCAGAGGAAACCCCTGCAGACATGAGATGAATATGCAAACTCCTCACAGAAAGGAAACTGGGAACTGGTGGAGTTAAACTTCAGCCAAGAGTGTTAACCACCTTTCCAATGTGCTTCCCAGTAAGTTGGTCAGTTGACCATTTCTGATTCTGTGAATTCCTCCAACTTACTTATGAGCTGGTCTTCGATCTCGTTTCCTGTTGGCAGTTGATTGGACTGTGTGAGCTCCAGTGGAAGACTGATGATCTGATTGGTTTTCTTTATCTTTGTTAGTGTCACTTTGGCAATGGGTGGGAGGTGCTTCAGGGGGATAGTAGAAGGAGTTTGCAGGGTGACTAGGGAAGGAGGAGGTAATCTGTGAAGAAGAAAAATGTCAAGGAATGAAGGCGTGGTTCAATGAAAATCTATTGCTGGTGGAAATTATGGGACATTAGTCCTTTTTATATGTTGCTCAATATACATTTAATTCCATTTGATATCTATCTTAATACATTGCTATGAGGCTTGGATGTTTACCAGTGACTTAAGACAACAACTGGATGTGTTTGCTACTCGGTCTCTTCTGTGAATCGCTGGGTGCCGCTGGAGTGAGTTTGTGTCAAATGATCAGTTGTCTGTCTGGATCTTTGCTATTCAGGACCTAAGGGGGTTTTGTGATGTTGTGAATGCGTGGCGATGCTCCCACACTTGGCTTGACTTGACGTTTGATTTTTGACACAATCAAAGATAATATCCATATGTCCACTTAGCACTGCACCATTCGTAACCCTCTAGATACAAGACCTTTGGTGTTCTTTGGTGAGTTCTTCTCGTCCAGAGATGAGACTCAAAACAGCTTTTCCCCCTTCCCTTCTGTTGGAAGGCATCAGCAGAATCACTTCCATGGAGTATAGAAACAAGAGGTCTTCTTTTCCAGTGCAGAGTTTTGCAAAGATTCTTCACAACAGCTGATGTGCCACTCTCGCTACCAATCCCCCAAAAAGTAGTTATCTGTAGGCTGGAGGACCACCTACAGTCTCCTTATGCAGCTTATTGTCAATGCCAGGATGTGCACACACAAAATAGAGTGTCTTTGTTACTAGATCTCTTTGGAGGATCCTTGGGTACCATTGAAATGGTTTTGTGCCAAACAAGTTTACTTAGAAATACTCAGATGATTCTTCCTATTTGCATTGTGAAGGAATATCAGCTACATCATTCAGACATTGTGACGTGTTTGTCTGGGCAAAAGCTAGCATGCAGGTATCTCATTGTTGAAGACCTCTGGCAATGGAAAAAGGTCAAAGCCCATGTATCATCTGGTTTCAATAGACAGGTGGTTACTTTCAGGAGGTGCAAAGGGACTGGTTCTTTGTCTGAGAGGTTGCCAAGGTGGCTTGGTGACAGCATTGGTGCATGCTCCCACACCTGACCTGACCTAAGATTATTTAGCATTCATAACTTGCCATGTCTATAATCCACAGTTTGCTAGTCTAAAAGGAAATCACAGCTATTTTCAATCCTTTCCTGGGGTTCTTTGTCTTTTATTCTTTCTAGAGACTGGTCCATTGAAACATCAAGCTGACTGTCAGCACAGAGAGCATTCTGATAAATTAAAACATCGCTCTACATTTTCACATTATAATAACTATGTGGGATTTCGAAAAATCTTCAAGTAAGCCTTTAAAGAGTCATTCTTTTCTATTTATCCATTAAGGATTTACCAGTTTTGGACTTCTATTTGACTAGACGTTGCAACTTACCCAGGCTGACCCACCTGTATGATTTTATCCTGTGGGATTGTCTCAAAGTTGGGAGAAGAGAAAGTGAACCCGCTGTCAGTTCCTGCATCATACGGAAAAAGGTCTAGTGACACATTCTCTTTCCAGTGGTTGCCATCACAAAGGTCAATGCTGTCCACACCCACAAACCAGTCTGGGCTGGGAACGATGCGCACAATAAAAGACAGCTGGAGATGGAGAGAAGGAAGTGGAGCGTAGGGTAGGAGATTGGACACAGAAAGATCAAGATTAGGGAAACTTTATTTTATGGCTCATACCAAGGAATTTGGTTGTCAATGAGTTAATCTTCAGGCTGTGTCATCTGGTAATCTAACAACATACCAACACACCATATTTCATGACCAGAGTTTTGTTTTGGGAAGAAGAAATTCTGTCTCTACCTGGCCTTGTTCCATTAATGTAACATTGACACCACACCTAGCGTATGTCCCATCTCTTCCTCCTCATGTCCAAATTTGCTCAGATATGTCACCAACTTTATGACCTACTCAGAGACTCATCAAGAAAGCCAACTCCTGCAGAGGTTTAGATCATTAGTAGCAGTGTACATTAGGCTTATGTCATTTTGGAAACTGGCTTTAGGGTGCATCATGTAGGGTGTTGGGGGGGCAGTCTGCAATTGTGTTTTATAGCATCATTATCCCTTTTTTCTGCATTAAATTAGGTAAAGAGACTTACAAAGATCAAGTTTTTGATGAGCAGTTGCAGTTTAGAGCAGTCAACACAAGATGTTGCTGTGGGTAATGGTAAAATAAAGTTGCAGATTTTGTTTTCTTTCCAGCCAGAACCCTATTTTAATAGTGTTTGGCCCTACTGACTGTTTGTCCTAATTGCAGTTTATCCACCAACTTTGTTGCAGAACCATAACAACACAATAGTCATAACAGAAACAAGTCATTACAGCAGCATTTATAGGACCATCAACCCGCGCAATCACGCACAGCTTGTAAAACGTGGTGTTAAATTGACTGTGAACATGCTGTAAATGATCATTACAATTTTAAAACCATTGTCTGTTACTGAGACATTTATACTATCCAGTTTTTGAGACATTTTTTATTTCCAGTTGAGTGAGTTATAAAATTGTTCAGCTGGAAACCTGGTGGCTCCATGCACTTGAATTTAAAGTTTCTTAAAATTATTCTGTTTTGGCATTATTTCTTGTTATAGTTAAAAGTTAGACTGTTTGACTTCTCCCTTGTTTTCAGTCGGGGTCACCATAGCCGGTGGATCTACATGTTGACTTGGCACAAGTTTAAGGCTGGATGCCCTTTCTAACGCAACTCGTATTACTCAGACAATGTGAAGAGGCGGATTTTAAACCAGGAAACCTCTGCACTGAAAACAAGCGCACTTAATCACTTGGTCACCACCCCTGCTGCTGCTGTTATAATAATAATATAATAATTATTATTATTATTATTATTATTATTATTACTGCGACAGACTGGCGTCCTGTCATGGGTGTACCGCGCTTGCACCCTATGGCTGCTGGATAGGCTCCAGCTCCCCACGACCCTTAATTGGACTAAGCGGTAGAAGATGAATGAATGAATGAATTATTATTATTCCCTGTGTTAGCTGGCTAATTCTGATGCAGTAAATATTCTCTGGCACTTTTATTTTGGAATTTTGTCCGTGTTTGTTCATGTAACTTAACTTCCTGATTCTGACCTTCCGGGTTCATGTGTCCATCCTGTGTTTGTTTGCCTTTATAACCACCATTAGAGCATTTCCTCCTTGCCAGATTGTCTAGATTCTTTCCTGTTTTCTCATATTCTAATTACCAGTATTTTCCAGTATTTTTACCTGTTGCAGACCCTCTCTGCCTAGAGTTTTTGCCTGCCATCTTAGAGTTGTTTGGCTGATATGATAAATCTCTGGGCACTGATCTACTGCTTGTAACCCTGCCTGTTCAGCAGAGAGACCCTTGTTTATCGGCGTGATTGCCCATGCACCTGTCTGATTCATGACCAAGTCTGTTACCTGCTGTGGGACAGTACACCTGTTTTTACCTGCCTTCTGTTATGTTCTTTGCGTAGGGATCCTCTTTGATCGGCCCTTTACAGTGTCTAGTGATAATAAGATGCTATCGTAACTGATAGGATTGATGAATAGGACAAATTAGACATTTAGAGTGTGCTTGGAGCTCAAACCCTACATTGTGTGCTTTCATGTTCTACAGTTCCCTTGAAAAGTATTGGAACACTTGGTATTTCACATATTTTAATTTGTTTATGCCATTTCATATGCAAAAAATACCATCACCTCCCCCACAAGACCTCAACCTTCCAACACCTGGAATACATGAACATTTCCAAGTCACTGAATATGTGTTGGACTTTATTTACATCAGTTATGAAGGAATACAAACGGTGTGGCACTCTATGGTAAATCTGTGTGGAGTAGTGACTGTGCAAGAAGGAGAAGAGTGAGGAAAGCCACCAGGACAACCAGACAACCCAGAAGAAGTTATAGGCTTCTGTGGCTGTGACTGAAGAAATTGTACACAGTGCATGTTTTGCATTTTGTATCACCAGTTATACAGCTTCATGTTTGAAATAGCATAAACAAATTAACGTGTGAAATACCAAGTGTTCCAATACTTTTGGAGGACACTGTCGTATGGACTTGTGCTTAGCAACACATTTCAACAACAACAAAAATTTGCATCTGTTTCACGGTCCATTTTTTTATACAAACCCCTAAATTCAATCCAGAGGTTGTGATGCAGGTGTACTATCAGCACCACCCGTATTATATGTATTACACAGTATTATGTTTCGATAACGAAACATATCTTTACTATCCTTAATAGTCTGCTGGCGTGCTGGTCGTGCACCTGCCTTACAACATTTTGAAGCTGCCCATGCATCTGTTTAATATTTTGTAATGTTGAGCAGTTTTTCCTGAAATATGTCTCACTCAGCATAAATCCACAGAGCAATCCTTCATGACTATGACTCAAAATGGCATGATACTGTGTTTCTGAGCTACAGTGACTTACATAGGAGTGTCTGGCAAAGACCTCAAACTCAGTATTCATCTGGCCAGTGCCCCCCAAAACAGCGGGAGCAGAGAGGATCCCATAAATGCTCTGGATACGTTCTCCGGCCTCTTCGACCTCCTTCATGAGTGTCCAGGCCTCTCCTTTCTCTGCAAACTCCCTCACTCCATTGCTGGCAAACTCATTACGTTGCCACATATGGTAGTCGGAGCTGTGAGTGACCCCTAAACCAAAAGGAAAAGGAAAAGGGTGGAGAAAGTTGTTGGAGCACGTATTGGCCTGCAGTTTTGCAAAGAGAGTTGTAAGATGATTTATATAGACATATTTGTTATTTGACCAGTAGTAGCATCCTGTAGACTTACCAATAAGATTTGACCATTGTGCTGGGGGGCGGTAGACAGGATACTGCTTAGGGAAAGCTGCCCGGGTCCATTTTCCAGCAAATGTCAGGCTGTACTGGGCGATGTCTGAAGCCGTGCAAGTGGGCACATCGGTAGGGACAGGCATTGAAAGCACACCGTGGCCCAAGAAGCTCATGGTCAGAACCAACATCGGGACAATTATACGGGAAACTTCTTCAAAATTACAGAAGCTTCTTGTTGCATCCTTCATAGTGGGGGCTTAATGGAGGATTCTAAAAAAAAGAAGAAAAATATGTGATTTCCATTGCTAATGCATTTTGCAAACTTCCACATGAGAATCAAAATCTGCTCTCTGTGCATGTGCAGGTGTTTGTCGGTTTAGCAGCACAGCTTTAGTCTGATTTGCAGTTCAAGAGCATTAATTAGAGCAAAACGTTGTGTCAGTGCCAATCTTAACAAGGGGGGTGAGTCAGAGCGGAAGGTTTCCACTGAATCATTTTTCCACAGAATTTACCTATAAATGTGGTCAAACAGTACTACAGTCGTGGAACTTATTTTAGATCCATTTGGTTTTCAGTGGCAGCCTGATTTGTTCTGCAATTTTTTTATTGGTCAGGGCCAAAAATATTTCAATATTGATAAACTTAAAGAAAAAGCATACTGGAAGCAAATAATTATTACAAAGTTGCAGTATGGACTGCCTGTTTAATCTGAGGATAACTACATCCAAACTTGGTGAATAGTGTAGGAATTATAGCATTGTTATATTTGGTTTCCACTTTTTGAGAGAATCAAGGCATAGTTTAATTTAATTTAATCTTTATTTAACCATGTTAGTCCCATTGAGATCAAGACCTCTTTTGCAAGGAGGACCTGGACAATTATAAAGTTTCCAATTAACCTAACCTGCATGTCTTTAAATGTGGCTGGAAACAGGAACACCCGGAGAACATGCAAACTCCACACAGAAAGGCCACAGGTGGGAATCAAACCCATAAGCTTCATGCTGTGAGGCAACAGTGCTAACCACTAAGGCACCATGCTGCCGGTGATCGGAGGCTGGCCTCAAAATGTAAAATCCAAGCTTGAATTTTACCAGATTATATGTGGGAGACTGTGAGCTCATATTTGTTTGCTACATGATAAAATAAGAAAACATTGAAAAAGTGAAAATATTTGCAGACTTTACTGTATGAAAAACACATTTACATACATTTATAAAACAGACTGTAATTTAGGGGTAATCCATGTAAATTAGGTCAAATCCATGAATGTACTTATATATATTTATATTCATATTTATAGATTGTGAAAGTAGATGCACTGAGTGTTTGACATGTAGACAGCTGGTCACAAAACTGTCTTCTGTGCATACTTGCAAGATTTTGCATTATGCTGTAGTGCAAAATAAAATATAAAAGTCATGCAAAACACAAGACAAAAATTATATCTACACCCACACTGATTTGGCACGTGTTTGGACACAAATTTTGACAATATTTCCTTGGAAAAAATAAGCATGCTTGCAGCCACTTACCTGCACTGAAAAATCCAAATGCAAGTATTTTTATACCAATGTGCAGTGATAAGACATAGAGCTACTCACTGATGCTACTCAGGCTTCCGGATCAATGATGGAGGGCTTGTAGATGTGTGGGGTGGTAATAAGCTGCAGGTGAGGAGAAGGGGAGAGGACAGCAGTGGATGCGGCTGTCGGGAAGTGTGACTGGGAACTTCTAAGTGTTCTTTCTCCTATTTATGCCTTCTAGGAAGTCCCCCCCCCCCCTCCTGCTCCCATTTTGTTCCACTCCCACCTTCAGTTTTGTTTTGTGTTTCCCCCCCTCAACCTCATGAGATGATTGCCAGTGACTTCCCTGTTCCCCTCATGCCCTTTAAATTTGGCTTCCGCTTCTCTCTCTCTCCTGCTCAATATCAGTTACACATTATGGGTACTGTAATTTCTTTAGCAGTAATGTCAGTGATATACAGTAGTGTTCAGAATAATAGTAGTGCTATGTGACTAAAAAGATTAATCCAGGTTTTGAGTATATTTCTTATTGTTACATGGGAAACAAGGTACCAGTAGATTCAGTAGATTCTCACAAATCCAACAACACCAAGCATTCATGATATGCACACTCTTAAGGCTATGAAATTGGGCAAGCATCATGATATGGGCATGTTTCTCCTACTATGGTGTTGGGCCTATATATCGCATACCAGGTATTATGGATCAGTTTGGATATGTCAAAATACTTGAAGAGGTCATGTTGCCTTATGCTGAAGAGGACATGCCCTTGAAATGGGTGCTTCAACAAGACAATGACCCCAAGCACAGTAGTAAATTAGCAAATTCTTGGTTCCAAACCAACAAAATTAATGCCTCGCAGATGTGAAGAAATCATGAAAAACTGTGGTTATACAACTAAATACTAGTTTAGTGATTCACAGGATTGCTAAAGAAGCAGTTTGAACATAATAGTTTTGCATTTGTAGCATCAACAGCAGATGCTACTATTATTGTGAACACCCCTTTTTCTACTTTTTTTACTAACAGCCCGATTTCATAGCCTTAAGAGTGTGCATATCATGAATGCTTGGTCTTGGTGGATTTGTGAGAATCTACTGAATCTACTGGTACCTTGTTTCCCATGTAACAATAAGAAATATAAAACCTGGATTAATCTTTTTAGTCATAGCACTACTATTATTCTGAACACTACTGTACAGCAAGATATCTGGTCCAACTCAGAGACAGTTTTATTTTAAAATGTCTCATTGCGTCTTTTAGACAGATTATGCCTGGTGCGTGTTCCCCATGGGGTTTTCTTGTGGGCCCATTGGACACGCCCACAAAAGGCATTTAACACCAGTGCAAACTGAGGACAGTGGTCACCAGCCAACTGCCTGAAGCTGCCTGTGGGTCCCGAGAGCTTCATGCCTTTACAGCTTCACAGCTTCATGGCTTAAAACAGCTATGAGTGGAGGAAAGGTGCCGATCAATGAAATTTGGGCCCTCGGCTCTCACAGAGTTTCGTCCTACACTACCCAAAGTTCTTACGTCACTCTCTCGGCAGGCCAGCTCTGTGGATGGTCTGACTGACAGCCTTAATGCTGCACTTATATGTCTGTTGGACTCAGTTGCACCTGTCAGGTTTTGAAGATGTTCTCATCAGCAAAAAGAAATGTTATGAGGTCTTTGGCGTTTGGAGAACAGATGATGTCTGTGATTTTGATTTGCAACCTGAACTGTTTTTAAGCACTTTGATGGTTATTCCTGAAAGTGTCACATAAATTATTATTAAATCAGATAGGGAACACCTCAATTTTTCGCCGCCATAAAATGTCATTTGGAGTATATTAGCAGTGTAGCTGGGCAACGAGCAAACGTGAGATTTTGTAGAGATTTATGACCGTCCATGTTTGTAGGTGATAGCAGGTCCCCAGATTTGACTGCATAGCAGTTTGAAAATAATTTCATAAAAACGCTGACTTGATATAGTTACATAGATGATGTTTTGTATTTTGCATGACATGACTGGAATGGATGAGGATGGGCATCAGAGGAACAGCAGATATGGGATGGTTTGGAGTCAAGGTGAGAGATGGAGATGGTTTTGACATTTGCAGAGGAGGGATGTATCGGGAAAAGGATGCTGCAGATGGAGCCACCTGGAAGGAGAGTGTATGAAGTGTGTGCCACACCTTAGTGGAAACCATGATAACAGCTGACATTTTCTCCTGGTTGGGGTTTGCTGTGTTTGTCGTCTTTCTCTGCCCAGTGGGTGCAAACACACAAATATGCCAACATGCCGATTCAGTCCACTTGTAATGATTCCCATATGCTCACATTTCAACACAAACCAGCTGACCTACTTCAGTCTCTCTCTCTTTGGACTGTAGAGTTCCATCTGTTTTTCACTATGTGACATTTAAAAAGGGAAAGTTTACTCATCGCTATCCTTATAAGTCCTTTACACTAAACAGCGCTGTCTTGTATTTGATTTTAATAAGGCTACTAAAAAGAATGGAAATCGGAAAAAAAAAAACCTCAAGCAACATTGCTGAAGTCTGTGGTTTTCAGTCCAAGAGCCCATTTTAAAAGAGCGATTATGAACCTGCAGATTTCATAGAGAGCCAGAAACATGTTTCATGAAAGACTGCTACTTGGAAATATAAATTTGAAAAATTTTACAGCTCTACTCACATGCTCACTTTCTGAGTAAAACATATAGAGTGGCGCAGCAATGAGCAACTTTATTTGACATAATATCATCACCGGAATACACACCTCAGACCAGCTTTACAGCACTTCATCTAGATGAGCACATGTAATGCCTCTTATGTGATGAAGTAGAAGAGGCACAAAAGAGAAAATTTTTTTTTTAATTAATTTTATGCCCCTCAAGTCATGTTTGGAAGCACTCATTGGTGCCATGCATCTTTGAATCAATCACGTGACTATACTATGGGTCCTGGTTGGCAAACAGGACCTGCTCGTGACCAACAGTCTTCCAGAGAGACCAAGTACCAAAGACTGATTGTTTATACCCCTGTCACACTAGAACAGGGGTCGGCAACCTTTGAGACATTGAGTGCCAATTTCAAATTTTCTAGTCAATGAGTGTGTCACTATCAACAATAATGGTAAAATTGACACAAACTACAGGAATACGTTCAACAAATTCAAAGCAAACAGCAACGTATTTAACTAATCAGTGTGGGCTGAGACTAAAATGAATCATAGGCTATGTCTCAATTAATATATCTTGCCTACCAGTCAGTGTGATCCCTGTCCTTACTTTTCATGGCTGAGCTTTTTTATCTGGGATTGGTAGTTTGTCACTTTTAATTGTAAACATGCCTCAGAATGGTCGATCGTCAAACGGCTGCGGATGGGGCTGAGCACACTTTTCATGTGTGAAAATACCTGCTCACACAGGTATGTTGAGCCCAACACTGACAAGAGGGCCAATGCAATGTTCTTGAGACAGCTGAACTTCTCTGACGCAGACGTCCAGCATGTGAGGATGCAGGCTCCGTGCTGTTGCACAGGGGTGGAGCGGGTCGTGAACTCCGTCTCCATCTCACACATGTATTTGACTATTTCAGCGGTGCTGATGTTGCGTTGTGAGGACAACTCCCTCAAGTGTCGGAAGTAGCGGAAGGTGGAGGACGCAATGTTACCTGAGAATACTGCAAGGTTGGCGACAAAAGCAGCCCATGTTTCAAACATGTCCAAAACAGTTTGTCCTGCACCTTGCAGCCTGAGATTGAGCTCGTTGAGGTGCCCGGTGATGTCCGCAAGAAACAAAAGTTTCACGATCCACTTCTCGTCCTCCAGTTGCGGATAATGTTGCCCCTTCTCAGCCAGAAACACCTTGATGGCATTGATGCAGCTGACAAAGCGCTCCAGAACTTTTTTCCGCAGCTCAGCCATCTTCACTGCCGAGTGGAGAGGGAGATCTGTGTATGCACTGTCCATTTCCTCAAGCAGGGATCGAAACTGTCGGTGTGTCAGTGCAGATCATTTGACGAGGAAGTTAATCACCTTTGCCACCGTAGCCATGACATCATTGAGATCTGAATTGGACATTTTTGCACACAGGTTTTCCTGGTGAATTATGCAGTGGAGCTTCATGACGGGGTGGCCGACTTTGTCTTCAATTAGTTTGACGGTTCCCTTCTGCTTCCCGACCATGGAGGGAGCACCGTCTGTAGTTACAGCAAACACCTTCCTCATATCAACTCCTCTGTCCTCAAAATGCTGCATAATCACCGTGGCTACGTCCTCGCCTGTAGTTGTGTCCAGCATGGACAACAGTTCCTCTCACAACAGTTCCTCTCTCACGGTTGTATCGCAGTATCTTGCCATGAGAGCCAATCGCAGGATGTCATTCACGTCCACACTGTCATCAAGGGCTAGGCTAAAAACATTAGCATCTTTCAGTCCCTCCGTTTGTTGGGATCTAACATCACTTGCCATTTCATCCATTCATCGCTGAACAGTACGAGCTGATGTGAGCATGTCCTTTATCCGGGTTTTGATGGTGTCTTTGTTGGGCAAGTTGTCAAAAAGAGTCTCTGCGCAGCTGAGAAAAGCCTCCTTTATGTACTATGCCTCCCAGTGATTATGCCACCGTGTGCCAGCAGTGGTACGCGTGCCATAGGTTGCCGACCCCTGCACTAGAATGTCAGCCAAATGAAAACTCGACCCACATTTGGTAGGTGTCGAGGTGCATTTGCAACCATTGGACAGCATTCAGTCCAAACAGTTGGGCACAGTTGTGCGGCCGCCCAAATGTTTTGCTTATGTTCAGAAATATCGAACGCCAGTCGAAGTGCCGTCTGACCGCAGCCCGACTGCTTTCTAGTCAATCAGATGGCGTGAAAACAGCATTCATGACATTGTGATCTTGTTCGGGGGGATGTTCGACATGTTTCTGCACATCGAACCCTGGCAAATGTCCCGAATGTGCCGAATGCACCACAAGCGCACCTCGAGTGCTGCTGGAATATATTCTGCTGAACTGCTATCAGATGCAGTTGTACGGTTTGTAAGTGCATTCTTCTTTGTTCATACTGAATTCTGGCAGCTGTACAGGTATTATTACAGTGTTCCACCCCATTTGTACTGCTTCATGTACATGGTATGTGCACGGGTCAGTCGGGGCTGTCGTCCACAATTGTTATTCCCTTCCAGAAGCACGAAGTGTCAGTTTTTTGACATTCCACCAGATTAGCTCATGCTCATTCGTACTAAGTGTGATGGGGCCCTTAGATTAATCTGTGGTCCCACTGGTGTAGCAATCTTCAACCTGTCACATGATTGCCTCCATGTCAGCTGACTGTTGTTTAAAATTAAAGCTTTTGATCATAACAATCAAATGCGTCACTCAAAGAACAAATAGATCAAGTCTGGTATCATGCACTGGAGCTGTGCTTCGTCACATCCATGACACTATGGAACTGCCTTGGGTCCTGCACAGCAGTCACCGGGCAAGAGCTGGGTCCAACCCAACTTCTTGAAAGTAACCATCTGTCTTCTCCAGCCACTGGCGTCTTCAACCACTGATGCAACAACGTGCTGGATCATGCCTGGAGAAATGTGCCAAAAAAATTTTGTAGCTGACACTCTCTCATCATGCAAGCAGTATACTGATCTAAGTCTTCCTAAGTATCCGCTCATCTGACACCAAAGTTATGCCAGCAATACTAAAGGATCATCCAGTGACGTGGTGCCAAAGATATCAAGTGTTGCCTTCGGTTATTGGTTAGTGTGCATTCACCACAGCATGGAATCACTCTGGGTCCCGCATGGCAGCCACCCAGGCAAACAACCAATCCATCCCCACCTCTGGAAAGTAACCATCTATATGCCACAGCCAGATAAAAAATGGACAATGTCAACTTGGCCATTTTCCACACTGAGGCATCGTGTGCTGGATCATGCCTAATGAAATGCACCACATAGCCAGAATGTCGTAGCTGATATTCCTTCACAATACAAGTGATGCTTTGTTCATACATATTCAAAAGCTTACAGTAACTGGCTTATAAAAGTCCAGTCTTGGATGAGTGCTCAAAATGTCTTGAAGACCAACAAGATCTCTTGGTGCTGCCAACTTGTAGATATTGTTTACCTATATGATTGAGGATCTTCATTGAAATATAGCTCATGGAGTGTGCGGAACCTCCTCCATACGAGTGGATTCAGCAAATAAAGTCATATCAGTCAGTTGGTCATCTTACGCACGACACACCTGGTCTAATCATTCACCATTCATTCACACTGCTGTCTCTCTCCTGCTCTCCACCCAGTTTGTCCCAAAGGCCTTATTAGAGCAATAATCATCCCTGATTTCCTAGAACAATTTCCTTACTGTGTGGGAGAAATGTGCATTGATTTGGACGTTTGCATGTGGGTGTGCATGTGAGACTGTGAGTGAGTGTGAGTGTGTGTGTGTGTGTGTGAGAGAGAGAGAGAGATACCCTTCTAATGGAAGCAGCAGATCAGAGCAGAAACAGGAGACAGCAAGCTGATGGAGAAACTGTACATCAATATCCACAAGGTGTTCTCTGGTTTGGATGAAGCTGTATTCACGTTGATGCTACTGTCTCTTGTGTTTGTGCTTCTTTCAGTGGAGAAATAATATTTTTGAAGTTTCATTGTCCTGACAGCGTTGTCTTCTCCTAAATAATATTGTCTTATTTAATGTTGGCAGTTGCAGCTAAAGAAACAGCCTGCTGGTATTGTGCCTGTCTAAACCCACTACAGATAAGCCAATACTGGAAGTCATGACGCAAGTGATTTATACCTGAGAAAATATAGGTAATGGCTCCTTTTCAGGGTGTTTGGTGACTGCAGGCTATTAAAACACAGCACATAAATTCAGTAGTAGGAAATCACATCTGCTAGGGCTGATATTCTCACTCCCTGACTCCCTCCTTCTTGTATCTTTCAGTGTTTGGCTAAGCAGTTAGTGGTTGGGTTTCGTTGTTCCATTAGTAGCAAAGCTGTTTTTTTTAAGCCTTACAAAGCATATTTGCATGTGGGCAATTCCAGATGGCAATCAGGGGTCATGTAGCGGAGAGAGGCAAACGAACGGTTGAACCAACCATCACTTATAGTTTTAAATAATTGTGATATTCAGACAATTAGACTAATTTTTGTATTTTTACTCTGTACACCAGCAGTGGGACAGGGTATTTTCTTTCATAGGTGTCGACCTGTGTAAAAAATAAATCAGAAATGGATGAATGAATTTTAGCCAAGCGTAGCATGATATTCCATTGGTGTTCTTATGGGGGAGATCGGTTGCCTTGGATCACCTTATTGTGGCGCACCATTTTATTTGATCCAGGCGACTTGCATGCAGTTTGGAAACATCAATGCCACAGTTCCTCATTTGGTGCTTGAGCACATCCGTATAGAGCAGCTGCTGCCTCCCTGTTTTCTTTATCCTTGGGACAGTTTGCCTCGGGAAAATGATTGTGAGATGTGAAGGTGGCATTATTCTCACGTGGCCAACCATCCAAGCTGAGACCAATCTATGCTGACAGTTGTAAGCTCACTTCAGGACTTCCACATCAGGCACCCTGTCTTCCCATCTTACACTAGGTAGTTGTCCCAGATGATGAAGCTGTGGCCTGGTGAGCTTCTTGATGTGCTTGCAATACAAGGTCATGAATTCAGGGGCATATAGATGGAACGGGAGTACGGCTGTGCTGTGCAACTTTATCTTTGTAGACATCCTGATGTCACGTCAGGACCAAAGTCTGGTGTGGAGTGCACCAAATGAATTTGTTGCCACTTGGATCTTTCTGTCCTCTTGTGAGTTAGTGTACGTCACTGCACTACCCGTCATTTCATTCACTTGATTTCAGTGAGGCTCCATTGAGAGTTGTGCTGCGTATAGCCTGACCAGAGCCACTTGAGGGGAGGCCTGGTTAAGGGGTTTAGTTTTTGAGACTTTGCTTTTCAGTCCAAAGAGAGTAACAGCAGCAGAGAACTGCCCATTATTTCTTGTATCTCCACAGGATGAGGGGCCACCTGAGCAGAGTCATCTGCATAAACAAGCTCTGTAGCACAGAGTTCTCTTGTTTTGCTGGACACTTTGACCCGAGTGAGATTCAAGAGTTTCCTTTCTGTTTGGGTCCTGATGTGCATGCCTCCCTTTGGAGTTGTTGACTTTCTCTCCAGGACTGCAGTATGGTATCGCATTAATAGCATCGGAGCAGGCGCACATCCTCACTTCACTCCATGCTTGTGGGTGAAAGGACTACATATGTCCTTCTGATTGATACTTTTCCTGTCATGTCATCATTGAACAGTCTGATTTTGTTAATAACTTTCGGAGGGGGGGGGCAGCCATTCATATGTTGCCAGAACTTTCTGCAGTGTCTCTCTGTCAGCAGAGTCAAAAGCCTTTGAGAAGTCCTCAAAGACAATAAATAGTGGCTGTTGTTGTCACCTTCTCTTGGAGTTGTCTAAAGGTGAAGGTCATGTCTGTGTGAATCTGCCAGCTCTAAAAGCACACTGACTTTCAGGCAACACCTCTTCCGAGAAATTTTTTTTTTTTAAATCTGGTTCAGAAAGATCTTAGCCAGTCTCTTTCCACCACTTGACAAAAGTAAGATCCCATAGTGGTTTCCATAGTCTCTTCTTCACGGTCTTTCATTACAGCTTTAAAGTCTTTAGGTTCTGACAGCAATCAATATAGCACCTCAATAGCTGTAGTTTTAGCTTTGGGCCTCCATCCTGTTCTGGTGCTTTCCCTCTTCTTGTGCTTTTCAGTGCTTTCTCCAATTTAGCCATTGTGATTGGCTTATGTAGGTCCTCAGTAACTGGTTTTCGTGGTAGTCATTGGCATGAATTTGGGTTGTCTGATCCTTACTGATTCATTGGAGTGTAGAAGTGATCTTCTCACCTTTCTGTGTTCTCCAGTGGTTGGTGCATAGCCTGCTTCTGTCTGTTCCCCGGCTGTTTTAATGGGTATTACTGTCATAGATTTGACATTCATTTGTCATTTATGATAACAGCAGATTTCCATAAAAATATTGTTGAGTGATTTTTTTTTTTTTTTTAATGATCTTGATGCCCATATCAGCTGCAGTCTGTTTCCTGATGAGCCCCCTGTGAAAAGGATCTCCCACAATGTGTTATGAGGTCTAGACCAAAGGTTAAGAAGCTGCACATTCATGATTCATGATTCTAATCATGGCGTCACTGACTCCGCTGCTACTGATGAGATGGGATTTTTTTTTCCTTGAAGATTGCAAAATTGTGCTTTTATAGGTCTGAAAATAAATACTGACAATGTGTTTGGTAAAAATAGACTTTTGCTTAAAATCAAACTTTTGCACCTATGTTGACTATCTATGCACTATGTGTGAAAAGTGCATAGTGCAAACATGTGGGGTGTGTCCAACACACTTAGTAAATTTGGGATGGCTGAGCTGCCCTCCCCTCACACACGACTACACAGGCCTGGTGGAGAGTATCCTCACCACTGGTATCTCAGTGTGGTACAGCAACACCACTCAGGCAGAGAGGTAGGCTCTCCAGAGAGTCATAAAACAGCTGGAAAAAATCAGATCAGGCCTGGACTTCCATCAATGGACTCAGTTTACAGTCAAAGATGCAAAAAGAGGGCACAGCACATTATCAGGGATTCCACACCACCCTGCCCACGTTCTCCTCAGGCCCAAACACACAGCGTACAGCCTGAGGAAAAGTAAAGCAGACAGCATCATTACACATAGGACTCCATTCCATAAAAGTTTTTATTCCGGCCACAGTCAGACTGATGACATCCCTGAACTCAGTAATGGACTGTTCACAACCAAAATCCACTGGCAATATTTATCACTCAATTATATCCTAATGTGATTCTTAACTGAGCGGGAAAATATCAGGCCAAGGTAAAAGTGCAAAAAACACCGAAGTCTGATATTCCCCTTCAGACCGAGCAAGTGATATTAATAATTAGTTTATTATATGGCTATTATATATATAAACACGCAAATTTACGGTATGCCCAAATATGACAGCTGCTGACGGCTTGTAGTCAGACCTGTTCACTTCACCTCCATGAAGAACTTGCAAACAGATGGTCCAGTCGTTAGCTGGTAAGCTTTCAATCTGTGTGCTTTTTCTGATGCTGTTTAGATATTTATGGAGTATGTTCATGTCCGACTTGGTTTTTCTAATCGTGTGTTTAGCTTCCTGGTTTGTAACAAATGTGATACGCATTCTGGACCGATTGTCATGGTAACCGGTGACCGGAAATCAGCCAGTCAGAGTGTGCGTAGCATCACAGCCAATAATTTATTTTATACCTTTTGAAATAACAGTCACTGGTGCAATCTGTTTGATCCGCATGTGCAATATACACTTTATTATCTGTGCAAAATCCACTGTGTTGGAATACAAGTGTGCAGTAACTGCTGATCACTATCCCCATTAACCTGAGACTTTGTTTTATATATATATAATGTGTGTATGTGTGTGTGTGTGTGTGTATTTTGTAGTGACTGTTTTTCCCATCATGCTCCACTCCCACCTGTGGTGAAGCGGTGAAACCCCCGGCCGGAGGTATAAAGGGCATGATTTACTGGGGCTTTTAGCAGCAAAAAGGAAAACTATTAAACGAAAGATCAGTTTTCCAGAACAGTAGCCTTATGCGTCAGTACGGGATTCAGCTGGTCCCTGGTTATAATGCAGTGTGGTCCAATTTTGTCAGGTTGTAAAATGCAATGCTAAAATCTGTTTCTACAAGATAAACTCTGTCAAAACATCTGTGATAAAGGTACTGTGGGTTTATTTTCTGTATGTTCTGTTGTCATTTGTCAATCAAGCAAAACAGAATTGACAGCCCAGTGTGGGAGGAATTAACATATAGTTGGCATTAAGGTACCCAAGGCTGCAGTTTCACACATTGGAATTCTATAGTTTGACATAAAGATGTAAAGTTCCATTTATACATCTTCATGCAGCTATTATCGTCCGATATCTGTTGTTATATAACAGCTGATTGGATCCTTGTCATTTGATTGGTGGCTTGTATGTCACGTGACATTTGTCGTTGTGTTTCATTTACTGTGCAACAGTTCTTTTTAACGTGCAATTTTGGTGCTATATGAAATGTGCTATTGCACGCCCTGACCACCGCGCATGCTCACACTACCGGGGGGGCATTTAGCTAAACATGGCAGCGTTTGTTTTGCTGGCGGCCGATGATTTGAAGGAGCTAATTGATGCTGCTAATTCTTCTAACACAAAAAAATCAAATCCACTATGCCGTAAGCCGCCTGGAGGCACGAAGAGCTGTTCGGTTGAAAAGCTGAATACATTTCTGACATGATTTTTCGCTCGATTTAAGATCTACACAGTCTTTTTTTTTTTTTTTTCAGTGAACGGCATTACAGACTAACTGTTTTTTCCAAGTTGACTGAGAACAATTTCGGACTCCAATTTAAAGTTCGTGTTGAACTATTGACATCAAAACACCAGAAGAACACCAAATGTAAGTCTCTTTTGTGTTGTTTATAAGTTAATCCATCCATCCATTTTCTTCCACTTTATCCGGAGTGGGGTCGCGGGGGCAGCAGCTCAAGCAAAGCCGCCCAGACCTCCCGATCCACACACACCTCCCCCAGCTCCTCCGGGGGAACCCCAAGGCGTTCCCAAGCCAGCCGAGAGATGTAGTCCCTCCAGCGTGTCCTGGGCCTCCTCCCAATGGGACGTGCCCGGAACACCTCTCCAGCGAGGCGTCCAGGGGGCATCCGGAAAAGATGCCCGAGCCACCTCAACTGACTCCTTTCGACATGGAGGAGCAGCGGCTCCACTCCGAGCCCCTCCCGAGTGTTTATAAGTTAATAAAATATCAAATGGCATGGATTTATTTTAGTCGTTATATAAAACAAATAATGAATGTTTTTTCATTCTTTTAATGGAAGAAATATTTAATTTGGTGAAAGATGGTATGTTCCATCTTTCACCAAATTAAATATTCACACCATTGAACTCATAAACATTCATTATTTGTATGTTGTAGCATTCTCAGTGTCTTCATCAGTGAACAGTAATAGAAATGATATTCAAACAGAAACAACTATGCTGTGAAAGGTTGTTTGGAGACCTGCTGTTTATTTGTATCAGACTTTGTCAAACACAGAAAAGGCAAAAAAAAAAAAAAATCCGTGGTTGTATTAAACTGCTTGAAGATTTTCCTGTTAAAAATAATTGCTGGGCCCCTGTTGGCTGCTTTAAATTGACTGCTTAAGGGTAATTGCCACCCTGAATATTGCAAAAGTAGATTTGTGAAAAGAGGTTTACTGGTTTCATGCCAGGCAAGCAGGTCAGTCTTAGTTTCGGACTCCCTCTGTAACGCATAAGCCAGCATTACAAAGAGAACACCTGCTGCTGGATACGAGGTCTGTCAATAAAGTATAGGTCCTTTTTATTTTTTTCAAAAACTATATGGATTTCATTCATATGTTTTTACGTCAGACATGCTTGAACCCTCGTGCGCATGCGTGAGTTTTTCCACGCCTGTCGGTGACGTCATTCGCCTGTGAGCACGCCTTGTGGGAGGAGTCGTCCAGCCGGATATTCCACTGTTAAAGGGGTCCGCACGTCGGGATGCAGCCGGCGCGGTGCGGCGGCACAGGAAAAACACCTCCGTGTTGATAACCATTTGTAAAATCCAGGCGGTTTTTGATGGCTTTCAGTGGAGTGAGTATATGAGAAATTGTTTAACAGTTGGACATGTTCCAGCTTGTCCTTAAGGCTTCCAACAGAGGTGTTTTTCCTGTGGCGGAGCATCGCGGCGGCTGCGAGCCGACGCTGCAATCCGCCCGCATGTCTTTCATTAAAAAAAATCTCCTTTAACAGTGGAATATCCGGATAAAATGCTGAAACCGACTTCTTCTGAAACTTCTCTGTTCTCTCACGACGTCCTGGATCAATAGAGCCTGATATGTGGAGGTTTTCAGCTTGAAACAGGCTGACGACGGCGCCTGAGAGCGCTGCACGACATCTCGCTCCGTGGGAAGTCCTTAAAGCGACAGTATCACCTCAAAATCTCTCATCAGCCGTTAAAATTTTCACCGAAAACCAGCTTAATTTTTCGAACCATGTCCACTTCGATGTGTCTCACAGGTTTAGAAAAAATTTTGATCAACAAAGCGCCAGTCTCTCAGCAACTTCTCAAACAAAGGAATTCCGACGAGGGGCTGGACGACTCCTCCCACAAGGAGTGCTCACAGGCGAATGACGTCACCGAAAGGCGTGGAAAAAACTCACGCATGCGCACGAGGGTTCAAGCATGTCTGACGTAAAAACATATGAATGAAATCCATATAGTTTTTGAAAAAAATAAGAAGGACCTATACTTTATTGACAGACCTCGTACACACAAAGGCCCCTCAGGCTAGAAGATAACATAAGGATCCATGACCTGACTTGGTATTATGATATTGTAATAAAAATGCAATAAATCTGCAATTATTTAAATTACATTTGCAACTGGCACATTCTGGGGGGAACATGGAATTTTCACAACTGTTTCACAGCTTTCGTATTTATTCAGTTAATTTATGTATGGCAGAAAGACTGTCTAGACCTTACCCACTTCATGTGCAAGCTTTTTGGTGAAACTGGCAAAGAAGAATCACTTTTCACAGAAAGAATTCCCAAGCAGACCAGACTCAGTGGGGTGGTCATCTGCTTTGGCCATTCCATCACGATGTACCAAAGGCACAAAGTCAGACTTACACAAACATGTAGTCACAGAAAAGTCGTGAAGCCAAACATCCAGATATTGCACATGATGTGTAATGGCGGGATAACAGAACTTAATACAGAACAGTAACGCTGCAATGCAAGACAGCTGTTTGACCTTTGTGCAACCTTTAAATTTGAGTTGCATTATCAAAGTCAGGGGTCGTTTCTGTCCTGATCATTCTCCAGATATCTCAAACCAGATATAAACAACAGTGTCCAGGCTTACACACCTCCAGACAATAACAAGACCATAAATTTAACTTCTGGAGCCATACCAGTGCACTGGTGCTCCAGTGTCAAAACAGACTCAAAGTAGCTGTAAACAGTGATTATTACACAATATGTTACCACTACTGAGAGTAAAACCAGGATAAGCTTAAAATATATATAAAAATAGCAGAAATTCCTAAATGGCTTGTGCAGTTTTCTTGTTAAACCAGGTGAATTAAAGCTAAAAGTCCACACAACATAAACATCTTGATTGTTTCATTTCAATTCCACTGTGGTGGTACAGAGGCAACATTACTAAATAATGTCACTTTGCAACTGTAGAAGACATCGGGTGAATAGAAACGTCAAGGAGGACATGTTGTAGGAATGAGGTGTTCAACTACTTCAACTCTGGAAGCTGTGGTGGATGCAAGCCCCAACTGCTATAATCTGCAAGTTTTTGGTAGAAATAAAAATGCTTACAGTCCGGTACATAAAATAATTATCGTCTCTGTCATTAGTTTAATTTTTCATTACAATGATACGGGGGTAAATTTATTTATCTACATACATAAAGGGCTAATTCTGTCTGTCTGTCTGTCTGTCCATGATAAACTCCCAAACTATAATATGTAGTCCTTAAAAACTATATATATTCTGAATCCTCATGACATGGGGAACAAACTGGTACAATTTTTTTTTAAAGTTCTGGGCAACCAATAATTTAATGCTTTAATCTATTCTCTTTATCTATGTATCTTTTATGGTTACTTGACGTCATCAAGAAAGCCTAAGTACAAAAAGTATAAAGCGGTCAGAATTCTAATCCCCCCCGCCCCCCATCCTGATGATGTCATCAAGAAAGCCTGAGTACAACAATTAGAAAGTGGTCAGAATTCTAATCCCCCCTCCCATCCTGATGATGTCATCAAGAAAGCCTGAGTACAAAAAGTATAAAGTGGTCAATTCTAATTCCACCCCACACAAACTATAATATGTAGCTCTAAAAACTATATATATATTCTGAATCCTCATGACATGGGGAACAAGCTGGTACCTTTTTTTAAGTTGAACTGAAAATTACCCCCAAAACAGCCTTTTATGTAAGCCCATACAGTGTTGTACCATGTGGTTTCTCAATTGTTCTCAACTGTTAAGCACCTGACTGTCTTGTACAACCCAGTTTGCCTTCCTGTCTGAATACATTCAACCAAAGAAGTTATTTGATTCAACATAACATTATATTGAATCTGTAAAATATAATTACCTTTGGTGTACAACCCAATACAGTTTGAAGATTTGCTGTCTGAAAACTTTGTATTTTCACCATTTATGACAAGACAGAAAAAGCTGGCAATATACATAATGGTTAAAGGTGAGGCATCTTTTACTTCCTAAAGACACAGTTAAGGGCAACCAATAATTTAATGCCTTAATCTAGTCTCTTTATCTATTTATCTATTACAGAATTCAGCTTTAATCATTACTGCTAGATATAATCTATAGATCTATTACAGAATTCAGCTTTAATCATTATTACTAGAAATCTTAGACAATAAAGAACTTTAGATAGATAGTCTGTGCTTAACACACTATTGGTATGGTGTTTTTGGGGTGATGTGCAGTGCTATTTCTGGTGTGTATTAATTTGCACTTACAAGGGGCAGGAGTACTTTCTAATTACTGATAAATTTCAGCTGGTGTCTTGGCTTTCCATGTCTTCTTGCACCTCCCTTTCTTCAGGTGTTCAATACTTTTTTCTTGTGTCATTTCACATTATTACACACATAACGTATGGACATGTATGGTTTGATTTCTTTGTATGTGTGGATTACTTGGGTTGTTACCCAAATATAGTGAAAATCTCATGTCAGTAGCACCTTTAGAAATATATTTACTGAGAAAAATGGTGATGTATTGAATACTTATTTTATTCCCGATAGATAGATAGATAGATAGATAGATAGATAGATAGATAGATAGATAGATAGATAGATAGATAGATAGATAGATAGATAGATAGATAGATAGATAGATAGATAGATAGATAGATAGATAGATAGATAGATAGATAGATAGATAGATAGATAAAGCTCATTGGTTTAAGGTATCTTTTTCATAAAGTTATGAAAAAATTAGGGGCAGAGCCACTTTCAGCGTCACTTAGTGTGTTTGGACAACCCAGTCTCATGTTTTTTTTTCCATGCTCCCGTCATGAAATGATTAAAATTTTTGTGATGAGGTTTTTTTTTTTTTAACTCACTATTACTAACCCTACTCCTTCCCCCAACCCTAACCATAACCACCCGACCCCCCTCCGCTTCACTTTTAATTTTGTGCAGCCGTCATCTAATGTATTAGAATGAATTTGTGCTGCCGTGACGAAAATGAGGCGCTTTTCGTGACAATATCATGAACCAATAGATTAATGTATATTTCCTGCTGCGGAATCATGACATGCCATGAGACTAGGTTGGTTCGGACAAGCTCAGTCCACAGTCCCACTAGCAGTTGGCTGCTTGTTGTCGGGGACTGAACATGTGTGTTCTTACTCAAAATTTTATTACAAATATCTCAGTTAATATGGTTTGCTGTGGAAATAATAGTAATAATGAACCATCTAAGAAGTCTATGCTTCAGAGTGAAATTTTCATGTTGTTTAGTTTCCATGTTTGCACCATTAGCACTAATTGGCAGGTATCAATAGTTTGGATGTAAAAAGCAGGCCTGCCAGTAAGTAGACCTAGGCTGGATTCTTACTCACACTTCATGTATGTGTCATTGGAAAAGACACTTAATCTGCATGTAACGTGGCCCAGCCCACCCAGCTGTAAATGGGTACTGGCCTTGGCTCGGGAAGTAGTGGTGCACCATCCTGGGGGAGTGATGGACTCTCGTTTGCTCGATGCTGCAGAATGTGGAGATAAGCACCAACACCACTGGGCGTCATGGCGTATATAGCACTTGCTTACTTAATAACTTGGTGAGTTTAGCTCCACTGTTACTGAGGCAATAAGCTGGTCATAATTTTTAATACTTGCACCCAAACCAGCTGTCATAATAACTACTGCCCAGTCTGCAAAAATATGTGTTAATAAAACACGCAATCCAAGGTCAGCCTGTTGGCTTTAGCTGATTTGGTAACACTTTGGCACTTTGACACACAGATCCATTCACGCTTAAAGGGGAACAGAAATGCTTTTTGAGAATTTGTTTGTCCATGCCTTAGTAAAAATTAAGTGTTATTCATACACTTGCAGAATGTTTGAGCACAGTGTAGATATTATTATTTGAATCAAATTTGCCGCTAAATTGACATGCAAATCGCCATTGGCTGAAGTCAGTAGAGGGCACTTCCGGTTGACGTCACTGGTTGGTTTCCTGTGGTGGGGACGAGTGCAGTCAAGATCCAGCATGGCGAGCAATACATCGCTGCACAAACGCAAACAGAAGGCAAGCGATTCCGAAGATGTGCTTTCACTTGTTGATCCCGAAGTCATGTTGTTGGTGCCCAAAGAGGTTATATATAAGAACTAGAGTCCGCACTCGCACTGAGCCGTGTCCCAGCAAGGAGGCGTGGTCGCCCTTTTAATTCCGGGCAGTTTTCCTGAGCTCACTCATTGAAGTTCTATTAAGCCGTGGTCAGAACCCGCCGTACTTGCACGTGCGTGCAGTCTACTTGCAAAAATGTGGGCTAAATTTGGAGATCCGTACTTCGTAAGTACTGCCTCAGTACGAATTTAGGAGCACGCAGACACACACAGACACGCCGTAGAGGTTTTAGTGCATGCAGAACCTTCGCTGCGGTCAGGCTGCGGATTCACCAGCAGTGCAGATGACGCACGTTGTGAGTACTGCCTCAGTACGGATTCAAAACAGTACATTTTCATTCAATTACTATTGAATTAACCAAATCCGTACTGCCTACGTACAGATTTGGAGGCCGACAGACTTGCATGCACAACGCAGCTTCTCACTTGAACTTGGACTTTATTTCCAAACGTCAGCAACACAGACACTCCACAGCTTCAGTCTGATAACTAGCTTTAACTTTTTGAGGCAAGTAAACACTCGTACAACTGACCGCTGCAGGCTGGACATGTTCATGCATCGCCGACGCCGAAAAACACCTGCCGCTCCGGTCCCACTCATAAAAAAAAGAAAGCGACACCCCCCCAACACACACACACACACACTGCATTATTGTCATCTCTCTTTATCGTTACGCTCCTAGAGACGTGCGTTGAATGTACTCCCTCCCTCCTCTTGCTACTGCCTCCGTACGTTTTCACAAAAACGTAGTGGCCGTGGCATCCGCAGAAAACGTACGGCGAAAAAAAAACGCATGTTGGGTTGTGACTGGGGCTTTAGTCTCATCAAGAAACAGGTGGAATATGCCAGAAAGCTGCGCATGTTGCCAAAGCCACAAACGGAGGAACAAGGGAGACAATGTTTCCTTCCATAAAGGCCCCTTCACACACAATGCAAAGTTTGGTCGACGTCTGGTCGGTCGGTTACGGCGAAACAGCGCAAAACAGTTCGAAATTATCGCACCACGAAACACTGCTGCGAGGAGCAGGCGTGCATTAATCCGGTGCGAGAGTTTGTGCATGCAACAGTGTCTTTTGAGCAGGAACAGTGCCAGGTGCAGCACATGGCGCCGCTTATGTGGAAGAAATAAAAAATAAAACCAGCTGGTACGTGTGGGTTCGCACAATGCACACTTTGTCTTTCAGGCATTTGTTTGTGCTAATAGTTGTAGCAACAGGTGTACGAGGCGTTGGAGGCAGGGACGACATTACACAGTTTGCACACGATTCCTGCGTCATGCGCACTAAGTGTGCACTTCCTCCAAACTTCACACTGTGTGTGAAGGGACCCTAAGTAAGTGGTTTTGGTTATTCTTGTCACTTTGTCCGTGACATTTGGTTGATAAACAGGTCTATGTTTCCTGCCAGTGCCTGTGTCATCCAAGGACACGGATTACGCTTAGACACACCACCCACACACAGAGATGTGCAGACACACCACTGACTTCATGAATGAAACTCGGTCATTAAAGGATAATTGTGTAAAAATATAATATATATAAATGTTTTGTAATGGTTTTAATAGCCTCGCCATGCTGATAACAGCGGCGGCAGCAGCTCAGTTCAGCCCAGCAGCGCAACTTAACAGCACAGATCTGTGTAACTTTCAACACTAATATTTTGGAATGTGTGGGTGTCAGAGTAAGTGTAATACTTTCCTGACATGATTTAATGTTAATTAATTTTACTGGCTGGATATCCAGGTCAGAATGGCATTTTAACACATATTTTGCAAGTGCTTTTCAGAGTGTGTTCAGTCACGAATCCCCATTGAAAATGCATTAACATCCGGGAATTTCATCAATATTTTGTCATGGTTTTGACCTGATCGGGGCATTGAGCCCATTTTCCCCCTTTCTGTTCACCTCCTGCCCCAGCTTTGTTGTATTTTTTTTTTTTTCTTTTCATCATGTGGTTATTTTCTGTTCTAGTTTTGCTGTGTTACTTTGTTTTGTTATTTTTCTTACTGGAGCCATTGTCCAGTTCCGTTCTAGTTTTGTTCCGCCTGATTGTGTTAGAATTATTGATCATTGTTTATCACATGTTTATTTTGCTTTTCTCATTTGTGTTACCAGTAATGCTTTATGTTGGGTTTTGCTTTCTGTTTTCATGTAGATTGTTTTTCTTATAGCTCGTTTACCTCCTGGTTTTCCTTGTTTAGTTGTGCTTAAATATTTATGTTCACTCCACACCCTGCACCTGCTATCATGTCTTCGTCCTTCACTTATATCTGATAATGTTCACTTCACTGCACCTGCCCCATGTCTTTGTCTTTCTTTGTTTCTGTCTGCTTTGTGTTTTCATTCACTCACACTCTTGGCACCTGTTCACTTATCTTTGTCTATTACATCACTTCAGTTTGTGCACTTCCCTCCTCACAATCTTGACTGTGTGTTATCTTTGTTCAATAGTCACGCCCCCTTCTAGATTGGTCCTCAAGTGCACCTTGTTGACACCACGTGTCCCTTGTTCCACACTAATTAGTCCTCATGTATTTAAACCCCACAGTCCTTCACTTCCCCGCCAGATTGTTGTCTCAGTACACTTTCCAGCACCCTTCACAGTCCTGTTTTTTGTCAAACTGTGTATCGAACTTCTGCTCTGTGCTTCCTCATCCATGCCACTTGCCTCATCCCAGATGTCGGTGTTTGCTCATGCCTGTGACCCCTGCTCGTTCATGACTGCGTCTCTGCCTAATCCTGCTTGTACCTCTGCTGTGCTGACTGAGTACATGTGTACCGAAACAAAACCTGGAATAAAGACCATGATTTCTCCTACACCTAAGCCTAGTCTGGGAGTTTGCATTGCGGGTCCAGCCACCATGGTAACCGGGCAGCCACCTGGCCTGATATATTTTGCCCGCTGTCCACGAAGGGACATTCGTGTGTAGTGGAGAGCACTGGGAATGCAGACTCTAGTAGTCATATATAACCTCTTTGTCGGTTATATACGACTCATCTTCCCCCAACCAGTGACGTCACCTGCCTGACCTGCATAAATGGCTGTAGCTGGTTGATGTCAAAGCCTCTCAGACCACAACTAAAACAAGGTTTTCTGTCGATGTTGTATGGTCTTTAGTGTTTCTTGCACTATCAAAAGAATGCATTTTTTGTGTTTATTTATGCTATAAATAATCCGTGGGCGTTTCTGTTCCCCTTTAAGGTGCCTTGACACTTGCACAAATTTGATCCCCGCACTGGCACATAATTTAGCATGCCAATGAGTAAACTCGTCGTAAACTGTCCATGAACTGTGCAATTCCTGCAAGTGTCAAGCTGCCTTTACTTCTACCACCTACTGACTTCGCCATCTAAATCTCACTGTGCTTGATTCAAGTATACGCTGTTTTCAAGGGAATGACAGATGACAGTCTGATTGGGGTTGTAGCGCTTGGCCTCCTTTTACCCTAATGAAATAAATACATTAATGCTGTCTCAACAAAAGCCTGAGTTTTGAACTGCAGACAGACTGTGCTCACTCCCAGTTGATAAATTCCTAAGTCATCTGGTGATCTTAAGATAAGATGAAGACATCCCCCCCATGGACCAACACTGTGCTTCACAGCAAAAGCAGAACTGTAACTCAAAATTCTTCAAAGGGAGCCCTTGCCTTTTTCCCGGTGAATTTTCAGTCACTATGAATTACATGACATTATAATGGCTTCACGTCAGAATCTGAAATTTCCCAGGCCCAAAGAACCCACCTTAATGGCCTCACGCCAAGGCTAGAACCTCTCAAGACTGCAAGACGATATCCCTTGCACGATAAGAGTGGCCATAAAACTTTGTCTTGACAATCAGCTTTTATCTTTAGGTCTAAGCAAAGAAAAAGACCTTTTGTTTAAAATAAAAAGAATTAGATCAGTATTATTTTAATCAAATATAAAGACTTCTAATGTTGTTTGTATTGATTAATAAAACGAAATGCTTTGCATATAATCATTCCATTTTATTGACATATGTTCCTTGTAACTGATGTGTGTTTAAGTGTGATCTTTTCTCTGCCTGGCCCGGATAAATGAGGAGAGTTGCATCAGGAAGGGCATCCGGTGTAAAACAAGCCAACCCAACTATGCAGACTAAGAATCTAATTCCCATACCGGATCGGTTGCGGCCCAGGTTAACAACATCCGCCACCAGTGCTGTCGCCCAACAGGGTGCTGGTGGAAATTGGGCTACTGCTGGGCGAAGACGACGAAGAAAAGGAGGCGAACGTTGCCACAAACAGCGGGAGAAGAAGAAACCTAGAAGGGTGTAAATGAGAGTGGGGACTATGAATGTTGGTAGTATGCCTGGTAAAGGGAGAGAACTGGCTGGTATGATGGAGAGGAGAAAGGTAGACATATTGTGTGTGTAAGAGACCAAGTGGAAGGGAAGTAAGAGCAGGAGCATCAGTGGTGGGTACAAGTTGTTGTACCATGGTGAGGACAGGAAGAGAAATGGTGTTGGGGTCTTTTTAAAAGAAGAATATGTTAAAAGTGTTTTGGAGGTTAAGCGAGTGTCTGACAGGGTGATGAGTGTGAAGTTGGAAATTGAAGGGGTGATGATGAATATCATCAGTGCATATTCCTCACAGGTAGGTTGTGAGATGAAGGAGCAAGAAGATTTCTGGAGTGTGTTAGATGAGGTGGTGGAGAGTGTGCCCAAGCATGAAAGAGTGGTGATAGGAGCAGACTTCAGTGGGCATGTTGGTGAAGGGAACAGAGGTGATGAGGAAGTAATGGGTAGATATGGTATCAAGGATAGGAATGGGGAAGGACAGATGGTAGTTGATTTTGCAAAAAGGATGGAAATGGCTGTGGTGAATACCTACTTTAAGAAAAGGGATGAGCACAGAGTAACATATAAGAGTGGAGGAAGGTGCACACAGGTGGACTACATTCTTTATAGGAGATGCAAGCTAAAAGAAATCAGAGACTGTAAGGTGGTGGCAGGAGAGAGTGTCGTCAGACAGCATAGGATGGTTGTTTGTAGGATGACTTTAGAGGTAAAGAAGAAGAAGAGAGTGAGAGCTCAACAAAGGATCAGATGGTGGAAACTGAAGGAGGAAGACTGTTGTGTAAAATTTAGCGAGCAGGTGAGAGAAGCACTGGTTGGAGGGGAAGCAATTTTGGACAACTGGAAAAGTACTGCAGATGTGGTGAGGGAGACAGCTAGGACAGTACTGGGTTTGACATCTGGACAGTGGAAGGAAGACAAGGAGACTTGGTGGTGGAATAAAGAGGTCCAGGAAAGCATAAGGAGAAAGAGGTTGGCGAAAAAGGTTTGGGATAGTCGGAGAGATGAAGAAAGTAGACAGAAGTACAAGGAGATGCGGCATAAGGCGAAAAGAGAAGTGGTAAAAGCGAAGGAAAAGGTGGTAAAAGACGCATATGGTAATGTGCTGACAAGTGAGGACTGTGTGCTGAGAAGGTGGAGGGAATATTTTGAAGAGCTGATGAATAAAGAAAATGAGCAAGAGAAAAGGCTGGAAGCTAAGAGGATGAAGAGTGGAAAGGCAGTTGGTCCAGATGACATTCCAGCGGAG
Source organism: Thalassophryne amazonica (assembly GCF_902500255.1). NCBI lineage: Eukaryota > Metazoa > Chordata > Actinopteri > Batrachoidiformes > Batrachoididae > Thalassophryne > Thalassophryne amazonica. The sequence goes on from NC_047113.1 coordinate 64,191,322, forward strand.
GCATGGAAATGTCCAGGAGAGATGGCAGTAGAGTTTCTAACCAGATTGTTTAATAAAATCTTGGAAAGTGAGAGGATGCCTGAGGAGTGGAGACGAAGTGTGCTGGTTCCTATTTTCAAGAACAAGGGTGATGTGCAGAGCTGCAGTAAATACAGAGGCATAAAGCTGATCAGCCACAGCATGAAGTTATGGGAAAGAGTAGTAGAAGCTAGGCTTAGAAAACAGGTGAAGAGCTGTGAGCAGCAATATGGTTTCATGCCAAGAAAGAGCACTACAGATGCAATGATTGCTCTGAGAATACTGTTGAAGTACAGAGAAGGACAGAAAGAGTTACATTGTGTGTTTGTGGACTTAGAAAAAGCTTACGATAGGGTGCCAAGAGAAGAGCTGTGGTATTGTATGAGGAAGTCTGGAGTGGCAGAGAAGTATCTTAGGGTAGTGCAGGACATGTACAAGAATAGTGTGACAGCGGTGAGATGCGCAGTCAGAATGACAGACTCATTCAAGGTGGAGGTGGGATTACACCAAGGATCATCTCTGAGTCCTTTCTTGTTTGCAGTGGTGATGGACAGGTTGACGGATGAGATCAGACAGGAGTCCCCTTAGACTATGATGTTTGCAGATGACATTGTGATCTGTAGTGAGAGTAGAGAGCAAGTTGAGTCTCGTCTGGAGAGGTGGAGTTATGCTTTGGAGAGAAGGGGAATGAAAGTCAGTAGAAGCAAGACTGAGTACATGTGTGTGAATGGGAGGGAGCCCAGTGGAATAGTGTAGTTACAAGGAGTAGAAGTGGTGAAAGTAGATGAGTTTAAATATTTGGGGTCAACTGTTCAAAGTAATGGAGAGTGTGGTAAAGAGGTGAAGAAGAGAGTGCAGGCAGGGTGGAGTGGGTGGAGAAAGGTGGCAGGAGTGATTTGTGACCGAAAAATATTAGCAAGAGTGAAGGGGAAAGTTTACAAGACAGTAGTGAGACCAGCTATGTTGTACGGTTTAGAGACGGTGGCACTAACAAAAAGACAGGAGGCAGAGCTGGAGGTGGCAGAGCTGAAGATGTTGAGATTCTCTTTGGGAGTGACAAGAATGGACAAGGTTAGGAATGAACATATCAGAGGGACAGCTCAGGTGGGACGGTTTGGAGACAAAGTCAGAGAAGCGAGATTGAGATGGTTTGGACATGTGCAGAGGAGGGACCCAGGGTATATAGGGAGAAGGATGCTGAGGATGGAGCCACCAGGCAGGAGGAGAAGAGGGAGGCCAAAGAGGAGGTTCATGGATGGGCTGAGGGAGGACATGCAGGTGGTTGGTGTGACAGAGGAAGATACAGAGGACAGGGTGAGATGGAAACAATTGATCTGCTGTGGCGACCCCTAACGGGAACAGCCGAAAGACAAAGAAGAAAGATCGATCCGCCCACCTCTACTGCTCTCTCTTTGCTCTTCTCTCTCGCTTCTTCACCTCTTGCAATGCTTTTCCTTTCTTTGAAACGCTTAATTTTTATTTTTGGGGTCAACAAGGCCCCATTGCTAAGATAAGCTAAGCTAAGGCTAACATGTGGCATTCATTCATCCTTTATTCGACAAATTTTTAACAAAGTTTTAACCTGACACTTTAAGGTGCATCTTTTGAATTTTTAAGAGAACTTCAGAGCTGAACTTTTCAAAATAATAGCGAAATTACAGAAAAGTGACCTTCCTCTTTCTGTAATTTCCCAACATTTTTAAAGTTTTAATCATTTTTCCTAAATTCACAAAGACTTTTAATCTGGCTCCAACAAACTTTTTAAAAGCTACCAGAAACCATTTTCAACAAATGCCTCCCACCTCTGGGGTCCAGCAAGCTGATGACCTGACTGCAAGCAGCCATCCTGTCGGTAAAGCCAGCCGACACAAGCCTTTGGGATCACCCGGGGAGACCACTGAGTTAACCCCTGACCCAAGTGAGCACACTGCAAAGAGCCTACATCAACGAAGGACAGGCTGTCCGAACCATCTCCTCGACGGACCAGCTAAGTGACCCAGTTAAAGGTTCCAGAAAAGGGTTTGTTGCCAATGATACAAAGTGGCTTTTTCTTCTTCTTCTTATTATTATTATTATTCTTTTTTAAACATATTCATATGTTTGTTTAATAATTTTCTTAAAATTAATTGGCTTCAAATTTCATCACTAAATTCTAATCAGATTTATTTACTTAAAGTCTTTAAGCTTCATCTCTCTTTCTTTCACGTCTCATGAGTTAGTAAGAATTGTGTCCATAAATGAACTTATTTAATCACTGTCCACAAAAATGCCAGTAAACTGTTCATTTCTTGTATAATTGTAAATAAATGGTAAATATTTTTGCTGTGGTTCATTTTTTGTTCAGAAGGAAACCTTTGGTCAATCGTATCATTGAAATCAGACCCGAGACTGATAAATTAATGAATGTTTAAATTAAAGTACCTATGCTTCAAATAGGTGGTGCCCCGAGGAAATTATCCTAATTAAATAATTATTAAACCCTAAAATTGTTAATTATTTTGGTGACCCATTAAATGAGTTCGAGGCCAATCTAATTCAATTTGGGAGTTTAACAATACCTAATTACAGTTTATTTTGGTGCTCCCATGTCAGCCGATCTAGAATTGACCAAATTCATTACATCTGTACAAGACATGTAATATTTGCTACAGGGTCATTCATGTTACGCCTAAGACCCACCTAGCACAAAATAGTGCATATCTCAATTGCACTTGCACTTTACACTATGAGCTATAGATTGTCAAAATAGCATCCTCAGTGTCTCACTGAATGGATAATAACAAAAAGTTTAACAAATGACCATTAAATCACTCTAAAGCAGGGGTGGCCAAGTTCGGTCCTCGAGAGCTACCTTCCTGACACTCTTAGTTGTCTCCCTGCTCCAACACACCTGAATCCAATGAAAGGCTCATTCAAAGTCTGCTAACGAGTCTTTCATTGGATTCAGGTGTGTTGGAGCAGGGAGACAACTAAGAGTGTCAGGAAGGTAGCTCTCGAGGACAGACCTTGGCCACCCCTGCTCTAAAGCTTTGAGCCACATTCTTTCCCCGCGTTAGAAAATAATATCAAAAACCTAGAGAGGATACCCACACGTTAATAACAGGCTGAGGTGAAGGCGTCTCTGCTTGGATTTGTGTTTGTTGGAAAGTCCTTCAGTGGCAGAAAGGAACAGACATCCGTGGGACAGAAGTCCATCCAGCTGTCAGCCATCGATACAGATGAGTTACTAATAGTTTGGAAATGGGGCGACAGGGGAGAATATTAAATTATCACTGCAGTCAGAAGAAAACCTCAAATCTCCAAAGATGTATACTTTTCACCCTAATTTTTTCAAGACCTAATGACATTGACAGATAAGGATAATAGTTTCAAATGCATTAAGATAACATCACTTCAAAGTTACGTTAGTCATTTTTACTAAGCCAGATTACTTTACCTTCTCTTGCTTTAAAAGAATAAAAATAAAATCTGAATTTAAGACTCAACATGACACAGAATTACTTCTCAAGATGAACAGGTTTTGCCGAGCCAGAGAAAGAGAAAACCGGTACTTATTTTCCAGGTGACGCCAGGATTTCTTTTACTTTACAGTAGTCTTTAAATGATTTCCACAGATGTAAAAGTTATATCACTGCCTGAACATGTTGATGTCAGCTCTGCTCACATCCCAGACTTCAAAACACCACAAAAGCTCAGTGGACGTGTCACTGATCGGATTCAGATTGATCATTTCATGCAGGTACGAGTAAAATCATGCAGTCCAGCAGAAATTGTGGGGTTGTGTATTTTCAAACAAATATTATTTATTTATTTGTGTTTATATATATATATATATATATATATATATATATATATATATATATATATATATATATATATATATATATATATATATATATATATATATATAAATGGGGAGACTGCAATTACCATCAACAATCTACTGAAAAACTATTCTAATCCAGCTCTACATTATTTGTGGAGAACCAGAACAAGATAATGCCCTGGTTTGTATAATAATAATAATAATAAGTAATTTCACCATACATTCCCTAACTGCTTTATCAGCTTGCTTTAATATATTCTCTTTATCTATTTATCAATTACAGTATTCAGCTTTAATCATTATTGCTGGAAATAATCTATAGATCTATTACAGAATTCAGCTTTAAACATTATTGCTAGAAATCTTACACAAAAAGAACTTTCACTTTAGTTCTTTGTGGTTACTTGGGCTAATGCTTTAATCTGTCCTCTTTATCTATTTATCTTTTATGGTTACTGGGCAACCAATAATTTAATGCTTTACTCTATTCTCTTTATCTATTTATCTATTACAGAATTCAGTTTTAATCATTATTACTTTAATGTGTGTGTGATGCTTTAATCTAGTGTGTGTGTGTGTGTGTGTGTGTGTGTGTGTGTATGCATGTGTTCACGCACGTATATTTTCAACACAAAGGCCCCAAACATGTCTGCCTCAGTGCCCCCTTTCACCATACCAAGTTTGGTGTTGATCGCTTAATCGCTGCGGAAGTTCACTCCGAACACAAATTGTGTCGCATACATGGGTGATTCTTTAACTACTGGCACTATTGGCCTTGTAAATGTAATTTCCACCACACCATTGCCTTACAATATAAAGCGCTTTGGGGCAACTGTTTGTTGTGATTTGGCGCTATATACATGTGCTCTGATGTCACTGTTTATCTCCATAGAAATTACCCAAACAATCTTTCATACAAACTGTTTAAAAGGACATTACAGTGTTGTGGTGGAAATTACGGCAATAGTGTGGGACAACTACATTTTGTTTAAAAAAAATCACAACAGTTGTATGACATTGAATACCCCAATTATGTTTTGATTATTTTACTGATATTTTATTCAGAGATATTTTAAAACATTAGAAAAAACGTTTCTTTACCATTCATTTTTATCATTGAAGATCAAAAGTCTGGGTGTGGGACAAGCACAAAACGGCAATATTTGCATATAATGATGCTGAAAAAGGTGAAAAGTCATCATAGACTACTAGAACAAATTTCTTAACACACTTTCATTGTAAAGATAACTATAAAAGTGTGAAATTTCCCCTTTTTTCTGTTTTTCATACAATATGAGCAAAGGACATAATAAGTGCCCGTAGTCTAAGAATCACCCACATACATACATACATACATACATATACTCAACAAAAATATAAATGCAACACTTTTGGTTTTGGTCCCATTTTGTATGAGATGAACTCAAAGACCTAAAACTTTCTCCACATACACAGTATCACCATTTCCCTCAAATATTGTTCACAAACCAGTCTAAATCTGTGATAGTGAGCACATCTCCTTTGCTGAGATAATCCATCCCACCTCACAGGTGTGCCATATCAAGATGCTGATTAAACACCATGATTAGTGCACAGGTGTGCCTTAGACTGCCCACAATAAAAGGCCACTCTGAAAGGTGCAGTTTTATCACACAGCACAATGCCACAGATGTCGCAAGATTTGAGGGAGCGTGCAATTGGCATGCTGACAGCAGGAATGTCAACCAGAGCTGTTGCTCGTGTATTGAATGTTCATTTCTCTACCATAAGCCGTCTCCAAAGGCGTTTCAGAGAATTTGGCAGTACATCCAACCAGCCTCACAACCGCAGACCACGTGTAACCACACCAGCCCAGGACCTCCACATCCAGCATGTTCACCTCCAAGATCGTCTGAGACCAGCCACTCAGACAGCTGCTGAAACAATTGGTTTGCATAACAAAAGAATTTCTGCACAAACTGTCAGAAACCGTCTCAGGGAAGCTCATCTGCATGCTCGTTGTCCTCATCGGGGTCTCGACTTGACTCCAGTTCGTCGTCGCAACTTCGCACAGCCATTGAAGAGGAGTGGACCAACATTCCACAGGCCACAATTGACAACCTGATCAACTCTATGCGAAGGAGATGTGTTGCACTGCATGAGGCAAATGGTGGTTACACCAGATACTGACTGGTATCCCCCCTCAATAAAACAAAACTGCACCTTTCAGAGTGGCCTTTTATTGTGGACAGTCTAAGGCACACCTGTGCACTAATCATGGTGTCTAATCAGCATCTTGGTATGGCACACCTGTGAGGTGGGATAGATTATCTCAGCAAAGGAGAAGTGCTCACTATCACAGATTTAGACTGGTTTGTGACCAATATTTGAGGGAAATGGTGATATTGTGTATGTGGAAAAAGTTTTAGATCTTTGAGTTCATCTCATACAAAATGGGAGCAAAACCAAAAGTGTTGCGTTTATATTTTGTTGAGTGTACATACAGGCCATTCAAATGGTGGTTTTTCATTTTCTTCCACCTCTTTCTGGTTTTGGTTGCCATTTAAAAGCATTTGAAATGATTTTCGCTGATGAGTCTATCATTTTCTGCACATCTTTATATGTTTTCCCTCTCTAATCACCTTTTTTAATCAAAATGCACTGTTTTTCTGAACAATGTCTGGAACAACCCATTTTACTCAGATTTTCAGATGGAAGCGCACAACAACCAGCCTTTGTCCTTAAATAAGGGCCACCTGTTTTTTCACAAAAAGAACAAGAGACATTCATACTGCAATAGGTGCGAAGCTACGCTGCAGTGAAAGATTTAACAGTTGTGACCACTGGTGACCTTGAAAAGTAGGTCAAGGTCACTGGCCTTCGAACCCATGCCATGTACTCCTCCAAGGCATGTACCCACCAAATATGAAGTTTCTGCGAGCAATAGGTGCGAAGCTACGTTGCAGCGAATGAATTGCAGATGGACAGATGGACAGACGAACTGACGGACGGACGGACGGACAACCCGGATGCTATATACCCCGCCTTACGGCACAAGTGCCGTGCGGGGCATAAAGATGCAGACACTGCTATTTATTTATTTAGTTAGTTATTTTGAACAGCCTGATATTCCTTTTTCTTCACTTTCTCTAAAGTAATAACAAATTTAATAATTTTTTTCCTTCATGTTTTAATTTGTAATAGAATGTTCAGTGTTTCCAATGCATTTGCATGTATGGAAATAAAAGCCATTATAAGGATTTTACAAAAACACTCCTTGGTGTCAAATACTTATAATATCAAAAGTTACATGAATAATTTTACAATTTTGAAGAAGAAGAAGCTGCAAAAGAGAAGAAAACTTGATGAGTCTCGGCAACTGTAAAATTATTCATGTAACTTTTGATATAAATATTTGACACCAAGGAGTGTTTTTGTGTTGCATACACACACACACACACACACACACATATATATATATATATATATATATATATATATATATATATATATATATATATATATACGCAAGAACTTATTTTTAGACTCTGGATAAGCTATTATGATGTTAAAAGGGAGAAGTTAAAACATTTTGCCAGAAAGAAATACATTTATATCTGTTGACATACATCCATCTTGACCTCAATCTGGAAAACCCTGGAGTACAACTGTTGTCAAGACAAATTAATCTGAATCTGATCCTAATCTCAACTGCCCAGAACAGCCTGCATCTTGCACAAGAGATGTTTTGGATGCTCATTAAACATACCTGTAACTTAAGACCTGTTTCAAAACAAGAGCATGATTTCATAGACTTTCTTTTGCTCTCCAAAGTAAAGCCACAGCAGCCTTGCTCCACTTAATTCAATCCCGGATGGGATACTTCCAAGAAACATTTAACCATCTGCAGACGTTTCCGGTATTGTTTAAACAAATCAAGAGTAGTTTCTGAGTATAAACTCAGATCAGATGGCAGCCATTTGTTCCGTCATAGGTTTATAACAGTTCCGAGCATCAATCCAGCAGTTTCACATAATAAGAAACACAAAACACTAAGTCTATGAATAACAGATACACACACACATATATATATATATTTTATTTTTTATTTTTTTATACACACACACACACACACACACAGTTGTATGCAAAAGTTTGGGCACCCCTGATAATTTCCATGATTTTCCGTTATAGATCATTGGTTGTCTGGATCAGAAATTTCAGTTAAATATATCATATAGCAGACGAACACACTGATATTTGAGAAGTGAAATGAAGTTCCTATTATTTACAGAAAGTGTATAATAATTATTGAAACAAAATTAGGCAGGTGCATAAATTTGGGCACCTTTGTCATTTTATTGATTTGAATACATTTAGCACTTATTATTGGAACACGAAATTAGTTTGGTAAGCTCATTGACCCTTGACCTCCATACACAGGTGAGAAAGGGTATTTAAGGTGGCCATTTCCAAATGTTTCCTCTCTTTGCATCTCTTCGAATGAGTGACAACATGGAACCCTCTAAACAACTCTCAAAGGACCTGAAAACAAAGATTGTTCAACATCATGGATTAGGGGAAGGATACAGAAAGCTATATCAAAGATTTGGGCTGTCAGTTTCCACTGTAAGGAACATAGTGAGGAAATGGAAGACTGCAGGCACAGTACTAGTTATCTCAGATAAGCTGAAGCGAAGGATGGTAAGAACAGTCAAGCCATCAACACACATACAACTCTCAAGAAGTTATAGGCGTCTGTGGATGTGACTGGAGAAATTGTGCATCATGCAAGTTTTGTCTGTTTCACCACCATTTACGAATATGTACAGTTTTATGGTTGGGTGGCACACAGAAGGAGCTTCATACAAGAAAAATAATCAAATCTAGGCTCAAATCTCCTCTGTGCCTTCTGGAAAACTGTAGCTGTCTTATGTCTACTTTCACTGTGATCAGTATAAAAGATGTGTGAAATAATCATGCTGTTTAATCGGCATCTTGATATACCACATCAGTCGGGTGGATGAATTAACTTGGCAAAGGTGAAGTGCTCACTAACATGAATTTTAACTAATTGGTAGAGCCTGACCAATACGGATTTGTGAGAGCTGATACCAATATTAGACAGTACATAAATACAATACCGACACATCTGCCAATCTATACAAGTGCTTGCAGTGTGAACTTTGAGTGTCAATTCAGTTCAACACAAATGTCACATTAAACATTCAGGAATTACATACATATAATTCAAATGCTGTTCTTGGTGGCTTCCGTCAGAAGTCTCCTTTTTAAATTTTTTTTTTACTTGTGCTCCAGAGTTTCTTAGATGACAGTCCAGGTCCTGTATGTCTCTTCACAAGTGTTACCAAGACAAGCTTTATCAAATTTAACAGAGTTTGTGACTGTAATATTGAATTAATATTGAATATCGAACCGTAGAAAAAATTCAGCCCAGTCTCACGCTTTTTATTCATGCCCCATCACGAAATGAGCCACATTCTCGTGACACTTTTTTCTATTTCTAATCCTCCCCATTCACCAAACTCTAACCATAGTGTAAGTCTGTCCCTTCCCCTAACCATACCCCCCCAGATCTCCCCATGTCACCCCTCAGTCACGAAAGTGCCCCATTGTTGTGACAGTACCATAAGCCATAGATTAATAATAGATTAATAATGCCATCATGAACTTCCGTGAGATTGGGTTGTCCCTGCTCACCTTTTGAAACCCCTTTTCCTTTGCAGTAAACCCTTTAAACTGTCTTCTGTTTGGAGTCTGTTGTTGTGGGTTCAGTTGATGTTTTGAAGCCTGTGCTTAACACACTGATGGTATGGTGTTTTTTGGGTTGATGTGCAGTGCCATCTCTGGTGTGTATTAATTTGCACTTACAAGGGGCAGGACTACTTTCTAATTACTGATAGATTTCAGCTAGTGTCTTGGCTTATGTTATAATATGTTGTTTTGTCTACAACCCAAAGATTTTAATTGTACTGTGTTGGGGTTTGGTTTGGTTGGGTTGTTTTTGGTGTGCTTTATATGTGGTTCTGGTCCCCATGTCCCTTTTTGTCCTTGGCCCGATCCTCCTGCTGTCTGTTGTGTGTTTGTGTGCAGGAGCGCATGTGGGCCGTGTGTGTGAGTGTATTGTTATTTGTGTCAGTGATGGGTTGAGTATGTGGGTTTATTATCTTGGTTTTCCCTCCAGTTCCTGGTTCGCGCGCGGAGTCAACAGGCTGCAGACTGCGAGGGAGGGGGTGCGTGAGGGAGATTCCTGAATAGAAGCACGACACGTTACAGTCTGAGAACCATCAGTGCGCAGTGGAGCAGGATTTTAACCCGAGTGAACATGTTAACAAAATGAAAACATGAAGCTGCTTTTACTTCTCTCTGAACTTTCTCTAAAGGTGTGATTCTGCCGTTACCGTCCTGTTCACACCATGTGCACGTCGTATGCTGAATTTATGAGATCATGAGATGAAATAAACGGTCAAATATCTTTAAAAACATATTTAAAAAATGAGAATATATGAATGAACTGAGCCACAAAAAAAAAAAAAACCCTGACATGGAGAAGCTGTGGTGATGTTCAGATGCACAGATAACAAAAAGCAGGTGAGAACTCTGAACTTTAACAGCTGTTACTTTCCAAAGGTATTTATTTGTTCATTATGGGCTTAATGCAGTGTTTAAGCACAAAACGTGACTGATGAGGAGAAACAATTTCAGAAATGCAACAGAAACAACCACAATTCAGAAAAAGTTGGGACTGTATGTAAAATGAAGATAAAAATAAAAATGTTGCACTATTCCCAGTTTCTCCACTCACAGAAGCCAAACGTTCTTCCAGAGTTGTGTAATTATACTACAATAGTAGAATATAAAGAAGGGGGAAAAAATAAAAAAAATAGACAATATATTCATCAATCGCAATTATTTGTCTGACAAATAATCGTCTCCAGAAATTCCTAATCGTGACAGCCCTACTTGAGATCAGAGCGCAAAATGCTTGAGGATTTTCGAAATGCGGTGTTTTCTGTATAGATTTTCTAATGCGATAATTGGGCTTTGCGCAAAACCAGAGGTAATAGAATTATAATATTATTTTGGTTGGTGGTGTGCCGCAGGATTTTGTAAATATAAAAAGGGTGCCGCGGCTCAAAAAAGGTTGAAAATCACTGCATTATTGTATGTGTCGCTTAAGACTTAAACCCTTTGAAACAAGCCCTGTAAAAGCCTTAACTTTTACAGTCCACTAATGCTACTGTATACAAAATTCAATGGGAGCGGTGTGAGTTTGGGAGTTGGGATTTTTGCCCCCGTTTGACACACGCTTGCGCAGATACGTTGCGCATTTCGCTTATTGAGGCAATGAGTGTATGGGGGCTGCAGCAGCATTTCCGCTGCGCGGCCAATCTCGGGGGGAGTGGCAGAATGGAGGCCAGGGTTGGGGGATAGAAACACAAGGGAGGGGGTGGGGTGGGGGGCGTGTGCGTCATGTGTGCAGATGAGTTCATATCAGTCTCTGTTCGTGTATGCGTATAGCCTGGAGTCACTTTGATGACCGCAGACTGTAGGGGAAGGCAAATGAAAAGAAGCCAGATGCTTCACTAAGGCTGTTGAAATCCTTCTGGTGGAAAACAAATGGGGCATTTTAACCTTCGGTAGCTGAAAGGCTGCCATTTTTGGGTTAGGCAGAGAAGCACAGAGTACCCAATACGGCCTCTCTTTAACTCCAACTTCCAGATCCAATTGTGAATATTCACAATCCAGCTTGAACATGTTGTCAGTCTCTGAGATAGATATTGATCTCTTTTGACGGCTCACATTAGTGTGTTCATAATTGTAAAGTACCGTGACTTCATTTTCACAGTGTGATATATTTAATGCCATTACGCAGCTCTCAGCACAGGTCAGTACAATTACAGACTTTTTTCTTTGTCAGACACTGAACATCATATATCACAGTCAGGATATGGTGCCGGGGTCACAGTTCCACCGAAGATACAGTAGCCACAGCCCTCCGTGGTAGCAGGGAAGTTACGTGCGGCTGCTTTTTATGGATTATAGCTCTGCAGTCAACACCATCAATCCCTACAGACTGGTGAACAAATTGAGGGACATTGGACTGCCACACTCCACCTGTATGTGGATCCACAGCTTCCTGTCGGATCGCAGCCAGAGGGTCAGAGTGGGTCAACACACATCCTCGGCCCTGAGCCGCAGCACTGGCTACCCACAGGGGTGTGTGTTGAACCCCCTGCTGTACACCCTTCACACCTATGACTGCACCCCCGCTCACCGCAAGAACACTATGGTCAAGTATGCAGATGACACCAGAGTGGTGGGGCTCATCTCTGGGGAGGGGATGAGTCCACCTATAGGGATGAGGTGGAAAGGCTGACAGCACGGTGCACAGAGAACAACTTGCTTCAATTCAATTTATTTCATTTATACAATGCCAAAACACAACAAAGCTTCACACAAGTAAGGTCTAACCTTACCAACCCCTAGAGCAAGGACACAGGCGACAGTGGTAAGGAAAAACTCCCTCTGATGATATTGAGGAAGAAACCTCAAACAGACCAGACTCAAAGGAGTGACCCACTGCTTAGACCATTCTAACAATTACAAGGTTTTACAAAGCTGAAGAAACAAAAAATAGAAAATCAAACAACATAATAATATAAAGAAGATGAGAAGTACACACAGGGGTCAGCACCACAGGCAGGGGTCGTCCACATGGCCAATGGGCCTGTCCCCGTGACAGGGTCACTTTCAAATACAGACGGCAGCATGCGGCACCCGCCTCTGGCCTTCTACCTCCACCTTCCACTTTGCTTCTTAACATCTCCAAGACCAAGGAGATAATAACTGATAGAAAAAAGAAAACGGACATTTCACCACTGATCATCAGCGGGAACTGTGTGGAGAGGGTGGCTGACGTCCACTTCCTGGGAGCCCACATCAAGGAGGACCTGACCTGTAAACAGTGGCTCAGAGGAAAATGCTCCAGAGGGTCATAAACATGGCCCAAAAGATCACTGGCTGCAGATTTAATAACAATTTTTAAACATCAGCAAGAGCTAAACTCCATACATCCAGAGTGTAAAAGGGAAATGTAACAATGGGAATTGCGCAGTCAGTATGAATGTATGTACGTGGGTTTGTGCTTATATCGAACTGCTTTTATGACTTATTTATTTATGCTTTTATGCACTGACCAGATGCCGTTTCTAATATTGTTGTACTTGTGACAATGACAATAAAGGATATTCATTCATTCAGTCAATACAATCTGAATTTATTAATTTTATTATATATTTTTAAGTTATTGTATTGGAGTCCAAGACCCAGTCAAGACTGAGTGTAATTGCTTTCAGTTTTGTGACAAGACCAAGTAGGTCAATTGAGACCAAGACCCGACTAAAGTCGAGTGATCGATCAGTTGTTGCAGCTCTTCTGTAGTGTGACATATTTTTGTAACACATCAATATTAACCCTCAAATCACCGGGTGGGGTCATTTATGAATCTGGGCATAGATTTTTGTGCACCATTTTCATCAAATATGGCCATCGGGTATTGCGAAGGCTTTTCATACGTCCGTTCGTCTGTCAAATTCACAGAGAACATTCTTGGGACACAGACCTTAGTTCAAAGATGGCTAACCTTGATGTATTTTAAGAGGTTAAAAAGTCACATTCTGTTGTAATCGTGATGCGGGTGACAGCCAATTAGAGTAGAGCTGCACCATGACATCAGTTGCTGGTTTCTTCAAAACTGCTTTGATTTGCGTGTTTATATACGTTTCTCATATATTATGTAAAAGGTAGTAAACACTTCTAAAACTGAAAATGCTGTTTTTGGAACCCAATAACACCTCTGCTGAACCTATGTACAAGACATTTTGCCTAGGTTAGCATTGTAACATCACTTCCTGGTGTAGCTACTTGCTAACAGCTTTGTTTCTGGTATCTTATGTAAAAGGTAGCAAGAAATAAACACTTCTAAAACTGAAAATGCAGTTTATGGAACCTAATAACACCTCTGAACTCATGTACAAGACATTTCACCTAGGTTAGCATGGTGACGTCACTTCCTGGTGTTGCTACTTGCTAACAGCTTCATTTCTGGTATATTATGTAAACGTTAGCAAAAAATGAACACTTCTAAAAATGAAAATGCTCTTTTGGTAACCTGATAACACCTCTGTATTAATTTACAAGACATTTGTGGATGTTAGCTTGCATGCTAACTCAGAGCATTCGGCAAGATTTACGCCCATGTCCCACGTCCCACATGAGTGTGTGTGGGACACACATTAATCCTACAGTTGTGTGGGTCCGGGCATGCCCCCAGACCCCCGAGTTACACTCTGCGCCATTGTCACTCGCGGCCACATGTAGGTGTCCCACAATGGTAACGTCAAATGTTGGCAGGTATGCTAATAGTGTCTCATTAATAACTGCAAATGCACAGAGGGTGATCGACAAATATTCCTTGATTTGCACAACATGAACAAATGATGATTTGATTTGAACCTGTACAAACTGTACGTAAGACTATGAATTAAACAACTGCAAATTGTAAAGAACACAATGCTCATACGGCCGAGGGTATTTTAGCATTGCGTTGTATTTCTAATTTTAATTGGAAAAAGTTTTCCTACCATGAATTTGTCAAACTATTTGTCCTACATTTGTTCATAAAATTTTGCAAGGATCAGCTGATTGTGCAGGGTCACTTATGACACTGGGAAGATCTACGAGGTTTTCGACATTATAGCTTCAGATGGTATAGTAATTTGCCAACTTTAATCTCTATATTTTATTGTTTTACAAGGAAGCATGACCAACAGACCTAGAATAGCAAGACGTACAGCTGTACAAGCATTGAGACTGATTCTTGATGCCCAGAGTGAGGATGAAAAGGAGGATGGACAAATATATTAGAGAGTGAAATAAATACAATCCTAAAACAATCATTTATATAGAAGTATTCTGATATAAAGTCATTGGGATCATAAATAACCCCATTCAGTCATATTAGTTGTTAAAATAGCTTGGTCGCTTGAATGTTAAAAAGTACTACGACATAAATTTTCTTTTTCCCCGAGCCCTTATCCAAAAATCATGCTGAGGTCTTGCTGTTTGAGAACTTATTAACCAAAGTAAAATCCAATTTAAGATTTAAATTTGTTATAAATAGCAGGAAGCTCACATTTCTCTCCTTTATGGACTTTGCAGAAACTTCTATGTGGTTGGCAATGGTTTTGTTCTGTGC
The DNA here is from genome assembly GCF_902500255.1 of Thalassophryne amazonica. Lineage (NCBI taxonomy): Eukaryota > Metazoa > Chordata > Actinopteri > Batrachoidiformes > Batrachoididae > Thalassophryne > Thalassophryne amazonica. The sequence goes on from NC_047113.1 coordinate 64,206,426, forward strand.
ATGCGTTGTTGCACATAATTTGGTTTCCCTATGTTTGTTTTTCTACTTGTGTTTATGTGAACCACATGGTATCTGTCAGCTGTCAGTTCCTCCCACCTCAAACATGTGAGGGCCGGAGAAACTGGGTCAGCACCTTCACACACTTGATTAAAGCTGATGGAAAATGTGACTTAAAGAACTGATGACAAATGTGAACCAACTGGTTAAAAAAGGTACATTTTTAGGTTGTAATTAAACATCAACCTCCTACTGTCAGTTTTCTCTATAATCCTCTGTATTATTTTTGTGTCTTTGGCTGTCATTTTTAAAATAATTTATGGCCTTCAACTTGACTCTTTGTGGCTTCATAAGCAGCTCAGGTTCTGTTTGCCAGACTATTTATTTTTCACTTTACGGATGAAAGTGCTGCTGTTTTTTCCCCCAATGCACTTATCTATTTTCCTTGAACCTATGACACACTGGTCATAAACTTGCTTCATTAACCCTTAAATCAAATCAAATCAATTTTATTTATATAGTGCCAAATCACAACAACAGTTGTGAAGGACAGTGGGAAGGAAAAACTCCCTTTTAACAGGAAGAAACCTCCAGCAGAACCAGGCTCAGGGAGGGGCAGTCCTTAAGCCACCACTTCCCCAATCCACTGTGACCCAAACAGGACTCGTGTAAAGAAAACAAAGTTTTGAATATGTAAATAAGTAAATAAATCCAATTTATATTCACTTCACATGTAAGAAACGGAAGACGTTGATTTTGTGACTGCCAAGTGAAAAGTAAGCTTGATAGTGCAGCAGATAGGCAAAATGACTGTGCATTTTGTGACTAAAGCATGAAAGTTAGCACACATAGTCTACATTAACTACAACCCCTGGCAAAAATTATGGAATCACCGGCCTCGGAGGATGTTCATTCAGTTGTTTAATTTTGTAGAAAAAAAGCAGATCACAGACATGACACAAAACTAAAGTCATTTCAAATGGCAACTTTCTGGCTTTAAGAAACACTATAAGAAATCAAGAAAAAAAGATTGTGGCAGTCAGTAACGGTTACTTTTTTAGACCAAGCAGAGGAAAAAAATATGGAATCACTCAATTCTGAGGAAAAAATTATGGAATCACCCTGTAAATTTTCATCCCCAAAACTAACACCTGCATCAGATCTGCTCGTTAGTCTGCATCTAAAAAGGAGTGATCACACCTTGGAGAGCTGTTGCACCAAGTGGACTGACATGAATCATGGCTCCAACACGAGAGATGTCAATTGAAACAAAGGAGAGGATTATCAAACTCTTAAAAGAGAGTAAATCATCACGCAATGTTGCAAAAGATGTTGGTTGTTCACAGTCAGCTGTGTCTAAACTCTGGACCAAATACAAACAACATGGGAAGGTTGTTAAAGGCAAACATACTGGTAGACCAAGGAAGACATCAAAGTGTCAAGACAGAAAACTTAAAGCAATATGTCTCAAAAATCGAAAAATGTACAACAAAACAAATGAGGAACGAATGGGAGGAAACTGGAGTCAACGTCTGTGACCGAACTGTAAGAAACCGCCTAAAGGAAATGGGATTTACATACAGAAAAGCTAAACGAAAGGCATCATTAACACCTAAACAGAAAAAAACAAGGTTACAATGGGCTAAGGAAAAGCAATCGTGGACTGTGGATGACTGGATGAAAGTCATATTCAGTGATGAATCTCGAATCTGCATTGGGCAAGGTGATGATGCTAGAACTTTTGTTTGGTGCCTTTCCAATGAGATTAAGAAAGATGACTGCCTGAAGAGAACATGTAAATTTCCACAGTCATTGATGATATGGGGCTGCATGTCAGGTAAAGGCACTGGGGAGATGGCTGTCATTACATCATCAATAAATGCACAAGTTTATGTTGATATTTTGGACAATTGAAAGGATGTTTGGGGATGATGAAATCATTTTTCAAGATGATAATGCATCTTGCCATAGAGCAAAAACTGCAAAAACATTCCTTGCAAAAAGACACATAGGGTCAATGTCAATGAGCAGATCTGATTTGATGCAGGTGTTAATTTGGTGGATGAAAATTTACAGGGTGATTCCATAATTTTTTCCTCAGAATTGAGTGATTCCATATTTTTTTCCTCTGCTTGGTCTAAAAAAGTAACCGTTACTGACTGCCACTGTTATATGGCTGGGGGGCCTGGCTGCCTTTTTGTTTCTGTCCTTTGTTTCTCCTTCCAGGTGGCTTGCATTTGGGACTGAGTGGCTGTGTTGCTGAGGTTATCAGGACCTCACCCTGATCACCTGCGGCTCGTCAGGACTCACAGCTGAGGTGCATCTATATGGATTGGAACATGGTGGCATTTAAGACTGGAGTATACAGTGTGTATTTGCCAGAGACTCGACCTTGTGACCAGACGGGTGAGATCGTCGTCTCGGGAGCCATCTCATCGTCAGTGGATGCAGAGAACGTCCAGGGTTTGATGCACGGTCTGTGAAAGAGGAGGGGGTGAGGTCTCACGCTCGTCAGCACACTTCCTGAGGTACGTTAGATTTTGTGACTAACATTTATACAGTCAGTAAATGTGGTGTCCCTCACACCTTTATTATATTGAGCTGTATGTTAGTCATGTATCGGCTTCCCCTGCAGTGGAGTTTTGTGAACTGGATGTTCCATGCTTGCAGGTTGGGAAGCTGATTAGTAATCAAGCCAGGAAGTGTTTGCTGTTTGTACACCTTTAAGTGTTCTCTCTGTGTGTAGAGTGTGGACTCACATAATGGTTCCTTCTTTCACAGACTCGGTTTGTTGCGGCCACCTGGGAGGTGTCGGCGGGGTCCTTGGGTCCGAACAGCTTCTGGCTCCGGACCGTTAGCGCTGCTGGGAGCGCACCACGCCAGACCGCACTTTTTGTTATTTTTGTATCACTGTTATGTATTAAATTCAGTTAGCCTTTGTACCATGCTCTGCTTATTTCATACTGGGTCCTTCAAACGCTGGTCGGTTCTCCGAGCTGCGTCCGACACATAACAGTAGTCTCTGGCCAAACATCACGGACCCAGCGGTAGCAGAGACGGTAACGCCGGGAAGGCGGCAGCAGACGTTATCCGGATCAGTTGCGGGTGCTCTCCGCCCGGATGGTGCGTGTTTGAGACCCATTACTGAATACTGATTTGTGCTCTCTTGCAGCCGTGTTCCTGTGTTTGTGCCTTATCCGTGGGTCGTGGTGGAGTGTGACTGGCGACGGCTTCGCGTCACGCTCCGACCGGATAAGAGGTTTAAACGGGAGCTGCAAGAGTGTGTCTGTGATGGGTGCACGCGCACGGCGGAGCTCTGTGGCACGGGTCGCTGAGCTTCCTGTGTTACAGTTGTAACCCCGTTTCCCCGGATAAAGATAACTACTGCGTCTGTTGTATCAGCTCCGGCGTTATTTAGTTGAATCACATTTTTGGTTGTGTGTTGCGCACAGAAAAGCAGCTCGTTTGTTTTCTCTGTCACCAAAGGGGGTTTTTTATTTTTAGCACTCTGGCTCCCTCTTTTGGTGACTGAGTCACATTACCGTCAAGCTCTGAAGTTGGAACAGGTGTGTTCCATTTGTTTGAGCTTGACGGTATAAATCACTTATTTGTTTTGTGTTAGTTCATTTTGTGTGGGTGTTTTTTGAGTTGGTTTTTGTGTGGGATTTTATTTTTTGTTTTTCACTATTTAGTGTCTGGGGTCGTGTCCCTGCAGTTCTGTTTAAGGAAAAAAAAAAAAAAAGGACCCACGCAACTGTATGTTAGTCTGTTAGTCTTTCTTTTTATTTCTTTCAGTTTCACCTCCCAGGGTTTGATGGGACGGGGTCATGGGGGGGTAATTGGGTTGTTTTTTTTTTTCTCTTTTTTTTGTTGTGCCCTCTCTTCTCCTCTGACTCCAGCCGGGTGAGCCGTGGGGTCGGCGTTGCTGGAGTGGTGCAGTTTGGTTATGCTGGGCGTTTCCCAGGTAACCTCTGCACCTGGGGGGGGTGTTTTTCTCCTTTTGTTTTTCTCCCCAGTTTCTGCCCTCAGGGTTTGACTGTGGTGTCCTCTGGGGGGGAAAGGGCTGTGGGTCCATCTAGCCATAGTCGGCCGAGGCTGGGTCCGTTGGTCATGAGGGGAGGCGTCTCCTGGGGTTGACGAGTGGTCCTCTGGGAGGCGCTGGGAGTCCCCGTGGGTGACGTTGGATCCCAGAGGGACCTCGGCTGTGGTTATTACTCCTGGAGCTGGCGGGAAGTCCTCTGGGGGGTGTTGGTCCCTACATGTCGTTTGGGGGGGGGGGGGGGGGTGTTTTAGCACTTTTATTTGTAAGCTTAAGTTTGGGGTTTTTCTTTTCTCCTCTTCCCGGGGTTTGATGGGACGGTCCCCTGGGGAGGGGGGATGTTTTGGTTGTTTGTGTTTGTCTTTTTTGTTTTATGACTAAAGACCGAACATGGTTGGATAAAGGCTGACTGCACAGGTTTAAGAACTCCTGGCCACACCTGTGCTAAGGGACTGACTGAAACAAAGGCAAGGATGCAGCCAGAGGAGAGGACATCAACGATTCTGTTGGAAGACGAATGCAGATGCGGTTTCCAGCCATGGTCCCTGGAGGGGGGTGTTTCTCCTGGGCCAGGTTTGTGTGGTCGCCGGGAGGCCTCCCGTGAGGGTGGGGTACTGTTATATGGCTGGGGGGGCCTGGCTGCCTTTTTGTTTCTGTCCTTTGTTTCTCCTTCCAGGTGGCTTGCATTTGGGACTGAGTGGCTGTGTTGCTGAGGTTATCAGGACCTCACCCTGATCACCTGCGGCTCATCAGGACTCACAGCTGAGGTGCATCTATATGGATTGGAACATGGTGGCATTTAAGACTGGAGTATACAGTGTGTATTTGCCAGAGACTCGACCTTGTGACCAGACGGGTGAGATCGTCGTCTCGGGAGCCATCTCATCGTCAGTGGATGCAGAGAACGTCCAGGGTTTGATGCACGGTCTGTGAAAGAGGAGGGGGTGAGGTCTCACGCTCGTCAGCACACTTCCTGAGGTACGTTAGATTTTGTGACTAACATTTATACAGTCAGTAAATGTGGTGTCCCTCACACCTTTATTATATTGAGCTGTATGTTAGTCATGTATCGGCTTCCACTGCAGTGGAGTTTTGTGAACTGGATGTTCCATGCCTGCAGGTTGGGAAGCTGATTAGTAATCAAGCCAGGAAGTGTTTGCTGTTTGTACACCTTTAAGTGTTCTCTCTGTGTGTAGAGTGTGGACTCACATAATGGTTCCTTCTTTCACAGACTCGGTTTGTTGCGGCCACCTGGGGGGTGTCGGCGGGGTCCTTGGGTCCGAACAGCTTCTGGCTCCGGACCGTTAGCGCTGCTGGGAGCGCACCACGCCAGACCGCACTTTTTGTTATTTTTGTATCACTGTTATGTATTAAATTCAGTTAGCCTTTGTACCGTGCTCTGCTTATTTCATACTGGGTCCTTCAAACGCTGGTCGGTTCTCCAAGCTGCGTCCGACACATAACAGCCACAATCTTTTTTTCTTGATTTCTTAAAGCCAGAAAGTTGCCATTTGAAATGACTTTAGTTTTGTGTCATGTCTGTGATCTGCTTTTTTTTCCTACAAAATTAAACAACTGAATGAACATCCTCTGAGGCCGGTGATTACATAATTTTTGCCAGGGGTTGTAATACTTATTTTCAGATGTTGAGGTATCCTGGAGCTGACCTCTCATGGGATCAAAGAAAAATTACACAGGTCAAAATTTTAAAATGTTGCAGTCATATTGAAAGGTATATCGTGTTATTTGTCTGATCATAATTCCAAAAAGGTATAGTTTAGACCGTCCTTGACTAATTGTTGTGGAGTTACAGGGTAAAAACAGCAAAAAAGATGACAAAGGTGAATTTCAGTTTGTACGGGGGTCAAAAGTTAAAGTTGCACCAATTTTGGCAATAAAGTGGTGCAAATTATTAGTTGAGCTAATAAGATTAATAAATGGAATAGTTTTGTCTGTGTTAAATGTTTGGTCTCCAAAGTAAAGGTCAAACAAGGTTGATGTCCATTGGATTCTATGACATGATGTGACATATGTTACCCTGTAATATGATAACGAAGCATGACAGATAGTGCAAATTATTCCTTTAGACCAAGTAATTAATTAGATTAACTCCTAATGTAGCTGAAATAACACTCCACTGTTACATTTTTTAATCAACATCAGAATTTTAACTTTTGAATTAAGAATTTAATTTGAATTTTGTTTTTAATTAAGTACTCAAGAAATCCATTTTCTCATTTCTCCATCATTCATAGACAGAGATAACACTTGTAGAGAGTTGAATTAACACAATGTGGGTTACCTCTATTATTTTAAGCAATGACACCAGTGTGGTGTACAACCCCAAATCAGAAAAAGTTGTGACAACATGGAAGCGAGTGGCGAAACGGGGAATGGTACATATCCCTAAATCTAGGCTTGTGTTTCCCGTGTGCCTTCTGGAAAACTCCAACTGAAGTTTTGCATGTTGCACAGTTTCTCCAACCACAACCAGAGAAGCCTGTAGTTCCTTTAGAGCTGCTGGGTGTCTTTGTGGCTTCCAATTTCAATTTCAATTTATTTTCATTTATATTGCGCCAAATCACAAACAAAGTTGCCTCAGTGTGCTTCACCCCCCAGAGCAAGCACACAGACAACAGTGGTAAGGAAAAACTCCCTCTGATGATTTGATGAAGAAACCTCAAGCAGACCAGACTCAAAGGGGTGTCCCTCTGCTTGGGCCATGCTATCGACACAATTTACAAAACAATTTACAAAATGAATATACAGGAAAAGTCAAGTCCAAGACATACTCAGGAACTTGGGAATGTCCATGTATCCATCTCCTGACTTTTGTCAATAAAACTGCCTGTAAAAGTGATTATTTTCTTATATTCAGGATAAAGTGCCCCATCCCAACTCTTGAAATTTTTTTTTTTGGGGGGGGGGGGGGGGTTATTGGTGAATATTAATAAACTAAATGAAACTGACCAAACAAAACATGAAATCTGCTGGGTTCATTAAATATGCAAAGAGAGTGAAATTAAAGTAAATGTAAGGCTCACTGCATTTTCTTTAATTTGCATTTTCCATTTTGTATATTTTGTTGAAATTAACACCAAAATCTTAACAGTGACATGTATTAATGGCAGAAATTTAACACTAACATACAATAACTTGACATGTCATTCAAACAATAAATGTTTCACTACAAATTTTTGTGTTGTATCACGGAATAATCACTTGGTTTAAAATGACTGGAAAAACCTGTCGCTGTCATGAAAACGTGAGCTTCTCAGTTTGTTTTCATTGTATAATTTTCGACACTGGCTCGGCAATCGCACACGTATTTCTTACAGTGGGAGCCAGCAGCCGCTGTCAGAATGAATAAATAGATATAATTTAGTGGGCAAACTGGAATCTGACAGTTTCTGCGTGCCACCAACAAAATGATGGTGACCTGCCAAAGCAGCCAGTGGAGTTGGCACATTCTAAACCAGCCAGGATTTGCAAGTACACGTCTGGTGCTTATGACCGCCAGACATTTTTCTTGGCGGGGTGGAAGCACCCAGCGGACACAAAAACTCACCACTGAATCAATGGCTTGTGGAAACCAGCATTTATTGGGCAGCTCTTCTCAGCAGGGTGCTTCACCTTCTCAATGTTAGGGTGGCCACTGCTTTCCACTGCATGGAGTTTTGTAGACAAGATGATGGAATAGAAAGGTAGAATAGAAAGTACTCTAAGGAAAAGGTGAGAGTAAGAGGTACGGGAAAGGGAGAGCCTAAGAAGACGTGTGAATCCGCATTTTTCCTGCTTCTCCGTCACCACGTCATTCATCTGGGGAAGCCTGGATCCACCCAGGCCTCAAGGAAAGTAAGTGCTTATGACTTATAAAAGTGCATTAACAGTCTTCATATTTAAAGTGTAATTGCTTGGGCACTGTTAAAAGGAATGCAACAGACTAAGGCCTTGTATTGGGTTTGAACACATAACCTTCTGTGGGGATTTTTTTTTTTTTTTTTTTGTCAAAATATTACTTTCGGCTTCACATCACAGGCACTACATGTTAAATGTACTTTGGTGAGGTGCAACAGCTTTGATTAAGCTTCACATTAATATTGTCATATTATTTATCGTGACTGAATAGATATTTTGTGCGTATGTGCATAAGAGAGCAAAAGAGAACATTTCTCACAAAAAAAAAAAAAAAATCAGTCCTCCCGCTGCATTTATTTCCCTGCAGTAGCCACAGTACGCTGTAATGCTCGTGGTAATCCCTCTGTGGTGAGGAAGATTGTCTCTTGATCGATTCCCGGAGGGGTTGGTGGACGTGGAGATGACTGAACAGTCCACGTCTTGACACACTGTTTCTGACAGACGCTGCACATGGTTGCTGCAGAAAGCTTCTGCCGGTCAGGATCTTGCTCTTTTTCTCCATATTTTGATAAATGCATAAGGTCAGATAATGGAACTGAGTTTACAGCATCTGTGTTTCAGTCACTGCTAAGTCAAAATTCTATCAGACATGAAGCCTCAGCTCCTTACTCGCCCCATCAGAACTGCAGAAAGAGCTTGGAGAACGTTATTCGAAATGGCAAGATGCATGTTAATTGAGAGTAAATTACCTAAAGAGTTGTGGATCTATGCAGTACAAACTGCTGCTATGATTAGAAATAGGTGCTACAACAGATGTCTTGAACAAACTCCATATTACCTGTTAAATGGAAAGAAACCGGACTTATCTAAAATGAGAGCTTTTGGCTCAGAATGTTTTGCTTACAAATATGATAAGAAGACGTTGGACACACGCTGTGGAAAGGGTATATTTGTAGATTATGACAAAACAGTCCTGCATTTCTTGTCTTTTATCCTGAAAAAGGAAAAGTGTTGAAAAACTGACTGAAGTTTGTAACAAAGAAAACAAATGAATGTAGACATGTATGAACACTTTGAATATAAAAGTAGAGCTGAAATTCAGACTTCAAAACCAGATGTGACTAATATGATCCCTCAAGAAATGAAAATTGAGATGAGTGAATCGAAAACTGATTTAAAAAGTGAACGTAGCCCTGGTGCTCGCTATCCAAAAAGAGACTGAAGACCCCCTCGGTATTATACTGATCAAAACTATGGGGCCAAATTTGATGACGACCAAGCACAGACAAGTATTGACTATTGTTATCGGCAAACATGTGACATCCCTCAGACTCTGCAGGAAGCCTTAGGTTCTTCAGAGTCAGAGCAGTGGGCTAAGGCCATGAATGAAGAAATAGACTCTCTGCTAGAGAATGACACATTTACTTTAACATGTGTTGAGCTATTTAAAAAGCACTGTGAACCAGGAACTGTGTTACCAAAAACAGAATGAAAATCTTAAACTTGCTGCCTATAGTGATGCTGACTGGACAGCAGACCAGAATGACAGGCGCAGTGTTACTGGCTACTGCTTTAGTTTGTCTGAGAATGGACCTGTAATTTGCTGGAAGTCAAAGAAACAGCCCACAGTAGCTTTATCAACATGTGAAGCTGAATACATGGCTTTGTCAGCTACTGTTGGAAAAGTTTTGGTGCTTGACAATTTTTTATTCCTCAGGGAATAAGATAAGAGAAGGCCACTCTCCCCCATTTGAGAAAAATATGGTTGTCTTCACCAACCTTGAGCAGATACGTTTGGTATCAGCTGTATCGGAGATGTGGGGAGGGTTATGACTGGCTAAATTGTTGCTAGGAACCCCCCATGTGTTCCAGGCTGGATATATTCTAAGGTTTTGCTAATGTGCAGCAGTGATGACACACCTGCGGTAATAAAGACTTCAGACTGAAGCAAGACGTCTGTCTTCTTCCTCTGTCGTGAGTCAGGGTGGTTATTATTATTATTTTTCTGACAATATTTTAAAAACTTCCTATAGATTGTCTTGTCCTGCAGCCAAAGCAGGGTCAAGAGGGTTCTCGGGGTGGGGGTTTGGTGGTCATTGCGTTCCCTCCTGAATTCTGTAAAGCATCATTTCCCAATCCTAGTAGTGCACATTTTCAATTTGTCGTTGAACTCATCAGAGCAGATCAGCACAGTCAGGTATGTTCAGCTGAGTTCAAGGACAAATGGAAAATGTGCAGTACGTTGGGTCTTTTTGGGAAATACTGGTGTAAACTTTGCTGATGTTAGTAAAATGCCTTGCCCAATGGCAGCTGGATTAAGGAGGCAGGGTTCACTCTGGTCACACCTCCAGTCCACTGCAGGACCAACACAGCATCCATGTTCACAACAAACAGTATGAATGATTGAGCATCATGAAAACGATGATCTCAGGGTATCGTCCCCTTCACAACACCTCAGGCTTCCTGAGTTAAATGCACCAGTTCCTCTTTTACATTTTATGTTTTGGCATTCTTTTACTGCATCCGAGTCTCATCCTGCTTCCTGCTGAGATTTAAAGTGGACCATCTTGAGTTTCCAGCGGTCACAGAGCCCTTTCCAATGACTGTAACAATGAATGGATGAACCAGAGATGGACAGAGCAAAGAGGAAATGGAGAAGGAAGGATGTTTGTATTGGGTATAGAAAAAAGAATAAAAGACCTCTGGAGAGATTTGGGGTAGGTAGGGAGATGATGATGTATGACAAACGGAGTGTGATCTTTTCATATGTGACGCAGATGCGGTTAGTAAAAAGACAGAACACCTACGTGCCTGGACAGTCATGGATCAAGTTCTTTCATGGAAACTTCACTCATAAAATTATGAATTTGTTGTTTGGTGCATTCATGCATCTACAGTGTGTTTTTCTTCATATGTTGGAATTACAGACTTTTTTTTTTGGCAGTTCAGGTTTGCAGTAGTTGCTCTATGTAGTTGAACGGTTCGATTTATTATTGAATGGAAACCTGTTTTTTATGCAGTACATACTATATATGCTGTAAATTTCCTTCCTATATTTGTAAAAGCCACTTTCTTTTCCAAATAAAGTCATATCCACTTGCTCTACCCAGTGAAAATATAATGTCATTGAAGGAAAATTGGTGGCATTTGAAAGAAACCAACCATTTTGTTTTACACATTTCAAGCTTTTGAATGTTTGGCATGACCTTTAATTTTTTTAATGTCTTCAAATCATCAAAAATAAATAAATATATATATAAACAGTCCAACAGGGCAGAACTGTTGCTTTGACACACGCCTTTAACGTGCACTAACCACACCCGAAATAAACACCTTTCATACAGAAACTCTGTAACACATCTTATTACTTTCAGCTTTGAGGTCATATTTATTGCATAAACCCTAATTTCATGCCTTTATGTTTGAGCAGCAGTGGTTTTCTGTGAATTTTGTGCTTGATTGAAAGCTACAATGACGTCTTAAAAATCTTCATACGAAATGTTATATATGTGTGAATAAGAACACAACCACATATAGATGCACTTATTGTAACAGAAACAAATCAGACTGAGCAGAAGGTAGCAGATTGTTAAAGCTGTTGTAGTGACATCTAGTGGAATTAACTGGTAAATTCATATGGCATGTTAAAATACATTTTTGCAATACTGCATAATGGAACATAAGGCATTTTTGTTTGTGTAATGTGGAGCACCGTGCTTTAGTACTCTGTCATGATAAAGTTCAATATTTGCATGTACTAAGTTTGCCCACTAAACATTTTCAAACTGACTTGTGCAATACAGCTCTAAACAAAATGCGTAATTACTAAATGGTGAAATATGTATTGTCAGTCTGTCTATACTCAAAGATACGAGGCCAGATGCCTGGGAAGAGTTTATGGAGTCATGAGTTCCCTGCACAGAGGTGTTTTGTAATGCTGATACCTTTGCAACAGAGTAAACGCCCAGTATTTTTGGTTTGTGGTGCTTTGTGTTGTACTGTATAGTAGTCAGACTTGAATGCTGACCAGTGACATTTGGTACTAAGTCTCTTCAGAGAATCCTTGGGTATCACTGGAGTGATTTTCCGTTGAATGAATGGTTACTTAGGGAGACTCAGATGATGAAGCAAGGTGGCTCCATACTGAGGTTGATGCGGCAGCATTGTCCTTGATATGACATGACCTTTTAGTGCAGCAGATAACTTAAACAGTCCTTCAAATGGTGATACAAGCACCAAATTTGCCACAAATACACCTTAGACATTAGTCATTTGAATAAAATACTTGAATTTACAATATTCGGCCAGGTAGGGGACAATTGAAGAATTTTAAGAATGCTCCAATAAAATTGAAAACTATACCACATTATTTGTCTGATCATAAAGATTCCAAACCAGTATAGTTTGGACTATCTGTGACATAATGTTCTAGAGTTATGCTCCACAGCCTGTCTAGTGGATTTTTATTTTTATTTTATTTTTTAGCACTGTTGTCGTGCGTTACCTGTGCTGCTCCACAGCCTGTCTAGTGTCGGATTCCCTGTTTGGGAATCCGCTAGGTTGCGTAGCTACTAGCTCTTAGCCGTTTTAGCATGGCGGCTTCTCCTGTCTCTCCCGTACTTTTCTGCTCTGGGTGTGAAATGTTTAGTTATTCCTCGGCCTCTTTTAGCAGTAACGGTACATGTAATAAGTGCAGCTTATTCGTAGCTTTGGAGGCCAGGCTGGGCGAATTGGAGGCTCGGCTCCGCACCGTGGAAAATTCTACAGCTAGCCAGGCCCCTGTAGTCGGTGCGGACCAAGGTAGCTTAGCCGCCGTTAGTTCCCCCCTGGCAGACCCCGTGCAGTCGGGAAGGCAGGCTGACTGGGTGACTGTGAGGAGGAAGCGTAGCCCTAAACAGAAGCCCCGTGTACACCGTCAACCCGTTCACATCTCTAACCGTTTTTCCCCACTCGACGATACACTCGCCGAGGATCAAACTCTGGTTATTGGCGACTCTGTTTTGAGAAATGTGAAGTTAGCGACACCAGCAACCATTGTCAATTGTCTTCCGGGGGCCAGAGCAGGCGACATCGAAGGACATTTGAAATTGCTGGCTAAGGCTAAGCGTAAATTTGGTAAGATGGCAGTAATGACACTCGGTTACGCCAATCGGAGGTCACTAAAATTAACATTGAATCGGTGTGTAACTTTGCAAAAACAATGTCGGACTCTGTTGTTTTCTCTGGGCCCCTCCCCAATCGGACTGGGAGTGACATGTTTAGCCGCATGTTCTCCTTGAATTGCTGGCTGTCTGAGTGGTGTCCAAAAAATGAGGTGGGCTTCATTGATAATTGGCAAAGCTTCTGGGGAAAACCTGGTCTTGTTAGGAGAGACGGCATCCATCCCACTTTAGAGGGAGCAGCTCTCATTTCTAGAAATCTGGCCAATTTTTTGGGATCCTCCAAACTGTGACTGTCTAGCGTTGGGACCAGGAGGCAGAGTTGTAGTCTTACACATCTCTCTGCAGCTTCTCTCCCCCTGCCATCCCCCTATTACCCCATCCCCGTAGAGACGGTGCCTGCTCCCAGACCACCAATAACTAGCAAAAATCTATTTAAGCATAAAAATTCAAAAAGAAAAAATAATATAGCACCTTCAATTGCACCACAGACTAAAACAGTTAAATGTGGTCTATTAAACATTAGGTCTCTTTCTTCTAAGTCCCTGTTGGTAAATGATATAATAATTGATCAACGTATTGATTTATTCTGCCTAACAGAAACTTGGTTACAGCAGGATGAATATGTTAGTTTAAATGAGTCAACACCCCCGAGTCACACTAACTGTCAGAATGCTCGTAGCATGGGCCGGGGCGGAGGATTAGCAGCAATCTTCCATTCCAGCTTATTAATTAATCAAAAACCTAGACAGAGCTTTAATTCATTTGAAAGCTTGTCTCTTAGTCTTGTCCATCCAAATTGGAAGTCCCAAAAACCAGTTTTATTTGTTATTATCTATCGTCCACCTGGTCGTTACTGTGAGTTTCTCTGTGAATTTTCAGACCTTTTGTCTTAGTGCTTAGCTCAGATAATTATAGTGGGCGATTTTAACATCCACACAGATGCTGAGAATGACAGCCTCAACACTGCATTTAATCTATTATTAGACTCTATCGGCTTTGCTCAAAAAGTAAATGAGTCCACCCACCACTTTAATCATATTTTAGATCTTGTTCTGACTTATGGTATGGAAATAGAAGACTTAACAGTATTCCCTGAAAACTCCCTTTTGTCTGATCATTTTTTAATAACATTTACATTTACCCTGATGGACTACCCAGCAGTGGGGAATAAGTTTCATTACACTAGAAGTCTTTCAGAAAGCGCTGTAACTAGGTTTAAGGATATGATTCCTTTTTTATGTTCTCTAATGTCATATACCAACACAGAGCAGAGTAGCTACCTAAACTCTGTAAGGGAGTTAGAGTATCTTGTCAATAGTTTTACATCCTCATTGAAGACAACTTTGGATGCTGTAGCTCCTCTGAAAAAGAGAGCTTTAAATCAGAAGTGTCTGACTCCGTGGTATAACTCACAAACTCGTAGCTTAAAGCAGATAACCCGTAAGTTGGAGAGGAAATGGCGTCTCACTAATTTAGAAGATCTTCACTTAGCCTGGAAAAAGAGTTTGTTGCTCTATAAGAAAGCCCTTCGTGAAGCTAGGACATCTTTCTACTCATCACTAATTGAAGAAAATAAGAACAACCCCAGGTTTCTTTTCAGCACTGTAGCCAGGCTGACAAAGAGTCAGAGCTCTATTGAGCTGAGTATTCCATTAACTTTAACTAGTAATGACTTCATGACTTTCTTTGCTAACAAAATTTTGACTATTAGAGAAAAAATTACTCATAACCATCCCAAAGATGTATCGTTATCTTTGGCTGCTTTCAGTGATGCCGGTATTTGGTTAGACTCTTTCTCTCCGATTGTTCTGTCTGAGTTATTTTCATTAGTTACTTCATCCAAACCATCAACATGCTTATTAGACCCCATTCCTGCCAGGCTGCTCAAGGAAGTCCTACCATTATTTAATGCTTCAATCTTAAATATGATCAATCTATCTTTGTTAGTTGGTTATGTACCACAGGCCTTTAAGGTGGCAGTAATTAAACCATTACTTAAAAAGCCATCACTTGACCCAGCTATCTTAGCTAATTATAGGCCAATCTCCAACCTTCCTTTTCTCTCAAAGATTCTTGAGAGGGTAGTTGTAAAACAGCTAACTGATCACCTGCAGAGGAATGGTCTATTTGAAGAGTTTCAGTCAGGTTTTAGAATTCATCATAGTACAGAAACAGCATTAGTGAAGGTTACAAATGATCTTCTTATGGCTTCGGACAGTGGACTTATCTCTGTGCTTGTTCTGTTAGACCTCAGTGCTGCTTTTGATACTGTTGACCATAAAATTTTATTACAGAGATTAGAGCATGTCATAGGTATTAAAGGCATTGCGCTGCGGTGGTTTGAATCATATTTGTCTAATAGATTACAATTTGTTCATGTAAATGGGGAATCTTCTTCACAGACTAAAGTTAATTATGGAGTTCCACAAGGTTCTGTGCTAGGACCAATTTTATTCACTTTATACATGCTTCCCTTGGGCAGTATTATTAGACGGTATTGCTTAAATTTTCATTGTTACGCAGATGATACCCAGCTTTATCTATCCATGAAGCCAGAGGATACGCACCAATTAGCTAAACTGCAGGATTGTCTTACAGACATAAAGACATGGATGACCTCTAATTTCCTGCTTTTAAACTCAGATAAAACTGAAGTTATTGTACTTGGCCCCACAAATCTTAGAAGCATGGTGTCTAACCAGATCGTTACTCTGGATGGCATTTCCCTGATCTCTAGTAATACTGTGAGAAATCTTGGAGTTATTTTTGATCAGGATATGTCATTCAAAGCGCATATTAAACAAATATGTAGGACTGCCTTTTTGCATTTACGCAATATCTCTAAAATCAGAAAGGTCTTGTCTCAGAGTGATGCTGAAAAACTAATTCATGCATTTGTTTCCTCTAGGCTGGACTATTGTAATTCATTATTATCAGGTTGTCCTAAAAGTTCCCTAAAAAGCCTTCAGTTGGTTCAGAATGCTGCAGCTAGAGTACTGACGGGGACTAGCAGGAGAGAGCATATCTCACCCGTGTTGGCCTCCCTTCATTGGCTTCCTGTTAATGCTAGAATAGAATTTAAAATTCTTCTTCTTACTTATAAGGTTTTGAATAATCAGGTCCCATCTTATCTTAGGGACCTCATAGTACCATATTACCCCATTAGAGCGCTTCGCTCTCAGACTGCGGGCTTACTTGTAGTTCCTAGGGTTTGTAAGAGTAGAATGGGAGGCAGAGCCTTCAGCTTTCAGGCTCCTCTCCTGTGGAACCAGCTCCCAATTCAGATCAGGGAGACAGATACCCTCTCTACTTTTAAGATTAGGCTTAAAACTTTCCTTTTCGCTAAGGCTTATAGTTAGGGCTGGATCGGGTGACCCTGGACCATCCCTTGGTTATGTTGCTTTAGACGTAGACTGTGTTTCATAATTATTGTATGGCCTTGCCTTGCAATGTGGAGCGCCTTGGGGCAACTGTTTGTTGTGATTTGGCGCTATACAAGAAAAAAGTTGATTGATTGATTGATTGGGGCAAAAACAGCAAGAATGGTGACAAAGGTCAATTTCAGTTTGTACAGGGGTCAAAAGTTAAAGTTGCTCCAATTTTGGTTCAGAAATGATGCAATTTATTGGTTGACCTAATGGGACTAATAAATGGAATAGTTTTGACTGTGTTGAATGTTTGGTCTCCAAAGTAAAGGTCAAACAAAGTCAATGTCCATTGGATTCTATGATGTGACACGTTACCCCCTAACGTGATAACTAAGCATGATACATGGTCCAAACTACTCCTTTAAAACCCTGTTAACTCAACTAAATAATTTGCATCACTTTATACCAACATTGGAACAACTTTAACTTTTGACCCCTGTACAAGTGAGAACTGACCTTTTCACCATTCTTGCTGTTTTGACCCTGTAACTCCATAGAATTCAGTCACAGATAGTCAAAACTATACCTGTTTGGAATCTTTATGATAAGGCAAATAATGTGGTGTAGTTTTCAATATGATTAGAGCATCTTTTAATTGACCCCTACCTGGCTGCCTATTGAAAATTCAAATGGCCAATCGTTTTTTCAAAACAGGAATGTCTAAGGAGTATTTGTGCCAAATTTGATGCTTGTATCACCATTTGTAGGATTCTGCTCTAAATATTCTCTTATCTGCTGCACTATTCCCATAGAGAGTTTGAACAAACCTGTGATATTTGTGAAGGATGAGTGTTGAGATGTCTATGAGCAATATACTGAACTGCCAACTCCTTAACAATGCATCATACTGTTGAACACTTACATGTCCGGGATATTGTAACTGTCAAGATACAGCTGAAAATTCTCCAAATATCTGTTGCTCAGGAAGGGATTATAGTAAAAGCTGCACAGGTAATATGGTGACATTTCTGATCATACGTCGCTAAGGATGAGCTGATAAGCTTTGAGAAGGAAACTAACACTTAGGAGGAAAATTTTTTCTTCATGATATTTTGCCAAGGCCTGGCATGAACAAGACCGATGTCACCTTTCCACAGTTTATTTCCTTTTAAAATAATTCATACAAATGCATACAGTCACAAACATAGCTTTGTCAGGTTGTCAATTTTGACCAAAAATAATATTTACTGTAGAATATAGAATATGTACTGTATATTGCTACGCCTACTACTTTACCGTAAGGGGGATCAGGGTAGGCAACAGTAGACTGTATGTTACTACCAGGGATGGAATTTCAAGAAGCACTACAACATTTTTAAAAGCTACTTTCTTGTTTTTGCTTGTGGCGCCTGTTGGTTTGAATGAGGAATGCTTTGAGTATTGGCAACATTTTTTTTCTCCACCACAAGGTTATAGGCATCTGGTGAAGACAATGAAAACATCTCAGCATTCCTTTCATAATGTTGGGGCAGCCATCACCCCAGTGTCATCTCTACTCCACACCGTCGGTCAGAACTCAACCCTTGGTATTACGAGGTACCAACTGTGTGTGAAATTTCCATCCCTGATACTTACGCTTACTACCTCACCATAACGACAACCAGGTAGGCAACAGTGAACTGTTTTTACTACTCAGCCGCTGGTAGAAGGGGATCCAGAAAGCACCATCACTTAGCCGGCCTGCTAAATCCAACAACGCATGCACTGGAAATACCAATAAATATTCCAGAAGAAAAGATTCCCAAATAATTTAGCACGGACATTGAGATAGCAACTTGTTCACTTTGCAGGAGTGTCACCAGTCAAAGCAATGACTGAAGAATGGCACCAGTTGCTCACGTTGCTTGTTTTTGTATTTATACTTAGTGTTTCATTATGCAATTGGGATGGAAGCATTTGTAATGGTGCCTTGTGGAATAGTTCCACGCCCCGCCCCCCCTCCTCCCAGTGCTGCTTTTTTAGACACAGATACAACCAAGTCACATTGACACAGGCAGGCAGAACACCATATGTACACATAAGACACTGAGGCCACAGAGGGTGGCTAAAAACGGTACACTCGGGATGGGCTGGTCATGCCGTCATGAAATGTTAAAGGGATTATATAGGGCAGCAGGTAACTGAAACAATGGTGATTCAAGCACCAAAGTTGGCACAAATACACCTTAGACATTACTCTTTTGAAAAACCCACTGGCCACTTGAATTTTCAATAGGCAGACAGCTAGGGGTCAACTGAAGAATTACACAGGGGTCAAAATTTAAAAATGCTGCAAACAAACTGAAAACTACACCACATCATTTGTCTGATCATGATTCCAAAAAGGTATAATTTGCACAATCTGTGACTGAATGTTCTGGAGTTATGGGGTACAAACATCAATAGTGGGGACAAGGGTCAATTTCAGTTTGTACAGGGGTTAACAGTTACAGTTGCTCCAATTTTGGTAAAAAAAAAAAAAAAAAACCTATGGCAAATTATTGGTTGAGTTAATAGGATTAATAAATGAAATAGTTTTGACAGTGTTGAATGTTTGGTCTCCAAAGTAAAGGTCAAACAAGGTCAACATCCATTGGATTGTATGACGTGACATGTTACCCCGTAACGTGATAACTAAGCATGATACATGGTCCAAACTATTCCTTTATTAAAACCCTGTTAACTCAACTAATACTTTGCATCACCTTTTACCAAAATTGGAGCAACTTTAACTTTTGACCCCTGTACAAACTGAAACTGACCTTTGTCCCCATTCTTGCTGTTTTTCTTCCATAACTCCATAGAATTCAGTCATAGATAGTCCAAACTATACCTTTTTGGAAGCTTTATGATCAGGCAACTAATGTGGTATATTTTTCAATATGATTGGAGCATCTTTTAATTTTGTCCCCTGTACAAACTGAAACTGACCTTTGTCACCATTCTAAATGTTTTTACCCCATAACTCCATAGAATTCAGTCACAGATAGTCCAAACTATACCTTTTGGAATCTTTATGATCAGGTAAATAATATGGTATATTTTTCAATATGATTGGAGCATCTTTTAATTTTCACCCCTGTGTAATTCTTCAACTGACCTCTACCTGACCGCCGATTGAAAATTCAAGTGGCCAATTGTTTTTTTTCAAAAGAGGAATGTCTAAGGAGTACTTGTGCAGAATTTGATGCTTGTATCGCCATTTGTAGGATTCCACTCTAAATATTCTCTTATCTGCTGCACTAATACACTGAAGGTTCCCCTGGAAATGCTGACGTTCCGACATGCCAACTGAAAGAAGACGTCTTCACTTTGCATACGCGATGTCTTTTGTATTTGTGCAAAACCGTTCATGAACGTGCATCGCTTGTAAACAATGTCTGTGTGCTGAATTGTCCGCGCTAAAACGGTTTGTAACCATTAAAGTAACCTTTTGAGGTCTGCAAAAAAAGACTTTTTGGTGATCAATTATTTATCTTGATGATGCAGTCTCTCACATTGGGAGCATTCTGACTGCATCAAAGCAGATCAATTTATGGAGAAAATGCTTTGTATTTTGGGCATTAATAACCATTTTAATTAACATACCATTTTGCCACCACCCTGCAGCCTTTCTTCCCACAACCCCCTTCGATTTGGGTCACACATTTACACAAGTCCCAAGAGCAAAAATCACATGCCCCTTAAACAGAAACAACAGCAGAAGATCAGCTTTAATTCTCCGCAAAAGGTATTTGAATGTAGTGGGACGTGGAAGGCAAGCAGGTAGAAAAATCAAAAGCACTACGTGGCATAAAAAAAAAAATTTAAAGTAAAAACAAATAAAGTAAGATACCAACTGCAGAAACTTAATTTCCTGAGATGGTGTGCAAAAACCTGCCTCTTTTTATTGGGGCTTGTTCATTTGGGGACACTTCAAAAAATATTGGCATTGCTTTCTCACCAGTTTGGCTACATTGTGAGATCACATAACCCACAGTTTTGTTCAGGTTGGAAAACAAATATCATCTTCTTGTCAGTCTAAAAACTGTACACAGACGGGTTACATTCATTTCATAACCTACAACTGTTGCTTTTACATCAAACTAAAGAAAGGACACAGAAAAAGAGAGACATGAAACCTGCCTTCTAACGTTGGACAACCTAAAGTCTAAATTTGATCCATTATGGGTTTTTTCTTTCTTTACAAATCTACAGGAAATTGTATTTGTTTTTATTCTGGGAGAGAAATGTCAACTATAGTTGCTACGTGAAAATTAATTGGCAGACTTTGATCTCTAGCGTCAGTCTTTCTCAGGACTTCTCTTTGGAGCAGAGGACAAATGTCTCGCTCTTCAGTGAGAGCATCCAGTAGATATCCACTCCTCTGCTTCCTCCTCACACAATGAACTGGCTGCTGGGAACCAATCACCACTGAACTCAGAGTTGTTATTTGGGCCCTCAACCTGTTGATCAGATAACATTTCAGCTAGGGAGCATTTTGCAATGACACCCGCTGCCATGGCAACCGTCTCCAGATTACCTGACAACATAGGGAGTGTGTGTGTGTGTGTGTGTGTGTGTGTGTGTGTGTGTGTGTGTGTGTGTGTGTGTGTGTGGGAGGGGGGGTTACAGTTGGTCATTTGGATGCTGCTCTCTGTCGCCCTCTGGTGGTTTGACTGTGTTTTGTCCTGGAGACGGGGCATGGGGAGGATGCGTGACAGCCTGTGGGAGGGTGTGTGTGATGGGCACGGCACTGGGCACAATGCCTTCAACAGGTGGCGGGAGGCCCCCAGCTGGCAAGCTCACCACTCCTGGGGGGTACCTGGAGGGGGGAGAAAGGGGGAGCAGATGGTAGCAGATGAGCAGATCAGAGTCAGTCGACGACGGCAATATATTCCCGCCTGAAGGCTATGGACCCAAGATGGTTCTATTTCCTCAGCTCTCCTTCTGACTGTCTGATATCTGAAAGCATTAGTGGACTCATGTTTTTCACAGTGGACTCAAAAGTAAAGAGAAATAATAACTGAACTGAACTGGGGGTTGCAGGGCAATTAGAAAAGTAGTTATACTTCTTCCACTGTATATTTTTTTCTTCATGATGCTGCTGCCAGTACGCAGCCCATAGCAAAAATGAAGGAATCACCACATATTGAGAATGTTCACCCAAATTGTCTTACTCTGTAGCAGAAAAACAAGTAACAGATATGACACAAAACAATTGTTCAGTTACTTAAACATTTCGGCTTTGTGAAGCATATCACACACAAATGATTTGTACCACCTGTGCTCTCTCAACACTTGCCTGCTACCCTTCTTCTGTTTCACGCACATGTATTCCATCCTACTGTTTCATTCCCCTTCTCTCCAGTGCATATCTCCACCTCTTTAGACTTGCCTCAGCCAGATCATAATGTCATCTGCAGTGCAAGCACAGTTTATGGAGACTCATTCTAACTCTTGTCTGTCAAACATTACATCCCGATTGCAAACAAGAAAGGGTTCAGAGTTGATCCTTGATAAAATCCCTCCTCCAACTTTAACCTGTTTGTCATTCCTACCAAACATCTCACTGCTGTCACACTGTCCTGATACATATCCTGCATCACCCTCATTCCTGACTTCTTCATACACTACCACAGCTCTTCTCTTGGTACCATGTCATAACTTTTCTTTAAATTCACAAGCAGCTCCTTGTAGTCTTTCCGGTACGTCTCCATCAGCAGTCTCAAAGCAAACATCTGTTGACAGTAAAACTCGCCTATACCAACATCGCCTATAACAACATAAACCAGATACTTGCACTCACTGGACAAAAGCAAAAGTCCCAATGCTTTTGTATATTTTCCATGTAATAAACACCGTATATAACAGATGTTGTATAATGGATTTTTCTCACATCAGACAAAACTTCATGTCTGATCGCAATTAAAAATCCTTGCACATACCGGACAGATCAGTCTGGACGTGCCCAGTAACAGAGGTAGGAAATGAAGTTCAGCACTGACACACGCCGATTCGAGGACAGTGGGCACCGTATTTCTGTGATTAAAAGACTGGGCATTTTTTCAAACCATGCTCAGACCCAGTGCCTAAACAAGGCAGGATGTAATTCAAGGCCGGTGGTTATTTAATAAATGCTACTTGCTGGCTGCACTGTAATATGGTGTTAAGTTTTAAACATATCCCTGGGTGTGATGAACCAAAGACAACCACTTTAGATCAGAGCCCCCTGCATGGCTGCAAACCCACACACCTGCAAAATAACGAAGACCACAAAGGGCTGTGATTTGTCATTTTTCCAGTTTCACTCTCTTCCTCTGCGCAAACTGATTACATTTCAATCATGGATCAAATACGTTTGGCAGAAAAGTCTGCAAATATGACCAACGTAACAACACTGAGTCGGAAAAAGACACTGAAATGACCCGCAATTCATGAAGGGAAATTACATGTACCAGTGCTTTGGAGGTTGATGATTGTATAAAGAAGTGGAGCTCATTGAGGGACAAATTAATCCAGAAAAAGCAGCTGTTCCTGTGATAAATTGCATAAAGACATGACAGAGAACTTTAAAAGGGTAACATGCACGTCAACGTCATTGAATGGCCACAGAGTTATGGAGCTGGAGAAGCATAAATCAGGCTTTAGGATTTTAAAGTGCCACTCCGCAGCTGACTTAGAAAAAGAGTGACTCAACCAAATGTAATCCTTTTGAATGCACATAATGCCCGGAACTTATTTAAGACAGGCGTTTATTTTTTCAGACAAAGTTTTGACCTGGTCATTAAAAGAGGCAGGTCCTGATTCAAAGTTAGGCTTTTAATCAAGGAAATACATGACTAATTGGTCCTGGCGATTCCTCGTAGACTGTTCGGCGCCTCCTGACTGTAGTTAATCCGTTGCATACATATAATGTAAGGATGCACCGATACCACTTTTTTTCCAGACTAAGTACAAGTACAAATACATACATTTGGGTACTCATCAATACAGAGTACCAATACAAATACTTCATGGTACCATTACAGTTTTATGATGACTTTGAAATCATGTTTTATTCATCAGTTGTTCCTTACTTTTTGACTGTAACTGCTACCAATATCATTAGTTTTGTTTTATTTACAAACATTTCACATAAATCATGTAACTTCACTTTTTGACTACAACAAATTGTCCTTTAACATTAACTGTTTCTTAACAAACATGACACTGCCAGACATCTCACTGAAATCTAACCTGTGGACTTCAGCACTACAAAATATACAACACCAGGAACTGAACTGAAACTGTCATCAGTAACTTTACTTATGTCTGTGAGGGCTAACCCTGTTTTGAAAATATGAGGAGCAGATTCTTTTTGATGAAAAGAAGCTTCTCTGTGTTATCAGCTCTTTTTTATCTACAATGTGTAACAGTGAGCTAAGCAGCCTTTCACTCTCCACGCTATTTTCTTTAACTTTTAATTAAATACGTATCAGTATCATACACAAATACATACCGTAAGTGTTTTTTTCCCCAAAGGTGGAACATGTAAGCTCGGCATCGCGCGCACACATGGTGTTGTGCGGCGTCTCTACTCCACACGAGGAAAAATGGAGTGATTTTAACATGATTTCTTTGTGGATCATGGGATAATTTCATCGCGTGCAGACAGAATAGCCATGGTGTGTCCCTCACCAATTTGGCAGTAGTTGTCCAGTCATCCAGCACCTCTACACCACTACCCAACATCTCTTTCACCTCCTGCTTAAATTTTGCACAACTGTCTTCCTCTTTCAGTTTCCTGTGATCTTTGGTTAGTCCCATGTTGTCTTCCTCTTCTTCACTTCCGCCAATCTACAACTAACCATCCAATGCATCCAACCATTCCACCACCTTACAGTCTCCAATCTGTGTGTGCCAACATACTCTCTCATACATCACCCTGTGCTCCTCCTTCTTCAAATAAATATTTCTTTTTTGATGTTTAAATATCTATATTTTTGTATTTGTAATCCTCACATAACAAAGTTATGTATCATTTAGATTTTTTTTCCCCAGTGCTAATAAATAAATTAAATTAAATGCATCCTGTTGCTTGTTATTACCTATAAGCCCCGTTTAGTTCAGGGTGGACAGCAGCTGAGTCGACTCCCACCCAGTGGTTGGTCTGAGTGAGGAACTCTTTATTCACACAGTTTTTCAGACTATCCGGGATCCGACCTTAAAGATAGGGATCAAGAACAACAGATAGAAAAATAGAGTGAGAAATGAAAAGTGGTAAAGAATAAAGCATTGCATTTCAGTGCAGACAGGTTATTTTTTGGTCAACCTCAGAATCCCAGTTTCTGCAGACACTTAATGCTAGACAAAATTGTGGGGGAGCAAGGCATTGAGGAGAAGTAAAACCCATATAGTGGAAAGAGAGGAAAAAAGGAGGTGTGAGTCAGTGTACAGTTTTACGCCTGAAACTCAACACAGGTAAAATACAAAGAACAAGATGAGTTGCCTCAAACATGAACTACAGATAAATAAATGAATAAATATATAAATTATGTCAACTACTGACCGATTCATTTTTTTTTCTCCTTATCGTCTCTCTACCTGCTGCTGTTCATGGATTAACTTCTACCATGCTGGCATGCCTATGAGTGTAAACAGCAAACATCTTTAATGTGCTATGCCGAGGAAAAAAGCAAAAAAGGAAGGATAGTTTTCACTCGTCTGCAGCACAGTTCCCTCTTCAGCTGTTTCCATTTTTATGAGGGTTCGCAGGTCTGTATGACCGCACAGCACGTGTAAGTGGGTTACCTGTGACGGCTCGTCGAATCTCCCTGGCGGCCTCCTCTCTCATCTCCAGTGAGGCCTGTTCACTGTACCAGGCAGCGTGTGGGGTGCAGATTAGATTAGGAGCATCCTTCAGGGGGCCCTGGTTGAAACTATGAAAAATACACAGAAGAATGAGTAAATAATGTTTTGATGTTTGGTGTGCTGCTGTTCCTATAAGGGTAAATGTCTGTGTGCAGATATGCATGGGCGACATTTGCATTAGTTTGGAATGTTTGGAAGCACTATGTTTAATGTAGACAAAAGGCAAGAAGAAATGTGGAAAAAGATGTCTAGTTTTATCCTAAAAGGACTGTGTGTTGGGTGGAGTTGTGGAAACCTGCGGCTTACGTGCTTTTTTTTGGCAAGGAAAGGTTTAGTGGCCTAGACCTCCTGGACTACGCATTGTTGAGATTTAGTAGGCTGATCACCAGTGAGGATCAAAGATCAGGGTCAAAGATGAGTGATCAGAATCAAAGTTCAGAATCAGAACAAGTGATAAGGATTACAGATCTGAAATCAGGACAAAAAGATCAGCAATGAGGATCAAAGATCTGTATCAGAAATGAGTATTCCAGATAAAAGGTCAGCAATCAGGGCAAAAGATTAGGATGAAAGATGAGTGAGCAGTATTAAAGATCAGCAATCGGAACAAAAGATCAGCAGTGAGGATCAAAGATCTGGATCAAAAATTAGTAATCCATATAAAAGATCAGCAATCAGGGCAAAAGATCAGATGACATATGAGTGATCAGGATTACAGATGCGCAATCAGGACAAAAGATCAGGATGTAACATGAACAATGAGGATTAAAGAGCAGCAGTGAGAATCAAAGATCTGGATCAAAGATGAGTAATCCAGATGAAAGACCAGCAATCAGAGCAAACGATCAGGATGAAACAGGAGTGACCAAGATCATAGAGCAGCAATCAGGACAAAAGGTCAGGATGGACGATAAACGATCAGGATTAAAGATTAGCAATCAGGACAAAAGAAGAGGATGAGAGATGAGTAATCAGGATCAAAGATGAATGATCAGGATCAGAGGTGACCAATCACAATCAAAGATCAGAATGAAAGACAAAATGGAAAATGGAAAGGGTCAAAGGTCAGGAAGTAACATCAGTGCGCAGTGATCAGAAATAAAAATCAGCATCAGGAAAAAAGTCAGCAATGCGAATTTCTGAATGTTTAGAGAAGAAATCAAATGAGCATCTGCAGCATATTTTACGCTTCCTGCGAATTAACTTACTGAACTGTGTAAAATGTATAAAATGGAATTAAGTGATATCCTGATATATCCGGTAAGTGACCCCGTTATTTTGTCCTGCACACTGACGGAGTAAACATCACTGACAGGTCAACGTGCACACTTTGTTCACATGTCAACAGCTACAATCAGGAGTTTACAGGTAACCACATTAAATAAATGAATAAAAACCACACACACAACCATTCTTATAGTACCTGAAGGGTTCTGTTTCATGAACGTCGAGAGCAGCACCACGTATCCGGCCCTCTTTCAGGGCCTGAGCCAGAGCTTTCTCATCCACCAGACCCCCCCTGGCCGTGTTCACAAGGAAAGCCCCCTGACGCATCTTTAACACACAAACACATGCGGGCGGGCTTTTAATCCAGCAAAATGAAATGTTGGTGTGAACAAAATGAAAGCAATGGTTTAAAGAGAAGCTGCAGTGGAATCGAGTCAGTTTCATACACAGAATCTGTCAACGTCTCAGTAACTTATTTTTGTTCAGAAACATGTAATGAAGCAATAATGAATGCAATATTCTATTAATTGACAAAAAAATTCCAAAGTCACACACGTAGGACACCAGATTTTTGGCTGTAAATATTTTAAGTGTGTTAGTCACTATACGAGGTCTATTAGAAAAGTATCCGACCTTATTATTTTTTTCAAAAACCATATGGATTTGAAGCACGTGTGATTGCGTCAGACAAGCTTGAACCCTCGTGCGCATACGTGAGTTTTTCCACGCCTGTCAGTTGCGTCATTCGCCTGTGAGCAGACTTTGAGTGAGGAGTGGTCCAGCCCCCTTGTCGTTGTTTCATTGCCAGGAAATGGCGGAATGATTTGGGCTTTTTTTCCATCAGACTTTTTTTCAGAAACTGTTAGAGACTGGCAGCTGGAAACCATTAGAAAAATTTATCTGGCTTTCGGTGAAAATGTTACGGGCTTGGTAGAGAATAAGGAGTGTTACTATCGCTTTAAGGACGGCCCCCAGCGGCTGTGGGGCGCGCTGCGCTCCGAAGCCGCCATCGACAGGCTGAACGACCATTTCATTTCTAAACGGATGGCTGTCTGGATCCGTGACCATCGTGTGCCATTTCTCTGGTTATCACAAGAGCTGGACATCAACCATTTTCCGGCAGATTTCACTTTTAACAAGAGATGTTGTCATGGAAAGCCGAGTGGAGGCTTCACGCGTCATGATGGATTCGCTACTGGAGCGAGACAAATCCACCTCTGTTTTGGTCTCACAGGACGGCTTTGAGATGGCGTTCAGACAGCTGTCAGTGGTTTTTCCATCGAGTGATTATCCGAGAAATTGTGGATGTGCCTGGACATGCCAGAACATGTCCCGTGAGGCTTCATCACGGCGTTGCTGTGCGCCATGAGGCACCGCCGCGACGCACGAAGCCTCCGCTCCTCTTTCCATGACAAGAACTCCTGTAACAGTGGAATGTGCTGTTCATTTCCAAACTGGACACTGTGTTTTATCCGAGACGTCGTCTGACTAGCACAGGAATTGTGAAAAGATGTGGACATCAGCACTTTTTCGGCACATTGAGACAGACGTGCGGAGGAATTCCGCGCGTCACGGTGGTGCCGCATGTCACACAGCAATGCCGTGATGAAGCCTCACTGGACATGTTCTGGCATGTCCAGGCACATCCACAATTTCTCAGATAATCACTCGATGGAAAAACCAATGACAGCTGTCTGAACGCCATCTCAAAGCCGTCCTGTGAGACCAAAACGGAGGTGGTTTTGTCTCGCTCCATCAGCAAATCGGTCGTGACGCGCGAAGCCTCCGCTCGGCTTTCCATGACAAAATCTCTTGTTAAAAGTGAAATCTGCCGGAAAATGGTTGATGTCCAGCTCTTGTGATAACCAGAGAAATGGCACACGATGGTCACGGATCCAGACAGCCATCCGTTTAGAAATGAAATGGTCGTTCAGCCTGTCGATGGCGGCTTCGGACCGCGGCGCGCCCCACAGCCACTGGGGGCCGTCCTTAAAGCGACAGTAACACTCCTTATTCTCTACCAAGCTCGTAACATTTTCACCGAAAGCCAGATAAATTTTTCTAATGGTTTCCAGCTGCCAGTCTCTAACAGTTTCTGAAAAAATTCTGATGGAAAAAAAGCCCAAATCATTCCGCCATTTCCTGGCAATGAAACGACGAGGGGGCTGGACCACTCCTCACTCAAAGCCTGCTCACAGGCGAATGACGCAACTGACAGGCGTGGAAAAACTCATGCATGCGCACGAGGGTTCAAGCTTGTCTGATGCAATCACACGTGATTCAAATCCATATGGTTTTTGAAAAAAATAATAAGGTCGGATACTTTTCTAATAGACCTCGTATATGATGTAGTGAAGTCTTCTGGGTTTTCTGGCTGTGATGTTGTGTGTTTCACATCTGAGTGTTGCTTTTGGAATCTGTTGCTTCTAACTGTCCGTGTGAAGTCCAAAAGATCCTCCAGCGACACAGCCAAAACTGGACAGGCGAAAAAAACAAAAAATAAAAACTAAAACAAAGCCAACCCACCTGTTTGATGGTGAAGTCGTTGATCAGGTGATGGTTGTGTTCGTTCAGGCTGCAGTGCAGCGACACACAGTCGGAGTGGAAAAGTAGATCCTGACGGGGAAGATGAGACAGAGAACATGAATCCTTCCCGACCTCCTCGTTACACATCCACGGTTCCACAGATGAGCACAAGCACACGTACAAAGAACACGTGCACTGCATGTGAAAATTACAACTTTGTCAGTTGAAAATTAACAATGACACAACTGCTAATGCTCTGCTACTTTGGTAAAATATAATGTCATCATTATCTGGGTTTTTGTTTTTTATCTTTTCTTCTTCAGTGGATCAACAGAAAATTGAATTTGAAATGTACTGTGTTGTTGATGTCATAAAAGTGTAAGAAATGAAATGCTGTATTTACTGAAGAGAGTTATGTCATCTGCTCCCACAGTTTGGTTGTTTAAATACGAAACAAAATATACCATTAATTGGAACAAGTTGTGCCACTTAATTGTATATTCTGTAATTTTTGTACAATTGCAACAACTTGTTACACTTAATAGTATATTTTGAAAAAAAAAAATTATAACTGTAATAAGTTGTTCCAATTAACTGTCCGTTGTGTTTCCCATTTGAATAACCAAGTTATATGGGAGAAGTTGACATAGCTCGATTAAGAAAACACAACCTTGCATTTCTCACACTCAATAATAAAATGATTGGTAAAACCTAATTAGATTAACTCAATTTCCTTATAAAGTGCAGGATAGTCATTAAAAAAAGATTATGTACTTTTAACCTTGCATACCGTAATATTTTATTTTAGACAGTGATACAGGCACTGAAACTTAACACGATGAAGGTGATAACTCACAGTGTTAATGTGAGCATGCTAAGACTGCATTATTTGAGAAAATAATATATATATATATATATATATATATATATATATATATATATATATATATATATATATATATATATATATATATAATATATATATGTACTGTAAACAGTGTGAAGGATGATGAATTGTCATAAAATAAAATGGTGCTCCTCATACAGGATGTCAGTGTGTGTGTGTGTTAAAGATGTGTATATGGTGCTGTTCTTGACGTTCAGCCTACCACAGCGGTAGGCTGTATCACTGGACGAGATGAGTCCACTCATTGGGATGAGGTGGAACAGCTGATGGTGTGGTGTAGAGAAAATAACCTGCTCCTAAACACATCCAAAACCAAGGAGCTAATCTTAGACTTCAGGAGAAGCAAACCAGACATTCAGTCCATTATCACTGGGGGGACCTGTGTGGAAAGGGTCAGGGACTTCCTTTTCCCGGGAGTCCACAAAGATGAGAAACTGACCGTCCTAAAGGACTCATCCCACCCTGGACACTCTCTGTTGAGCTGCTGCCATCAGGCAGATGGTCCAAGGCCACTGAAACAAGTAGAATGAAAAAGATTTTCTTCCCAACTGCTGTTAGAGCTTTGAATTCCACTGGAACCAAATAGCAGGTCACATGCCACACTTGAAATAAGTGCAATATTTGTTGATGGGCAATATCCACCGCCACTGAAATATCCACAGTTTTGTACATACTTTTCTCTTTTTTATATGTAATCTTTTTGCTACTACACTCACTTATCTTCAACTGCTTAGTCCAATTAAGGGCTGTGGGGTGCTAGAGTCTATCCCAGCAGTCATAGGGCATGACCAGGACACCTAGGACAGTACGCCAGTCTGTCACAGGGCCACATATAGATAAACACTCACACCCGCAGGCACACCTACGGGCAATTTTTTTAAGTTACAAACCCACCTGACCTGCATGTCTTTGGATGTGGGAGGAAGCCGGAGCACCCAGAGGAACCCAAACACGGGGAGAACCCCTAAACTCCACACAGAAAGGCCACAGGCAGGAATTGAACCGTGACCTTACTGCTGTGAGGCAATAGTGCTACCACTAAGCCATTGTGCTGCCTTTTTCGCTACTACGTACTTATAAATTAAAATCTTTTTCTTTTTTTTATTTGCACTTTGAACACACCTTTTTCATTCTGTTAAATTTTATGTTTACTTTCTTTTCTTCCCCAGACCTTTTGTCTGCGTTTGGTTTACTCAGGTTCATATTTGCAGTAAAAGACTTGCACTTTACCTTTCGTTGTACTGCTTACAATGACCATAAAAAAATCTGATTCTGAAGTACAGTGAAGGCAGCAGCAAGCAGCATTTTGTTAATAATCAACAGCCTTGAATTACGTCTTGCCTCGTTTAGGTCCTGTGTCTGTCTGAGCATGGTTTCGAAAAAAATAAATGCCTGGTCTTTTAATCAAAGAATACACTACCGACTATCCTTGAATCGAGTGTCAGTGCTGAACTTCATTTCATACCTCTGTTACGAGGCACGTCCAGACTCCTCTCTCTGGTATGCACAAGGAATTTTTAATTGAAATGCTTTGCAATGGAACTGGACGTTTTGTCCGAAATGAGCGAAAATTCATTATACAAAATCCATTATATATGGTATTTATTACATGGAAAACCATACAAAAGCATTGGGACTTTTGCTTTTGTCCAGTGAGTGCAAATATCATGTTTATACGATGATGGTTTATGCACGTTTTACTATATATATATATATATATATATATATGAGAGTGAGAGAGAGAGAGAGAGAGAGAGAGAGGGAGGTCTATATCTATATATATATAGATATAGACCTATACATCTTTAAGTTTAATTAGTTTAATTTTTTTTAATTCGGCACACAAAATATTCAAATAGAAAAAAATGAACAATTCCACAAACAAACACAGACAAAACTAGTGAGTCCGAAAGGGTGTGGGCTGAAGCAAAGCTTATTAGCGCCCACCCCTGCTAGTACAAGTCCAACAATTCTAATCAGTCATATTTACATAAATATAAATTCACTACTACATGTCGACACACAGACATACACATCAATATACTATTCACTTATAATTATATTTATATAGTACCAGATCATAAGAAAGTCAAATCAAGGCACTTTACGCCAGTAAGGACTAACCTTACCAACCCCCAGAGCAAGCACTAGGCAACTGTGGTGAGGAAAAACTCCCTATAAGGAAGAAACCTCAAGCAGACCAGGCTCTTGGGGGTGACCCTCTGCTTGGGCTGTGCCACATATACCTATATACATACGTATATACTTTACAAACATAAATATATACATACATATACACAGTCACTTATATACATATACACCTACCCATATCTATATATCTACATACGCATATACATACCCACACATTCAAATATACAATAAGTCCCACTTATAAATTGAACATTCCATATAAATCAAATTATATTTGCTTCTTTATGATACTTAGACATAATGTTCTTTTTGAGTAGTTTCTTAAATCTCACTAAGGTACTACTCATTCTAACCTCTGTTGAACATTTGTTCCATTTCCTCACCCCAACCACAGACACACAAAAACCCTTTACATTTGTTCTTACTGGTGGTTTCATAAAAATTGCACAACCTCTTAAACTATATCTGGATTCCCTCAATCGGAACAGACTCTGGACATGTCTCGGTAAGGCTTGGTTTTTCGCTCGAAATAAAGTTTGAATTGTAATGTAATCGACCAAATCAATGAATTTTAATAAATTTAAAGACACAAATAGAGAATGAGTTGGTTCACGATATTGTTTATTGCAGATGATTCGTATGGCTCGTTTTTGCAAAAGGAATATTGGATTGGTATTTGATTTGTAAGTGTTTCCCCATGACTCAACACAATATGTCATATATGGTACCATCAGAGAATGATATAAAGTAAGTAACCCTTCTTGCGGCAGTAGGTCTTTGGCTTTATACAAAATGGCTATAGTTTTTGACAATTTTGATTTCACATAATTTATATGTGGTTTCCAGCTAAGTTTATTATCAATTATAACACCTAAAAATTTATTCTCTGTTACTAACTCAATTTCCTTATTGTTTATAGTTAAATTTTTACATTTGGGTGCCTGTTTATTTCCAAATATAATACATTTAGTTTTCCCAAGGTTGAGTGACAACTTATTAGCGTCAAACCAAACCTTAAATTTTTCCAGTTCTTTCTCCACTATGTCCAGAAGCTGTTCAAGATTTTCACCGCTACAGAACACAGTTGTATCATCCGCAAAAAGGACACATCTCAGTGAACTCGACACCCAACTTATATCATTTATATAGATTATAAACAACAAAGGACCCAGCACTGAGCCCTGCGGCACCCCACATGTGACATCCCTGAGTTCAGAATTTGTATTATTGAATTGAACATACTGAAATCTGCCTTGTAAATAACTAGCTATCCATTCATATGCCAGACCTCTGATTCCATATTTCTGCAGTTTACTTAATAGTATTCCATGGTTAATTGTGTCAAACGCTTTCTGTAAATAAAAAAAACACCTATTGTGTATTGTTTATTATCAATTGCAGTTGCAATACTTTCCACAAAGTCCATCAAAGCATGTGATGTAGTTCGAGACCTTCTGAATCCATATTGTTCTTCACAAATGATGTTATGCTTCAGTAAATAATCATTTAATCTTTTAGCAAATATTTTTTCCAAAATTTTGGAAAATTGTGGCAGGAGTGATATAGGTCTATAATTAGAAAATGTGTGTTTGTCACCAGTTTTAAACAGAGGAATTACTTTGGCTATTTTCATTTGAGAAGGAAATTTACCAGTACTTAGTGACATATTGCAAATATAATTGAACGGTTTTACTATACAATCAATAACTTTTTTTAATAAAGCCATATCCAAATTATTAAAATCAGTCAATTTCTTACTTTTTGAACCATGAACCAGATCAAGTATTTCCCTTTCACGTTTAATTATTTACCCAGAAGTTATTAGTTGATGAGTCAATCTTACTGGCAAGATTTTTACCCACATTAACGAAGTAGTCATTAAAGTGTTCAGCAATAGACTCGTCGTTATCAATCGTGATGTAGTTGTTACTCTGAAAAAATGAAGGATAATCTCTAGTTACTCTATTCTTTTTTACTATTTCATTTAATATGTTCCATGTGTTTTTGATGTTATTTCTATTTTTGACAAGTAACTCATTATAATATGTTTTTTTACTGAGTCTCATGATATTGATTAACTTATTCTTATATGTTTTATACTTACTTTCAGCTTCCTTAGTTCGTAGTTTTATGAATTGTTTATATAGTACGTTTTTCTTTTTACATGCCCTCTGAAGCCCCTTAGTTATCCATGGTTTGTTGCTATATTGATTTCTATATATTATGTCAACAAATGGACAGTGTTTATTATACAAACTGGAAACAAAAAATCTATATAGATTGTGTGTATGTGTGTGCACTTCACGATTCATTTTTACGATAACACACCTTCAATATCAGAACAGTGGGAAAAACAAGGACATTTTCCACGTCCTCATTTTTCCGAGCACTCTAAAGTGTTATAGTCCCCGCCAATATGCTCCCATAGCAAAAATCTCCAATGTCCTAAAATATCACAATTTTTGGAAATTAAGTGTGGTTATCATTTTTGCTCATCTTCAATGTCACCACCTAGTGGCCAGTTTTGGTACTTAAAAAACTTTTCACATTTTCGGTGTGATGTTATTGTACTCATAAGGCATGTGTCATGATATGTCATGAAAACAAGTGTGTGTGTTAGTTACCTGGAGTGTGGTGACCCTCTGTAGTCCCAGGGATCTTTCTACACCGTCCGCCAAATAAGGGTCATAAAAAATCACATTGAAGCCAAAAGCTTTGGCTCGCAGAGCCACAGCTTGGCCCACCCGGCCTACACACACACACACACACACACAAATACAAGCACATGTATTAATATAAAAGCACATCTATACTTCATGCAGTTCCTGTGTGTCTCAGATTCTTTTTGTTCACTTTTGCGTTCCATAAATGACATAACGCCGGCTCCAGTTGGCTCACTCTGACTGTAAAAGCTCTCAGACTGAGCAGGCAGCAGATTTGCATTCTGCTGATTAATCTGATTATATTTTATTGGCAGTAACTCCTCAGAAAGCTAATTTAGCTGAGCCAAGGAGAAAACTTCCCAAAGTGAAAATGGAAGAGCCAAAAATGGCTGATGATGAAAAGAAAAGTCTGTAACATCACTGATTGTATATCGATGTGGACACTTATTTAAAGTGTGCAGTCCATAGAAGCCCATAGAATAGGCAAATGCATTTTTTATGTTTGTCTTTACACCTTTTGTGTGTGTTCTTACTGACCGAGCCCGATAAGCCCGAGTGTTTCGCCTCTGATCCTCGCGGCACCTGACGCCACCTCTCGGATCTGCTCCACACTTTGGACCCGCGTGCCCTCCCGGAGAGCCTGGCACAAATTACAGCACATTATTAAATGTAAATACAACACAAATTTATTTTTATTATTTGTCATCACAAAATGTTCAGTCTTTCAGATCTACCAAAATACTATCATTTGAGGAACATTTGTCTGTCTGTGTGTTTGTTCACTGACTCCTTGCAGGCCAATTTCTTGCAAATTTGATATGTGGATGCAGGTTAACTCCAGAATTGCCCTTAAAGCATTTATTTTGACCAAGGTCAAGGTCAGTGGAGACAAAAATTTGGATTTTCACTCTTGTCCACCAAATTTGGCACATAATATGTATCGTAGGCAGTTTCTAGAATTGCCCAGGAGACATCAATTTTGGGCTGAATACCACTGGGTTCAAATTATACACACACTGAAAAAAATGCTACTTTGGATCAACTTAAAGAAATGTGATGTAATTTGTTACAGCTATTTTTTTTAGTTTCTCACAATGTATATTTATCATTTTGTAAAGTGATTCCAGCATATTTAAACTGGAAACCACAATTTTCCATTAGACCAATGTAAATAAGTACTTTGAATGAAGTGCACTGTTTCACTTTTTTCAGTGTATGGAGGTGGGTTCTAGAATTACCCAGCACGGTCAAATTTGCTGAAGGTCATTCACTGGGGCCAAGGTCATGTCTCCTGTTGGTCTACTCCTCCCACGTCCTTTTGCTGATTTGTTCAAACTTGGTATGTCAATGAAGGTTGACCTGAAAGTTTCACTTCATTTTGGCTAAGGTAAAGGAATTGGATTTTCAACCCAATTTGAAACAAATATGGGGTTAGGTGGGTTCCAGATTTGCCTTTGCAAGGTCAGCCAAAGGTCAATCAACCGGGTTAGGGTCAAGGTTGTTGGGGTCAACTGTCAGATTGCCATAGCGCTTATCGTCTTCGTGCCCGTGGGTACAATTACCTCGTTTTATCAAACCACAAACCTGGTGCAGCCAGGTGGTACGTCGGTACAAGGTGAGGATGTGGCACAGCGTGGAGTCAGCCGTCTCCTCGACTGAGGCTGCTGGCATATTACATACAGCAATTCCTTTTGGATCAGAGAGCAGATAAGGATTTGTAATATCTTATCAGGCTGTGGAAGGAAATACAATTTCATAAAACCTTGTGTGTTGGAGAAATGCAAGCTGAGGCTGTGATGTCAGCGGCCTTCAAAGTCTACTGGTGTCTCTTGGAAATGTCAAAGCCTCTTGGTGAAATAAGATAAAAGGCATTAATGAAGCTTTGGGTGTTGTGTGAAATTATTAAGGTTAATGGAATGTTAATGAAAACTAACAACAACCCAACAAAGAAGGAAATATCTAAGCCAAAAAACATGAGCACATTCTTGGAGTTACATTTGTATTTATTTAATTGTATTAGGTTTAAACTGTAGAAATGTCAGTGTTCTTTTTCATTTTCAAGGATATTGATGATGTACCATGGATGATGTACAACCACATCCTCACACTTCTACTGCATACATCTCTGTGTTTTCTCACCCAGTTCCCCAGCAGACTTAATGTCAATGTTGTCGTAGCCGCTGCCGATGCGGACGATGATGCGCAGAGCTTTGAATTTCTCAAGGTCTTCTCTCATCAGAGTGATAGTGTGATACATCAACGCTCCTACGGCTTCATTCAGTACCTTCACACACAGAAACATACACCCAGTTAGAATGGAACCACAATGTAGTGCCGTCCTTTGGTAGCTGGACTGTACTATAACTCTTCTGAGTGGAACCAAGGACAGGATGCTTCCATAACTGCATGTAGCGAGGATCCAGTTCACGCCGACTCTGAGATATTGCACAGTTTTTGGCATCATTGAACACGATTTTGTTTCCCTTCATGGCTTCCCTTCTTTGGTGATGGGGATTCATGCTCCCTTGCCTTCTCTTGTGATAAGCAACATGTATGATCTTCCATTTCACAAAAAAGAGGGTTCTGAAACTTGTTAGTCTGCACTACCAACCAGTAGACAGTGCAGGGTTCTTGCCAACACAGTTGAGCATAGGGGGTTATTTGGATCCCCTATGCTGTGATTTTTGCCCCTATGCTGCGATGTGGATCCCTTATGCTGTGATTTGGGGCCCTATGTTGTGATATGGATCCCCGATGCTGTGATTTGGGGCCCTGTGCTGTGATTTGGATCCCCTATGCTGTGATTTGGGGCCCTGTGCTGTGATTTGGATCCCCTATGCTGTGATTTTTGCCCCTATGCTGCGATGTGGATCCCTTATGCTGTGATTTGGGGCCCTATGTTGTGATATGGATCCCCTATGCTGTGATTTGGGGCCCTATGTTGTGATATGGATCCCCTATGCTGTGATTTGGGGCCCTGTGCTGTGATTTGGATCCCCTATGCTGTGATTTGGATCTCTATGCTGTGATTGGATCCCCTATGCTGTGATTTGGATCCCCTATGTTGTGATTTGGATCTGCTATGCTGTGATTTGGATCCCCTATGTTGTTATTTGGATCCTCTATGTTGTGATTTGGGCCCCTATGCTGTGATTTGGATCTCCTATGATGTGATTTGGATCCCCTATGCTGTGATTTGGATCCCCTATGCTGTGATTTGGATCCCCTATGTTGTTATTTGGATCACCTATGCTGTGATTTGGGCCCCTATGCTGTGATATGGATCCCCTATGCTGTGATGTGGGTCCCTATGCTATGATTTGGATCCCCTATGTTGTTATTTGGATCCTCTATGCTGTGATTTGGGCCCCTATGCTGTGATTTGGATCAACTATGCTGTGATTTGGATCTCCTATGCTGTGATTTGGGCCCCTATGCTGTGATTTGGATCTCCTATGCTGTGATTTGGATCACCTATGCTGTGATTTGGATCCCCTATGTTGTTATTTGGATCACCTATGCTATGCTGTGATTTGGATAACCTATGCTGTGATTTGGATCCCCTATGCTGTGATATGGATCCCCTATGCTGTGATTTAACCAGCATAGGAGAGCTTTTCTGTTTTTATTTTCTTCCTTTTTTAAAGGACATGTTGAACGTTATTTAATGTCCCAGTTAGCAACACAAAGTGCCCCTCAAAATGCAGGAAATAGTGTTTCAAAAGATTATGAATTTCTACATTTTCTACAGGAGGGATGCCCCTGGACGCTCCTACAATACTTGTGCCTGCCACACTCATCGTGTGGCTATGCCCCGCTAAGTGAAAAAATCCTGGTGAGAACCCTGCAGTGTATAAGGAACCAACCACTAATTCCTTCTCTTTTTTCTTCAGTCATCCAACCTCACTGCAAATTGCGAAAGGCAGCGTAAGGATGTCCTTTTTGGGCTGCTGTATGAATAAAAGCAGGTGCAGCATGGTGGCCTCTGAGAGGGGGCCCGCTCCCATGTAGACATGAGGCGCTCCTTCTGACCTCAGGAAAACACATCAGTTCTTTGTTGGAGGTAATCATACACTAAAGAACAGATGGACATGAATCCTATATTCCATTTCTGTTATAAACAAACGCCCCTAAATCCTACAGACGGCAGCTTTAAACTGCAGGGTTTGTTATGCTCTATTTAACAAGACTGTACATAATGTACTCAACAAATCTAAAGATCAAGTGGTGTGCTTATGTGTTTGTATCAACGTGTCTTTGCGGAAACACAACAGGCAGTTTGGGAGTTTTTTTGTGTAAATTATTATTCCTATCAGTCAGTCTTATTTCCTGTTTTTGAGTCTCTCTGCCTACACACAAGCAGTTTCCTACACATTACCATGGCAACATAAGTTTTAAATACCACAGTCATAAGATAAGCGGGAATCTCCGCGTCAGAATGAGGGCTTGTTATTTTCACGAGCAAATAATTTGATAATAATAGATATAATACATATAGTACACTTACTTAATTCTACAAGCTCTGTGTTAACATACAGTACATCCTCTGCACCGCATAAGAATGACATGCTTTTACAGCTGTTAAAACGTCCTTTTAATTACACAGTGAGGCGTTTTTTGTTTTTTTTTTTTACTAAAAGGACAGAACACGCAAGAAATAGTTTGTAAGAGAGCGAGCGCCATCTGTTTCTCCCACGCTGTGGCTAAGCGAGCGCCCGCTCACGGAGTGTAACTGGCAGACGCCCAGGACCAGACGTAACCCTGCCAGACATACAAACCCATTTACAATCTATAGTGGCTGTGAGCCTGACCCAGATTTGAAGTTTGCCCTCTGTCCTTTCCTTTTGCTCGCACCCTGTCGCGGCTGTGCTTGTTGTTTGGTTTTAGTTTCACACTACATAGTACGTGGATATAAAATCTGCACTTGGAAAGTCTGCGTTTTGCTGATACCTGAAGGGAAATCTTGAACTCAGCAGTTTTACTGCTTACTGAGATCGTTTTTCCACTTTAATGAGAAAATCTAAAGCCATTCAAGCAGGTCAGGTCAAGTGTATACAACAATCATTTAATACTTTATTTGTACCTAGCGGGCAGAAGGTGGCACAATGCAAATTATTTCCATGATCCAGTGCCCCAAAGTGGCCGAGGTTACATCCATATTTCAGGAGGGGATGGTGGAGGTGGGAATGGAACGGTTGTCTGCCTGAGTGGTTCCTGGATGACATACTCCCAGATAATCTCAGAACTGAATTAATGGGGTGTCAAACATGTGCCCCTCCTTGTTTTTCTTCTTGCTATGTTGGCGTGAACATTCAGGCCTGCAGTTGCTGCTTGGATTTTTAGAATTTTTTTTTTTTCCTGTTGACATTATACAAATAATGAATGTTTATGAGTTCAATGGTAGGAATATTTCATGAAGTGAAAGATGGAATGTTCCATTCAATGAGGCAAGTATTCCATCTTTCACCTCATGAAATAGTCCTACCATTGAAAGAATGTAAAAACATTATTTGTTTTGTATAACAGCTAAAATAGATCCTTGTCATTTGATATTATATTAATTTATAAAGAACAGAAAAAGGACTTACATTTTGGTGCGTCACTCACTGCTGGGTTGACATCAACAATTCAACATGAACTTTACATAGGAATCCACAGTTAGATAGTTCAAAAATAATTCTGATGATGTAGATCGTGATACTTAAAAAAAATACTTTGAGTACTTCCTCAGTCCAGTGAAAAATCGCGTCAGATGTTTGTCCAGCTTTTTGTAGGTGACATTGGGGTGAATGTGAGGCATTATTGTAAAGCGCTTTGAGCATCTGATGCAGATGGAAAAGCGCAATATAAATGCAGTCCATTTACCATTTCATCCTAACAGCTCTTCATGCCTCCAGACAGCTTATGGCGTAGTGGATTTCTTTTGTGTGTGTGTGTGTGTGTGTGTGTGTGTGTGTTAGAATTAGCACCGTCAATTAGCTCATTCAAATCATCGTCCGTCAGCAAAACAAACTCTGCCATGTTTAGCTAAACCCCACCCCCACTGGTGTGTGTGTGGGTGGGGTTTGCAGTGTGCAATAGTACAAAACATATGGAACCAAATTTGCATGGTAAATGGAATGAATTATCCATGTCTCGTGACATACAAAGCACCAATAAAACGATAAGGATACACTCAATCGTTATATAAAAACAACTCATTATGGAGGTTTACTGAACGGCAGCACATTACTGGACTTTAAGCGCCGAGGCTTCAAGGTGGAACTGGCTGTATATCTTATGTAAAGCATGTTACCTTCTCATGGATCTCCTGTGTAGACTGAGCGTCACAGAAGGCCACAGTAGCTACATCTTTCAGGATGGGCATCTCCACAGTGCAGTCGCGTCCATCCAGCAAGGCTACCAGGGGGCGCGGGTGCATGGGTCCATTCATGATTGGTGGCC
This sequence comes from Thalassophryne amazonica, assembly GCF_902500255.1. Taxonomy (NCBI): domain Eukaryota; kingdom Metazoa; phylum Chordata; class Actinopteri; order Batrachoidiformes; family Batrachoididae; genus Thalassophryne; species Thalassophryne amazonica. The sequence continues at coordinate 64,247,639 of NC_047113.1, forward strand.
TGATGCCTATATAAACACAAAAGAGGAGTTAGAGTTTAATGCACAGAACGATAAGGGGTGACAACAAAAAGAGGAACAGGACCAAAATCGCTCATTGTAGTCTGAGGCAGTGTGGCGTTACATGGAATCACTATGAGTGATTATTTCACAGAACAGTGAATTTTTTTCAAATGTTTTGCTTGTTGTAAAAAAAATAACAGGTAGCGTCAGAATTATTTCTTATTTTCTGCAGAACATAGTCGGGTACCGCCACATTGACCAGGGTTTGATACCCGCTGTGTGTTTGAGGCTACCTGTCTGTCTCTGTAATGAGGGCTAGGTTTGGCCGGCCCTATGGACCTCAGGCCCTGCAGTGGACTTTCTGCTACTTCTGCATCACATAGGAATTCGGAGAAATATTCAAATAAGTACACTGAATTTAATCAGATCAAATCACAGTATGTTTAATTGCATAATAATGATTTTCATTTGTACTCTGATGAGTCTCGTATCAGTGTCCAACAATTTGTCTGCCACGACTGATGAGTTCCAAATTGCCCTGATATACCAAGAGAGAAGTCCAAGTGTGAGTGCAGAAAATTAATTTTCAAAGATATATTGTAGTTTAGGCAGCACGGTGGCTTAGTGGTTAGCACTGTTGCCTCACAGTGAGAAGGTCATGGGTTCAATTCCTGCCTGTAGCCTTTCTGTGTGGAGTTTGCATGTTCTGCCCGTGTTTGCGTGGGTTTCCTCCATGTGCTCCGGTTTCCTCCCACATCCAAAGACATGTGGGTTAGGTGGATTAGAATCTTTAAATTGTCCGCTGGTGTGCAAGTGGGTGTGAATGTGTTTGTCTGTTTGTGGCCCTGCGGCAGACTGGCGTCCTGTCCTGTGTGTACGTCGCCTTGCGCTCTATGACTGCTGGGATAGGCTCCAGCCACCCGCAACCCTTGATTGGACTAAGCGGTTGAAGATGAGAGTGTGTGTGTGTGTATTGTAGCTTATGGTTTTGTGCGTTGGTTGTAGTTTGGCGCACTGTATTTGCCAAAATAATTCTCAGCAACATCCCTAAAAAAAATGCCTTCCATGCTATTTTGTCAGATCTTCAAACCCCCTGTCACTGATTGTGAAACCATCAAAAAAGCCTTCCTTACGCTTGCCAGCAGTTATCCTTGGAAACATTTTGTCAAAGATTTGTTCCTTGCTTTCACAACATTTCCATCAATCTGAGTTTTGCATGAAGTGGAGGTGGAAATATTTTTGTTAGGTCGACAAGTACTTTATATGTCACCCTTTTCTACTGTAAAACCAAGTGTTTAAAAAGCAAGTTCCTTTTAAAGCAATGAGACTCTTTAGCATAGTTACACTGGTTGCAAAGGAAAGAACCGTACTCTGTAGCTCCAATTTGCGTTCCTAGTAGCAGTAGCAATGTCAGTACTTTTAGACTGTCACACATTTCAGCTCTGACTGTTGCTCTGTGTGTGGTTCAGCAACAGTCCTGTGTTACTGTAGGTGTCTCTCATTTGCAAGGTATAGCTACTGGGTACTGAAGAGTGTGTTACAGAACAGCTTTACAACTTAACTTTGACAAATCTATAAAAAGATGCCATTTTTGGAGGACACACGCAACACTAAACCACACACACCAACCATCAGTGTCAGTGCAGAAACAGAGGTTGTCAACGTGCTTAAAGATTGTTAAACGTTATTGATGATTTTGAAAGAGAAAATCCCTTATGACAACAAACTCCGTCAACAAACTCTACCCCCACTAGTGTGTGAGCACGGTGGTCGCAGCGTGCAACGGTACAAAACGTATGGAACAAAATGTCACATGACATGGATTATTCGTCCCATTTGTGTTGTGTTGCATTTACAGTGCAAATTTGGTTCCATATGTTTTGTACCATTGCACTCTACCCCCACTACTGTGTTTGTGTGGTGGTCGCAGTGTGCAACGGTACAAAATGTATGGAACAAAATGTCACGTGACATGGACTATTTGTCCTATTTGTGTTGCATTTACAGTGCAAATTTGGTTCCATACATTTTGTACCATTGCACTCTACCCCCACTGCTGTGTGCGCAGTGGTCACAGCGTGCAATGGTACAAAATGTATGGAACCAAATTTGCACTGTAAATTCAACACAACACAAATGGAATGAATAATGCATGTCACATGACATACAAAGCACCAATGAAATGAAAAGAATCCACTCAGCCTGTTTACTGTTTATCTTTCTCTTTCATTTTCTGTGAGAAAATAAAAACTGAATTTTTTGTTTTCTTAAGAAGAAAAACTGAGATGCTGCAAAGATGATCCACAGCATCACTCAGTGTCCTTTATCTGCACTGTCACATTATAGCATGCAACGTGATCTGATGAAGTAGCTTCACAGTGCAGGAAGACCAATAAGGTGAAACTCAATTCTGGCTATATCTTATGCGGCCTTGTAAAACATTAGCTTTCTGTAACAGGATTTACCCAGAGGCCAAAGCACTTACTTACACATCAATACAAAGTCAATGGTGCGTCGTGAAGTAGAAATTAGAATTCAGTCACTGCAGAATCTACTCTCAGGCATCATAATAGACTATTTGTGTGAGTTATTTCTTCCTACATTCTATCTTTGATATAATCATAAGTAGCACATTTAGCCTGGCGGAGCTGCTCACTACTGACTCATCTTTCATGAAACAGGATTTGACTGATGAGCAAAAGCATTTGGGAACAAAGCTGCCCTCAGAGTTCAAACAGTCAAATGTGTATCACCAAAAAAAAAAAAACAAATGAAGAGGAGAGGGAAAGTTCATTCTGATCAGTAATTCAGCAGAGTAATGGAGATTCCAGACATTTGGATGGCTCGTACTCGGTCAGCGTGAAGGAGGAAATAGCTCTCATTCCAGCACCAAGCGTGACCTTGGGAGGACCGACACGACTGCCCGCTGAGTCGCACTTTATAAAAACACTACCAACACTCGCCCATTCTCTCAAACCCACACACACAAATCTCTGTGTTGTATTTTGAATATGAGCTTTCTCTCTCTCTTTTTTGAATTAGTCAAATAAGCTGATAGCTCCGTCTCTTTTAATGTATTTTCTCATCTTGCCATCACGCATTAAATCCTCACATAATTGCTCATTTTTCTCCCCGTCTCCCTCCGCTCAGACCTCAATTCTAAAACCTCACTCTTCCATCTCTACCATCTCTCTCATTATATTCTTTTCTCCAGCCCTCACGCTCGCTAACCCCCCCGGTGCCTTAGGGTGGGGTGAGCGCTGGGAACTTTTGCAGTGCAAACAGTCCTCTTGACAGCCAACAGGGCCGGAGTTGCAGCTCTGCTCTCGCCATCCATCCAGGATTTTATTGCAGCCTTATTTTCATTTGTAACAAAGCAGGCGCTTGACTCCAAAGGCAAAACGACTTTGGGTGCTAGTGTGACGGAGGCCAGCAGGGGTCGCTGCACATGCCTCAATCCCCCAACAGCCAAAAGATACTCTGGCCGCTCAGGCCAGAGAACCCGGGTTTTAGCCGACTGGTCAGAGCATCTGCCTCCCAGGCCAGAGACTGTGAGTTTGTGTCCTGAGTGGAGCGAGTGGGAGGAGCAAACAACGCAACAGACACAAGAGAGTACCAGCTGTGGTACCACAGGACTGTCACTACTGACTAAGCTTGAGAGTGAGGTTCTTCGTGTTATATAGCCTTGTTTTGATTCCAATTCGCACGTCCAACATACTACACACAGCAAAAACATTTTGGCTTTGCCGTCTGTAAAAATGTGTAATTTTACAACTGGGGAAGCACCCCAAATGAAAGAAAGACATTTTGTGACATTTGTGGCCAACAAGCAGACAGTGCAAGCAGGTGAATCCCAAAGAGAATGTCCCAGGTATAAGTGTCATTTCTCCCGGTTCTTTATGTAATTTACTGCCCCTTACAAAGAACCAAATCAATATATTTCTCATTTTGAATTGATTGAAAGTCACGTTGAAACCAGGCTCGGGTCTCTACGGACGGGCTCCATCTTGTGGAAGACCACGGACATAACCTGCACAACACTTTTATACAATGTGGGCATTACAGTGGGTGTGGTTTAGTCTCACAGTTCTAAACTTACTGGTTCCCCACAGACTGAGGGGAAGCTCCACCCCTTGTCTTCAACCAAGTTACTTGATGTATGGTGAAACTTAATTCCTTGTTTCTGATCAGTTCAGACCAGCTGACATACATACTCAAACAGATGACCAAAACTCACCAAAAACATAACCATTTAAGCATAGCAAATACTTGATAACTAACATGAAATAATAGAAAAAGGAATCAGCACAGATATTATATAACACAAGGCCACCCCTGGAGTTACTTTTTTTTTTTTCAAGATGGCACAGCTGCCTGTTATTTCAGCTCTGCCCCCTCTTTTCCTACTTTCGCTATTTTTAATACTTTTTAATAGTGCTTATTTGTCATTATTTGCTGTGGGTGGTACCCTGTGCAAGTATGCACATGGGAAACCCACTTTTGCTACTCTTGTGATTGTTTTTATGCTGCTTTTAGCACTATTTGAGGCAGCGCGGGGAAATCCCTTTGTTTCCAGCTCCAGACGTCCCATTGTTTATAGCCAGGATCAGCTGCTTGGACTAAGAGACTCTATGTACAGTGGGCCGGGCCCCCGCTGCTGAGCACCTGGACATACCTGCAGACATACGGAAGAGACGGAGAGGCTGCAGAGGTGGACGGGCGAAGCGGAGAAGGACTTATATTCTGTCTGTGGTCATAGGGAATGTAAGGTCTCTCCGCAACAAGACCGAGGAGCCATCAGCGCTAACCCGTGTCCAGAGGCTGTATAAAGGCTGCAGTCTCATGTGCTTCACGGAGCCGTGGTTGGATGATCCTGTACCGGACTCGGTCATTAACATGGACGTCTTTACACGCATCTGTGCAGACAGGACACTGGAGGAGAGCGGAAAAAAAGGGGGGGGGGGGTGCTCGCCGTTTATGTGAGTGAGAGATGGTGCAGCGCAACTCATATTCACGTGAAGGATCAGATCTGCTCCTCGGACGTGGAGCTACTCACGGTGAGCATGAGGCCATACATCTCCCACAGGAGTTTGGAAGTGTGATTACGCTCTGCGCGTATATTCCTCCCTCTGCAGACACCGCCGCTGGCTGTGAGCGGATCCACAGTACAGTCACGCGGCTGCAGACACAACACCCCCGCGCGCTCCTCCTCATCACCGGGGACTTTAACCACGCCTCCCTCTCCGCCACCCTCACCACATTCACCCAGTACGTCACGTGTAAAACCAGGGAAAATAGAATACTGGACCTTCTTTATGCTAATGTGGAGGATGCTTACACCTCTGACACCCTCCCCCCGCTGGGACGCTCGGATCACAATCTCGTCTATCTTCTCCCCCAATACACACCCAGGGTGAGAAGAGAGCCAGTGCAGAAAAGGTCAGTGAAACTCTGGACTGAAGAGGCCACTGAGAGGCTGAGGGACTGTTTCAGAACCACACACTGGACCATGTTTCAAAACTGTTATAGTGAAGACATCAAGGGCCTGACCCAGTGTGTCACTGACCACATGAACTTCTGTGTGGAGAGCAGTGTGGAGATACGGTGCTTTCCTAACAACCACCCCTGGGTGATCCCCGAGATGAAGGTCCTGATGAACCAAAAGAAGAGGGCTTTCAACTCGGGAGACGGAGAGGAGCAGCGTAGAGTCCAACAGGAACTCCAGTGCAAGATCTGTGCAGCCAAGAAGGAGTATGGAAGGAAGATGGAGAAGCAGCTGGGCCGGAACAACGTCAGGGAAATGTAGAGAGGCCTCAAGACCGCCTCTGGATTTGGGAAGGGTGCCAGCAGGACTGCAGATGGAGATTCTCGGTTTGCAGAGGAGCGGTTAAAGTAGCTATTTAGCTACTTTAACCGTTTTGGCTCCCCCACACCTGCTCCCCTGCCTGCTCCCGGCTCTCCACACGTCTCCAGCAGCCAGCCCTCCAGTCCCTCTGACCCCCCACCTTCTACCCTCCAGTCACCTCCACTGCACCCCGGACCTTGTCCCTCCTCCCCCAGGACTGTATTCAGCACCAGCCCACCTCAGCTCACACCTCACCTTCACTCTCCCTCCCCCCTCACTGTAACTCCGTCTGAGGTGAGAGGTCAGCTCCTGTGGCTGAAGCAGAGGAAAGCAGCAGGACCTGATGCGATCTCCCCGAGGCTGCTGAGGACCTGTGCAGATGAGCTCTGTGAGGTCCTCAGCCACATCTTCAACATGAGCCTCAGCCTGGGGGTGGTCCCCACCCTGTGGAAGACCTCCTGTGTGGTCCCGGCTCCCAAAACATTGCACGCCAAGGAACCAGCCCACTACAGACCAGTTGCCCTGACCTCCCACCTCATGAAGACCATGGAACGGCTCGTCCTGTCTCACCTCCGCACCATGGTGAGCGACATCTTGGACCCACTGCATTTCGCCTACAGGCCCATCATCGGGGTAGATGACGCTGTCCTCTACCGACTGCAGCGAGTGCTCACCCACCTGGAGACCGGTGGGAGCGCTGTGAGAGTCATGTTCTTTGATTTCTCCAGCGCTTTCAACACCATCAGACCGGCGCTGCTGCGGGGGAAACTGGAGGACGCCGGTGTGGATAGACATCTCGCCGCCTGGACCATCGAGTACCTCACTGACCGCCCATAGTACGTGCGGCTGCACGGCTGTCAGTCTGAGGTGGTAAGGTGCAGCACCAGGGCCCCCCAGGTCACCGTCCTCTCGCCTTTCTTCTTTACCCTTTACACCTCGGACTTCACCTACAACATGGACAGCTGCCATCTCCAGAAGTTCTCTGATGACTCCGCCATTGTGGGTCACGTGTCTGAGGTGAACGAGCTGGAGTACCGGTCGGTCATCACAGACTTTGTGGACTGGTGTGAGTGCAACCACTTGTGTCTCAACACCAGTAACACGAAGGAGATGGTGATCGACTTCAGGAGGAAACCACCACCTCACCCACTGGTGAACATCCAGGGGGAGAACATAGAGACCGTGGACAGTTTCAAATACCTGGGTGTTCACCTCAACAGCAAACTGGACTGGACTCACAACACTGACGCCCTGTACAAAAAAGGCCAGAGTCGCCTCCACCTCCTGAGGAGACTGAGATCCTTTGGAGCGAGCAGGCCTCTGCTTAAGACCTTCCACGACTCTGTTGTGGCCTCTGCTCTCCTCTATGCTGTCGTCTGTTGGGCCCTGGGCAGCACAGAGTGGGAGAGAAAGAGACTAAATAAGCTGGTCAGGAAGTCCAGCTTTGTCCTGGGCTGTCCTCTGGACTCTCTGGAGAAGGGTGTTAGCCAAGTTTAAATCCATCATGGACAACTCCTCTCACCCTCTACACCAGACTGTAGTGGAGCTGAGCAGCTCCTTCAATGGCAGACTGAGGCACCCTCAGTGCAAGAAGGAACGATACCGCAGGTCGTTCCTCCCTGCTGCTGTCAGACTGTACAATAACACTGTAAAATAACCACATGCAATAATATGTCCACGAGCAATATTAATATATCCACAAATCATGTGCAATTACAAATCGTTTACAAATGCCAGCACTAATGTCACCTTACCACATCTAAACTCCATTTCACATATTGTAAAGAAGATGCTCCTATCTTCCTTTCAATCCCAATCATGTTTATATATATGCCTATGTACTTATATATGTACGTACATACGAGGGCTGTCAATAAAGTATAGGTCCTTTTATTTTTTTCAAAAACGATATGGATTTCATTCATATGTTTTTACGTCAGACATGCTTGAACCCTCGTGCGCATGCGTGAGTTTTTCCACGCCTGTCGGTGACGTCATTCGCCTGTGAGCACTCCTTGTGGGAGGAGTCGTCCAGCCCCTCGTCGGAATTCCTTTGTCTGAGAAGTTGCTGAGAGACTGGCGCTTTGTTTGATCCAAATTTTTTCTAAACCTGTGAGGCACATCGAAGTGGACACGGTTCGAAAAAAAACGGCTGATGAGAGATTTTGAGGTGATATTGTCGCTTTAAGGACTTCCCACGGTGCGAGACGTCGCACAGCGCTCTCAGGCGCCGTCGTCAGCCTGTTTCAAGCTGAAAACCTCCACATTTCAGGCTCTATTGATCCAGGACGTCGTGAGAGAACAGAGACGTTTCAGAAGAAGTCGGTTTCAGCATTTTATCCAGATATTCCACTGTTAAAGGAGATTTTTTTAATGAAAGACGTGCGGGCGGATTGCAGCGTCGGCTCGCAGCCGCCGCGACACTCCGCCACAGGAAAAACACCTCTGTTGGAAGGCTTAAGGACAAGTTGGAACATGTCCAGCTGTTAAACAATTTCTCATATACTCACTCCACTGAAAGCCATCAAAAGCCGCCTGGATTTTACAAATGGTTATCAACACGGAGGTGTTTTTCCTGTGCCGCCGCACTGAAAACTGAGTCTCGTGGAAAATGTGTAATCAGAGTAAGAATGAAGCAAATGCCGTTTGACTGACAGCTGGAGATGGAAAAAGCATCTGCCAGTTACTGTTGGGACTGCGTGCAGGCCAGTGGGAAAGCCCTGCAGCCTGCCCATTTCCAGCTGTCACTGACCAGCTTGCAGGAACAGCTGGGTCTGCTTCCCTGGGGGCTGAAGCAATGTTTCAGAACTGTCATTCATCATGGACAACATTGAAAATCAGCCATTTTTTAATTTGTATTTTATTTTAGCATTTTACACAGTCAGGTCCCTGGGAAGTCTGCCAGATTTCATTGTAAGTAACATGACAAAACAAAAGCTGGATGTCTCTGTTGTTGACCCACTGATGAACAAAAGCAAAAACTGATTTCCGAAGCATCTTTGGATCTAGTTTATTCTATTTTGCTTAAGAACAACGGATTCTTAATGGCACACAAACCCCTCATTTCTTTATAAACTGTGTTGATATGTGAAGCTAGGCCTTGCTCGCACATGCTGACTACATTAACTACACTCACTTCATAAAACTCACATTTGTTTTTATTATTATTTACAAGTAAATTCAGACACAAGTCATTCTTCACCCATTTTTAGACAAATCACAGACCTAAAAATATACACCCACGAAGGTCATGATGGTTCAACTGTTAATATAGAACAGCTCCAAAACAGCAAAACTTATCACATACACTTTAATACTTTAGTGTGAATACTTTAGCCAAGCCAAATGACCAACCAGGCAGTCAGAACTGTGGCTTTTTTCCCCATCAGATCTACGTGATGTCATAAAGCAAAGCATAGATGAAAGGAAACTATATGAAAATCGAATAATTTGAAGCCTGTTCCTACGATTAAACAACTGTGGCTATTTTCCCCATCACATCTTTGTGATGTCATAAAGCAAGGATGAGATGAAAGGAAAATATATGAAAATCAAATCATTTGAAGCCTGTTCCTGCGATCAAACAGTTACACATCGCAAAATCTGCATAATGACAGTTGACAGGTTCCAACTGAACTTTAGCGCAAAGACACGGGATGAGGTCAGACCAAAGAAGGCCCAAAGAATTCCCTCTTGTTCTCCAAATAAAAGTGACAAATGTCAAGAAAAGTACCTACTTCACATTTTTGCTTTGATATTAGCCAATGCCATATTTGTTTTTGTTGTCGGGGTTTCCCTTATGACATCAACAGACATTCCCCAAATGTTTCCTTACTCACTACACTGGGAACATTTGGGGCTATACTTCATTCAGTGCCACCTGCACAACCAGGTGCAGACTCACATCTGATTCTGTGTTCTTTCCCTTAAAGTTTAATTTTAATCAAGGTGCCATTTTTCATCACACAGTACACGCTAGTGTCAAAGAAACAGCAAACAGATCAAAGTAAATATGATGGGGTAGTCAGAGCATCTCCAAAAAACATTTACTTTTTTTTTTCTTTTGGCAAGAGGACCATTTTTATCCTGCACATCAGTGTTTTTTTTAATGTGCGACCACATACAAAATAAACTGGAAACAGGTAAAAGCATATTTTCACCAATCCTGGTATTCCGTGATTAGTTCAAGGTCAGGGTCGTCAAAACTATAGGCCTGAAAAACATGCAATTTACACAGGCTAGTTTGATGCATGTGTGCACGACATGCACTGCCTCGCTGACGTCTTTAATCGCACGAAATGTTGTCATAAACTGTTGACTAATTTGAGAGTTTTAGAAACACAACAGCTGTGATGGTAAATCCTACGACGTCCTCCACCAGTTAGTGCCAATAATAATTATGAATGCGTACAAAACAATTCTGCAATATAGTGTAATATATTCAACTACAAATGACCTTGGAAGTTCAGATAATAGATTCATAATTTGGGGATTTTCTGATGAGCTTAGGAAACTAAATGTAACACAACAGCGTCTTCTAACATATGGGGTTGTAACTGCAAAAAAAAAAACAAAAAAAAAAAACCTGATCTTACTTCTCTGGAAAAAAAAAAGAAGGAATGGATGACAGATGTGACAGGCACTCTTCATATGGAGAGAATTAGATTCATTCTGAAAGGCAAACTGAGGGACTTGGCGACCTTTGGTCTCTTATCTTGATGGAGAAACCAATCAAGATGTTCAAGTTGTCATGTACTCCTAGGAGGGGAGAGAAAATGGTAAAGGGTCCTGGGGAGAGATGGGTTAAGGTAGAGTCCTTTGATTGAGGAGAGTCAACTCAGAACATGGCGCAATTTTGGTTCCAACTGCACTGAACTACTGAATGAACCTTTTATGTTTGCAACATTTTTTAAAATTATCTAACCACATACAGCAACACATCCAGGTACATGTGCTATCAGAATAAATATAAAAATAGTTAAGCAATCAAATTTACATAAATTTACAATTTATGATGACTTATTTAGTTAATTTAAAGCCTGAGTTTTGCAGCTGCACAGCTGTAATTCTGTGTCATGCAATGACGTACGTGACAGTTTTAAAGTTCTCCATTTCTGGATTATGCTTTATTCTGGACTAATGTGACCCTCAACAAGCTTTTCTTTCTACAATCATCACCTCCAAATCAAAGGTAAACTGTACTTTTTCCTCTTTTCTTCAGACTCCGTGTTGTAAGTTTGCAGACTTTTCTGATCCATTTGTAATCAGCGTGCACACTGCAAAAACTATATGATGGCAGACGAAGCAGTGGAAGCAGAAAAGTGTCAAATCACAGCCTTTTGTGTCTGATTTAACAGGTGCACGTCAGGCTGCAGGTCCAAGTCTGAGCACGGTGTGAAAAAAAATAAACGGTTGTTTTTTTAAGATTAGGCTTAAAACTTTCCTTTTTGCTAAAGCTTATAGTTAGGGCTGGATCAGGTGACCCTGAACCATCCCTTAGTTATGCTGCTATAGACTTAGACTGCTGGGGGGTTCCCATAATGCACTGAGTCTTTCTTTCTCTTTTTGCTCTGTATGCACCACTCTGCATTTAATCATTAGTGATCGTTATCTCTGCTCCCCTCCACAGCATGTCTTTTTCCTGGTTCTCTCCCTCAGCCCCAACCAGTCCCAGCAGAAGACTGCCCCTCCCTGAGCCTGGTTCTGCTGGAGGTTTCTTCCTGTTAAAAGGGAGTTTTTCCTTCCCACTGTAGCCAAGTGCTTGCTCACAGGGGGTCGTTTTGACCGTTGGGGTTTTACATAATTATTGTATGGCCTTGCCTTACAATATAAGGCGCCTTGGGGCAACTGTTTGTTGTGATTTGGCGCTATATAAAAAAAAATTGATTGATTGATTGAGAAATGACTCCGGTCCCACTTTCCTCAAATCAGCGAGTGTCAGAGCTGAACTTTAATTTGTACCTCTGTTACTTTGCATATCCAGACTGCTCAGGGTTTTTAATGGAAATACATTGTGAAAAATCCATTTCACAAAATCCGTAATATAACGCTGTTTATTACATGGAAATCAATACGAAAACGTGGGGCTGCGAATATCTTGTTTATACGATGATGTTTTAGGTGATTTACTGAACAATAAATTCACCTCACTAAACTTTGACGATGATGTCGGCTTCCATCCCACATGGCTGACTTTATTTTCACAAATTTTTCTTGTTTGGATCTGAAGGGAATCTGTACATCTTGAAGTCCTTGTTGTGTCTATTTGTGCATCCAAATGCACAACAACCAGCATTTTCAGCGAATAAATAAATAAAATTGCTGGATTTCCATGCAGATAGATTAACAACTAACACTATTTTGGAACCAAGATGACACCATGAGTCACGTGACCGTTTTTTTTTTTTCCGACTCGTCATGTCGTTACTCAATCAAAGGACTCAAGGTTAAGGACTGGGCGATTGGTACTGTGTCTTATGTATAATATGTTTGTTTGTTTTTCTGACTGTCTTGGTGTTTTTGTTTGTTTGTGAGATGTGTTTCTTAAACAAACATGCAAGTGTCAGGAAAACGTCCTTGCTGATTGAAATGTTTCACAAGAAACACATTTGAAACGAAGATATGCAACTACAAATATTTCTATTTTACCATCAAAAATAACAGATAGTTTTGCTGATATTCCTTGTATTTTTGTTGTCTCTGAGATTACTTCCAACTTCCTGACTCCAATCCCCTTTCAGCTCAGTTCCAGCTGAACTTCAAGTGATCTCTGGTAGAAAGCGCAAGCTGCAGTTTAGACACTGTGCTTGTTTGTTTTTGACTATGTGTGGCGAGGAGGTGACAGCAGAGGAATACACCAGCGTGGAAAGCAGTGTGACTGCAGCAGAAATGATTTACGCTGCGGCGTGTAAAAGCTTTTTTTCTCGACATGTGCTCACCCTGTATTCCTACAGCTCTCCCAACCTGATCTCATTCTCTCATTTCAATTTTGTTCTGCAGGCTTACGTTATCTTTGTCTTTCTGTTTGACATCCCTTTGTTCCTCCTGCCTGCTTTATCACGAGAAGGCCGGTGTTTTATTGCTTTACTATGTTTACTTGCGCAAAGCTGCCTGAACGTCCAGACACAAAGTAGCGAGGAGCTCAACATCTACAATTTTCAGCCTAGTAGGCCTCCGTCAGTCAAGACTGACCATGGATAATTTCATCTTATCCTGTGTCTGGTAGACTGGGGCAGCATCTCATGTGACTATAGAGACCGATCCGAGAGTGACAGTCCCTACTGCAGTGGTCACATCTGTAGGTGGTCTCTGGTCTGTCTGATCTCTGAAAATGGGGGAGTGTGTATAAAAATGGCTGTAATTCCTAAATGGTGAATAAGATATTTTTTTGTTAATCCCCTTGACTTAAAGATGAAAGTCTTCACTACAAGCACATCTCGACACTGTTTCATTTTTGACTCCATTGGGGTGGCATACAGAGGAAAAGTCCCAAAAAATGTGTCACTGTCCAAATACCTATGGATATAACTGCAAGGGTGCTCACGCTCACGTGCACGAGTCACCGTACTGGTCTCTTTTATTTTGCAGGTACTGCGTCAGCAAACCAGTTCAGGTCTGCCAGCTTTTCCTCCCATATCTAAGACACCAGCAGCAAACAGACGCAGAGATAAAACAGTGTTTGGCAGCAGGCTGGATTTTGGCAGCTACTGTATTTCAGATTCTGGTGCCAGCAGTGCTGCTAACGCACATCACAGCGCAGATGAGTCGTGCGCATGTTTGCTCAATGCTTTTATTTTTATGCCGTTGACTCTGTGTGAGGGCACAAAGCGAGTGGAGAGCAGCTGTGGTCTGAAAGCAAAGTTGCTGTTTCATTTTGAAGGAACTGAAGCATGAATATGGTACTGATGTAAAGTTTTAGGGAGACTCTTTCCTGAAGCCCTGAGGCCCATTGATGCCTGTGATTATCCTCCGATTCTATAACACTAAGCAGGTGAGAGTCGACAACTCTCCCTGGATGGGGTGCCAGTCCAATGTAGATGACCTTACCAGCCAATGCTGGCACCTATTTACAACTGGGTGGACTTGGACAATGCAGATGAAGTGTCTTGTCCAAGAATACAGGCAGGTCACGAAACTGGGAATCAAACCCCAGTCTACATATTGGTAGCCCGACCTCTTATCCCACTGAGGTGCTTGTTGTTAAGTGTGGACCTAAATTAGGTCCCTCCTACAGGGGTCTGGCGTCTGAAGCCACGTAAAAAGAGGAGTGTAATCGGAGCAGCGTCATAACCTAAGAGACCAACACAAATCTTGGTGTATACCGCTGCTCGCACATTAGGTTAGTGTATGGTTTTATTACCTCCGCCAAGGAGGTTATGTTTTCGGTCGCGTTTGTTTGTTTGTCTGTCTGTCAGCAGGATAACTCAAAAAGTTCTGAACGGATATTGATGAAATTTTGTGGAGTGGTTGGAAATGACAAGAGGAACAAGTGATTAAATGTTAGTGGTGATCCGGATCTCGATGCTAACGCGTTAGTATGTCTATGGCATTTTCAATGTTAAAAGTTAGCATTAAGCAGTTGCAGCTGTCATCACATTCGGGTGCATTTGTTTTCAAATTGTAATATTTCTTACATTTATTTTGTTTATATATTAATAATCTAATGATTATTATATACAATTTCAGAGAAAGAAACAAAAAGAAATAGATCACTGTGCCAAGGAGGGAATCTCTTTAGGGTCAGTGACCCTATGGCCTTGTTTAGAGGTGTTTCATAAATGTTAAAAAATTCATATATTTGCAGTTTAGGTGAATAATAAATTGAATTTTGTCTTTTATTTGTACTTTGTCTATAAGCACATGCAATATCAATATCAGTGCTCAGATGACAGTAGCTTCTGGGAAAGGTGCAAGTTGCAATAAACTGTGATGCCAAGTGCTAAGGATACATGCTATCCAGTCACAGAAGATGAAACTTTTTTACTACTGAGAAACATCATTGTTAGACTTTTTTAGGTTCAATGATTCCACGGTGTGTAGATGTTATGGTGTTAGTGACCCCATGGCCTTGGCGGAGGTTTTCACTCTCTGACTGCTTCTAGTATTACATCTGATACTGAAGTCTGGAAACTATTTTTGCAGTGAAAAACTGGTGCTTTAAAGATGGTATATGGTCTGTTTGTGGAGTGAAACATTACTACTTTACAATTGGTGTGTGGCGTACTGACCCCCATTTTCAAAAGGATACGTGCACCAGCAAGACATGGTTTCAGGCAGACAAGGTGTGCTTTACTTATTGCGTGGAAACGAAAATCGAAATGGCATCCATAGTGGCCATATTGGATGACGGACAGCGCCTACTTTCAAAAGGAATCTTCCTATAGCCTCCCTCAGTACACCACCAAGAAATGGTTTCAATCACACAAGGCGTTCTTTGGTTATTGTGTGGAAAAGAGGCTGAAAGACACCCAGATGGGGACACCCCGTCTGGATTAATGCAAAAATAATTTGCATTAATCCAATATGTAATCAGGTTAGTCCCACTGAGACCGAGATCTCTTTTCCAAGGGAGACCTGGACAATTATAAAGTTTCCAATTCACCTAACCTGCATGTCTTTGGATGTGGGTGGAAACAAGAGCACCCAGAGGAAACCCACAGGGGGGAACATGGGGAGAACATGCAACCTCCACACAAGAAGGCCACAGGTGGGAATCGAACCATGACCTTCTTGCTGTGAGGCAACAGTGCTAACCACTAAGACACCGGAAATGCCTGATATTATTCAACCTATGGAACCTAAATGGCGATTGCAAATGAATAAACACTGTTCCTTTTTGTTGAGAATAACAGCACAGTCTGTTTAGAGTAACAACTGCAGCTGAAGTAACTCCCTCAGCTGTTACTGATGTAGCATGCACTCTAAGATAGCAGTTTGCAAGCTGGCACTGACAGCCGCTGATGTCACTGAAGACAAATTTGTGTTCATTGTCTGCACAAGAAAGCTGGTACTGCAACAAGAGCGAGAAAGTAACTGATATGGGCTCCTTCAGCACCGCAGTTAACAATCATATATTAACTTAATAAACCAACTCT
Organism: Thalassophryne amazonica; assembly: GCF_902500255.1. Taxonomy (NCBI): domain Eukaryota; kingdom Metazoa; phylum Chordata; class Actinopteri; order Batrachoidiformes; family Batrachoididae; genus Thalassophryne; species Thalassophryne amazonica. The sequence continues at coordinate 64,263,578 of NC_047113.1, forward strand.
TCACTTTCTCATTTAGCCAAGTAACCCTTGAACTTCCTCAAGACCTCTGTGGCTCAAAGGGCCTAAGGTGAGCAAAGACTTAATCTGTCATAGACAAGATGAGCCGCAGTCTGAACAAGAGCAATCAGAGATTTTTGACGTCCACCAATCCGGATCTGGATCACCTCCAAAATTCAGTGTGGTCTTCCGTGTCCTAATATCTATCTGTGGTGCAAATTTAGTGAGAATCCGTTAAGTAGTTTTGACATAATCCTTCAAAGCCTATATGAAGTGAATTTTGTGACACAATCTGGATTCAGATCCAGATCACCTCCAAAATTCAGTGCAGTCTTCCATGCCCTAATATCTATCTGCGGTAAAAATGTGGTGAGAATCCGTTAAACAGTTTTGACGTAATCCTTCACATCCTAAAGTGAAACAATCCAGAATGCGGATCCGGATCCAGATCACCTCTAAAATTTAATGGAGTCTTCCATGGCCTACTATGTATCCTTGGTAAAAATCCATGAAGTAGTTCTGATGTAATCCTTCACAGCCTATATAAAGTGAAACTTGAGCCAGAATCCAGATCTGGAACCAGATCACCTCTAAAATTTAATCGAGTCTTCCATGGCCTAATATACTCGTATACCTGTGTTGAAAATTTCATCAAAATCCGTGCAGTAGTTTTGACGTAATCCTGCTAATGGTAATCCTTCAAAGCCTATATAAAGTGAAACTTGATCCAGAATCCTTATCAGGATCCAGAGCACCTCCAAAATTTAATGAGTTCTTCCATGGCCTGATAGCTATCTGTGATAAAAAAATTTCTTCAAATTCCATGCAGTAGTTTTGACATAATCCTACTAACAGACAGACAGACAAATAAACGCTGATGATTTTATTACGTCCTTGGCGGACGTACACTCTAAGAAAGAAAAAAAAAACATTGAATTTAATTGATAACGTTAAGGTAACTTTTTCCACATAACACTGTCAATTAAGTGCAAAACAATATTGGAGTTGAAATGAATTAAATCAAATGAAACATTATTACTTAAATCCTGAAAATTAACAATTGCAAGTTTATTGAAAATAATAGTATTAATTACATTTAAAACTCCTGTGTTTCATTTCTTAGAATGTAATAATCCATTACAAAACATTTAGGTGCTCCAGAGTACCCAGACAGAGTGAAATCCATTTTAAACTTAAACGTGAATATGACTTTCTTCAACATATTAACATTCATTTGCCGTAAGGGTCCAAATAGTCTATAATGAGAAGGTGTAAGTGCAGTCTGAAGAGTTTCCATATATCAAGTCGGTGCTTCTTTGCCTTTGACACCTCAGAACTTAGTGGCACTTTGATTATTGCTGCAGAGTGGTAAACACTTCAATCAAAGGTGGATTTTCCTCTTTGGACAAGTTCTCAATTGAGCATGATTGGGTTTCACCAAGACCCTCTAGTCCTCTTCACTAAGTCATCCTGCTTCATGAAACAGACTTGTGATTCTTCATGTCCATAACTCTAACAAAAATGACTGCATTTTCACCAAATTTGACCTGGCCATCCCAAGTGAGTCTGTCTTGGAATAGTGTGAAGGTGAACGTGATCAGGTTTCACCGTAAATCCCCGCCCACTTTACTGAACCATGTGCTGTGTCCATGACAATCTCGACAAAATTTATCAAATGTTCACCAAATTTAAAACGAACATCACAAATGAGTCTATCTGAGGACCATTACAATTTGAGCATGAACCTTCCTAGTTTTAAATGCTGGTTGATTTTACTTCCAAATACAGTGTCAGAACTCAAATGATTTTTCCCGATTTATCCGCAACACCAAGCCGATCAAACGTCATGGTACAAATTAACAGCTGGGGGTATTCAGCACAGGATTGTCTGCTCTTGTTTAAATTTAATCCATTGAAACAAGTTTCACTTTTAGGCAGCGCTGCTCTGGGATGATTTTACAGTTTGGACTTCCAGGTGCTGTTCTTTCACCAGCCAATGAGATCACTCCGTAAATTCAAATACAACCTTTACACATACTCAGATGTGTCTTAAGTTGTCCAAAGATTATGCTTTCATCTCTTTGTCTCTCGCCAGTCTAATTTCCACCTGAGTCGACTGGACCGAGTGGCGCACATCTGACACATCTGGACCGTCACAATCAGCTGAGATGTGACTCGACGCCGCTGATGAAACGCAAATCGGCAACATCTTTCCCTCAGCAAGACCCACAAACTCATTTCCAAGCAGGCTTTGAAGGTTCTACGATCTTCAGTGTGCGTGTGCCCAGAGAGACTGGATCGATACCATGCACATCGAGCTTCTTAAAGACCGATGCACCCTGAGCCACGACTCCTCATCATTCCTCCTGCGACCTTCGGCCAGTTGATTCTTTTGGCATTAATTGTGCACACGTGGGCAGATCTGTGCAGGAGCGAGGAGAAAATCAAAGGGGGGAGTGTGTGTGTGGGGGGGGGGGGCGCATGGCAGCTGCAACTTTAATCTGTGATGTCATCAACCGCAGCCTGTTGATGACATCACAGATCACAATCTGCTGGTTTTGTTCAGGAGAAGATGCCTCTTAGAACTGGATGTACAATGAAGACATAAATTCCGCTTTGGTCCACACCCACAAACCTCTGTGTCTTCACTCCCCCCCCACCCTCCACCACCTTGATCCTCTTTAATCTAGAAGAGTCTTTTCCTGCTCCTGCACTGAGGTAGATCTGTCATCCGTGCGCGATTCTGGCTTTGTGCATGCGTGTGCGTACTTGAACGTGTCAGCTGAGTTCCCATATTTGTGTAGGCTGTTGTGCGTGCGTGTGCGTGTGTGCGTGCAGACGCCCGCTGCCTGTAAAAGAAGCACAATGAAAAGGGAAATATGTGTCATGTCCTTGTCGGAGCCCTCGAAGAAGCGAGAATCTATTTCTGTCACCGCGAACGGAGGCGCTCCGGTGCCACCGATTGGTTCCCTCACGTGCAGACGCACGCGGAGTGGGGGGGGGGGGGGATCCGAGAAAAAGGCGAATCGTTTTCGTGCGCCATGCAGAGATAAAAAAAAAAATTCCAAAAAGGACAGATAATAAAAGCAGATTATTAAGAAGAGCAGCAGGAGGAGGAGGAGGAGTGTGGGAGGGGGAGGGGAAGGCAGAATCATGTACATTGAGTTCACGGATATGGTGGCGCACGCGCATGCACGGTTTCCCCACGTAATAAGAGCGCCGAGCTGGTTGTTTACCTAGAGGCATGCCTTTGTTGAGGAGATGGGAGCTTCCCATGGTGCGTTCGATCCCCCGGCCGGCCAGCAACGCGAACCTGCAGCAGGAATCCACTCAGCATATGGCGGCTGTGGCCACCGCGTCTCCCTCAGTCCTCCTCCCAACCCCTCAGTGACAAGCAGGCACATGTGCTCCCCCTCTTTCCTCTCTCTCTCTCTCTCTCTCTCTCTCTCTCTCTCTCTCTCTCTCTCTCTCTCCCCCCCCCCCCCCCCCCCCCCCCACTTGTTCTCTTGCTGCCTTACCCCTCCCCTCCCTCTTGTCTGGAGCTACCTACCTCTCACTCACACACCCACCCCCCCTTCCCCCCCGCGCTCACTTTCTGTTACAGCAAATCTGTCTCTCCCTCTCTCTCACTCACACGCGCACACGCACAGGGAGCAGGAGGAGGAAGGAAGGTGAGGTAAAGAAAACAACAACAAAAAACCGTGTGTGTGTGTGTGTGTGTGTGTGTGTGTGTGTGTGTGTGTGTGTGTGTGTGTGAGAGAGAGAGAGAGAGAGAGAGAGAGAGCAGGAATGGGGAGGAGCCAAACACCGCCAAACAAAATCATCTTTTGTTTCCTGAAAGATAGCAAAGGGGGAAGAAAAAAAAGTTGTGCAAGTACAAGGTAACGAAAGCAGAAAAACGAGTTCATTCTGATGTAAGAAAAACAATTACAAACTAAAGAAGCAGGAATGTGTTTTTTAATAAGCAGTGTGAGGCTTCACACACACATTCTGACTGAGGAGTAAAAAAAAAAAAAAAGCCAGGTACTTATCAGTCATACTTACTAATGGAATTATTCAAATTAGTACAAGAAAAAAAAAAAAACATCACACTTGCATGAAAATGTTTGGGCGCCCAGGGGCAAAATATGTCTCATTCTATCAAAGTCAAACTAATTTTTATTCATTTGTTCCTTCATTTTGTGGCATGTTCTTTCCTCTTGTTAATTGATTTAACTTTTTGTCTGTTACACTTTTACAATAAGGGTACATTTATTGGCATAAGTTAATGCCATAATAAACATAAAGTAGCAGTTAATTATGAGTTAAACAATGTTTTTAGTAAGCATTTATTAATGGTGTTCATGTTGGTTGATACAGTAATGAACATGAACTAACAGAGAGTCAGGAAATCTGTTTAGTAAAGCATTTACTAATGGTGTTCGTGTTGGTTAATGTAATAATGGGCATTAACTAACAATTAATTGATAGTTAACTAATCTGTTTAGTAAGCATTTATTAAAGGTGTTCATGTTAGTTAATGTAGTAATGGGCATTAACTAACAGTTAATTGATAGTTAACTAATCTGTTTAGTAAGCATTTATTAAAGGTGTTCATGTTAGTTAATGTAATAATGGGCATTAACTAACAGTTAATTGATAGTTAACTAATCTGTTTAGTAAGCATTTATTAAAGGTGTTCATGTTAGTTAATGTAATAATGGGCATTAACTAACAGTTAATTGATAGTTAACTAATCTGTTTAGTAAGCATTTATTAAAGGTGTTCGTGTTGGTTAATGTAATAATGGGCATTAACTAAGTGCTAATGAATCTCTTTAGTAAGCATTTATCAATGGTGTTCATGTTAGTTAATGTAGTAATGTACATTAACAATTAATTGATAGTTAACTAATCTGTTTAGGAAGCATTTATTAAAGGTGTTCATGTTAGTTAATGTAGTAATGGGCATTAACTAACAATTAATTGATCGTTAACTAATCTGTTTAGTAAGCATTTATTAATGGTGTTCATGTTAGTTAATGCATTAATGGGCATTAACTAACAATTAATTGATAGTTAACTAATCTGTTTAGTAAGCATTTATTAATGGTGTTCATGTTAGTTGATGTAGTAATGGGCATTAACTAACAATTAATTGATAGTTAACTAATCTGTTTAGTAAGCATTTATTAAAGGTGTTCATGTTAGTTAATGTAGTAATGGGCATTAACTAACAATTAATTGATAGTTAACTAATCTGTTTAGTAAGCATTTATTAATGGTGTTCATGTTAGTTAATGTAGTAATGGGCATTAACTTACAATTAATTGATCGTTAACTAATCTGTTTAGTAAGCATTTATTAATGGTGTTCATGTTAGTTAATGCATTAATGGGCATTAACTAACAATTAATTGATAGTTAACTAATCTGTTTAGTAAGCATTTATTAATGGTGTTCATGTTAGTTGATGTAGTAATGGGCATTAACTAACAATTAATTGATAGTTAACTCATCTGTTTAGTAAGCATTTATTAAAGGTGTTCATGTTAGTTAATGTAGTAATGGGCATTAACTAACAATTAATTGATCGTTAACTAATCTGTTTAGTAAGCATTTATTAATGGTGTTCGTGTTGGTTAATGTAATAATGGGCATTAACTAAGTGCTAATGAATCTCTTTAGTAAGCATTTATCAATGGTGTTCATGTTAGTTAATGCATTAATGGGCATTAACTAACAATTAATTGATAGTTAACTAATCTGTTTAGTAAGCATTTATTAATGGTGTTCATGTTAGTTGATGTAGTAATGGGCATTAACTAACAATTAATTGATAGTTAACTAATCTGTTTAGTAAGCATTTATTAAAGGTGTTCATGTTAGTTAATGTAGTAATGGGCATTAACTAACAATTAATTGATAGTTAACTAATCTGTTTAGTAAGCATTTATTAATGGTGTTCATGTTAGTTAATGTAGTAATGGGCATTAACTTACAATTAATTGATCGTTAACTAATCTGTTTAGTAAGCATTTATTAATGGTGTTCATGTTAGTTAATGCATTAATGGGCATTAACTAACAATTAATTGATAGTTAACTAATCTGTTTAGTAAGCATTTATTAATGGTGTTCATGTTAGTTGATGTAGTAATGGGCATTAACTAACAATTAATTGATAGTTAACTCATCTGTTTAGTAAGCATTTATTAAAGGTGTTCATGTTAGTTAATGTAGTAATGGGCATTAACTAACAATTAATTGATCGTTAACTAATCTGTTTAGTAAGCATTTATTAATGGTGTTCGTGTTGGTTAATGTAATAATGGGCATTAACTAAGTGCTAATGAATCTCTTTAGTAAGCATTTATCAATGGTGTTCATGTTAGTTAATGTAGTAATGTACATTAACAATTAATTGATAGTTAACTAATCTGTTTAGGAAGCATTTATTAAAGGTGTTCATGTTAGTTAATGTAGTAATGGGCATTAACTAACAATTAATTGATCGTTAACTAATCTGTTTAGTAAGCATTTATTAATGGTGTTCATGTTGGTTGATACAGTAATGAACATGAACTAACAGAGAGTCAAGAAATCTGTTTAGTAAAGCATTTACTAATGGTGTTCGTGTTTGTTAATGTAATAATATGCATTAACTAACAATTAATTGATAGTTAACTAATCTGTTTAGTAAGCATTTATTAATGGTGTTCATGTTAGTTGATGTAGTAATGGGCATTAACTAACAATTAATTGATAGTTAACTAATCTGTTTAGTAAGCATTTATTAAAGGTGTTCATGTTAGTTAATGTAGTAATGGGCATTAACTAAGTGCTAATGAATCTGTTTAGTAAAGCATTTATTAAAGTGTTAACTAATCTGTGTTAAAGAATCTCTTTAGTAAGCATTTATCAATGGTGGTCATGTTAGTTAATGTAGTAATGTACATTAACAATTAATTGATAGTTAACTAATCTGTTTAGGAAGCATTTATTAAAGGTGTTCATGTTAGTTAATGTAATAATGGGCATTAATTGATCGTTAACTAATCTGTTTAGTAAGCATTTATTAATGGTGTTCATGTTAGTTAATGCATTAATGGGCATTAACTAACAATTAATTGATAGTTAACTAATCTGTTTAGTAAGCATTTATTAATGGTGTTCATGTTGGTTGATACAGTAATGAACATGAACTAACAGAGAGTCAAGAAATCTGTTTAGTAAAGCATTTACTAATGGTGTTCGTGTTGGTTAATGTAATAATGGGCATTAACTAACAATTAATTGATAGTTAACTAATCTGTTTAGGAAGCATTTATTAAAGGTGTTCATGTTAGTTAATGTAGTAATGGGCATTAACTAACAATTAATTGATCGTTAACTAATCTGTTTAGTAAGCATTTATTAATGGTGTTCATGTTAGTTAATGCATTAATGGGCATTAACTAACAATTAATTGATAGTTAACTAATCTGTTTAGTAAGCATTTATTAATGGTGTTCATGTTGGTTGATACAGTAATGAACATGAACTAACAGAGAGTCAAGAAATCTGTTTAGTAAAGCATTTACTAATGGTGTTCGTGTTGGTTAATGTAATAATATGCATTAACTAACAATTAATTGATAGTTAACTAATCTGTTTAGTAAGCATTTATTAATGGTGTTCATGATAGTTGATGTAGTAATGGGCATTAACTAACAATTAATTGATAGTTAACTAATCTGTTTAGTAAGCATTTATTAAAGGTGTTCATGTTAGTTAATGTAGTAATGGGCATTAACTAACAATTAATTGATAGTTAACTAATCTGTTTAGTAAGCATTTATTAATGGTGTTCGTGTTGGTTAATGTAATAATGGGCATTAACTATGTGCTAATGAATCTGTTTAGTAAAGCATTTATTAAAGTGTTAACTAATCTGTGTTAAAGAATCTCTTTAGTAAGCATTTATCAATGGTGTTCATGTTAGTTAATGTAGTAATGGGCAATTAACTACCAGGTAATTAAGTGTTAAATAATGTGTTCAGTAAGCATTTATTAATGGTGTTCATGTTAGTTAATGTAGTAATGGGCAATTAACTAACAGTTAATTGATAGTTAATGAATCTGTTTAGTAAGCATTTAATAATGTGTTTATGTTAGTTAATGTAGTAATGTGCATTAACTGGCAGTTAATTGAGTACTAACAAATCTGTTTAGTAAGCATTTATTAAAGTGTTCATGTTGGGTAATGCAGTAATGGGTATTAACCAGGAGTTAATTAAGTGCTAACGAATCTGTTTAGTAAGCATTTATTAATGGTGTTCATGTTAGTTAATGTAGTAATGAGAATTAACTAACAATTAATTGATAGTTAACTAATCTATTTAGGAAACATTTATTAATGGTGTTCATGTTAGTGTAATGGCCATTAACTGACAGTTAATTGATAGTTAACTAATCTGTTTAGTAAGCATTTATTAATGGTGTTTATGTTAGTTAATGTAGTAATGGGCATTAATTAACAATTAATTGATAATTAACTAATCTATTTAGGAAGCATTTATTAATGGTGTTTATGTTAGTGTAATGGCCATTAACTGACAGTTAATTAACTAATCTGTTTAGTAAGCATTTATTAATGGTGTTCATGTTAGTTAATGTAGTAATGAGCATTAATTAAATGGTGTTTATGTTAGTGCTCCTCGGTGGCAAGGCCCCTGGGGTGGATGAAATCCGTCCTGAGTACCTTAAGTCTCTGGATGTTGTGGGGCTGTCTTGGCTGACATGCCTCTGCAACATCGCGTGGCGATCGGGGACAGTGCCTCTGGATTGGCAGACCGGGGTGGTGGTCCCTCTGTTTAAGAAGGGGGACCGGAGGGTGTGTTCCAACTATAGAGGGATCACACTCCTCAGCCTCTCCGGTAAGGTCTATTCCAGAGTACTGGAGAGGAGAATTCGACCGATGGTCGAACCTCGGATTCAGGAGGAGCAGTGTGGTTTTCATCCTGGTCGCGGCACACTGGACCAGCTCTACATGCTCCATCGGGTGCTCGAGGGTTCATGGGAGTTCGCCCAACCAGTCCACATGTGTTTTGTGGATCTGGAGAAGGCATTCAACCGTGTCCCTCGGGGCACCCTGTGGGGAGTGCTCCGGGAGTACGGGATCCGGGGTCCTTTGCTAAGGGCTATCCGGTCCCTGTACGACCGCAGCAGGAGCTTGGTTCGCATTGCCGGTAGTAAGTCAAACCTGTTTCCAGTGCACGTTGGCCTCCGCCAGGGCTGCCCTTTGTCACCGGTTCTGTTCATTATTTTTATGGACAGAATTTCTAGGCGCAGCCAGGGTGTAGAGGGGGTCTGGTTTGGGGACCACAGAATCTCGTCTCTGCTGTTTGCGGACGATGTGGTTCTGTTGGCTTCGTCAAATCAGGACCTTCAGCGTGCACTGGGGCGGTTTGCAGCCGAGTGTGAAGCGTCCGGGATGAAAATCAGCACCTCCAAATCCGAGGCCATGGTTCTCGACCGGAAAAAGGTGCTTTGCCCTCTTCAGGTCGGTGGAGTGTCCTTGCCTCAAGTGGAGGAGTTTAAGTATCTCGGGGTCTTGTTCACGAGTGAGGGACGGATGGAGTGTGAGATCGATAGACGGATCGGTGCAGCATCTGCAGTGATGCGGTCGCTGTATCGGACTGTCGTGGTGAAGAGAGAGCTGAGTAGGGGGGCAAAGCTCTCGATTTACGATCGATCTACGTTCCAATCCTCACCTATGGTCATGAGATTTGGCTCATGACCGAAAGAACGAGATCGCGAGTAGAAGCGGCCGAGATGAGTTTCTTCCGCAGGGTGGCTGGGCGCTCCCTTAGAGATAGGGTGAGGAGCTCGTCACTCAGGAGGAGCTCGGAGTCGAGCCGCTGCTCCTCCATGTCGAAAGGAGTCAGTTGAGGTGGCTCGGGCATCTTTTCCGGATGCCCCCTGGACGCCTCGCTGGAGAGGTGTTCCGGGCACGTCCCACTGGGAGGAGGTCCTGGGGAAGACCCAGGACACGCTGGAGGGACTACATCTCTCGGCTGGCTTGGGAACACCTTGGGGTTCCCCCGGAGGAGCTGGGGGAGGTGTGTGTGGATCGGGAGGTCTGGGCGGCTTTGCTTGAGTTGCTGCCCCCGCGACCCGACTCCGGATAAAGCGGAAGAAAATGGATGGATGTATGTTAGTGTAATGGCCATTAACTAGTTAATTAACAGTTAATTGATAGTTAACTAATCTGTTTAGTAAGCATTTATTAATGGTGTTTATGTTAGTTAATGTAGTAATGGGCATTAACTAAGGGTCCATTAACCTTTGCTGGTCAAATACATAGTCTGAAAAACACATTTTCCAGGAACTTCCCTCAACCATCTAGAGAGGGGATCCAAGGCAGCTAATCACTTGTCATTATGTTTTATAAGAGAGATGACATCATGAAAGCGTTCTGTCGCGGCTCGTCTTTAGTCTTCTCAGGATGTTGTCTTTTAGATAACACAAACTAATTGCAAGTGATATGCTAGAAAATGACACAACACTTTAGAATAATTCAGCCTTAAGCAAGATAAAATGCACAGAGTTTTTAAGTTTATTTAAGCCTTCGACACAAAGCTTAGACAAACTGAGTCCTCTAGAGAGACTGAATATGACAACCGCGCTCATCTATTTATTGGAGACCCGCGGGCATCGCTCCTCCTTCAACTTTTTTATTTATTTCATTCCTAAGACATGGTTTTCTATTGGAAGCGTCCTCTAGTGAACCCTAAGCAGGTGTTAGGCCATTATTTCAATGTGACAAACGCTCCCATTAAAACGTGAAGGATTTACAACTGATTTTTTTAAAAGACCTTCAGCCACAGGTGCAGCTGGCCTGAGGCCCCCTCCGCACGTGGCCTCAGCCACACGTGCAGCTGGCCTGCGGGAAAGCACCTAAAAGGCCTTGGAAAACCCCTGACAGACTGAATGACTAATAGAGCCCTTTTTTTTGGGTTGAACACCTGCTAGTTCAACCAGAGGACATACAGTTCGGATCAGGACATTTGATAGTTCATCACAGTTCAAATGTGGACCTAAAAATTCTTCTACAGTCCCTCCTCTGGGACTCGAAAGAGTCCCATTACATCAACTATACTCTTGGGTTGTTTACTGACAAGACATCCTCATTTGTGCATTGCAATAAAAAAGAAAAACACATCACTCGACTTACTGATAACTGGTGCGGATATGAATATCAGTGATACTTCACACGGTAAATATATTGCAGTGCAGGTGAACCTACATACTAAGGCACAAGGTGAGCAATTAGCTGGATTATATCAACGCAAGGTGACATTCAAACATTGAGTTTTGGTGTAATTCAAGGCACTTAAAATGGCCACATAAAACAAGTTACAGCAACTTCTTAATCATGGCAAAGTAAAGGCTTTACATTGACATCAGTGCAACCAATCATCTTCTGGCATCTATTGACTCACTCAACCAGAGGCTCCAACCCATTATACTTGGTTCTACATATTATTTTGTTAAAGCATCACACATTTATTATTTAAATGCATCAAATAACCCCTACGTTACCACTATTTAGTCAACCAATCAAGAAACTATTCTAAGGTTAGCGCAGCTATGTCTAGTTAAATGATAAACACAATAAATGGTTTCCCTTCATGTCCGTCCTTAAGTCATTTGCCTTAGTCAATCATATAATGGTTTTCATTATAGGCCATTTCTCAACATTCTCCACTTTGTTTTTCTTCTTTTTCAGCTTGTTTTCTAATGCCCGTTTTGGCCAGACACCAAATTTAGGCAATGCATGTCTCTTGAGGCATGCTATAATTTAAGAAAAAAGGGGTCCCTATGGTGCATCTTTACTACTAAATCTACAAACACGCCGTGTAAGGGTCCCCTTTTTATAACTTTGCAATGTGATATCTATGTGTATGCATTTAGCTTTATCTGTGTTACGCAGATGATGGTAAGGACAGACATTTACCCAACCTTCGTTACTAACATATATCCTTCTTTGTTTTATTTACACTCAGATTTCTGAAACCAGTCCGCAATTCAAACTCAAGAACCAAGATCATAGTCCGTGTTCAGTGCCATTACGTCAGTCCGCGCTCCTCAGCATTTACTCAGCATCTGAAGTTTTGGGAGAAGTTGGGGAACATGGGGAGGTTGGCCTTTCAGGGGTAGTGGGGGAAGGATCAGGAATTCTGGCTTTCAGACAGTCGTGCAGTTCTCTGATGGATCTTTCCAGCTCCTTGTGCTGCTTGGCCAGGTTGTACAGGGCCCCCAGAGAATTCTTGCCCACATTCAGGGTGGTGGTGGCCAGCCCTAGCTGTTCCCTTTCCATATGCTCCATCATGCAGGCTAGCATGTCCATACTAGACTGAAGACCACACAGTTGAGTATGGAGGCCCTCCTGAGCACAAGAGATGTTGGCATTGTCACGGTGTATCCTGAACAGGTATGCAGCTGTCTGACTTAGTTGTGGCATGATTTCCTCAAATAGCTCATGGGGAATGTGATTTGTGAGGGGCAGGAGCTGCTCCAAGGTTTTTGGAACAGACTCTTGTGGAAGACGAAGCTCTCGAACCAAGATTGCCATGTCCTGTGGGGTGACCATGACCAGATTAAGGTTGTGCAGTCCAGGGGACAGGAAGTACAAGGGGGAAGGCATTTCGTGTGTGTGGGGAGTATTGTTGATGTCGCACAGGCAAGTGGTTGGGACACTCTGGGCATTTAGTAGCCTGTACAAAGCTCCCCTCTGTCCTGGTCGGTGAGTTCGACTAAGGTCCACCCCTGCTGATCCTCCTCCAGAGGTACTGGGCTGATCAGAATATCTCTCCTGCCTTTGGGGTGGAAAGCTGGGGACAGGTCCTAGCAGTGAATTGGGTCTAGGATGCACTCGGGCAGTTGCTGCATATGGCCGACCTTGGCTGCCTCCCCTGGAGGGTATCGTTGCCACTGGCACATGTGACTGTCTCCATGGCATCTGCAGAAGGGGTGTGTTCCTGAGTCCAAAGGGTCCTTCAGGTGATGGTGGAGTCCTCGGGCCGACTCTTGCTGCAGGCAGATTCTGTGAAGCCGTCATCGCCAGGTGCTGGAACGATGAAGATCCTTCTGTTGCCAACTGGTTTAGCTGCTGGATGGATGGCGGCTGTGGCGACCAATCATGTCTCGACCATCCCTCCTGTATATCCTCTTCTCCAAACAGTTCTGAGAGTCCAATCAGACTTGATAGAGGCAGATCAGGCATAGGTCCCTGATCAGGGGAGTCTGGTCTCTCAGCCATACTCCTGTGTCCTAGTAATATACATATACGTTCATTATTACAGCTCCATATCATTCTTTCAGATATTGTCTATCCTATCCCTCATTTTTGTGGGTGCATGTGTGTGAATGTAAATGTGCGTGCATGTCTTCTTCCTCGTCTACAATATCACCAAGCACGGTCCATCCCAGTCCTCCCTATCTGGGGTATACGCCACAATATTAGGGAGCTGGGGGCTGTCGGGGAGGATAATTGGTATTTCATCCATTTCCATATATTCTGGTTCTCTGTCTGTTTCGTTTGTGCTTTCTTCTAGGGCTCGGATGGCTAACAGTGGGAGCTGTCCTACTGTGGATGAAAGCAATTTATTGACCAGAAATTTTATCAAGGGAATACCACAACATATTACCAGCAAGACCGCCACCCCTGTTAGTGCCAAGATTACACCTATCTGGTATAACCAGTCTTTCCATGATATCCACCCTCTCCTTAGAGTCCCAAACAGTGAAAACAGTGGGCCAATATTCATTCCATTCCCTACAATGTATCCAGAATCGTCAGTTTCATTTCTCCCTCCTATGGAGTTACTTAACAGTTCCTGTTGCATCTCTTCAAGTGTGATTAAGAGCTCTGTCAAATTTCCGTCTTCCCCTGTACGCATGGGAATAGCTGTGCAACATTCGGTGGCTTTGATCATAATACAAACTCCTTGTTCATCAGCCATCATCATCTCGATAGCTAATCTATTTTGCATTGTCATTAGCGAGGTGGCGTGCAGTTGTTCGGTTAAGGCTCCTACTGCTGCCAATGTCCAGTTCAGGTATCTTTGCTGATTATACCACAAGTAATTAATCCACTGCACCTCCTGGAACCTAGAACGGATTTTTGGAGTAACCCCGAACAGAGCCAATGCCCATCCCCATTTATCCGCATCTTCATCTGCTTTAACTCTGCTACTGTCTATGGCTTCTAACTGTCGGGGTATCCCTTCTGGTATCCCGTTTCTTACTGTGATGTTGTAGTCTGTTTTAAACATCATTATTCCTCTTTTCTTACGAAGTTTCTGTGGCATGGGTTGTATTGAATTCGGCATTTCAATTACTGTTATTGCTCCTGTGAGCATCACAGGAGCACAAAGGCCTTTCCAATTCGGGGACAGCGATGACAGGAGTTTCCTTTTTTGTCCGCATATCCAAAAGATGTCAGCTAAGGGTACCGTTCCCTTAGCTAAATTTGGAGTAGATACCCATGAAGCATGGGTGAGATTCAGTCCAATTACAGACCCCCCTGTGGCCGGTACTATTTGTTCACACTGTATGCCTGCTGCTGGCAGGGTGTGACAGACGGTAATGTTCCATGCTGTTTTGGCCGGTTTGTATTCTTGCTGCTTTTGCATACACTGTATGTGGTGTTTTGGCTGGGTCGTCCCTACCTGCCAATCGCTTATGTATTGTGCTACTAAGCCTTTAGCTATACAGAATGGGTGTATCATCCCTTTCTCTATTTTAATCATAGGTGGAACGGTTCCTTCTGTACTTAGGGGCACTGGACAAAGTTTACTGTCGGCAGCATATTTTTCATCACCTACTGCCATTTTCATAACACATTGTGTATAGCATTCTGCTTGGTCTGGGTTATGTTGGGGGCTCCTATAACAGTTGTTGATATCAGGTAGGGGTTTAGCCTGAGGTATTACACCTTTCCGGTGACAGGCTATGCAAGGCTTTTCACTGATCTGCCTAGCCGAAAATTTCAACCATTGGTAAAATAAATTGGTCTTCAACCCTTGTGTGCGGGCTAGGTCTGTACTGGGATCCCATCTCCCTAAGTGACTGCTTGTTTCTAGGCTTCTAATTGTCCTCTTTTTCCTTGGTTTGATTTTTACCCATTTTGTGGCTTCATGTACTGTAACAGTTACGTCTTGCTTGGTTTCCCTGCATCCTCTTTTATCACAAATTACCTCTATGTTGAGTGTTCCCTCCTCTTCACATTTGATGCTAATGGCTTCGCCTAATATGTAATCCCCCAGCTTTCCCTGTATTCCTATGTTCTTGTAGGCTTTTGATTTAATGTATACCAAATTATATGTTTTTCCTGTGTTTAGAATGCCTTGTTTAGCTGCTATTGCGGCCATGGCCACGGCACAGTCCGTTGTATGTTTTGGATGTCTATTTTCTCCCATACTGACCACCAGTAGTATTGTCAATCCCTTGAATAATTCCTTAATCATTGCTCTGATGACTGTTGAGATGTGCTACTAGATGTGCTACTAAGTGAGCCGTCACTAGATGAGCTGTCACTAGGGATGTGTGGTGTATCTGTGCTTTGTCTGGGTTGTACTTCCTGCGGTTCTTCTGTCGGTAAATCTACTGAGTTGCTGTCCGAGTCTGATGTCTCCTGTGGCCTGTCTATCTGTCGGTCTGTATTTCTGTCTGTCTGTTGGCCTGCGTCTCCAGTTGTTTCTGAGTCTGCATCTGAGTCTGTCACTGCTCTATCTGGCAGGGATCCACTACTCTCTGAAGCTGTGCGTCGTCTTTGTTCAATCAGTCTCTGTGAGCGCCTTGGCCGGTGTTCGCCTGGCTGCAGGGAGGCGTGGCCTTCCCTCGGTGCTTCTTCTGGCTGCAGGGAGGCGTGGCCGTCCCTCGGTGCTGCTGTAGGGTCTCTGGCTTCTCCTGCTTCCCCCCTTGGCCCGGCGGCTCTGCCAAGACGAGCTTGCCGAGGCCGCAGGGGCGCTGGGCCACCAACCCTACAGCAGTGGTTTAAATGAAACCAAGTGTCCTTACCGTCTACTTTGACTGCTGTACGTGAGGCAAGAATAACTTTGAAAGGACCTTCTCGGCGGGGCCTGTCCCACTTCTTTTTGAACACCTTGACGTAAACCAGATCACCAGGCTGGATGCTCTGATTTTCAAGTGGAATCTCTGCTTCTCTGTCTTCTGTAGCACCTTTGACCTGCAAAAAGATAGTTTTGTGTATTTGGGTTAACTGTCTCAGATAATTATGCCATTCGTCTTGTAGCTGCTCCAGCGATGGTCCTTCGTAGGGTCCTCTCAGGTATGGAATAGGCATCGGCCGACCTGTAAGAGCTTCAAATGGTGTCAAATGGGTTAGTCGGTTAGTTTGTGAGCGCATTGACAATAAAGCAAGCGGCAACGCATCCAGCCAGGTTAGTTTGCCATTGCTGTCTGCTATGATTTTTGCTAGTTTGTTCTTTAAAATGCCATTAGCCCGTTCCACCGCCCCATTTGATTGGGGGTGATAAACACACCCAAACTTCTGTTTGATACCCAATTGTTTGAATGTTTCTTGTGTAACCTTGGCTACAAAAGCCCTACCGTTGTCAGATGAGATAGTATCTGGAATGCCAAATCTTGGAAAGACATCTCGGCACAAGAATTTGGCTACCGTTTTATGGTCTTGATTTGCAGAGGCTACTGCCTCAATCCATCGGCTGAATCTGCATATCACTACCAAAACATATCTCATTCGTTTAACTCGATTTTCAGCTCCCATGTCTATGAAATCCATCATAAGATGTCTGAATGGCCCATCAGGGACCGGAATGTGGGCTAAAGGGGCTGTGAATGATTTCCGGACATTGTACTGTGCACATACCTCACACTCATTCAACAAACGGTCCACTGTAGCTGCCATATATGGTGACCACCAGACAGCTTTTAGTTTGTTCATAATTTGGACTCGCGAACAATGATCGGGTCCGTGGGCCCAAATGATTGCATGTCGTAATAAATTGGTGGGTAACACAAAATGTCCATGACTACTGCGCCACAGCTTGTCCGCTGGCCCCTGACTGCGTGTCTCAATAGCGCCTCGTTTAACCCACATTCGTTTTTCTTCTCCACTGGCCCTACTTTGAGCCACTATCAGTGCGTCAAGTGAAACCAGTGGGGCACAATCTTGGATGGTTAGCAGGGGAAACATATTTTCTCCTTGTGCTCCTTTGCGCGCTGCGTCATCTGCTAGATTGTTACCTTGAGCTATGATGTTATTATTCTTTTGATGACCTGCACATTTAATGATGGCTACCTCAGACGGTAATTGGAGAGCTTGTAACAGTTGGGAAATCGCTTCTCCATGAGTGACAGGGGTGCCATCTGCTCTCAGGAATCCCCTTTGTTTCCAAATGTTTGCATGTACATGACATACGCCATAAGCGTAGGCTGAGTCTGTGTAGATATTAACACGTTGATCTTTAGCTATCTGGCAAGCCATAGTTAAGGCTTTGATTTCTGCCAGTTGGGCTGAACAAGGCTGATCAATTCCTTGGGACTCCAGTAATTCAAAGGTCTCGCCATCCGTGTTTAGTTTAACAATCCCCATACCCGCATGCAATCCCGCGGCATCCCGAAAGCATGAGCCATCCACGAACAGGGTTAGATCTGCATCTATGGCGTGATTATACAAATGTTCTCTGGCTCTCAAAAATTTCTCTGTCTCTGCCACACAGTTATGTGGAGTACCATCTAACGGTGTGGTCAATTTGGTGGCGGGATTCACCGTGTGACAACGTTGTATTGTTATTTCTGGAGCGGACAACACAACTTCATATCCAGTGCGTCTAGCTTGTGTTAAGACAAAACGTTGACTGGTTAGCAGGGCATGTAACTGATGCGACGTGTAACGTTACTGCATGTCCCATGATTATGGATGATGCTTTTTGAAATGCAAAGGCAGCTGCTGCTAGACCCTGATAGCATGGTGGCAATCCTGTTTCAATGTTGTCAAGCTTTGTACTATAATAGGCCAATGGTTGTTTTCCTTCATTTGTTTCCTGCATTAGTACAGCACAAGCATAACCAGCTTTTTCAGTAACATACAAATGGAAAGGTTTCCCATAATCTGGGTTACCTAACGCGGGAGCAGATTGCATGTCTGTTTTTAGGGCCTCAAAAGCTCCCGTTGCCTGATCTGTCCAGACGAGGAGAGCTGCATTGCTTGTTTGCCCCACTGCTCTAATCATGGCACGCAAAGGTGCAGTTTTTATAGCATAATCACAAATCCACGGCCGACTGTACCCTGCCATCCCAAGGAATGAAAGCATCTGTCCCACTGTTTGGGGTTTGGGAGCCTTGATTATAGCCTCCACTTGGCTTGGGGCTATACATCGCGTGGTCCCACACAACTGTCTTCCCAAGTATTCTACTTGTTGTTTGCAGAACTGCAATTTGTCCTTACTTACTTTATGACCTCCATCTGCCAATGCATGCAATACAATTAATGAATCTTTTTCACACTGTTCTTGAGTCTCTGATGCAATAAGGAGATCATCCATATATTGCACCAATGTACTGGGTATGTCAAGGTGTTGTAAATCTTCAGCCAGGACTTTGTTAAAGATGGCTGGGGACAGGTTCAGTCCCTGAGGTAGCCGTGTATACGTTAGCTGTTGTCCCAGAAATGTGAATGCAAACAAATGTTGTGAGTCTGGGTGCACAGGCACACTGAAATAGGCTGAACACAGATCTATTACTGTGTACCATTTTGCTCCAGCAGGGATGCTTGATAGTATAGTATGCGGATCAGGTACTATAGGTGCATCCATTTCTATTATTGCATTGATAGGACGCAGATCATGTACCAGCCGATACTCTTTGGTATTGTTTTTAGGGATAGGATAGATAGGAGTATTGCATGGGCTTGCAGTTTTTATTAAAACTCCAGCTGCCATTAGTCCCTTGATTACTGGTTTTATGCCTTCAATAGCCTGAGGTTTTAATGGATACTGCCTTTGGTGAGGCAGTTTTGCTCCCGGTTTTACTTTTATTTTTACTGGTAAGGCTGTTTTTACTAGTCCTACATCCGTTTTGCTTTTGGACCACACCACTGGTGGTATTTGCTCTAACAATTTCTCTTGTTGGGCCGATAATACCATCTGTCCCTCTGGTCTAGGATTGAGCTCCACTTTTTGAGCTACAGCCTCATCATTTACTTTTAAATTAATTCGTATAAACTGCTGGTCTTTTGACAGATGTACTTGTGGACTTTCCATGTTTTGCCATTCTTCAACTTCTGAGGCTGTCTTTACCATTGGACCTAGGTCATGGGATTCATACTTTTCTGAGACTAAAAGGGTCACATGAGGCATGGCATTCGGCACTTGATACCATTGTTGTTCAGCTGAAGTTAGCTTGACAGAAGCTGCGGCCCCTTGGGGGCCTAAATAAATTTCTGTGGTGGTTATGTGAAACAGCCGTTGATTCATCAATGCATCCCAGCAGCATGCATAGTCAGTTTGTTCTTGTTTAGCATCGAACATCAGGGTGACATGTAAAGGTAAACTAGGTGTACATACTGCTTCATAGTGTTGTTCTGCCCAGGGCTTCCATTTTTCCCATTCCAGTTGAAGATTTGAATTTTCTGGTTGTAACTTCAGCCAGTATACCATGGGTTGCACAGGTCGGACCTTGTTTTCCATGTCCATAAGCACCATAATGTTGGCGAGTGCTTCGTCAGGAAAGTGTATTTGCAGTCCTTGATGGGTACACACTATCTGGGTTTGTAGCTTACATAAAATGTCTCTTCCCAGCAAATTCACAGGTGTATTTTGTGAGTATAACAGGGGTGCTTCAATTGTTTTTCCTGCAATCGTTACAGGAAGTGGGCGTGTAAAAGGTATTATTTGAGTTTTCCCAGAGAAGCCGATGGTCTTAATTACAGACCCAGAGAGGGGGAGATGAGCGCCCATTTTCCCTATGCAAGAGTATGTTGCCCCTGTATCCACCATGAAAGGGAAATCTCTGTTTTGTATATTAACAGTGACGGTTGGCTCTTCCTTAGGTATCATCGAAATAGCCAATGCCACCGTTTCCCCCTCTGTCTTCTCTAGGCCTCCCTATTGCCAATAGGCAGAGGGTCCAACCCAAGGTCGGGCCGGACAATTTCTCATTCGATGTCCAGGTTGTCCACAGCTCCAACACTCATTAGAGGGTTGATCCCCTATTGGGGGTGTTGGTCCCATAGGCGGTCCCGCTTGACTGTTCCTGGGAGCTGAGTTTTGGAATCTGCTTCCAAATGAAGGTTGGCGAGATCCTCTTCACCACCCTCCTCTTTGACCTTGAAAGTTCCGTGACTCTCCTCTCCACCCATGACTGTAGGTGGGTCCATTTCCGGGTGTGCCAGTGCTATGGTAGTGATAGTGATGCTCCACTGGTGCTGAGACTTCTCCTGTAGGAGTGCTTCCTGCTGCTCCTCGGGGGCTCTGTGTGGCTGTTACCACAGGTGCCTGTATGGTGGCAGCAGTGTTTGCCGTAGGGCCTAGGCTTGCCGACTCAGAAGGAACAGGGGTCATCATTGGTGCCTGGGTCTTTGTTTTTTCTTTCTTGACTTTGGTTAGCTCTCCCAACTGCATCTGCACCAATTTTTTCGTCAGGGATTTTGCTGCATCTTCTTCTTTTTGTTTTTCTTTCTTGTAGATTTCAAGATGGTGACAAATATGCTCAGAGTATAAAGCCCAATTCATTTTTGATAGTCCCACGACTCCATCTAGGGCTTTCTGAACCTCATCTGGTAGAGCCTTTTTTTACAGTTATTTTAAACAGGATTTCTGTTGCTGGAGAATGGTTCCATGCATTTCCTGTTTCCTCCGCCCATCTCTTCTGGAATCGGTGCAGGAACTTCTTTGGGCACTCTTCAGGTATCCACTCCTCATCATCCAATTTAGAGGGATCCAAGACCTCAGGGTACTTTCTTCTCAGTCCTTCCCACATGGAGTTTCTATAGCGATTAAAGGGGACTTCATCATGTTGATTTGTGCCCATCATCTGTGTTAGTCCAACCTTTCCTGCTAATTCTTCAGTGTCATGTTTTCCCATGACATGCATTAGCAAGGCTTTTATGTCACCTAAAGACAAGGTTACCCCTGCAGTGCCTTCTTCTAAGGCAGTTATCCATCTCCCAGCTCCTTGGGTGATGTCTGGCAGCCTGTTGGCCAGCCCCACCATGTCTGTCCAGCTCCATGGGGTATACACATGATGACCATTTCTAACCACCAATGGGCATATGAGGTCTTCGTCCTCCTCTTCTTCTGTGCGGACTCCATACTGTCTTCCAGATCGAGTGCGACTGACTGGTTCCAGGCAGTCCATCCAGTCGGTTATATTCTGTTCTAAAGCCGCTATGTCTATGGCTACACATTGTTGTCTTTGCCTGAGTCGGGCCTCTTTTGCAGTCTCAATGATGATCTCACCAGAAATTTTTCGGGTGGGTGGCTCTATAATGTGATTCCCTTGATTGGGCGTCGATTGTTGTAATATTCTTCTTTCCTCGGCGTCCCTATGTCTTTGTATTCTTTCCTTCGCTAGCCGAAGCTGCTCAGCTAGTTCTTCATTATCTCTTCTGGCCAGATCCAGTGTGTCACAGAAGCTCTTGTGCCACTCTTCGGAGCCTCTATAGCCTGTAAAGGTCCAGTCGGCTGACTTATGGTGGGAGGGGACGGTTTTCAGTGGACCTCGATGTGCAGGCGGAGCCTTCAGGTCTCTCTCTTTATCCTCGTCTGCCTCCGTGTCACTGTTATTTGTGGCCCCCCCTGCTGGTCGTGGTGTGCGACCACTTACTTTCGGACTTGGAGACCTTGTATGATCCATTTGACAGACTGAGGACCTGTCTCCTTGTGGCTCTCAAGCTTTTAGTGTCAGTGTGAATTTGCCCTCCACATCCATGCCTTGGTCCTCTTCACGAGTTCCTAATACAAATTGTCCAGCTATCTTCCCCATATCATGACGTTTATATGGGGGTGGCTCTGCTTCCCAGCTCGGTGCACTGGCTTTAGTCTCTTTGGATCTTTCCTCTGTCATTTTTTCTCTTTTCTGCTGTAGCCTCTGTGCTTCCTGCTTGAACAAGGCCAAAACTTCTTTTTCTTCAGTGAGTTTTTTGTTGTTTTTTACGTTCTTCTGCTGATCTTTAATTTCTTTTTTCTGTATTTCTACCGCAACTGCTTCACATCACCGGATCAAATGATCCCTCCAAAGGCCATTGCCTGCCCCCATGTGACCTTTTGTGCCACTTTCTCATACATTGGTTGGCCTTAGTGCGTTTTCCTGGATATTTTCTTAGTACTAAGTCTAGCGGGGTACTTTCCCGACCTTGACCTTGAGAGTTACCCATGTAACCCTGACAAACGCTATGTGAGGTGTTTCTATGGTGTTCTGGTAGTCCCTCAGGGGCTGTCCTGATCCAGACCAATAACTTGCTGGCTGTAACACCTGTTTTGTATTTTAAACCCTTAAAAGGATTAAATTTCCAACTGTTATGCCCGTCTGATTTTTCTTTAACTAAATACGAAAATTTACCTGTTTCCCACCGAACCTTCCTTGGGACCACAGTCAGAGTCAACCTAGGAAACAGTTCTTCACCTGGATCGGTTGGCAGTGTTATTAAATGATTTAATGGTATGCTAAGTTCTTTATTAGGGTCAGCACAAAGCAGCTCCAGCCACGGGGTTAAACCCTGATGCCACAGACGTCTTATCAGCAGCTCCCAATTAATTAGAGGGAATTGTTCTTTCTTTTGCTTCAGATTGATTACCTTAGTAATCTGCCATAATTTCTGATTGATCTCTTGTTCGTCCTGCCAATGTTCTGCTCCTACCCTGTCAAAATAGGTCCTTTCCAGCCAAAAATGTGTCCTGATTCCCTGGGTTTCGATGTCTCCATCAGTCAAGTAATGTTCTGGGAGTATTATTTCATCATCACTTAAGTCTCCCATCAATGACTGTCCCAAGCATTGATCAGTCTGTCAGCTTTTTCACTATAATCTAAGCTTTATCTCTTTTGATTTATAACCAATTTTATTTATTTAATCCTCTTACAACCCTAACACTTCCTAATGTCTTTGCTCCCGACTTTCTATTTTCCTTCTAATTTTTTTTTAACTTTCTGCTTCTAGTCTTTTTCTGCTATATTTGTTTATTAGTTTTCTCTCTTTGAAATAATATATTTACATAGCACTCTTCTCCTGTCTTTTTCTTCACTGTCTCTGTTTCACACTTTCCTCTCTGCCTGTCATGCACCTCCCAAGTCCTCCTGTTGGGTCTAAATACCTCCCCCTCGTACTCTTTCACATTAATCTTGTATGTCAGCCAGCTTGCAAGCCCTCACAGCTTTCTGCTTGCACCTCCCCGCTTACTCTCCACTCTCCCACACACAATTTTCAACAGCTTTATACACAAAAATTATTAAAAACAACTTTCTATATATCTCTATCTAGACTTCTGCCACTTTTCACTCCGCGGCTTTAAACAACCTTTTTATTCACTTAACACCAATGTGTTCTGTTTAAGCATGTATCTCTTCTTCACGTTAGACAGCTTCTCCGGCGCTGTCAGCAACTTCATATATTACTTTTTTACAAGCCCTCTTTGAGCGTACAATATTTCATTTACTTCTACGCCTTACCGCGCCTCGCGTGCGTATCCTGTGCTTAATATATTATTTTTCACCAGCTCCTTTCTGAGCATACAATATTTCATTTACTTCTACGCCTTACCGCACCTCGCGTGCGTATCCTGTGCTTACTATATTATTTTCACAAGCTCCTTTCTGAGCATACAATATTTCATTTATTTCTACGCCTTACCGCGCCTCGCGTGCGTATCCTGTGCTTACTATATTATTTTCACAAGCTCCTTTCTGAGCATACAATATTTCATTTATTTCTACGCCTTACCGCGCCTCGCGTGCGTATCCTGTGCCTTTCTGCACTTTCTTCTACCTTTTTTTTTTCACTTACTGAGCTCCTCGTGAGCTTAATGTGCCTTTGCACTGAAAATATTCTCTTTTTCTTTTCTTATAAAAAAACTCATATTACTGTGTACTTAATTACTTATTCTTCTCCCACGCCCCACAAGCGTGTATTTGGTGCCTTACTGCACTATTTTCTGCTTCATTAATTCTCATGTATTCTGCACTAACTCTCTATTTATTTTATTATTTTTTTATAGTTTTTCTCTTTTCTTAAAAAATGACGTCCTTTATTGAGCTCTTTTACTTACTGTCAGCTGTGCTTCTTTGCACTTTTCTCTTTAAATCTCTTTATCACGTACGGTATTTCTACTGCGCCCCCTCAGGCGCTTATCTTGTGCTTTCTCTGCACGTATTCTCTTGTTAAACTCTTTTTTCTCACTTATTTCACTTCAGTCTCTGTTAAACTCTTTAAATAACCTTGTATTACCTTGTATCTATTTGTCAGTATACTCCCCTAAATTAACCCCTACAGCGCATGCTATCAGCCGGCACGTTAGTAATGAATTTCAACACCAATTATTCCCCAAGCATCCAGGTTAGTTCTCCACGCACTCTTTCCGCACCAGAGTTCATGAACATTCCTGACCTTTCACTCACACAGACATTCTTTTTCCCGGGAACACACACACCTTCTGAGCATTTTATCTACAAGGCCTGATAATTTTCAATCTTATCTTTTTTAGTCTCTTATCAATTTTCTTAGTCCAGGTTCTTTTGGGTAAGAGGCAATTAAAAAATATCACCTGTCAACTTGGGCGGAAATCCCGACTCACTCCTCCAGATCGTGCAGAAATTATAAAAGGTTTCTGCTTACCTTTTAGTCGTGATCACTGTTATTTACGGTCTGGAGGGATGAGCTGGACTGCCCCAGGCTGCCGGAATGCCCCTGGACCCTCCTGAAGCTGGCTCGCCAAGTTCTGTCGCGGCTCGTCTTTAGTCTTCTCAGGATGTCGTCTTTTAGATAACATAAACTAATTGCAAGTGATATGCTAGAAAATGACACAACACTTTAGAATAATTCAGCCTTAAGCAAGATAAAATGCACAGAGTTTTTAAGTTTATTTAAGCCTTCGACACAAAGCTTAGACAAACTGAGTCCTCTAGAGAGACTGAATATGACAACCGCGCTCATCTATTTATTGGAGACCCGCGGGCATCGCTCCTCCTTCAACTTTTTTATTTATTTCATTCCTAAGACATGGTTTTCTATTGGAAGCGTCCTCTAGTGAACCCTAAGCAGGTGTTAGGCCATTATTTCAATGTGACAAACGCTCCCATTAAAACGTGAAGGATTTACAACTGATTTTTTTAAAAGACCTTCAGCCACAGGTGCAGCTGGCCTGAGGCCCCCTCCGCACGTGGCCTCAGCCACACGTGCAGCTGGCCTGAGGCCCCTGCACGTGGCCTGCGGGAAAGCACCTAAAAGGCCTTGGAAAGCCCCTGACAGACTGAATGACTAATAGAGCCCTTTTTTTTGGGTTGAACACCTGCTAGTTCAACCAGAGGACATACAGTTCGGATCAGGACACTTGATAGTTCATCACAGTTCAAATATGGACCTAAAAATTCTTCTACAGCGTCATGAAATGACATCACATTACTACGACATGTGCAAGCAGCAAAGCTGAGTTAAAAAATATCTGGCTTATTGGCAACTTCCACTCCCCAGTGTCTTGAAAAGACCGTCCTTTTGTGCCATATTATGTGCATGTGTGTTGCCCAGCCAATGCCTTTCATCACGACTGCAGCAGGAGTGTCTTTGGGAGAAACAACACATTGTTCTCAATTAATGCCAAATTTAAAGAGTTTAAACTAGACCATTCATAGACAGAAGAATGTACAGTTTGTCACTTTATAAATGAAAATGTCTAAACTTTGAACAGTATTTCTTTTTACTTTCTTCAACGCTGTCGTTTTTCCTTCAAATATATTCCTCAGCTGGGCCGGCCTTGGCAAAGCACATGCCCAATGACTGTTGAAATTGACATTACGAAGGGTGTCTGGCTGTGAAAACTATGTACAAACTCCAAAAAAAAAAAAAAAAAAACACAACCACCACACGGAGTAGAAGCAGGAACAAGATGAGATGTTTAACGATATCTATTATTACTTTTTCATTGGTGGCACCTGTGTTCTTCAGTGTTTCTGCTCCTAACAGCATTCTGCTTCTACACTTGATAACCACAATTACATCACAGCCTCCAACAACGTAGTTTAACAGCAGAGATGGTTACATCATATCCTCATTGCTGGTTAATGTCACCCTGTGGGTGAGAGGTTGAAAACAAAAAACAAGCACAACTCAGAGAAACGTTTTTGGGGGGGGGGTTGTATTGCAACATTAGAGATAAAGCACACACACACACACACACACACACACACACACACACACACACATATATATATATATATATATATATATATATATATATATATATATATATATATATATATATATATATATATATATATACCTCCATCCTGATGTTGACCAGATGCATTGATGTAAAACTACACTCTAAAAAACTAATTGCTGTCTCAAAACATGATGTAAAAATTTGCATAGATATTTTTAAGTTATTTCAGCTTAACTAGAGACATCTTGTGGCATTAACTCAGTTGAAAGTTAAAATAACTAAGTTGAAATAACTGGATCTGTAAACAGTTACATCAGTTTTTTCCCATTTGAGACAGCAGTTCCTTTTTGAGAGTGTATAAATCATTAATCAACCTCAGAAAATGAGATTTGAAAGGGTTTGTCCTCATGATACCACCTTTTGATTTGGTGACCGACAGAATAATAGACTTTATTGTTTTCAGTTATCATGTTGAGACACTCATGGGGATGGACTCGTTTATCGATCTATCTGTGCGCTCATTGCGTTTTAGAGGGTACATGCCCGGGCTTTGGAAAACCAGAGGAATAGTCCCTGTTTATGAACCAGAACTGTGAGAATCGTGTCTTTAAGAATGCAGATTCATATTTTTACCTTTGTGCGTACACAGAATATTCATTTTTCGATTGTGCGCGCAGATTTATGCATCCGGCCCCGGGAGTCAACAATGTGAGAAGCACTGGACACATTTATGGTGCTGACAAGGCTGATGGCAACTCACTCCAGCTGCCTCCACAGTGAATAGGAAACTAAATAAGGATGAGCAAAGGCGGTAGAAAATGGTGCAAGGACACTAGATGTGGACAAGATGAAGAGCTAGAGGGATATAGATAGATGACTAGATATTTACAGTGATATGTAAAGATGTAACATTGTGTGTATTGTTTCCATCTATACTTTCTCTCCTCTCTGCTCTTCCTTACCCACTCATTTTTTACCTTCCACCTCTCTCACCCATCCTCTGTCTAGTGCCTCCTTTTCTCTCTCAGTTTCATCTTCACTCCATCATTCCATCTCTTTTATTCTATCATTTTCCATCTCGGGCTCTCTCGCCATGCCTTGCACACTCCACCTCCATTCCATCTCTTTCTGTCTCTCCATAATCACTGCAGCATGTCTAATGGCTCAGCTCTTGGGGGAGGTGATGGTCTAGTGGTTAAGGCATTGGGCTTGAGACCAGAAAATCCTTGGTTCAAATCCCAGCCTGACTGAAAAATCACTAAGGGCCCTTGGGCAAGGTCTTTAATCCCCTATTGCTCCCGGTGTGTAGTGAGCGCCTTGTATGGCAGCACCCTCATATCGGGGTGAATGTGAGGCATTATTTGTAAAGTGCTTTGAGCATCTGATGCAGATGGAAAAGCTCTATATAAATGCAGTCCATTTACCATTTAGCTGTTTCTCTGCAGATCCACCGAGCAGAGGCCGTCCGCTAGGCGGCACCGGGGCGAACCCCTCACAGCCGCTGCCCGTATCAGAGAGCCGGCTCCATCCACACCTATCACTAACACATTGTGCACATGCATAGTGACAAAGGTGTTCATGCATGTGCATGTGCAGAAAGATGCAAGCTTGTGCACAAAGATGTGCCTGCACACTCATTCATACATGCATGAAAATACACACAATGCACAAAAATATGTGAAAACAAGTTTATTCACACCCAGCACGCGTCAACGATGGTTTGAAGCGACAGTGAGCTACGGAACAATGTGGATACCTAAAAAAGGAGAGAGCAGATAGTGGAGAAGCTCCTCGACTAATCTGCTGCAGGGGGAGAGGAGGCGTGAAGTGGGATAGGTAACATCAGGACAGGAGAGATAAAAGCAGGCTATACTGGTAAACAAAATAAATGGATGAAGGTAGTACAGTGGAAAGATCGGGGGTAAGAGTGACAGGAAGGGGAATAAAAATTAGAATGACAAAAGGAAAAAAGGCAATCAATCGGGGGGAGGTGTGACAATTTACTCTTGATTGTGAGAGCCGCAGAGGTCTTCCAGTTGTAAATCTGATGGCATAATTGTTGAGATAATGTAGACGAAGAGTGACAAAATGTGATTGGGTTTCTCAGCCAAGATGAATAAAAATTTACCATAACTGTTGATGTTTTATTTAAGAATACTTGGGGTAAAAAACTCACACTAACAGGCTAGAAGAACTGCAGCCTCAGTGGTGGCTGAGGCAAAACCTTGGGCATGGGAGGAGTTTGGAAAGACCATGGAAAATGACTTTTGGCCAGCCTCAAAGTGGTTTTGGCAAACTGTAAGGTAACTCAGGAAAGGGAGGCAGTTCTTAGCCCAGGCTGTGTTCAGCAAGGTAGGAGAGTAGTTAAACTGGACTAAGGATCTCATCAGGCAATGGAAAGAACACTTTGAGGATCTCAACCTTACTGACATCCCCTCCATCAAGGAGGCAGGAATGGAAGACTCGGGCAGATGTGGTGCCATCACCCTAGCGGAAGTCACCAAGGTAGTCAAAAAAACTCCTCGGTGGCAAGTAGCCGGGGGAGGAGGCTGCAGTCGCTAGATGTTGTTGAGCTGTCATGGTTGACACACTTATACAGTGTTGCATAGAAGTCAGGGACAGTACCTCTGGATTGTAGAGAAGCTTGAATCTTCGACTGGACTGGGTTGCTTGATGCAAGGACGTTTCGCTTCAAATCGCAGAAGCTTCCTCACTAAAATTCTTGCTCTGGTGGTTGAGGTGAGAAAGGTGAGACTAAGCAACCTTTACACAAAAGGCTATATCAGCACCGCAGAGAGGGCGCCAGTGGACCTCAGTCTGCAGTTCATCTCCACCTTAAAGACACTAACCACACGTTTGAGGACAAGGAAATTAAAATATTAGCCAGAGAGAAGAAATGGTTTGAGAGACTGGTCAAGGAGGCATTCTTTATGAAACGTTTGAAACCCAGCCTTAACCGGGGAGGGGGTCTGAGACACACTTTATCCCCTGTTTACAATGGGGTACTCAGGTCAAAGCAGTTTCAGTCTTTTGTTCATGGTAATGAGTCATTCACGTCATCAGCAGAGTCATCAAGGGAGCCATGAGGAGAGGGTCCGTCCCATCATTAGGAGGGACAGCTGCCCTGTCATTAGGAGGGTGCTAACTAGAGCACAATAGGTGCTAATTAGAGCTATTGTTTAGTCACTAGCCTATAGCAGTCTGCCTCTCTGTAGGAGGGATCTGGTTAGGTTTAAAACTCCAGCTTTTGTGACTTCTTGATTATTCTTCTCTACAAGAGTCAAGACAGAAATCAGACCACCAGAGCAAGAATTTTAGCTGAGGAAGCTTCTGCGATTTGAAGCGAAACGTCCTCGCGTCAAGCAACCCAGTCCAGTCGAAGATTCAAGTTTCTCTACAACCCCTGGCAATAATTATGGAATCACCGGACTCGGAGGATGTTCATTCAGTTGTTTAATTTTGTAGAAAAAAAAGCAGATCACAGACATGACACAAAACTAAAGTCATTTCAAATGGCAGCTTTCTGGCTTTAAGAAACACTATAAGAAATCAGGAAAAATAATTGTGGCAGTCAGTAACGGTTACTTTTTTAGACCAAGCAGAGGGAAAAAAATATGGAATCACTCAATTCTGAAGAATAAATTATGGAATCACCCTGTAAATGTTCATCCCCAAAACTAACACCTGCATCAAATCAGATCTGCTCGTTAGTCTGCATCTAAAAAGGAGTGATCACACCTTGGAGAGCTGTTGCACCAAGTGGACTGACATGAATCATGGCTCCAACACAAGAGATGTCAATTGAAACAAAGGAGAGGATTATCAAACTCTTAAAAGAGGGTAAATCATCACACAATGTTGCAAAAGATGTTGGTTGTTCACAGTCAGCTGTGTCTAAACTCTGGACCAAATACAAACAACATGGGAAGGTTGTTAAAGGCAAACATACTGGTAGGCCACGAAGACATCAAAGCGTCAAGACAGAAAACCTAAAGCAATATGTCTCAAAAATCGAAAATGCACAACAAAACAAATGAGGAATGAATGGGAGGAAACTGGAGTCAACGTCTGTGACCGAACTGTAAGAAACCGCCTAAAGGAAATGGGATTTACATACAGAAAAGCTAAACAAAAGCCATCATTAACACCTAAACAGAAAAAACAAGGTTACAATGGGCTAAGGAAAAGCAATCGTGGACTGTGGATGACTGGATGAAAGTCATATTCAGTGATGAATCTCGAATCTGCATTGGGCAAGGTGATGATGCTGGAACTTTTGTTTGGTGCCGTTCCAATGAGATTTATAAAGATGACTGCCTGAAGAGAACATGTAAATTTCCACAGTCATTGATGATATGGGGCTGCATGTCAGGTAAAGGCACTGGGGAGATGACTGTCATTACATCATCAATAAATGCACAAGTTTACGTTGATATTTTGGACACTTTTCTTATCCCATCAATTGAAAGGAAGTTTGGGGATGATGAAATCATTTTTCAAGATGATAATGCATCTTGCCATAGAGCAAAAACTGTGAAAACATTCCTTGCAAAAAGACACATAGGGTCAATGTCATGGCCTGCAAACAGTCCGGATCTTAATCCAATTGAAAATCTTTGTTGGAAGTTGAAGAAAATGGTCCATGACAAGGCTCCAACCTGCAAAGCTGATCTGGCAACAGCAATCAGAGAAAGTTGGAGCCAGATTGATGAAGAGTACTGTTTGTCACTCATTAAGTCCATGCCTCAGAGACTGCAAGCTGTTATAAAAGCCAGAGGTGGTGGAAACAAAATACTAGTGATGTATTGGAACGTTCTTTTGTTTTTCATGATTCCATAATTTTTTCCTCATAACTGAGTGATTCCATGTTTTTTTCCTCTGCTAAGTCTAAAAAAGTAACCGTTACTGACTGCCACAATTTTTTTTCTTGATTTCTTATAGTGTTTCTTAAAGCCAGAAAGTTGCCATTTGAAATGACTTTAGTTTTGTGTCATGTCTGTGATCTTCTTTTTTTCTACAAAATTAAACAACTGAATGAACATCCTCTGAGGCCGGTGACTCCATAATTTTTGCCAGGGGTTGTACTATGGAAACCACCTGGACAACTGAGAGCCTACACAGAAATACCTCTGGATTGGCAAATTGGGGGGACCGGAGAGTGTGTTCCAATTACAGAGGAATTACATTTCTCAGTTTCCCTGGGAAAGCCTGTGCCAGGGTACTAGAGAGGACACTTAGGCCTTTATACATATTCAGGAGGAGCAATGCGGGTTCCATCCTGGTAGTGGAATGTTTGACCAGCTCCTTACCCTCGGAAAGATACAGACATGGGGTCAAATACTTTGCATTATATTTAAATACAAATACAAATACTTTAGATTTTTGAATTCCAAATACAAATACAAATACTTAGTACTTTTTCAAATACAAATACAAATACTTTATATTTTGAGTATTTCAAATACAAATACTTTCTATGAACTATAAACAACAAATCAACACAAAAACTGATAAACTGGTGACAATTTATTGTGAAAATAGCATGACCAAATACTATTGATAAGTAATGGATTGAATGTTTTATCACAAATTCACTATTATAATATCACAGGCAATAATCAAACTATCACAATATATATTCTGTTTCCATCAATATTGCATCCTTTTGTATCCACCATATCACAAAACAATAATAAAATGTCATATCTGGTGTGTCACAACACGGTGTCACAGAGATTCCCAAGTTTGAAAAGTATTTGAAAAAGTATTTGTAAAAGTATTTGGAAATACTTGGGATCGGCGATGTATTTTAAATACAAATACAAATACTTTGAATTCAAAATCAGAAAATACAAATACTCTGAAAAATGTATTTAAGTATTTTCAAATACAAATACTTTTGTATTTGGCCCCATGTCTGGAAGGATATTAGAAGCATCTTGGGAGTATGATCAACCAATCTACATGTGTTTTGTGGACTTGGGAAAGGCATATGACCGGGGTCCCTTGAGGTATCCTGTGTGGGGCCCTGCTGGAGTATGAGGTACTGAATTCGCTGCAACGTGCAATCCGTCCACACCTATCACTAACTCTGTAGTATGACCAAAGTAACAGCTGTGTCCACATTCTCTGCATTATATCGGACCTGTTCCAGGTGAGCGTTGCACTCCACCAGAGCTGCCCTTTGTCAGCAGTCCTGTTTGTGATATTCATGGATGGGATTTCAAAGCACAGTCAGGGACCAGAGGGTATCCAGTTTGGTGACCTCAGAGTTGCATCTCTGCTTTTTGCGGATGATGTGGTTCTGTTGGCTTCATCAGTCAGTGCCTTCCGATGTGCACTGAGCAGGTTTGAGGCTGAGCTTGAAGTAATGAGAACCAGCACCTCCAAATCTGAGACTGATGCAGCACTTGATGTTACACTGATATGTGTATAATATATATCTAGGCTCACACCGACAGAGGTTCAAGTCTTTGTGTTCCTGGTGCTACCTGTCTTGCTGTGTATCTCAAGAAAAGTATGGCAAAAATTGTTTTCGCTCCACTATTATCCCAGTCGCAAAGGCCCATTGCCCTGATATCTGTAGTCATGAAGTCTTTTGAATGGCTGGTGTTGAGTCACCTGAAGGACATCGCAGGAGGATGCGGTCAACATGACACTGCATTACATCCTGTAGCACCTGGACTCTGCAGGTACATATGGAAGGATCCTTGGGGGGGGTGGGCGGTGATGGCGTTCAACATCATCATCCCCCACATTCTCCACAAAAAAAACCCCAACCTCTCTGGGCCAGCTCCCACCTGTCAGTGGATATCAAACTTCCTGACGGACAGGACACAGCAGGTGAGGCTGGGGAGCATCACATCCAGCACACGGACAGTCAGCACTGCTGCCCCTCAGAGGTGTGTGCTCTCCCCACTGCTCTTCTCCCTCTACACCAGGGGTGGGCAATGAGGGCCAAAACAGTGCAAATTTCCTTGCAGCCAATCACCTCAGCAGGTGGGTTTGCTGATGAGCTTCTGCCCTGAACATAAACACCTGAACATCAATGAAATCACCTGCAGTGTCTTGGCCCTTCATGGCACATAATTGCCCACCCCTGCTCTACACCGACTGCACCTCAGGGAGCCCCTCTGTTAAATTCCTGAAGTTTGCCGACAATGCCACCATCATTGGACTTTTCCAGGATGGTGATGAGGCTGCATACAGCCAGGAGGTGGAACAGTTGCTCCTCTGGTGCAGTCAGATCAACCTGGATCTGAACCTGCTCAAGACTGTGGAGATGATAGTGGACTTCAGGAGAAACCCACTATCTCTCCCCCTCCACCCCCTCCCTCAATTCCATCCTCAACTACACTGTGTCTACTGTGGAAGGTTTCCGGTTTCTGGGATCCACCATCTCTCGGGATCTGAAGTGGACCTCCCACATAGACTCCATCAGGATAAAGACACAGCAGAGGGTGTACTTCCTCAGACAGCTCAGGAAGTTCAACCTGCCCCAGGAACTGCTCATCATCTTTTATACATCCACCATCTGGTCTGTCCTGTGCATCTCCATCTCTGTTTGGTTTCCCTCTGTCTCCAGACATGACAGGCACAACGAACTGTCTGGTCTGCTGAAAAAAATCATTGGAGCCAGCCTGCCTGCCATCCAGGACTTACACCAGTCCAGGGCCAGAAAGCAAGCTGGTAACATCTCTGCAGACCACTCACACCCTGGACACACACTGTTTAAACTCTTCCCCTCTGGTCAACATTACAGAGCTCTTTACGTCAAAACAACCAGACACAGGAACAGTTTCTTTCCACAGACCACCTTACTGATGAACAATTTAACCTGCCAAAAAACTCATTAATTCATATACCTCATGTACAGCTTAAATTCAGTGTTTTTCTTCATCCTTTGCACACATTCTTTTTTTTTCTTTTTTTGCACATTTATTTTATTCTCACATTTTTATTGTGAATTATTTAGTGTTTAGTGTATATTTATACATGCTTGTACGGGGAAGAGTACAATTCAAACTGGAGTCAAATTCCTTGTATTCTTGTAGATTCTTGGTGAATGAAGTCTATTCTGATTCTGATTCTGATTCTGAGGTCCAGCTGTGGATAGAGGTGTTTGGCGATATCTATGCAGGACATGTCCAAGTCTTCAGGGTCTCCTGCTGCTTCCCGTATTGGTTTGGGGTTGTCAGACTTGGATGTGAGGAGGCTCAATGTTTTTGTACTAGACCTTTTTTGTAGGATCTTTGGATACTGCTGGAATGACTTTGTGTCAAACAGTAACTTACGGAGGCTAAGATGAGGAGTATGACTTGTAGTGTGATGGAATGCCAGTTTCCACATTTTGGCCATTTAGAACATGTTTTTTTTTAACATTTGAAGTAGCAAGTGCTTCTGTGTTGAGGTCCAAAGCCATCTGGAAAAGGCCAAGGTGGGGATGGACCAGATGTTTACCCGGGTGGTTGCCATCCAGCACACAGGGCAGTGACATAGTGTGATGGATGCAGTGACATGCTGCATACTCCTACACATGACCTGATTCAGCTGTGGGTTTTGGGAAATGGCTTAGTGTTACAAGTATGTAAATGGGGTATTCTGTGTCCTTTTAATACTGCTGATAAATCAAGGTCCTCAAATGAGTGTGAATTATACATATTTTCCATGCATATGTGTTCATGTGTTTAAAGCAGCATGAATGTTTAAAATTCTAAATGAACTCTGACTATATTTATAACTTAATATGTTCGATGTCACTGACATTAATGAGCGAAGCTCTTCACAATCTGTGTATACGAGGTCTCTTAGATAATAAACCGACCCTTTTATTTTTTTTTTTAACTATATGGATTTGAATGACATGCGATTACACCAATCATGCTTGAACCCTCGTGCGCATGCGTGAGTTTTTTCACGCGTGTCGGTGACGTCATTTCCCTGTGGGCAGGCCTTGAGTGAGATGTGGTCCCGCCCTCTCGGCTGAATTCCTTTGTTTCACACGCTGCTCGAGACGGCGCGCGTTGCTTTATCAAAATTTTTTCTGGACCTGTGAGGAATATCCGAGTGGACACTATTCGAGAAATTAAGATGGTTTTCTGTGAAAAGTTTAACGGCTGATGAGAGATTATGGGGTGTTTCTGTCTGTGTAAGGACTTCCCACGGAGCGGGACGTCCTGCAGCGCTTCCAGGCGCTGTCGTCGGCCTGTTTCGAGCTTAAAACATCCTAATTTAAGGCTTAATTCACCCAGGACATCGTGAGAGAACAGAGAAGATTCAGAAGAGGCCGGCATGAGGAATTTATGCGGACATTCCACTGTTTAAGGACATTTTTTTAATGAAAGACGTACACGCAAATTCGCCGAGTCGTTTCCGTGACGACTCGGCAAATCTGTGTGCGCCGCGACAGGAAAAACACCTCCGTGTTGAAAACCATTTGTAGAATTCAGGCTTTTAATGGCTTTCAACAAGTGAGTAACTGAGAAATTGTTTAACAGCTTGGGCATGTTCCAACTTGCCCGTTAAGATTTCCAACGGAGGTGTTTTTCCTGCCGCGACCCCCCGCGGTCGGGTCCAGCCCGACATGCGACTCTGCCCGCACGTTCTTTCATTACAAAATGACCGTTAACAATGGAATGTCCGAATAAACTCCTCATGCCGACTTCTTCTGAAAGTTCTCTGTTCTCTGACGACTTACTGCGTCAACAGAGCCTGAAATGTGGAAGTTTTCAACTTGAAACGGCGAGACGCTGCCGCCTCGAAGCGCAGATCGCCGTCAGGCGCCGTGGACCGTCCTTAAAGCGACACTACCAGACCAAAATCTCTCATCAGCCGTTAAAATTTTTACCGAAAACCAGCTGAATTTATTGAATGGTGTCCACTCAGTTGTGCCTTACAGTTTTGAAAACATTTTTATCAAACAAAGCAACAGTCTCTGAGCCATTCCTAAACAATGAAAAAAATCGACGAGAGGGTGGACGACTCCTCACTCAAAGATTGCCCACAGGCGAATGACGTAACCGACAGGCGTGAAAAAACTCTCGCATGCCCACGAGGGTTCAAGCATGTCTGATGTAATCACACGTGATTCAAATCCATATGGTTTTTGAAAAAAATAATAAGGTCGGATACTTTTCTAATAGACCTCGTATATCACCAAACAATAATTTAAAATTGAATAATTGTTGCAGAACCTGAAATTAATGATGGGCTACTTCACAATTGTCATTACTATTCTTTTTTTTTTTTTACAACAATATTGTAATAATGTAAAGAAAGAAGTTTGTGCCATTTCCTGTTTGTGGCTACATCTACCATTGAGCGAGTTCGCGACTGCGACACAAAGTCAGGTTTTTATATTGTTTTATTTATTTATTCTGTAACTAAGTGTTGATGCACTGTACAAACAATAGCACAAATAATAGTGTTAATAATGTTTATGTCTTCCAAAGAGGACTGCACACTGTGAGCACAGCCACAACCACATGCTCACATTTGCACTAACCTCACAAGAACAACTACACACACAGGAACCACTTGATATGGAGCCCAGGATACGTCACAAAGTGTGTATCTCCTTCCTTCCTCTGTGTCCACTGTGTGGGAGTACAGGGGCGGGGCCTGCAGCAGAGACTGGGCCAGTTGTATGTGGCTCCAGTGTGTCCCTGCCAAACAGCACAGCCAATGGTAATGTGTTCACTGGGGCTGGGGGAGGGTGTTCTTACCCACACAGGAAAAGAAGAGCTGGCATGGAAGGTTCCCTGCTTCAAAAAAACCCCCAAAACAACAACAACAAAAAAACATTAAAAAAGGAAACGCATCATGAAATAACATGATAATTTCATATCACGAAATAACGTGATAAGTATCACATTATAACGTGATAAATATCACGTTATAACATGAAACTTTTCACGTAATTACATGATACTGAGACAAATATATATTAGGGCTTGGCAGCTCAGAGCTTCCGTATTGGACAGAGCACACAGCCTCGTTCTCATGTTTCCAAAATCCCGGAAGATCAAGGTCTATCAATGTGACGATCACGGTTGCTCATAGGTAATGTAGTTTGCAGTTTGATGACATAACACGCCAGACTTGTACCAGAAAATCAGAGCTACCAACCGCCCGGCATTGAGCGGGATTTACCCCTGTGTCCCGCGTCCAGCATGAATGTGTGGGGGACTCCGATTAGTCCCGCAGTTATGTGGTTCCGGGCATGCCCCTGGACCCCAGAGTTACGCTTCGCGCCGTTGGCGCTTGCAGCTACGTGTGGCGTGGGTGAACTGCACTAGTAATGTCAAATGTTGGCAGGTATGGAAATATAACCCCAATTCCAATGAAGTTGGGACGTTGTGTGAAATGTAAATAAAAACAGAATACAATGATTTGCAAATCCTCTTCAACCTATATTCACTTAAATACACCACAAAGACAAGATATTTAACGTTCAAATGTTTTTTGTTTTTGTGCAAATATTTGCTCATTTTGAAATGGATGCCTGCAACACGTTTCAAAAAAGCTGGGACAAAAGACAGGGAAAGCTGATGAATGCTCAAAGAACATCTGTGTGGAACATTCCACAGGTGAACAGGTTAATTGGAAACAGGTCATGATTGGATATATAAGGAGCATCCCCAAAAGGCTCAGCCGTTCACAAGCAAAAATGGGGCGAGGATCACCACTTTGTTTCTTTTTATTCACCTCTTTTTGCTCTGTATGCACCACTCTGCTTTTAATCATTGGTGATTGATCTCTGCTCTCTTCCACAGCATGTCTTTTTCCTGATTCTCTCCCCTCAGCCCCAACCAGTCCCAGCAGAAGACCACCCCTCCCTGAGCCTGGTTCTGCTGGAGGTTTCTTCCTGTTAAAAGGGAGTT
Source organism: Thalassophryne amazonica (assembly GCF_902500255.1). Taxonomy (NCBI): domain Eukaryota; kingdom Metazoa; phylum Chordata; class Actinopteri; order Batrachoidiformes; family Batrachoididae; genus Thalassophryne; species Thalassophryne amazonica. The sequence goes on from NC_047113.1 coordinate 64,301,835, forward strand.
TTTCCTTCCCACTGTCGCCAAGTGCTTGCTCATAGGGGGTCGTTTTGACCGTTGGGGTTTTTCTGTAATTATTGTATGGCTTTTGCCTTACAATATAAAGCGCCTTAGGGTGACTGTTTGTTGTGATTTGGCGCTATATAAATAAAATTGATTTGATTTGATTTGATTGTGAACAACTTTGTGAAAAAATAGTCAAACAGTTTAAGAACAATGTTTCTCAACGTTCAACTGCAAGAAATTTAATCATCTACAGTCCATAATATAATTAGAAGATTCAGAGAATCTGTAGAACTTTCTACACGTAAGCGGCAAGGCTGAAAACCAACATTGAATGCCCCTGACCTTCGATCCCTCAGGCGGCACCGCATTAAAAACCGACATCATTGTGTAAAGGATCTTACCACGAAATGGACAGACGCAAAGTGGAAAAGTGTGCTGTGGTCTGATGAGTCCACATTTCAAATTGTTTTTGGAAATCATGGATGTCGTGTCCTCCGGACAAAAGCGTAAAAAGACCATCCAGATTGTCACCAGTGCAAAGTTCACAAGCCAACATCTGTGATGGTATGGGGGTGTGTTAGTGCCCATGGCATGGACAACTTACACATCTGTGATGGCACCATCAATGCTGAAAGGTACATCCAGGTTTTGGAGCAACACATGCTGCCATCCAAGCAACGTCTTTTTCAGGGACGTCCCTTCTTATTTCAGCAAGACAATGCCAAGCCACATTCTGCACGTGTTACAACAGTGTGGCTTCGTAGTAAAAGAGTGCAGGTACTAGACTGGCCTGCCTGCAGTCCAGACCTGTCACCCATTGAAAATGTGTGGCGCATTATGAAGAACAAAATACGACAACGGAGACCCCGGACTGTTGAACAACTGAAGTTGTAAATCAAACAAGAATGGGAAAGAATTCCACCTACAAAGCGTCAACAATTAGTGTCCTCAATTCCCAAATGCTTATTGAGTGTTGTTAGAAGGAAAGGTGATGTAACACAGTGGTAAACATACCACTGTCCCAGCTTTTTTGAAACATGTTGCAGACATCCATTTCAAAATGAGCAAATATTTGCACAAAAACAATAAAGTTTATCAGTTTGAACATTAAATATCTTGTCTTTGTGGTGTATTCAATTGAATATAGGTTGAAGAGGATTTGCAAATCATTGTATTCTGTTTTTATTTACATATTACACAATGTCCCAACTTCATTGGAATTGGGTTTGTAACTTTAGCATTACCTTGGCACTTCTGCAAACCCTGCCACGTTCTTCTCTAGCCGCTGAAGTTACTGAGGCACCCATGTGCTGGATCAGGCCCCGATAAATATGAGAATAGCTAAAATGTCATAGCTGTTATTCCTTCGCAATGCAATTGATACACTTTGTCTTAGTTTCCTTAAGTAACCTTACAAGGATCCTCATAAGAGACCAAGTAGTATGGACATCCACTCATCACTTAGTCTCAGGTTAGCCTCCAAAGCTCACAACCATACAGTAAGACAGGAAGCACGAGGACCCGAAAGACTTCGACTTTTGTTCTCTTACATGTACTGTGAAGATGAGGTCAGCAAACCTTTCTTCACAAACCAATCCACCTAAGTCACTGGTCCACGCGGTCCTAACCAACGCCCAGTCCATGCGAACAATGAACACTGTTGAAGCCAGATTACATCTCTGACAAACCCCAGAATAAAGAAGAATAAATAAGTTATGTATAGGATAGGATGCCAATCCATCCCCAGGTTGTTGGAGTGCATCGCTATCGCTCCTTCAGATCCTTGAACCAATACAGAAAGCACATTACAACAAGTAGTATGCCTCATGATGAATCTTCACCAGCTCACCAAAGGATGCTTAAACATATGTATATAGTAATAGACTGATGTTACAAACTGACTGTGCATGCTCAGCAGTACGTAAATCTCTCACGACTAAAGTTGAAGTCCCACATATGCTATCAGCTAGTGGGGGGCAAAGCATTATTCCAAGATTGCAACAGTATAGTGTGAAGCGTGTTACCAACCAAAAAGATGTTATTGTTCTGATTGTCACATCTGGGTCACATTTAAGGGTCTTTGTCTACCCTTCCTTAGGCAAGTTACGAAAATTTGGCGCAATGTTATGTTATAGAGTGAGCCATATGCCCTTGGCGCATGCATGTCCGAGAACTGCTTACTTAACGCTTTGCACTGCACAGCATTCCATGCGGGGCAAATTCCAGAGTACTTATCGTGCACACAACAAACAACGCAACTACGGTCTTTTGGAAATGATCGGAAACTGAACCAGATACTCAGGTTAAAGGACAACATGGTACACTCACCTACGTGCCTAAGTTCTTGCTGTAAATATAGTTGAAAGGTCCCATTTTCCTTTGGGAGATGTTACCGAGTGTAAGAGGCACCAGGATGTTCCATTGTGGGCTTTTACACAAATTGAAAATATTTATGTATTTTTATTGATTTGTTGTAGAATTTTATTATCCCTGATTGTTACTCAGTGAGTGACAACAATAAAAGACTTCTATTCACTCTGAGTGCCTCTCTAGTCTTGCAAAAGAATACTATTTTAAAAACTGCACGTCTATGCACACAAATACCTGCGGTGACACCATGTCGCCAGATGGCGGTAGTGAGCTCCAAGGCCATCCTAAGATGAAAGAAAGGAAAAAACAAACACTGTGAAACCACAAAACCAAGATGGCGGTGCAGGAGACAGCTTCTCAGCTGTCCATGGCTCTAAAAGTCCAAGAATACCCCACCCTGAAGGTAAACAGAAACACGGGCTGTCGGATATTAACAGCGAGTTTATTGCCTTGTTGTTCAAATACGCTGTGCGTTTGTCGATATTCAGAAAATGGGAATAATCGGGTGTATTAGCTGCTGAGACTAGCGAAGTTGGCAGGGAGGCTAAGGTTAGCTCGATTAGCTTCGGCAGTGAGTTAGCATGAAAAAACCCCGCAGAAACAACATTAAATTTGGTGCAGATTCATAAAGTGGAATCTTTTAAACGCCGATTAGGTGGCTGTCCGCTCGAATTGTTCGTTGCGAGAGCCTCCGATCTGCTGTTCAACCGCGAGCTTGGATAATTTATTTTATTATTTTCATAAATATTATTTTAATGTCAGTTCGAGTTGATTTGTTAAGGCTGTGAAGCTGGCCGTCGACTGTTGATTTTAACCTTTTCAGAGCACATCACAAACATGGTTGTTCATGATCCATCCACGGCGTCAAAGAAGCTAAACCGTGTGCATGTGTGATCGGCCTGCTGGTTCAGTTTGGTTCGGTTAATCACGTCAGAAAGAAGGCAGAACGGCAGCGTGGCCCGATCGTCACCGAGCTTTGTAATGGGTGTAAAGCGGTGTGCTGTCATGCGGAGAGCGCTGTGTCGTCAGCCTGTGTGCGCTCCAAAATGGCCAGGCGGAGGAATCGCATCCCGCTGGCGCACACACGCACGGTTCCTCCGTTGACACAACGTTACTGCGACGCCACCAAAGAGTAGCTGGAACTGGTGCGAGCTGCCCTGTCTGTCTGTGTGGCTGCATGTCCAGTCGTCGTCGTCGTCGTCGCTTGTCCTCAGCTGTGAGTATTCATGAGGCTGATGTTGTCGGTGACGGTGATTAATGTGCTGATTTTAATGTTTTTAAGTCGGTGTCTGCGCTCACGGAGCCTGGCTGTGGCGTGGGGATGCGTCTGTCTGCCTGTCTGCTAGCATGCTGCAGTAACAGTGATGGTACATGATGATGGGCACCATTTTAAGGCAGGAGTGATGCTAAAAGTGGCATCAGATGGAGGTGAACAATGCTGCTCCATCCAGCAATACAGTGGTGTTATATAACAGAGGTACCTATATTGGATGAATTTTGTAGGTGGGGAAATTTTTCGAGGCTATACATACCGGTAATCAGATCAGTATATAGTTTCACACAAGTCGGGATACACCTCATGATTGTGGACATCATTTAATTTGGGTTGTTTCTTAAAATGTAGTAATGCTTAACAACCATGTTGTGATATGTTGTTCTGTTGAGCCCTATTTGCTCCAAAGAGCCAAGTAGGTGTAGTACTAGGCCAGTTGGTGCTGATGTTTATCTCCAAATTCCATAATGGGAAGCTGATGAGATGGGTGGCCAGCCTGACACAGGTTACTTCCCGAGTCAAGGCCCATTTACAGCTTGGAGGACAGAGACAATGCAGATCATGACACAGACAGGTAGCATGAGTGGGTAGTTCTATGTTTTGACAGGTCTAGCTCCTTATCTACTATTCTAAATGCTCTATGCAGGTAGCTACACAGGCTCAGTGATATCTCGTGATGTAAAATGGTTGTGCTAAGTAGCACTTGTGGTAATTAGTCATTTATATACCCACCCTGTTGTCACCCTGTGTCACAAATAGCCTATATATTACATCTTCTCACATCAGGTCTGATACCATGTGCTAGTTCAAAACAAGTAAAGGAACTTTAATTAATTTTCTACTTGTTTCTTGTTGATTACTTTCATTTAAGACAATTTTCCCCCCCAATATCACATGTTGGAGATTAAAAAAAAAAATCTCAGACAGCAAATGCATAAATTTGATTTAAAAAAAAAAAAGTAATTGATCTATGGAAGGATGAGATATTTTTTCCACATGCTGCTTCTGTATAACATCACAATGGATGGAAAATAAACAATCAAAATGTGCTTTTGTCTGTACTGGTTATGAATGTATAACTAACCATTCATGTATTATAATCATTTACAGCATTGTGTACAGTTTTTCCAATCACAGCCACAGAATCCTATAACTCCTTCTGAGTTGTTTCTTTTAGTGGCTTCTCGCACTAGTCTCCTTCATATATGTCCAGTCTGTTGTTCACATTTTGTAATTATTAAGAAAAAAGAAAAGAAAAATTCACAATCCTAGCATCACATGCTTTTGGCACCTGCCCTCTTTGGCAAATTCTATGGGCAGAATATGGGCAAAAGTGCCCTCGATTCTTCCTTCCACCTTGGCCCTTGAAAAGCTGACTGGAACACTGCTTTAAGCTCAGTGTTGATTTTATTTAACTTTTACTTTAGTAGGTTTCTTAGAGGAATTTTCACTTTTACTTGTCATTTTTTTATATCAGTAATCGGACTTTTACTTGAGTATGGCTTTACAGTACTCTGCCCTCCCCTGGTATTGTTTTGCCTCTGTACAAATGCATGCAAATATGCAGTCACATTAGCTCAGATAGTAAAGTAAGCCCATTCAGCTGCTCCCTTGTTTTTTCATTATGCGTCGCCACAATTGAATTGACACAAGTTTTACGCCAGATGCCCTTCTTGATGTGACTCCACATTGCATGGAGAAATGCGGCACGGGTGGGATTTGAACCGGGAACTTTCCACACCGAAAGCAAGTGCACTAACCACTTGGCCACCAGAGCTAGTTTATTTTTATTTGTAAAAAGACTGTCAATTGTGGAGAACCAACTCTTCAAATAAATAATTACAAATAAGGCCATATGGTGAATTTAACTGGGATGATGAAGGTGCTAACATGAAACAGAAAATTAAGTTTGTTTCCCCCTGAAAGTATGGAAAAATCCTTAGTGTTGTTTATATTAAGATGTTCTTAGTCAGCAAAGATGCCCTTTAAAAATCATTAAACAGTGCACAAATCTACTTTATGCCTTTGAAAAATCTGTTCTATCTTTAAGTTAACAGTAGTTTAGTTGAGGTTAGCACACTATAAACACCCCTGACTATTACCACAAATATACTACCATTCTGTGGGAAACAGTTCTTTTGGCGTCTCTCTTTTTTGCTCAGGGTCACCAGCATGGGATACCCTTCCTGACTCAACTCCACATTACATGGATAACCTTGAATTCTCAGTCAGTTTTCATAAGCATCTGTGATGTCAAGATGTACTGAGCTGCAAACATTTTGCCATTGCTAACACTGTTTTGAGCATATTCTAAGGATGATATCCAGTGGCATTTTCTTTGCAGGTCCCCTATGAAACTCTGAACAAACGATTCAGAGCAGCTCAGAAGAACATCGACCGCGAGACCAGTCACGTGACGATGGTAGTTGCAGAGTTGGAGAAAACATTGAGCAGCTTCCCTGTGGTTGACTCCGTGGTGTCACTTCTAGATGGCGTTGTGGAAAAACTCAACGCCCTGAAGAGGAAGGTGAGAAACGAACATATAGAAGCAAACACTTTCAGGTCGCCATCCGTATGGTGTGTGTGTTCATGTTATGTCTGGAACAATGTGCTTGTGTCACGTGGCTCAGCATCAACCAGAATACAGAGCTGCCCTGTGTACTGGATAGCAGCCATCCAGTCAGACAACTGGTCCACCCCCACCTCTCAAAATTAGCCATCTAGCTGTAGTAGCAAGGTGAATTGTGAACGTCCCCTTGACTTTTTCCAGTTGCCGGGGTCCAGGCAACGTAGCTGATATTCCCTCACAATGCAAGTGGTACTCCTCTTCTGAGTCTCTCCAAGTAACTGCCCATTTGACACCACAGTGGTGCCAAAGATACTCCAAAGAGATGTGGTACCAAAGACATCTTGTCACTGCCTTAGGCCACTGTTGAATGTCACTGTCGAGATAAATAAATATCTCTGCAAGTTCCACATTTTGACCACATACAGATACCGTTGATGCCTAACTCCAGAGCATTAATGAATGCCTGGATCTTTGTCTTGATCCAGGACAATCAAAACCCTCCACTCAGATTCCTCACTCAACGTCTGAAGTGCTGCATTCAGGGTATGCACTGATTTGACAAAGAATTCCAAACCACTTATTAACATTTAGAATTTTGAAAAAAATACATTTATGAATTTATTCATGTTTGAAAACATTGCGATACATCTAAGAATCAAATTTGTCCCGCTCCCATTCAGATTCCAACATTGCTAGATTGGTCATTGAAAAAGTAGCTGCGTAACAACGGTACTAAGTAACAAATTTTCACTTTTGTCTTGTTCCTGGGTTAAAACCATAATTTCCCATTTCTTCACAACCATTCAAAAGAGAAAAGAGTGGTCCTGACCTCCAAACTTTGGTTTTGTGGTCAGGACAATGAAATTGCAAATTAAACAGTTTTCGCATTCACTGAGTGGTCACTACTAATTTCTGAAAAAGTTGTCCATTTATCAGAGTTGTGGTCATCATATTTTCTTTTTGTGATCATGTCAAAAGGGTTCAAACATCATTTCAAACATAATACAATATTGACAAAGCAATTATATTAATGAAAACCTTCCTCATTTGTACAGAGTGAGCAAGAACTTTCAAGAACAGGAGAGTAATTTACTGTGGTTTGAAGAATCTCCTTTGTTCATGAATATTTCACTCTTTAATCAAAGAAAATTAAACAGCCTAAACAACAGAGGGGAAAAGAGAGCAATGAAGTTTGCTGTTCCAAGAATATGGCGTGAAACCACTTACCACTCAACCAACTGCTACTTCTGCATGGTGGATCCTTCCAAATGCCGAAGTGGGAAGAATGCACCTGCTATTCCTTATCCTGACATTCCATCTTCCATTGCACCAGTGCCACATAGTGCTGAGCTTCCTGTACCTTCACCTCCAGAAAGAAAACAACCATCAGAAGAAGAAAGCACTGAATCAGAGGATGGGGAGAACAGTGAAGTGGACTGTGACATTACAGATACAGTTTGTGAGAGGAATCCTTACTTCCCAACTCAAGGAGATCTGAATGACCTCAGAGATTTTTGGACTAACAAAGTTAAATGCTGAGCTTTTGATCTCAAGGCTGAAGGAGTGGGACTTGTTGGATGAAAAGTGTGCAAGTAACGAGCCAAAGAAAACGTCACCAACTTTTCTCTAGCTTCTTTGCCAAGGAAGAGAGTTTGTTCTATTGTTGTGACATTTCAGGACTGTTCAATGCAGTTGGAATTGCATGTAATCAAATAAGTGGAGACTCTTCATTGATAGCTCATCCAGAAGCCTGAAGGCTGTGCTACGGCACAGTGCGAACAAGTATCCATCACTTCCTTTGGCTCATTCAGTGCATCTCAAGAAGGATTACAGTGTCAAATATCTGCTGGAAGCTTTGAACTATGATGAGTATGGATGGGAGGTCATTGGGGACTTCAAAATGGTGGCATTTTTGATGGGACTCCAGGGTGGTTTCACCAAGTTTTCCTGTTTTCTCTGCCTTTGGGACAGTAGAGACAGGGCAGCACATTATCACCGGAAGCAGTGGCCAGAAAGGACTGAATTCTCAGTTGGAAGCCGTAACATTAAACATGAGCCATTGGTGGATCCTCACAACGTTTTGTTCCCTCCTCTGCACATCAAACTGGGTCTCATGAAACCATTTGTCACAGCGCTTGACAAAGAGTCTGCAGCATTCAAGTATCTTCAAGACTTTTTCCCAAAGCTGTCGGAGGCAAAAGTGAAAGCTGGTGTTTTCATTTGACCGCAAGTCAAGAAAATCATAGAGTGCCCTGAAAAGAAAGTGACAGCAAAGGAACAGGAGGCATGGAAAAGTTTTGTTGATGTTGTCCATGGGTTTCTGGGCAACCACAAGGCTGACAATTATGTGGAACTGGTTGAGACTTTGGTGAGAAACTATGGCCAAATGGGGTGTAGGATGTCACTGAAGGTCCACATTCTGGATGCTCACCATGACAACTTCAAGGACAACATGGGGGTATACTCAGAAGATCATGGGGAGCGCTTCCACCAAGACATAATGGATTTTGAACACAGATATCAGGGATCTTACAATGAAAACATGATGGGGGACTAAATTTGGGGTCTGATAAGGAAAGTGATTCATTGCATATTCGCAAATCAAGGAAAACTGTTCATTTTTAATTTTGTAAAATTGTTTTCAAATGTTTGAAAATAAACCTTGCTGCAGTTATGTTCCGTATTTTAGTTTTATTGTGAAAAAGTCAGAAAATTGTGTTTTGAAGGGTTAAAATTGCTGTTCAGCCCAAAAAACAAAGTTTGCCATGAAAATCTGTTTTTTTTCTATTGTTTTGCAATAAATGTAGTTGGAAAAAGACACTTATCTGCCAGGAACAAAAATTGTTACACAGTATCACAGTGTGTTTGATATAAAAATGAAAGCTCATATTTTTACTCTTGTGCTTAAGTCCAATAATTAATTTGAATTTTGCGTGTGTGCGTGCGTGCGTGTGTGTGTGTGACATAGGCTGCCGAGTCTATCCAAGCAGAAGATGAGAGTGCCAAACTTTGTAAGCGTCGTATTGAGCACTTGAAGGAGCACAGTAGTGATCAGCCGGCTTCCGTCAACTTATGGAAGAAGAAGCGCATGGACCGTATGATGGTGGAGCATTTGCTGCGCTGCGGGTACTACAACACAGCCGTTAAGCTGGCCAGACAGAGTGGGATAGAGGTAATAGAGTCACAATGAAAGGAATTTACTTCTTTTGGAGTTACTTTTTTGTTTCTTCTTTTTTTAAGAATCACCATTTTGTAGTCAAGCCTTTTTTTAAGATATTAAAAAAGATGAAATAATCCTTTAATAGCCGATATGTCTACAAGTTGAGCTAACTTTAGTATTTAAAAAAATAGTTGTTTTGATATTTATTCACTCAAGCAAATCTGTATGATTGATATATGCGTACTGTATAAGCTCTGGTTTTAACGTGTTGTCATGGAAACTACAATATTGGGGTTCGTCAGTCTGTCACGTACAAATGCCATATTGGGAGAGGATAGTCTATAGTTTTGTGTCTCTTGTTTGACCTTCAAATCTACCTTGATTGTGGACATGTGATTTTTGATGGAAGGGGATAATGCATCTCACTTTTTATTTTGTCCTTGACCCACAGATGAAATGACCTTGATTTAGGACATCAAAATAGGTGTTACACTGAAAAACGGGGGGGGAAAAAAAAAAAATAAAAAAAAAAAAATATATATATATATATATATATATATATATATATATATATATATATACTTGAGATGTAGATCCTAAACCAAAAATAAGATTTTAAACCATTGTGAGGGAGTTTTTTGTTCATGGTAGATTTTTTTTTTTTTTGCAATTTGTATAAATTGATAGAAGTGGTATGATTTTTCTCAGCATTAGCGTGGGGGCCAGGAAGAGGGGGGCACCTACTGCAGTGCTTCTGGCCTGTTTGAGTTTTGTATAGGTTAAGCGGTTTCTCAGAATTGTCGATCTGTTATAAATTATTTTTTCTTCTTGTATGTGTGTTTGGTTCAAGCTGTTGTTGTTGTTTCACTTGGTGTTTGAAAGTACCATTTTTCAGTTTACTTGCAATTACGGAATCTGCTTGCTTATTGGTTGTGTGTTTAAGGTTGCTGGTTAAATATTGCTTTTCTTATTCTTTTAACACATTTTCACTGCTGTGTTTAAAGGATCTGGTCAACATAGAGATGTTCCTCACAGCTAAAGAGGTGGAGGAGTCTCTGGAGAGGCAGGAGACAGCCACTTGCTTGGCTTGGTGCCACGACAATAAGTCTCGCCTCCGCAAGATGAAGGTATTCAATTTGAGGAACAGTCAAGATTTCAGCTTTTTTCTTCAAACATGCATTTGTTTGGTAGATGGTTTTCTCCAAAGCAATTTATGATCATGCATATGCACCAAATTCAGGTGTTTCCACACAATGTGCTGACCTGAGCACCATGTTTGGTTTGGGGTTGATTGTCTTAGACAACAGTAATTGGGATTCCATCCCCTCATCTCTCAGTTAATAGACAGTTGGATCTATATTTATTGTAGTAGAACCTCCAGTATACATAAACAGAAAAATTCTAACATAAAAACCTTCTTTAGAAAGATAAACTTCTGTTTATGTTAAAATGTTAAAACCTGCTTGTTGCTGTTTTTGGTATAATATTGAAAGGCGGCTCTGCAGTTGTCTGCGCTTCCTTAGCTGATGAAGGGTGCAGTAAGAACAACGAGGTTTTTGTGAAACATGGGTGTCAACTTTTGTCTTTTTCTCTTTTTTTCAGAGTTGCCTTGAGTTTAGTCTGCGAATCCAAGAGTTCATTGAGCTCATCAGACAAAACAAACGCATGGACGCAGTCAGGTAGAACACTCACATTCTCGATTCGTGCAGCTAAGTCTTTCTCTTTACAGCCCTGTCAGAAAGTCTACCAGGGCTGTACTTTTTAAACAAGTGTTAGCATTATTTTAGTCACTGTGAACATACCCTCTATGTACTGTGTGTGAATGTCAGACACGCACGAAAGCACTTCAGCCAAGCAGAGGGCGGACAGTTGGATGAAGTTCGGCAGGTGATGGGTATGCTGGCCTTCCCATCAGATACACACATCTCCCCTTACAAGGTAACTTCTGTCATCTTTCATAAGCTTTGTCAATTTTAAGACAGAGGTACTCTGGGTTGTTTGAGGATAGCTGTGCTGTCATTAAATCTTTAAGCTAAAGGATTAAATTACTACATGGAAACTTGTGTTTACATGTATTGCATGCTGTATGTGATTTTTATGTGTACATCATTGATTCAAATTATCTTTATAACATTCTGGCCCTATTAATGATAACACCAAACAACACTGTTTGTAGTATAAATTGTGAAGATAGAAAGCACTCAGTTCCAGCTCCCACTACTCATGATACACAACTCCTCCTTCACTGGGAAGGTTTTTTTTTAATTATAATAATTGATATTCCATACCCTGTGGTTATCTTCAGGTTTAACATTGTGGGAACAGCAGTTCTTGGAATTAAGGGATGCTGTAGTTGTAAATTTTTCCATCAAAACAGTTGAGAAACCAAATGAAAATTTTGCCGTATCATCTCTCAGTAAGTGCTGGTCAGTATTTTTGTTTTTGTTTTTTTTGTTGCTTACATTTGGGTGGAGGGAAAGATTACAACTCCGGATAAAGCGGAAGAAAATGGATGGATGGATGGATTATTACATCTATTTTGTCATTTGATTTTTCTTTTTTAAATGGAACACAATGGAAATGTGTTTTTTACTTTCTTGTGTCATCCATGTATTTTTAATATATTTACAATTATATTATGTACTTACATTGATCTTACTAAACAAAATCATGCATGCATGCGTTTAAGCTACAGATGATCTACCGCCCCCTGCTGGAATGGCGTGTGAGTCCAGAATTTAATTATCAACATCCATTATTCAGTGTTGTTAGCTAATATCTGTAGTTTCTCCAAAAATATTAGTGCTATCAGCATTCCATTTTGGTGGCGTTCATCCTTAACCCAAAATACTATAAGTAAGTCCCTTCGGCTACTCCCTTGTTTTGCACTTGGGGCCGCCACAGCAAATCCATGGTGGAGCTGCATGTTGAATTGGCACAAGTTTTACGCCGGATGCACTTCCACATAACATACCAAACCAGTTTGTCCGGGATCAAAGTTATGCGCACACACGCAGAGCTTTGTGTCTTTTCTGCATTCTGGTGCAAGCAGGTGCTTTTATTTTTACACAGCCACAAACAGAGACAGTGGCTGAAGACATCAAACACACAACAGTTTTCACTCATGGTAACGGCAACATGACACTTAACTAAACTGACTAAATCAATTGAACTACATGAACACAGTAAATCAATAACACTGACAACACTGTTAAACTCACACGAACCACAATTACATTTAAAAACCCCAAACTCCCATGATGCACTGCAGCACAATGTCTATTGTTCACTAAAATTAGAAATTAGCTAATATCCCCAATTTCTCCAAAAATATTAGTCCTATCAACCTTCTCTTTTGGCAGCATTCATCCTTGGCCCAAGCATACCAAGCAGCAAATGTCAGCTCTCCCCAGTTTCTTCTTGATCGAAGCCATACACATGCACGCATGCATACATGCACACAGTGCCACTTGTCTATTATAATAGAAATTCTCCAGCAATTACATGATGGAAATACCATATCTCATGGCCATTCCAATTCATGGTAATTGTGACTTTAGATTTGTTGCCGCACAGGGAGCCTCTGGACAATTTTGTTGTTGTTGTTGTTGTTGTTGTTTTGTGTTGTCTTTACTGCTGAGCCATTGCATAATTGGAATATAGTATCTCGTGGTGAATTGATTTCATGGTAATTGTGATTTTATGCAATTGCATGATTGTGTAATGGAATTTGCATTGGTAACAGTAAAAATATAATGAATGCGGAGATGCAGACATTTGTATATGTCTGCAAAAGAATGTTCCATGCACAGATCTGTGCAAATGTGCCAGACATGATTGTCGATCGCGATCAACGTATTTGGCACCCCTGCACTAGACAGTTCTACTTATTATTTATCCTAGCTCTTGTTATTTTGGACTTGGGTTGTCTTTCTTTCACAGAAAGAGTTTGGGAGCTTTTGAAGTATTGAATAGTTTTTGCAAAAAAAAAAAAAAAAACAATTTGAGGCAAACTAATGTAACATCTGTTCCAGCTCTTTGTGCTCTGTGTAACAGGAACTGAAGTGAAAGGCTCTACTTTAAAGCTAACATTGTGGATAGTGCAGTGTGAAGTTTTTTGTTGTTGTTTTCTTCCTCTGAAATGCTGTTTATAAATGTTTATGCTCAGCTGTAAGTGAGCTCATGTTTTTGTTTTTCATAGTTGTGCATGTGACTAACATGAATTTACATATTTAACCTACATATTAATAAAACTAATCTCTATAATGGCGGTCCTAAAATTCCAAGCCAACTGAAGGATTTAAGATTATTTGTAACTTCATTTTCAGTTTGTAGTTCTTCTTTTTACAGATCATCCTTGCGGTTAAACTGGACCACAGCCTCGGCTGTTTCAGGGCACCAGGAAGCCATTAATCAGCTGATTCAAAACAAACCTCTATGATTGGTCAGTTATCCTGTGAACTGAAATCACTTGCTTTTGACTCTCAACAGACTTCAACAAAAGGTGCCTTGGTCTGTATAAAATTGTCATGAGGAGTTGGCCAGAGTGCGTTTTTGAAGTAACGCGTGTCACACACATTTGTCTAGTCTTCAGTGTATCGATATCTGTTGAGAAAGAGGCTTCACATCTGTTTTCTGTTCTTTATTTCTAAGAAATTGATTGGATGAAGGTTGTTTCCAGAGGTCTTCAGAAATAATCTCGTACTCTACCCCGATGAAGGACGTATTTGGTGCATAAACATCACAGTGTAGAACAGTTGTGCAACCTGTTAGTTGATTTGTTTTTGGTGGTCCGTGACTGTGCATTTTTATTGCATTCAGATTTCACCCATTCTCTGGTTTGATAATGGATTAATCTACATGTAAAAATCAACTTCAGTTACTGTTTCATCAGGATCTTTTGGACCCAGCGCGCTGGAAAATGCTCATCCAGCAATTCCGATATGACAACTACAGGCTGCACCAACTGGGAAACAACTCTGTCTTCACAATCACCCTGCAAGCTGGTCTGTCTGCCATCAAGACACCGTATCCTGCAATACCAGTAATTAGTCTGCAACTACAGAACAACTTTCCAATCAGTTAATCTTGTGATATTATTTTTTAATTTGGTTTGTTCTTTGGGTAAGTTGGCAATAAATAATCACCAGAATTTCTACCAGTAGTTTTTCAACATTTTATTAGATTTTTTTTTTATTATTATTATTAAAAATTTGTATTTTAGAAAAAAAAATGAAGTGGCAAAAATTAACACAGGGTCTATGAAAAATAAATTCTTGCACACAACTTTGCCTCTTGAGACACACACTTTTATTATGAAAAGTAGAAATGAAGGAACATTTCAAACTTGAGCTTTTAACCTAATGATACTATTCAACACAGAAGCTATCCTTTAAGCACTGCAGGTCTGCTAATGTGTTCTGCTGTTAATTAATGTTGTGACGCTCAAACTCATTCATCTATAAAAGCTTGCAATGACCTACAGCTGAGCATGGATAGAAAGCTACATTCTTCAAAGTTAGCCCCTCCCACAATGTCAGGAGATGGTAGTGGTGGTCGGGAGAGAGCTTCATTCTTCTTTATCATAGTGGTAAATCAGAAATAAAATATTTTCTCATTGTCTCACAGTTGACATACTGCCGAAAAACCCTGCAGGAACAATTTTGTGTCAGTGCAGCTGAAGCACTTTGCATGCTACAGCCTCTGCACTGGTGTGCACAAATAAGTGTAGTTCAGCTCCGCTCTCAGTCTGACAGATGCTTCAGTACACTGCAGGTGTGTTTTCAGGGGGATGCAGGAATGAGCCATTCTGTTGAACAGCTCTTGGAAAGTAAAGGTGCTGTAAGTTCCAGCACCGTTCAGAGTTGTTATTCCCAACTAGAAGTGAGATTTAGAAATGCATTACATGCAAATTGCCACATTTACTTCATAAATGCTTCATTTCATCCCTGGTAATTAGTGGTTTCATCTAACTAAAATATTATTTTAGTCACTGTGAAACAAAACTAAAATATATTAATATTTATGAAATACTCATGTATAATATTCCTTATTAAAAAAAGATGGACTTTTGTCCTTTTGTTGACTCTCAATATGCAGAAGTGAATCCGAAATACCACAAATATATTTACAGCTGATAAAGATAGTCATATCAGTTTGGATTAATGTTGATTGTAAGGGGGGGTTATAACAAGCTGCTTCAGGAAAATCTAGCATCTTTGGTGGTTCTGCAAAACTACACTACTGGTATAGTTTCCTACAGCTCATCTTTTTGCACTTTGAGTTAAACAGGATGCCTAATTATGGGACATGTTTTTACAAAATTTAGTTATTTATTGACTTTTTATTCAAGCAAATCAAAGACCAGACAGAATGAAAACACATAACTAATCATAAGATACAAAGGGTGTAGTTGAATGTGCAGTGATAAAGTGTAGGCTGCCTTTTCTTTTTGATGTGTGTGTGGGGGGGTTCCTTTGTGGTAATCCAGACTAGTGTCATAAATTGTCTCATTTCTTCACCTCATGTTATTGTGGCCCTTAATTTTGATGTATATTTCAGTCAGTGCTACAAGGAGGATGGTACTTCTAAGAACCCAGACTGTCCAGTGTGCAGTAAGTCTCTAAACAAGTTGGCCCAGCCGCTACCCATGGCCCACTGCGCCAACTCCAGACTAGTCTGTAAGATCTCTGGTGAGGTCATGAATGAAAACAATCCTCCAATGATGCTGCCCAATGGATACGTCTATGGTTACAATGTGAGTACATCTGAAGTTGCATGTTACAGTATTCTTGGTTTTCTTCACTCATTTTATGGTGTGTGTGCTGTAGGGTGGCCAGAAAATGTATAGGATTTTTTTTTTTTTTCTTCCAAATTTGATATCGCACACCCCCCCTATTTTGTGAGAATCATTGGTAAAGAACAATGCCTGTGAAATTTTAAGCCAATCCAATAAGTGGAAGTGGTCTCCGAGGCATTAAAGATCAGTATAATTCAGTAGGATTTGGCGCAAATGAAGTCTTTGTCAAAAACTATCACAAAAGGTCAGTTTTCATCGGGTCTGTAACATATCAAAGTGAAAAGTGACAAAGTTTTTTAATTCGGCACACAAAATATTCAAATAGAAAAAAATGAACAATTCCACAAACAAACACAGACAAAACTAGTGAGTCCGAAAGGGTGTGGGCTGAAGCAAAGCTTATTAGCGCCCACCCCTGCTAGTACAAGTCCAACAATTCTAATCAGTCATATTTACATAAATATAAATTCACTACTACATGTCGACACACAGACATACACATCAATATACTATTCACTTATATTTATATAGTACCAGATCACAAGAAAGTCAAATCAAGGCACTTTACGCCAGTAAGGACTAACCTTACCAACCAATTACAAACTGATGCAAAATCATCTCTCAAAAACTCAATGGCCTGTCAAATAAACTTCAAGAGATCCAGTCTCAAGTATAAGAGATTTGGAACAGTTCGGTAGGGGATCAGCCAGATCACACACATGCACAGGGTGAGAGCTCATGCTGACTTTCCATGGGAGTCCAACCTCCCAGCTGAAGTGCACCGTGTATCCTACCCATCTGAAGAGATCCATGCTTGATATTGCAACCACAGTCTTTTTTCATGAAGAAAGCACAGACATTCAGAGGTCACACACAACAAAGCAGTATGCAGGTATGGACATGAAAATCATATTTTATTTGATATCATACTTAATTATTGAACACTACTAAATTGCTCAATGCTTCAGAATGTTAAACGTGACGAGCAGCGACAACTGCTGTACCAGGTGGTTGAGCACCACTGAAACTGGTCCCAACAGACAGAGGGGCGTGCTGGGAACATTTTTCAGCCCGGGAGTTTTCAATCCAACCGGCCCACAAACCGCCAGCGCACAAGGAATAAGAAGAGTTCTGCTGTAGCATTTAAATTCAGCATTTATGTGCTGACTGACTGTAAAAATTGGGTGGCTTATAATAGAAAGTAAAAGTTAGTTAAAACAAGAATGGTATTGTTCACTCACCAGTGCACCACCTAAGGCTGGGCTTACACTGTGCAATTTTTGGCCCTTTTTCAGCCAATTTTTCACTCATGCGAGAATTTTTTGGATCGCGCCGAGTTTCAGGTTAATCATGCGTCCTGCATCGTGCCGTCTACATGGAGTAACCAGCTGTGTTTAACATCTCACGACCACCTCCTGATCGGTAATCATATGGTCGGATGAAAATCAAACCTGTTTGATATTTTGGTCGGCCGTCGTGGCTCGTGAGGGTTCCGCGCTGTTGAAGCAGCGCTACAAGCGTCTACGTGCTGATTATGTCTCGCACTGTGCATGTGCAAACACTGGAGAGAGCAAACAGTGATCTCATGTAAAGTCTTATGTTTTTTTTTTTTAATTTTTTTATTGCGTTCCCTCGCAATAACCTAATATATTAAAGTTCATGCCTATCAGCGCGCACAGTGAGTGGAATCAGGTGGGGGGAGACTGAACGTATATGTGCGCGCGCGCACACATACACACAGCAGACAACAACAGGATTTACGACAGATGAGCACAGCTGTAAGACTCTATATGAAATATAGTTTATTTATACAACAGTGTAAGTAGCAACACCTGTTATGAATGTTTATGCTTTCTTTTTTTTTTTACCGTCCTCTCGTGAATCATGTTGCTGCCTGCTGTGTGTGCGCGCACGCGTGCATATGCGTTCAGTCTCCTCCCACCTGATTTCACTCACTGTGCGCGCTGATAGGCATGAAATAAATTTTTTCAAAAAAAGAAAAAAAAAAACTTCTGTTACGTTTTGCTTCTGGAAACACGAGCGTGACGTGTGGTTTTTGAATGTACAATGTGAGCAGTCAGATCGCATCAGAGCATCGGGCCGTACAGTGGGAGAACATGAATCATGCGCTCTGAACTTTTAAACCCTGCTGTTTTGTCGCACAGTTTGAGCTGGAGCCAAGTACAACGATTGAAAATATCCTACAGTGTATGCCCGGCTTAAGTCAGTCAAGTCTGTAAGTAGCTGGAATAGGTGGTACTATACTACAAATGTTGATACGGCTGACATCCGGGTGCCTGGCCCTATTTACCATTTCCCTCTTCGCTCTGTCTTCTTGAAAAAATATCTTTGAGCTTTGCACACTTGGCAGCATCTTCCTCCAAAGCTTTTCATTTTCTTAATCTAGCTTTTTCAGCTCCACCTAGCTTTTTTCTGTACATCTTTTCACTCACGGGCCACTCCTCCTATACTTGCTAGTAGCGCAAGTCCCATCTGGGCGCACAGGGGTTGATTGGACTGAACTAACTGTAATGAATGCATAGGGGTGTTAAATGTGTAATGGTATGTCCCCCCTACCTTAGGCTTTGGAAAAGATAACAGCGTTGCAAAAGAAGCAGTCTTAGGTTATTTTCTTGTGAATTTTCGTGATTGTAAAACATTTATAACACTTAATGTCTTCTCTTTAAGATACAGCAGCCCAAGTGTCTTGCTGTGTAGCCTAACAGTGGTCATATATGTATGCATATATTAACACCCCCTCACAACGGCCCCAGGTTGGACCAGCCCACCGGAAAATCTCCCAACTCTCCCGATTACCCAGCACACGGTAGCCAACAGATGCTACAAAGCAACAACTCGTGAATTCAGTCTGTTACTGTTTGATTACTCATGCATGTCTGAACTAGAGACAATCCGAAACACCTCAGTTAACTGTTCTCATATTATGACTGCACGCTAAGAGTAACTTTAAATTGTTTGATTCTTTCAGCATTGAAACAGTTTTCCTATATTTTAGATATTAATGTACTACAAAAATGGCTCTTTCATGTTATTTTTTCAATAATAGTCTGATTTGTTACATTATTAATGTTGTCACCTATACTGGTTCAATAACTAATAGGCCATTGGTTCTACAGTTTAATGTTGAATAAAAGTTTAAGTGGAAATATTGTTTAAGTTTAATATTGTTTAAGTTTGAATAAAATGATTTTAAGTGGAACATATAATCGCCGTAATACTTGTGTAATAGTATTAACGAAAATGTATCTATTTGTAGAAAGTGATATAATTAAATCAATAAATGTTCATCATATTTTGGGTGTGATGCATTTTGTTCTTGATTATATTGACCAAAGGTTAAATTCAGTCAAATTGGAAAGGATAGAACTCTTTATGTAGTGTAATGACACTGGCGTTATTCTGGACGGGACTCGCTGAAATTTCTAATTTTGCAAAAAACAGTGGGGCCTTGGGAGACCACTGAGACATGATGGATTTTCATGAAATTTTAACATGTTTTCTTCACCATTTCTCCTAAAATGAAGGGTTGTGCGATTTGAAATTAAAAAAATAAAACATTTTTTTTTGGCCACCCTACTGTGCTGTATAAATCAAAAAAATGTTATTATAATGTTTATTCCCCCCTCTGTCTTGGTTTCCCATCCTCTTTTGGTCTCTTCTAGTCTCTTCTGTCTATTCGCCAAGATGACAAAGTGGTGTGTCCCAGAACCAAAGAAGTCTTCAACTTCTCTCAGGCTGAGAAGGTCTACATTATGTGATCGCTCATGTGGCCTCTTCAGATTAGCGACAGTGCTCTTCTACACCCCACACATACAAACAAACCTAACACATTCTACAATCTGGCCCCTCCCTGCACACGACTGGTTGAAGTTCACAACTTCCACAGTTCTTCTGGGCTAATCCGAGCCCCCGTTTCCAGACATTTTATTACACAGGACCTGGGGCCTTTTCTGTGGGTGTGGCTTGAACAAGTTGATGTGATCCATTTAAGCACATGAACTATCAACATGGTCATTATTTTACAAATGTTTGCACAGAAGATTAGAGGAAAAAAACATAGTTAGGTAGGTGTTTGGTTTTACTATAACAAATAAACATGTTGAGGTTATGTTGACCTTTTCTTTTGACTAGTGGTTATTTGTTTTGTTATTTGGGTAATGCGGAAGAACTGCATTAACTCAGTTTTGTCTAGTTAACCAATTTGCCAGACGCCATCTAAACCCCCCCACCCCAAACTAAACATGGCTGTCAAGTCACATGATAGACCATGGTCTTTGTAGGTTATTGGACGCGTCGGGTCGTCTTTGAACTACCTACCACTTTGCATGTTGTACCCCCTTTGACTGTGAAACTGGAGCCCAGTTTGACCTGAAACAGGCACCTTGTTAAATGTATATACTAGATAGGAATTTATCTCTTTTTCTTGTACAAGTTTGGGGGTTTTGGTGATATTGTAAGACAAAGACTTAGCGGCGCAGATATGTGGAAGAACATGCTCACCTCTGGCAGGAAGCATAAAAATTGGTAGATTAGGGCTTCGAGGTGTTCTGAATTTGAACAGATTTAAAGATACTTTATTGGATTGATGTGACTCCAAAATTTCTTTTGTGGGGAGAGGAGTGTTTTCTAACAGAAAAAATATTTAATTGGTGCCAAAATTAATTTTTTTCCCCACCCAATTCATCTTAAATGGAATGATGTTCCCATATGTTACTGGTAGATAAAAAATCCAGATGCATCTTGTTTTAAAATACACTTCTTTAATTGCTTAATCGATTCAAAGTAAGCCACAGAGTCCCTGATCACATACATCTACTCTACAGTGTCAGGCTCTTGATAAGTTTTATGATTGCTTGAATATCCAATGACTGCTCAAAAATGGGCAACACAGCCCAAGAGTGGGCACTGATGAGGTATGGTGAGGTTATTACTGCTATTTGGGTTAATGAGTTGGTGAAATGCAACAGAAATAAACTGGACTGTTTCATAACACCAGACAAAATAAAAGTCTGCAGTGGGGGGTTGGGATACCTTAAAACAGTTGTACACGTTTTTATTCTTCCTGTTGGAGGTGAGCAGCTTTCTGATATTTGGACACTTGTCATCCAAACTAATTAACTTCTTGACAAGAATGCTGTGTGAACTGAGCAAGTTCATTTTGCTGGATGTGTTAGTTACAGCATAGGTTGAAGTTGTCTGAAGGTAACTCACTGGTGTAATGTTCTGTTCTCTGAGAAAGCCATTGTTTTTGCTTATTAACTTGGTAATACTATTAGTTATGTGTACTTGCTGATATATTGGCATTTGCACAATGTTCAAGTAAGACTTTTATTTTTTTTAAATAATCAAGTCTTCCTTTGTGTGAGTTCTGACATTCTTCATTTTCTACAACTGACCAAATCCCCCCCCCTTTTTTAGCTAAAAGAATGAATTTGAACTTTATCTCTATATATCTGTTTATTAATTGACTAATTTTTACCTAAGCAATTATTTAGGAATGTTTTTCCAACAGTAATGATAGAAAAGATACAGTAATCCTAGCATTGTACTGATTTTACTGTGCTGCATCTGCTGAAGCCAATATGTTTAAAATCAAAATCTGTAATTTATTTTTACCATTTTCAAGAATCAGATTTAATAGTTTTTAAATTGATTACTTTGTCCGACGAACAGTCTAAAACCTAAAAATATTCTGTTTGTAGCACCAAAATAAGGTTTAAAAGCACCAAATATTCTACTTTACAAATGTGGACCCGGGGTACAATTGGAATTTTTTTTTAATGCATGACCTAAAAATGGTTGAGCATTATTTTTCTCTGGTATTATTAATCGTTGTAGTGCTACCAAGTACATGGAGTTGAATTGGCTGAAAGCAACGCTGCATCTTGGTGAAACACAAAGAAAGGATTCAAAGAACTTTCACATGTATCCATTTAGAAGAATGCGGCAAATACACGAATGTATATGTTTGTGTAGGTGCTTATCAAAGCTCTGTTTAGTGCATCTTAACTTCACGTGCACAAAATGGAGAGAGAATTTTTAAATGGAAGAGGCACCACTCAAGGTTAATATAAAATTGGATGTCGTCAATGTTTCTGCAAATGCAGTTTTGTCAGATATTGTACAGTAGGTCAAACTTTGTTTTGGAGCCATTTGGTGTGTAGTCTTGCTGCTTGGTGCTCTTTACAGGTTAGTGAGCTTGGTTGTGTTTCATCAGGTTGCAGTGTGCAAGTGCCAGTCCACATACATACACACTCACAAATTTGTCTTAAAATGCAATCTTCTGGCATAATCAGTTTTTATTCAGGGCCCCTTCGCACATAGTACAAATAAGCACAAATCAGGGCGAATCACGGCAGAACAGCTCGTATGAGCAAACCACGAAAACATCGAGCCAACGGGTAGGCGTGAACGAACCCGCTGTGACATTACGACACCGTCACAGTGTGAGCAGCTGGAGCATGTGTAACCACATCGCATGCCACCCAAGGGATTCAAACCTGCAATTTACAAAAGCTCTGATTGCCAGCCAGAAACTTTACCGCTGCGCTACCATCGCTGTCCTGTAAATGGTGCGGAAAAATGCCTGAAATCAACAAGGACATGGGGGAGGTGCGCTGTGTGCAACCGCTGCAGCCCGGCGCAAAGGTGGGAGATGTTTTATGTATTTCCACATGAGGACAGCAGGCAGAGACATGCTCCTCACGGAGGAATGTTGTAAGTTCATGTCCTTCCAAACACAGAATGTGTCCTGCAGCTGGGACGTCCAGGAGCAGAGATCACAACAGCGTCGGCTGTGGGCGGACGCAACCCCCCCATCCGTTCAGCGCCCAGACCCCGGCACGCCATGTGTTGGAGGGAGGGGAACATGACATGCGCAAGACACGCACCACATGTGTTGCTTTGTGCAACTCCACACTGGTGTGGGCACTTAGACAAATGTCACATCCAGCTTGAAAGTGATTGCTGACTGTTTTCGTGCTGCTAGTGCGAATGGCCACACATTCACACAAGACACACAAGTGTCAGGCAAGCGATGTTAGATGTTCATGTGTATCGCCTGGAATTTTTCTGATGCCTGCAACGAGAGGGATCAAATGGGCATCTCACAGGACACACTCTTTCAGCCGCTGGTGTATGTAAATAGTTGTAGCAACAGGTGTACGAGGCGTTGGAGGCAGCTACAATTTTACACATACTGTATATGATTCCTGCTTCATGCACAATTCAGCCACATTCGTACTATGTGTGAAGGGGCCCTAATATTACACACGTAGTGGAATTTAAGTTGTTTCTTGCAACAAAACTACAGGATTTCCACAACTATGGTTATGTGTGCACGTCTGGGTTGATTTGCATTTAGGACTCTGGAACAAAACCCTTGCTTGTTCCATTTGTTGAACAATCCTGCCTTTTCTTGCAGCTCCAGAAGACTGTGTACTTTAGGATTTCCTGGAAACGTAATTCAACATTAATGACTTTGAAAAGCCATGGTGGCGCATGAACCCGTCACAATAAGACGTGCACAATGTGGACAAAACTGCAGGGAGTTGATATGTGATAGCTGAGAGATGTGTAGCCATTAAATTGTGACAACAAACCCTAAATGTACATGCAGCGCAATCCTGAAATGCAGTTTATTGTCAGCCTGATGTTTGTTTTTATTCCATTTGGTTGTTTTATTACTGTTAAAAACCAAAAGTTGCCTCATTTGTGTCCATTAATGTTTTGGGACTGTATCTGCAAGGACACAGACTTTTATGAGTCACGACTGTATGTATGTTTGTGTTGGTAGAGTAGCTCTGCAGATTGTTTCATGAGCAATATGCCTCATAAATGAAATCAATGAAGTTTGACTCGTGTTTCTTGGTTAAATTGCCAACACTGTGGTGGGTGTGGTCACACAGATGAGATGCCCGAAGAGAGAGACATGAGTGAAATTTTATATATATAGAGAGAGAGAGGCAAAAAATTAACAGTTTCATCTTTTGGCTGTGGCTTCACATTAAACATCCAGAGTCTAATTCTATTTGTGCTGCAGAAACTTAACCTGCTATAAGTCAAATTTAGGTTGGAGTGGCTCATTTTAGATGTAATAAATTGAGTTATATTGCACCTGTCAAACAAAGACATTAACAAAAGAATACAGCCAAGAACTGATTGAAGACACAATCATAAATTTACAATGTATATGATTGTGTGCGTGTATATATATATATATATATATATATATATATATATATATATATATAATTTGTGCTTCCACAAAGAAAGGACAAACGACAATAACCAATGAACTGGTCAACACAGAGAGACAACCGCAAAATGCACCTGCCCTTGCTGAACATTGATGTGCTGGTAAATCAATGGGACAGTTTTAAAGAAAGAGGGTAGTCACACTGTCTATAAAACGGTGATAAGTAAATAAAACTTTAAAAATCATTTGCCTTAGATATCTTAGTTGTTAGGCTCTCACAGATTTAACCGACTCTTTGCATTAAAAAAATACGATTGTACTTATACAATCAATACAATAAAATAACGTTTTTCAAGGCCAGTATCATATTACTTTGACGTAATGAAAGGGGCGTGTCGTCGACGCGGCGCAGCACGTGGGCTATAAATAATCTCCGCGCACATTACCGCCGCCATTTTAAGACTTCTTCTCCGCTTTGTCTTCTGACTACCGACTGTTTCCACCATGTCCGACCAACTTCGCAAACTTTTCGTCGGCGGCCTGAACGTGGACACCGACGACGACGGCCTCCGCAGGCATTTCGAGCAGTTCGGCACGCTCACCGACTGCGTGGTGGTCGTGAACAAACATTTGCAGCGCTCGCGCTGCTTCGGCTTCGTCACCTACTCGAAGATCGACGAGGCGGACGCATGTGTGGCGGCGAAGCCGCACATCATCGACGGCAACATGGTGGAGGTGAAGCGGGCCGTGGCCAGAGAGGACGCCAACAAGCCCGAGGCTCTCGCCAAGGTGAAGAAAGTCTTCGTGGGCGGCTTGAAAGACGATATCGAGGAGGAGCACCTGAAGCAGCACTTCGGTCAGTTCGGCCAGATCGAGAAGGCCGAGGTCATCTCCGAGAAGAACACTGGCAAGAAGCGTGGCTTCGGCTTCATCCACTTCTGCGACAACGACGCGGCCGATAAGGCCGTCGTAGTGAAGTTCCACACGGTGAACGGACACAAAGTGGAGGTGAAGAAGGCCCTGACCAAACAGGAGCTGATGGGCCCCACCAGGGGCGCGATGGTGCCGAGAGGAAGGGGAGGCCGCGGAAGCATGAGGGGTAATCAAAATGGCTACGGCGCCAGAGACTATGGCGGCAGCTACAACTACGGAAATGGCGGCGGCGGAGGCTACGGTTATGGAGGGTACGGCGGGCCGTACGGAGGTGGCTACGGTGATCAGGGGAGCGGCTACGGTGGCGGCAACGGCTACAACGACTTCGGCGGTGGTTACGGTCAGCACCCGTCCAGTTACGGCCCCATGAAGATGACGCCGTTCGGGGGGAATCAGAGGAGCGGTGCTCCTTACGGCAGAGGCGGCGGCGGAGGCGGCTACCCCCGCGGCGGCTACGGCGGCGGCTACTGAGTGGCTCTGCGGCTCTCACGATTCGAGACTGCAAAGTAAAATAAAGCGACTTCTGCTGTGAAACTCTACCCCCCCTACAAAATCCCATTGAGGACATCAAAAAAGCCTGAACAGGTAGGAAGGTCACTTCCTAGAGATGCTGAATTTTACAGCAACGGCTGTTGCCGATTGACTAGGACACAAATTTATCTGGTCTTGAATAACTTTTTTTTTTTAATGTACCCACGCCAAGGGCGTCTAGCTGTCGTTTAGAGTTGGCTTTCTTTTATATATTTGCGTTGTTTTTGAAACCTTGATGTAGAATTTTTAGTTTTATTTTTTTGCTTTTTTATTTTCAGCGATTAGATTAGCTAAAACTCGTGTGACGTAAAAGAAAGCATGTTCATTGTTCTGGCTTATTTAGCTGTCATGTGTATCCTCATTATTGCCATGGTGACGTAAGAATTTATTCAAGAGAAAAAAAAATCCAGTTTGTCTCCCAATATTGTTCTTACTCGAACTATTCTTACTCAGTCTACCAATAGTTTCAGTCTATTGTTCATTTATCCACTGTATATTGTATACTTGTCTGGACAACAAAACTTACTGTTTAATCACTTTATGCATATGTCTGTTCGTTTTAAATAAAAGGTTATACGAATTAGCTTAGTTACTTTACTCATTTAACCAGGTTTCCTCAAGTTATTCCACAGGTTTTAAGTGCCATCATCTTGATCTTTAGTTACACTTGGCATCTTTACCACTGTTAATTCCTTACACACTCAGGTGGGTGAAACGGATGGTTGTAGTGTACCCACAGCCAACGCATGTAGGCTTTTTTTTTTTTACTGTCATCTTTAGATTTTGTTGACATTTCTATTACAAACTGCTCTGTGAACATGAGGGCTCTGATATTTATCTTTGATTATTCCTATATTTAGGTGTTCATACTTGTATTCCAGTAGGCTATCCCAGCCAAAATAGCCGTAGCAGTTTGTTTTAGGCTACATCAGGACCCTGTTGATTACCTGGGGTCGATTGTGATAGGAGTCTGAAATATCTCTTTAGGATATCCACATCCAGCAAACTAGGTATGTAAATCAACCTGTCTTCACTCTGTGTTGGTCAACAATGTAAGGAGTATCTTTATGATGGCGCACAAATGTGCCATATTTTCATTTAAAGCAGCTTTGACAACTTAATCATAGCTTTTATATGCGTCTTTATGTAGCTAATCTTAACAATTGAAGGGGGAGGGAGGGTGTACTCTATTTAGTGTCTTTAATTAAGGGGGTGGGAGGGGACCCTGATTTTGTTCCTGCATTTAAATAGTGGAACAATTAAATCAGTGTCTCCTCAAGACCCATCATGTTTGTCCAGCTTCTCACTCTGTTTCTCTCCCATCTCCTCCAGGTTGTTACGGCAACCAGGGCATGAGGACCTCTCCCCATAAAGGGCGGGGTGTGTCTCCATGGCGGTGGGGTGATTGGAGTGGTTGTGCCTTCTCCCCATCAGGTGATGAAAGCTTCCATATATGACTCCAGTCTAAGATTTTATTTTTTTTATCCCGATGGCTTTAATTTCTGTATTTCATACTGCAGTTTATAAATTAAATGGATCCTTTTTATGAGTGGAGTGTTCTTTTCAAAATGAGAAACAATTTTTGTTGGTGACAAAGGTCAGGTGAGCAAGTAATGGCAAGATGAAATGAACAATGTGGTCTAGTTCATCAATTTCAATAATGGAAATGCTTCTGTGATACATGGCTTGTAAGCCAGTTTTGAGTTTAAGCACTGCAGGGGCTGCTGGGTAAGTTCAAAGGTCAAGTCATACAAACTGCACATTACCAGGATCGCAAACACACGAAAAATAATAAAACAAAACTCATGCTGACGACGCTGCGTGGAAGCAACTCAATGCCGAGACGATGCAGCTCGGCGCCACAACAGCGCAAGGGAGGAAGCAAGTCAGGCGCTGAAAAATTAAACCTGTTTAATTTTTTTGTTCGTCCTGTGGTTGACGCAGAAAGTAAGTGGTTCAAGCGCAAGTCGGGGCGAAGAGGCATAATTCGGGGCAAAGAGGCTTTACCGGGCGTGACTCGGAGCCAGTTTATATTCCTGATGTGTTCCACTGTTCCTGCAGTATAAATCACAGGATTGTTTTTATACCGTGTACTTAATGCAGTAAAAACTATATCCTGAAAAAAAAAAATGCAGAATGATTGCCAGAAATATCCAGTAAAAAGTCTGGACTTCTCTAGTCCACTCATGGATGTTAGTTCACGCGCACACGTGAACAATTAAAAGAAAAGTCTGGCTGCAGGCATTAGTTCCTTGTTCTCTGCTCAAACTCTCACATCAGTTAAAAAGGGCATAAGTCCTGAGACAGGACATGTCAACATCAAGTAGAACTCCAGACATCTCCACACGCATGCGTGCATCTCGCAGTCAAGGGAGGAAAGAGAAACTATAACAACTCAGAGCGCAGCTCAGCACAAGTAGAAGAGAAGTCAGAGTGCAGTCTGTCTGCAGCCAAACTGCACGCTGACTTCTCTGTGCAGAGAACCTGCAGGGTGCATTCTCACCTCTCTGCCCCCTGCTGCGCACACCTGACGCAGAAATTAATGCGTCGTCGTGATGCAACTGGGAGCAGCCCCAGTGTGAAAAGGGCTTTAAGTTAGTTTATCACTGTATTAATAAACGTTACTGTATCTAAGGGATCACCTGTATTGGGTTCAGAAACAAAAAACAAATGCACAAAAAAGAAATAAAATTCTGACTTAACTGTTTCACAGTATTTGTCCCCAGTATAACTTATTTTGGCTCCATAAGTCAGTGTTGCTTCAAAAGCATCTTACCAGTGTCGGCTGTTTGTGTGCATTGCATTGACCTGTGAACCGGAAGTGTTAGCTCTCCACGCATGTACTAATGAACTCAAAACTGACTTGTTCATAAATAACGAGCAGCAAACCTCCCTAATGATGCAAAAGATTGTAGTTAAAGGTGACATCCAAAAGAGGATGTTCCTTAGACATGGGTAAATTGCTAGTTTAATACTGGATTGTGGCTGGGAAAATTACCATGGTTTAAGTGAAGACTTTTTTTTGGTTTTTGATATTGTGAATTCAAATATGACATTCTGTGTGGATCAGTTGTCAAACTAACCTTTCCAAGATGGCATCAAAGATACCCATTGCAGTGTTTCTAGACTTGGTTTGTGGTTTGCAATAGGTGTCCTGTTGGTTTCATAATGTTATATAAAAGTACAAGAGTGCTCAATGTGGCATGGGCTGCGTCCAACGTGCTGACAGTTTGGAAGATTTAAGTTGAATCATTGAGCCCAAACAGTTTTACCAGTGTATGACATAAACAGAACTTTGCATTGGGTGCTGCTTTTTGTGTTAACAGTTCCAGATCTATTAGTTGGCAGCCCAGCCAAGTAACATTAAAGGAGACCTGCATTGAAAAAAATGCAGTCAGATTTTTTGAACAAAAAATGACTTACATTTACATTTCTTTTATTTGTGCTTGAAAATGATTTTGGGGGACTTTTTCATACGCCCGTTTGAGTGGTGTCGCAATGAAAATCTGTCTTTCGCCTCCGGTACCATCGCGGGATATGGAGGCGAGACCCGCAAAGAATCCCAGTCATTAAAAATATATACGGTAAACCTGTCAGCGTCCATGGAGCTCTGGAGCTCCGATTGCCGAGACGTGCGGTGCTGTGGATTTTGCCGCAAGAAGTCTGTCCTTGCAGCAACAGGTGTACCGATTGCTTCGCATTAAAACAGCGAGCGTAATCTCAGGACTTGTGCCAAGTGTGCTGCAGCTCCATTCAGTAGACAGAGAGGTGATGCCGGTGTTGTGCGCTGAATCTGGCACACTGGCTGCAAAGCAGACACGGGCGGTGTGAGTGGCCCATGTCGGCGGTTAACGAGCTCGTTAACGAGCCCGCAGACTTGATAAGCGCAGCAGCGGGAGAGGAAGAATGGCGCCCGCTGTCGATGTCGTTGCTGATCTGAGCACACAGATCTGTATCTCACATTCATTGCAGCTTACTTTTGGATGTTGAAACCAGGACGTGTATAAGTAACATTACTAACAGATAAAATCAATTTCCATGCGGGATCGGACTGAAGGCGGGATCGCGTCGTCTTGTCCCTGACGTCATGGAAATGATACGGCTGTACAAACTTTTCACAGAGGGCTAAATTTTAGCTGCAAATTTGTCATTTTTAAACGAAGATTTCTCCGCTGAATTACAAATTTGGGCTTACAGATTTACTTTACTGCATTCACAAGGGTCTTATAAATACATATCAGCTATTTCTTTCTGAAATCTGACCACATTTATTTCAATGCAGGTCTACTTTAATTATAACAGATGGCTGTTTTCTAATAGCCCTGGAAAATAATAATCATTCATGTTACAAGGACTTGGTAAACGTAATGTCTGTTTCTGAGAAGCAGTAGTTATTTTAAATTTTACACTGTTTCATAATTTACTTTTCTTGATTAATTCAGTTGTTAAGTCCATAAATTATCAAAACCTGGTGAAATGTCTGGCCAGAGCTCAAGATGACATCTTCTAATGTTGCTTTGTCTGCAACTTAAAGGTGTTCTGTTTACAGTTTATATATAGGTGCTGATCTCTGGATTCTATTGTGAGGTGGATGAGCCTACACCTCCTCTTGGATGGGGTGCCAACCTGATACTGGTTGCTTGCAGCTGGGTACATTGGGACAATGCAGATTAAATGTCTGGTCCAAGTATGTGGTTATCATGAGTGGAATTGAAACCCGGGTCTATATATTGGCAGTCCATTTCCTGAGCCACTGAACTACCTGATATACAGAGAAAGCTGCTAGTAAAATAAACTAATATCAAACTTGAACTTTTTTTTTGAATGTTAGAGCAGTTGTCAAGCTTTCAGTTGATTGAAATAGTTGTGGCAGCTCTATATGGAATGCTAATTTTCCTCTTCTGGTTAAATAAATCCTTAATGACTATGCATCTTGTTTACTTTTGTCCTGTTGATCTGAATCTACAAATTGAAGCTGTCAGATTAAAAATATTTGACTTTGAGTCATACTGGAGCAGAAGTATGAAGTATTAGGAAAAAGGACATAAGGTACCAATACCGCATTTGTATTAAAGTACCGTGCTTGAATAAATGTTTTCTAATACCAGTGTTTAAGCTTAATTTTTTCATACAAAGCTGAACAGGCCATTGACTACTGTTATGTATATAGATGTCATCATTCTGTAAACCAATCCACACAGGTAAGAACTTCATTTCCTTGATGCCAGAGTTTTTGACTCTTTTTGACACCCACCACTTTAATCATATTTTAGATCTTGTTCTGACTTATGGTATGGAAATAGAAGACTTAACAGTATTCCCTGAAAACTCCCTTCTGTCTGATCATTTTTTAATAACATTTACATTTACCCTGATGGACTACCCTGCAGTGGGGAATAAGTTTCATTACACTAGAAGTCTTTCAGAAAGCGCTGTAACTAGGTTTAAGGATATGATTCCTTCTTTATGTTCTCTAATGTCATATACCAACACAGAGCAGAGTAGCTACCTAAACTCTGTAAGGGAGCTAGAGTATCTCGTCAATAGTTTTACATCCTCATTGAAGACAACTTTGGATGCTGTAGCTCCTCTGAAAAAGAGAGCTTTAAATCAGAAGTGTCTGACTCCGTGGTATAACTCACAAACTCGTAGCTTAAAGCAGATAACCCGTAAGTTGGAGAGGAAATGGCGTCTCACTAATTTAGAAGATCTTCACTTAGCCTGGAAAAAGAGCTTGTTGCTCTATAAGAAAGCCCTCCGTGAAGCTAGGACATCTTTCTACTCATCACTAATTGAAGAAAATAAGAACAACCCCAGGTTTCTTTTCAGCACTGTAGCCAGGCTGACAAAGAGTCAGAGCTCTATTGAGCTGAGTATTCCATTAACTTTAACTAGTGATGACTTCATGACTTTCTTTGCTAACAAAATTTTGACTATTAGAGAAAAAATTACTCATAACCATCCCAAAGATGTATCGTTATCTTTGGCTGCTTTCAGTGATGCCGGTATTTGGTTAGACTCTTTCTCTCCGATTGTTCTGCCTGAGTTATTTTCATTAGTTACTTCATCCAAACCATCAACATGCTTATTAGACCCCATTCCTGCCAGGCTGCTCAAGGAAGTCCTACCATTATTTAATGCTTCAATCTTAAATATGATCAATCTATCTTTGTTAGTTGGTTATGTACCACCGGCCTTTAAGGTGGCAGTAATTAAACCATTACTTTAAAAGCCATCACTTGACCCAGCTATCTTAGCTAATTATAGGCCAATCTCCAACCTTCCTTTTCTCTCAAAGATTCTTGAGAGGGTAGTTGTAAAACAGCTAACTGATCACCTGCAGAGGAATGGTCTATTTGAAGAGTTTCAGTCAGGTTTTAGAATTCATCATAGTACAGAAACAGCATTAGTGAAGGTTACAAATGATCTTCTTATGGCTTCGGACAGTGGACTTATCTCTGTGCTTGTTCTGTTGGACCTCAGTGCTGCTTTTGATACTGTTGACCATAAAATTTTATTACAGAGATTAGAGCATGTCATAGGTATTAAAGGCATTGCGCTGCGGTGGTTTGAATCATATTTGTCTAATAGATTACAGTTTGTTCATGTAAATGGGGAATCTTCTTCACAGACTAAAGTTAATTATGGAGTTCCACAAGGTTCTGTGCTAGGACCAATTTTATTCACTTTATACATGCTTCCCTTGGGCAGTATTATTAGACGGTATTGCTTAAATTTTCATTGTTAACGCAGATGATACCCAGCTTTATCTATCCATGAAGCCAGAGGATACACACCAATTAGCTAAACTGCAGGATTGTCTTACAGACATAAAGACATGGATGACCTCTAATTTCCTGCTTTTAAACTCGGATAAAACTGAAGTTATTGTACTTGGCCCCACAAATCTTAGAAGCATGGTGTCTAACCAGATCGTTACTCTGGATGGCATTTCCCTGATCTCTAGTAATACTGTGAGAAATCTTGGAGTTATTTTTGATCAGGATATGTCATTCAAAGCGCATATTAAACAAATATGTAGGACTGCCTTTTTGCATTTACGCAATATTTCTAAAATCAGAAAGGTCTTGTCTCAGAGTGATGCTGAAAAACTAATTCATGCATTTATTTCCTCTAGGCTGGACTATTGTAATTCATTATTATCAGGTTGTCCTAAAAGTTCCCTAAAAAGCCTTCAGTTGGTTCAGAATGCTGCAGCTAGAGTACTGACGGGGACTAGCAGGAGAGAGCATATCTCACCCGTGTTGGCCTCTCTTCATTGGCTTCCTGTTAATTCTAGAATAGAATTTAAAATTCTTCTTCTTACTTATAAGGTTTTGAATAATCAGGTCCCATCTTATCTTAGGGACCTCGTAGTACCATATTACCCCATTAGAGCGCTTCGCTCTCAGACTGCGGGCTTACTTGTGGTTCCTAGGGTTTGTAAGAGTAGAATGGGAGGCAGAGCCTTCAGCTTTCAGGCTCCTCTCCTGTGGAACCAGCTCCCAATTCAAATCAGGGAGACAGATACCCTCTCTACTTTTAAGATTAGGCTTAAAACTTTCCTTTTTGCTAAGGCTTATAGTTAGGGCTGGATCGGGTGACCCTGGACCATCCCTTGGTTATGTTGCTTTAGACGTAGACTGGGGGGGGTTCCCATGATGCACTGTTTCTTTCTTTTTTTGCTCCGTGTGCATCACTGCATTTAATCATTAGTGATCGATCTCTGCCCCCCTTCTCGGCATGTCTTTTTCCTGGTTCTTTCCCTCAGCCCCAACCAGTCTCAGCAGAAGACTGCCCCTCCCTGAGCCTGGTTCTGCTGGAGGTTTCTTCCTGTTAAAAGGGAGTTTTTCCTTCCCACTGTGGCCAAGTGCTTGCTCATAGGGGGTCGTTTTGACCGTTGGGGTTTTTCATGGTTATTGTATGGCCTTGCCTTGCAATATGGAGCGCCTTGGGGCAACTGTTTGTTGTGATTTGGCGCTATATAAGAAAAAAGTTGATTGATTGATTGATTTTTGAGCTTTAAATTCAGGTTTCATAGAGTATGGTTTATGCTTGTTCAAGACCTACACCTGTCTGTTGTCCATGTGATATGGAGTTGTCAGGAAGGGCATCCAGGATAAAACCTGTGCCAAATCAGCATGCGGCGCAACCTCAGATCTGCTGTGGAGCAACTGAAGGGACATAATTAAATCACTAAATGTTTGGTCAAATTACTCCTTGAACACATTTGTCTACAAGAGTACAAAGTTCTTAAGGATTCTGGCCTCTAAACTAGACCTTAATAGTCCATGGGCCAAGCAGGTTTTTGGCATCACTTAAGTGTGTTAACGCTTACAATCCAGCCTCAGTGTACTGTGGCCTACAGAAATGCATGGTAGCTGTAGCTAGGTACGAGTTGAAAAATTACTGACGTTAAAATTAAAAAATGCTTGAATTATATTGAAGTACCACATTTGTCTGTTCTAAAAAGGTATTGTTTGGGCTACGACAATGTTGTGGGGTCAAAACAGCAAAAATGACAGGTAAATTTCAGTTTGTACAGGGGTAGAGTTAATAGGGTTTTTTTAAAAATAGCTTGCACCATTGGTCATCCTTGGTTATTGCATTGTGGGGCGGCATGTCAGAATCCAATTATTTCTGTGTAATGTGGCATCTGGTGTAAAACTGGTGCAAATTCAACGTGCAGATCCACCTCATTTGCTGTGGGGACCCAGAGTGCAAACAAGGGAGCAGCCGAAGGGACTTAATTTATACTTTAGAGACCAAGCATTCAACACATTTGATTTTTTTTTTTTTTAAGTTTGTGCAGACAGTACATAAAAGTACACATCAAAAGTTAAAAACTCAAAATAATTAAGAACAGTAATACTAACTTGTACATAGCACAAGTTCTAAACCATGCACTTTTGTAGTCGTGTTGAACTTTTTCTAGCAACTTTGTCCCTCTGTAAAAGAGGACCACACTTCCACACACTATTCCAAATGAGGTCTAACAACTCTTGTACTGTACAAGAGTTATACACACAGTCAAAACTATTACTTTCATTAAAACATAGTTAACCAATAACTTGTATCACTTTACTGAAATTGGAGCAACTTTGTTTAACCTCTGTACAAAGTGAAATGTTTTTGTCACCATGTTTGCTCTTAATTTTTTTTTTATACGTACACCCCATTAGTGTATAACATTCAGTCATGGTTTGTCCATATCGTTATGTGACATATTTTTTGATATGATTGGAACATTTTTTAAATTTTGACCTTATTCTTCATTGGTATCTACCACCCTGGTGCAATGAGGCTGGATTGTAAGTGTTGATTGGTTCCTTCAATTGACACTGATTAGGTCAAAATTGACTATTGGCGTATGGACTATCCTCTTGGAAGATAAACTGCTTCCAGGGGAAAAACAAACCACAGCTAGTTTACTGCTGCATGGAATTTCGATGGGTGAAAGTCACAGCTGACTAATAACTCGCGAACAGAAAGTGTGAAATGCATAAGTATTGGCAACCTTATTATATTTTGAATTGTTCTGTACAGATGAGTGGGTTCTGTGAGATTTAAAATGCTGTAGATTCCATATATACATGCATGGATAAAAGTAGGGCCAAAATTTCTTCTAAGAGTACTTTTCCTCACGGAAATGCCGAGTATACTCTTACATTAAAACATCTCTGCCAACACAGGAGATACCTCAGTTGACTATCAAGCTATCAACCAACCTTGACTCGATTTTTGTTTTTCTCATAACCTACTTGCTACTTTTAAAATCAGTCATATGAAAAAAGATCTTAATCATTTAATTAAACCTGTGGACATTCCAACTCAACACAGCATCGACCCAACAGGTAGTAAGCTTGTAGCCGTACGGTACTCCCCAACTAGAGCTGCAACAATTAGCAAAGTTTATTTTTTTAATTTAACCAGGTTGAAAATCACAGTTTCAAGCTCACTGGAAAGTGAGACCTGGCTCCAGACACATCAGCTGCATAAAACCAGTGCAGTCACAGTTAATAAAACTGTACAATAAGATACATCAGCTCAAACACTAAAATACTCACAGATGAAAACTTTTGATTGGTATACAATATCTTACAATTGCAAACTACATTTTAGGATGTCATCTTGGGCTTAATTTTCACTGTTTTCTGACATTTTATGGAACAAACTCACTATAATTGCTTTTTAGCAATAAAATTCCTCATTATGCGTTGACAAAAAAATAAAGCTGAGCATCCAACACTATATTAATGATTATAAAATTCAAACCATCCCTGGTTCTCAAGACCAGGCACCTAAGTGGCTCTACTCTACTCTTTAATATTCTTCTATTTTACTCTTCCTTTTTATATATTTAGATATACCTTAGTATACTATCATAGTTCCACCTTAGAACCTTTTTTAAAATGGCCAAAGTATGTCCAAATGCCTGATTTAAATGTTTTAGGTGTATCAGAAATCTCCAGCCACTTGCAGACCTCCATTTTGTTGTGGTAAAAATGTGCTTTCTGGCTTCTGTCCATGTTCAAACACAAAGCAGTGATGGTGCATTCAATGTACCTTGGAAAAAATTTGATGCAAGCATGCAGCGAGCAACACAATCACAGTTTCACTCAGTTGAATCGATGCACTCTGAGTGACTCGCATTGCGCACTTTTGTATCTCGATACTGATTCGTATCGATTAATCTCCACATGCCTAGTGTAAATGGATGTGAAGACTCAATTGGATGATGCATGGATAAGGGTTTTATCCATCGGTCATGCTGCGGAATGAGACTTTCATGGAGACGGAATATATTTTGCAGTTTTGTGCACTGACCAAGACCCATTTAGTAATGTGGTGAGCAGTGTTGTGAAAAGTAACTTTGACAAGTTACTTTTTTAGTTACTTTTTTAGTTGCTTTATACAGTTGCTTTATGCAGTTACTTCATTAGCAGCGTTATGCAATTACTTTATTAGAATCTGCCGAAAACTTGCAACTGATAAGTAATGTAACTAATAAGGTAACGAGTAATGTAACTTGGTTACTCGTAAGATTGAGCAATCAGCAAAGTAACTCATCTGCAAAGTAACTAATAGTTACTTTTCTGAGTACTAAATCTTAAAAATAACCAAATTAGATTGAGTAACTTTATTAATTACATTCAGCAGCTGCCGACAAGGTGTCTGCAGCTGCTAATGAACTAACTGTATGAAATAACTAAAATATAACTGTATAAATTAACTAATGAAGTAACTTTCCAAAGTTAAAGTCCCCAACACTGGTGGTGAGAAACCAAAATTTTTGTTTTTGTTAAATTTGAAGTGTACCTGCATCTTTGTGTGTGCATGCGGGCACCAGTTAGCTGGTTCGCACAGCAGAAAAACTATCGAGGACACGACAGAAAAATGGACTAATCAGTGTTTTATTGGTGTGGTGCTTGGTTCCATTTGGACTGCACCACAGGGCACCTCTGCAAGTCTGGCCATGGCCCAGAGTGCACACACCAGCCAACAAACCAGACTGGCTGCATAATGCGCTTATGGTGCTCCAGACTGTATATTATTTGAGTTCACCTGAAACAAACAAAGTGAAGCAGTGTGTTTGTGTATTTTTAAGAGACATGGCGCTGTGTAGCTCTCAGCCACACAGACTGAAATAATGGACTGAGCGCAAACCCGCTGCTGTCCATTGATTTGTTCAACAGCTAAAGGCTACAGTCCTCACGTGCGATCTTTCATACATACTGACTGACTGAAATACTAAAACCATTCCATACACAGAGTAAATATAAAGTCTTATTATATGGCTGCGACACTACGCGCGCTCTGATTGGCTGATTACCAGTAGGATATTTTACTGTATCTGGACCGGTTACCATGACAATTCCGCAATGCGTATTTTCATTACAAACCAGGAAGCTACAAACACGATTAGAAAAATGAAGTTGGACAACTCCATAAATATCTAAACAGCATCTGAAAGAACAGCGGACCATCTGTTAAGAAGTTTTCATGGAGGTGAATCAGGCCTGACTACAAGCTGTCAGCAGCTTTCATATTCAGGTGATACTGTAAGTTTGCGTGTTTGTATACATATATAATAGCCATATAATAAATGAATTCTTAACCTCGTTTGCTCGGTCTGTTCAGGAATCTCAGACCTCTGCTTTTCGCATGTCAGTCTGATATTTCCCCGTACAGACCTTGAGGTTGGTTAATAATCCTTTATTAATCTTACTTGTTACGTCATTTCAGTCAAATTCATCATGGAGGCCTGATGATAAGATGACCTTGTTTTGGAAGACAACGTCTGGGAAATATTTTAAATTCCTTATTGTGGAAATTACTGAAAAAGCATTTTTAAAGAAGTCCCTCGTCACCGCTTCAGGCATCATTCGTCTCAAAAATAAATTCTATTAATCCATCAACATTTATTTGTATCACCCTTTAAGGCCCAGTTACACTATGATGCACCGTGATGAAGTGGTATAGAGGAGGATTTTCTTAAAAAGACCTGCATCCAAGATGCAAGCCTGGATTTGATGTTTTGGTGAAAGAAAATCCTCCTCTATGTCACTTGATCGTAAAATGCAAAATATACACTGTGCACAATTTCTCCAGTCACAGCCACAGAAGCCTGTAAGTTCTTCTGTGTGTCTTTGTGGCTTTCCTCACTGTTCTTCTTGCACAGTCACTCAGTTTTTGAGAACTGTCTACTCCACACAGATTTACCATAGTGTCATACTGTTTGTATTTCTTCATAACTGATGTAAATAAAGTTCAAGACATATTAAGTGACTTGGAAATGTTCATGTATCCATCCCCGGACTTGTCTGAAGAAAACTGGCAATTAAACTGATTATTTACAGGTATTATACCAAAGCGTATTTGTTATGCAGCCCATCATCTTGTCTTTTACATTTTTAATTAATTTATATCAAGTTTTACAGATTTGCTCTGAGTTTGAGTTTAAGAAAGATAACTTACTGAGAAGCCTGATTTTTGTATTTGAAATGGCATAAACAAATTTAAATGTGTGAAATACCAAGAGGCCGAATACTTTTGGAGGGTACTGTAAAATTAACATACTATAGAGTAAAAGAGGCACATAAAAACAACCTGTCACAGCACCACTAGGTATGAAATAATTTTAATGATCCACCAAGACAAAAAACAATATTGTGAATAAACTCTGTTTTTAAAGGAATCCTTTGCTGTTTGCCTGCTCTGGGTGTGTTTCTCAACATGAAGCACAGGATGCCAGCGCTTTGTACCGCCAACAACAACAGAAATAAGTGAACCTCACTTGGTCATCATTTTTTCGAAAACCAGTTACCGGTGTTGCAGACCGAACGGTCTGCCTTGCCTTCACTGCGCATTTGTCATTTGGGACCACAGCAGCTCATCTGAGACTAAGTCTCTTCATCCAAAGCGATCAAAGGGAATAATGTGATTATTAACCATCAGATGACAAAGTAAAATCTCTTAAATCATTCTAAAGTCAGTTTTAAGCAGAAAAGAGGTGATAATCGGTGAGTTGCTATTAATGGTTTGAAATGATGGAGGCACAGTGAACACAGCAGCAGCTC
The DNA here is from genome assembly GCF_902500255.1 of Thalassophryne amazonica. NCBI lineage: Eukaryota > Metazoa > Chordata > Actinopteri > Batrachoidiformes > Batrachoididae > Thalassophryne > Thalassophryne amazonica. The sequence continues at coordinate 64,341,268 of NC_047113.1, forward strand.
GTCTGGCTGTTGAACTCTGATCGCTTCCTCTGTCTTCTATTATGAAATGATGAATTTATGTGGAAATGATTGTTGTACAAAAGCTTCAGATATCTGTCGCTGAGATTGATGATTGGAGTGCAGTTTGAAGCAGAAACAAGTTGATACAATTAGTGAACCGCGTACAGCAGTGACACGTGCAGTGAAGGCAGGGTGGACCAATTTTTAGGGGGACCATTCAATCTGCAACATTGGAACATTTAATTGTGTGTGTGTACGTACACACACACACACACAGTTTTCTGGTCTCGTTTTCGTTCCTAGCAAAAATACCAATTTCTGGTTTTCGTTCCATGAACCGGTTCAGAGCTTTTCCGAGAATACTCACCTGCTTAAGTGTGTTCGAATTCACTGTTCATTGGCAGCTAGTGTTGGGTATCCAGATGCCACAACAGGCATTTTCTAACTTGTTCCATCATAATTAAGCAGATGAACTTCCCTTACAGTGTTTTTCTAACAACTATTGACACTGTGAAACCAGTGTGTTCAAACCGCACGGGGGTGGAGATTAGTGTGGTGCTAATGATACCACGTCAGGATGTGGCTGTGTTTGTGTAGGACTATATTTCATTCTGCATATATTCTGATGGTAGTGGGCAGATGTAAACTCCTCCTCAGTCTGATCTGTAGTTTTGTTGTGGTTGTTCAAGTGCTATGGAAGGGTGTTGGAGACAAACCCAAAAATAAAATAAACATGGAAATTATCCATGTGACACCCCCCAAGGCCATACACCTAACAAAGGTCAGATTGCTATGGTGATGTGCCAACAGCTCACAGTGTGAAGCTGGAAGATTGTGTAAATTATAAAGTTAAACCCACAAATCTTTACTAAGATGATGTAAAACTGCTGAAAGCTGGTCAAGAACACAAGACAAGCCCAAACATAGTGATGTGTAGCGCACAATTATCAAAACCTGAACTCATGACCTGTCTTTCATTGGGGGGGTTCCGAGCTTTGGTCTAAAATAGTTTTCTTGCCAATGAGGATATTTCATATAATCACAGCTGCAACAACTAATCCGACAGTTATTTTGACAATTTATCATCTTTTATTTTAAAATATCCATATTCTCTGATTTCACCTTCTTACATGTGAATACTTTCTGGTTTATTTCACTTGTATTCCTCTTCTGGCAGTAAACACATTTTTCTCTGATTCCTGACATTTTGTCGAATTACCAACCAGTCGATTAGAAAATAATTTCTTGCAGCCTTAGTTATATTACACATAATTATATTATACATTGCAAGTGATCAGTGACCCATTATTTCTGTCTATTTGTAGTGGAAATGTATGAAGTGCATTTCGGTCCTAAATCCAGTTTGAATAATTGTGTTCTGTGCCAATGTGCACATTAGAGAGGTGAGAGAAAAATAAAAACTGAAAAAGTCTTAAAAATCACTTGTTACAGCAGCACGTGTCATACAGTATAAAAGGAAAAAAATATTTACAATTAAAGGTAACTGAAGTATATTGCAATGTCAGTGGGTGTGCATAAATACTGGTGTGAACAGATTACGTGAAAAATAGAATATAAGGGAGTATAAGTATGAATAGATATGGTAAAAATTATTGCACAGGATAAATTGAACAGATGTACATGTAATAAAGCAATAATGTTTTACGGCGGTTAGCAGAGCAACAGCTGCATTACCGCCACCATCTGGCCCGGAGTGTTAATAAACAATCCAAACACAACATTTCGCTGGAACCGTGAGTATTTAAAAATCTTTGGGAAGAACCGTAAAGGCAAGGAGGAAACTTTAATCAACAATGTTGTGTACCCGGAGGTTCTGTGATAGTGCTGATTAGTGTGCGATACTGCAAGATTTGGTATCAGTCCAATACCAAGTAAATACAGGGTCATTATTATCACCAATACAAATAACAATTTTTTTATTTTTTTTTCCCAGGTAGGGAGTTCAGAAGCTACAAGACAAAAATTTCTCTCGTCATTGCACTTCTTTCGTGGATTTTTTCTTAAATGAAGTGTACAAAATTATCACACTATAACAAATATTGGAAAATAAGTAGAATTTCAAGTAGAATGTGTGTTCAGGAAATAAAATACCAAAAGTTAAACAAAATTTCTCAGCTTCAGTGCTCTTCTTTTCTGAATGCAGCAGGGCATACAGGAAAGAAACAAACTAAAGTATCAATCTCATTACACCGGTATCAACATTGATATTTGGATTGATTGATTCACACCCCATCACTGATGATACTGATGTGGAAATAGCTATGTCAGACTGTATTACTTGTACATTGCTGCATCAGTGACGAGTACCATTGTGAAATGGCAAAACTCCTGTGGTCACTGAACTGGATTAAAAAGCCGACTCCACATAACAATACCTCTGAGTACATGCCTTATAACATCGTTGCTCCTTAATTAACGCACAGTCTTCAGTCGTCACATCAGATCCACTGCAGTTTTCTGTGTTCTACCTCAGTTTTCTTATTTGTTTTATTTGATTTAGGTACCTGGCTGCTATGATAACTGAAATTTCCCTTTGGGGATTAGTGAAGTTATCTATCTGTGTCTATATCTCTTTGATCAAATGTCACCATCATGACTATCATACAGCAGGCAAATGATGAAATTAGGATTATAATTCTATTCCAGGTTATATGATTTCAGCATTTGAAATCTTCACCTAGCAAAATCGATCAAAGGCACTCAGTATGAGGCAAAGTGAGGCAGTGGAGCCAACAAATCTGTTGTTGCTAGAGCATTCAAAGTAGAGCAGGGTTAAATTTTTTTACCATCCTATAGGGGGAAGAGGGAGGGAATACAAATATAAATTCATTGTAAGATGTGTGTACATGTACATCTTATGATTCATGCAGGAATAGTAAATGGGTTGTATTCATACATCGCAACGGAACATCAAAATTCAATGATTGAATAGGAATTCCATTACCGTAAATGACAAGGAGACTCCAAATTTTCAAACTCTAAATCGAACCCCAGCAGGCACTTTGAAGTAGCTGTATATTTATTGAAAATTGGCTTTTCAGTGAAGATTTTGTAGTGTGGCTTCAACCAGTAACTATGTTCTAAGTTACAATAAATATCTGTGAAAATTTGTCTCCACAAATGCTGAGAAATGTCTATAATACTATAATATGTATGGCTCAAATGTCCAGATGACCCTTTTTTAAAGAATTTAATCAAATTCTGCTTTACCACCCTTTTCATTAAGGGTAAAGTTGATGGAAAGTCATAAAATTTCAGACACACTGTACTGATAATGAAGAAAAAGAATTGATAAAGATACGTAGGTTTCAATCTCTTAACTTTTAGCAATAACCATGGGAGAGAGCATTGAAGTGAAAAATAACTTGTTCTTTTTGCGGTGTTGTATTGTGTAACAGCTGATTTTGTCATGCATCAAATTCCCTCTGGTGTAAAGAATCAACTAATATCTTTTTTTTTTTTTTTTTGCCTTTTGTAGGCTACGGATGTGATTGCTGATCATGTGTGAAAAAGAAACCATCTGTTATGCTGGCTGGTACTTTTAATGAATGTTAATAAATCATGTATTCTTCTATATGAGTCTTGTTTTCTTTAATGCATTTGGGGTCACTTGTTCACGAGTTGATGGGATTAAAGTGTTATCAAGGGGTTAAATTGTGAGCAAACTATATGGGCCGGTCTCTGCTCATTGATGGGTCTTTGTGATGTTTTGAGGCTGGTTCTTGATAACCATAAATCTAAGGCCAATCTATCTATGTTAAAAATGATTTTCCTCTAACCCAAAATGGCTTGTTACCTGTTTGGAGATATTGCACACTGGCTTGAATATTAAACTTATTTTGTGTTTTAGTTATCTTGTCCAAAGCCTCAATATGTAAAGAGCAGTGGTTCTGTGCACATTTATACATACTTTATAAGCAGTTACTGTGCACATAAGCAGAAAATCCCTGTGATATCAGCCAGTACGTTTATTTTTTTTCCTCAAGGAGTCTGACACCGAGAGTTGATGTTCCTACCGTTTGCTCAAACACTATCAGACTGTCACAACTTTTAAAGTGATTTACATGCAATATCAGTGTTGGCACATGGGAGCGAGAAACTGATGTCAGTGCTCCAGTTAAATCTGTTTTGCACAATGGTTTACTTTGTCAGTTTATTTTATTTTTTTAAATGTGCAGATACACCATTTTTATTTTTTGCCCTGAGTTTCAGTCTGTGGATTCACAACTGCTATGTCCAGAGTGCAGACCACCAAATTTGAAAAATTCTACATAATTTTAATTATAAATATGCAAACGTGAATGAGCATTTGGAATAACGCACAATACTTGGATCAAGCTTAAGACACAAGGTCACTCATATTAATTATCTTAAAAGGCTAAACTCTGAAGAATCTGATTGATTTGGTTTGGTGCTGGTCACATACTACACAAAATAAGTATGTCAGAATAATGCATACTCATGAACAAAGATAAAAGCTCAAAAGGTACAGCTATAACAATGTAAACTAAAAAAAAAATCTAAATCAACTTAGACAATTGAGTGAGCAAAAGTATAACATTTTCAAAATAAAATACTTGAATCACTGAAATTTATTGTGAAATCCTGGCATCTACTTATTTCCATTGTAGTCTGAAGACAAAGAGTGAGCATTTGATGTAAATGCATGAAATCTTGAACAAGTTGTTGAGATTGCAGTGAAAAATGAATTGATAGTTCCTCTCGTAATCTGGCGGGAAAAATCTGGTTTAGTGCGTTCAGCAAAAATAGTTTCGATTACTGCAATCGGTCTTTTATTTTCATCACGTGTTCCCGCGGGCCCATGTCCAAAACATAATATATGTTATTTAGGAAGACCGGAAGAAGAAAGATATTTTATAAATAGCATTGCTCATGTTTGTGAGCGCTTATTTGTATCTGCGTTTTTTTTTTTTTTAAACATTTAACAGTGATTCCACTCTGGTAATTGAAAAATCTCCGACACCACACGAAGGCAACATGACCGCCTGTCTTTTTTGCGGGGGAAATGTGGGGTGGAGCTCTTTTCAAGATGACCAATCAGCGCCCGTGACGTCCTACAAAACGCAACTGCGTATCATGCGCCCGCCCCGGCGTTCATTGAAGAAGAAGGGACGGTTCTCCATTTTCGGCCGAGTTTTCGATCATGAAGAACCAACAATGTAAGCTTTTTGTTGGCGGACTGAACATTGAGACCACGAACGATGGCCTTCGCCAGTATTTCGAGCAGTTCGGTACGCTGACCGACTGCGTGGTGGTGATGAATCAGCACCTGCAGCGTTCCCGCTGTTTCGGCTTCGTAACCTACTCGGCGGCGGACGAGGCCGAGGCAGCAATGGCGGCCAAGCCACATGTGATCGACGGCAGCAATGTGGAGGTGAAGAGGGCCGTGGCGCGGGAAGACGCCAACAACGACGGCGGCGATAAAGTCAAGAAAATCTTCGTGGGTGGCATGAAAGAGCACATCGAGGCCGGTCACCTCACCGAATACTTCTCGCAGTACGGCGTGGTGGAGAAGGTGGAAATCATCTCCGACAAGCAGACCGGTAAGAAGAGAGGCTTCGCCTTTGTCTACTTCGAGGACACCGACTCCGCCGACAAAGTGGTGCAGTCCAAGTACCACACCATCAGCGGGACTCAGGTGGAAGCCAAGAAAGCTCTGACCCGGCAGGAGATGTTCAACGCCGGCGGTCGCGGAGGTAGAGGCCGCGGGCGGGGGATGCAGCCCTACGGCGGCGGCAGAGGAGGTGGCGGCTACGGAGGAGGCGGCTACGGCGGCGGCTATGGAGGAAGCGGCTACGGCGATAGCTACAGCTATGGCGGCGGTGGCTACGGCAGCGGCGGAGGCTACGGCAACGGCGGGTACGGGGGTTACGACAGCCAGATAGGGGGCGGGTACAGTAATGGTGACTTTGGGGACGGCTACGGACAGCAGCCCTCTAGTTACGGCGCAATGAAGGGCCCCGGCGGCCCCAGCTACTACAGGAGCGCTGCTCCTTACAGCAGAGGTGGCGGCGGCTACGGCAGGGGAGGATTCGGTGGAGGCGGCGGCGGCGGCGGCTATTAGCGCCACGAGGAAATTCACACACATGCGCGCGCGCTCACACACTCGAGCCCAGGTGGGAGGAGAGGGATCTCCAGAGCTTCGTGAGAAGGAGCAGCACCCATCACCCACGCGGCCCGAGCTACACTGTCCTCTGGTTCCTGACCCCCCCCCCCCCCCTCTCTTATTCCAGACATTTACTTTTCTGCGATTAAAACATGTGAATTGTACTTTTTTATGTTGGATTTTTTTTTCTTGAATTTGTAAAGTTGCATTCAATGTCACTACTAAACTCCGGATTTGTCTTCAGTCAGACTTTTTTTTCTTTTTTCCTTAAATCATGAACTCAGGGTTGTAAGTGGTGGAAGTGTTTTGGGCATCTTGAGACTTGAATCTCATGAGGCTCTTAACACTTGAGTTTTTTTTTTTGTTTGTTTTGTTTTTTTTTTTTTTTAAATCCCTCGTCCTGTTAGGCTTCTTTTTTTTTTTCTTTAAACGGGAAAAAGCTCTTCTGAATTGTTTAAACATCCACTTGTTCAGTTCACCCCTGTTTTACTCTGCTTTTATTAAAGTTTTTAAATGTTTCAAACGCCATCTAATCTCAGTCTTGATTCCACTTGTGGGTTACATTATGACAGTTTACAAGACAAAATCAAACTTCTTTATGGTTTTATTAGATGTGGTTGAGTTGCAGAACAGTGCCCTCAGAAAATTATAGGAACACTTTATTTCACGTCATTTCAAATGCAAACAAAAACTGAGAATCTCCCACGTGATAAAATAAAACAATAATGGGGTTGCATAAGTAATGCGCCCCCCCCTCCACTATTCTTCAGACCAGTTGGGGAATTTCTAAGGAACATTTCCAAGTCACACAATGTCTTGGAATTTATTTACATCAATTATGAAGAAATGCAAATTCACTCCGGTAAATATGTTTAGAGTAGACAGTTCTCAAACTGCAAGAAGTGTGAGCAAAGCCACCAAGCTGCTTTCATTCAGAAGTTTCTGTGGGGTGATCAGAGAAATTATGCATAAAGTGGTACAGAGGAGGATTTTCCTGAAAGTTAAGGTACAATTTGCCAGATGGTACATCTGCAATGCAAGCCTAGATTTGATGTTTTGGTAAGTTCTGTATACCACTTCATCATGAAGCTGTCTAACTGGGTATAGAAAATGCAAACCATGCACAATTTCTCCAATACCAGCAAGAGGATTCTTTAGCTTCTGCGGTGTCTTCTTGGTTTTCCTCTCTCCTTTTTGCAGTCATTGTTTTTGGAAACACCTACTCCATGCAAATTTACCATAGTCCCATATTTGTATTTCTTCATAAATAATGTAAATAAAATTCAAGGCATTCAGTGACATGGAAATGTTCATGTATCCATCCCTTGATTTGTCTGAACAAAACTGTTTACTTGCGGGTATTATACAAAAATGTTACTTATGCACCCCATCATATCTTTTTAGTAAATTTATATCAAGTTTTTGAGATTTGATTACAGTTTGTATTTGAAATAAAATGTGTAAAATACCAACTGTTCCTATACTTGGGGAGGGCACTGTATCTCCAAATTATTTTTTTTGTCCATGTGAGATTTTTCATTGGATGACTGAAAGTCAAAATGGTACTGCTCAACGTGAATCTTACTCATGACAGCCAGTCGGTATCCGTCTCCCAGTTCAGTACCCCATGCAGGTGCTTGATTTTGACATGCCAAAATCAAGTTTTTGTTTACAGCAATTAAACCCTATTCTGCAAATAAATGTTTAACTGTGCTACCAGGAGCTACAGACTGGTCATATGGACAGTATCTCCATCCCATAAGCCAAGGTGAGGCTGTGCAATCACTTGCACTGTAGAGATTTACCTGAAGTTACGTTGATATGACAGAATGATGCCCTTCAAAAACTCTACAATTTATTCACACTTACATGAACAGTGGTTCCTATTCCTACAAAATTACTTTTGCCCCCACCCCATTTATTAAAGTAATTGTCAAGTTGCAAACATCTTAAATTCAAAAACATGTATTTCTCAGTTTCCCAGTGATAATAATTATACAAACCTGAATAAATCAAACACAATATGTTGTGTAGTCTTTAAGGTTTTATACATTAAATATACCCCAAGCATACTACCTCAGTTTCTTTGTTTCTTTGCTCTCATTTGGGCTTTTTATGTAATGTTCTTGCTTAAGGCCATCATAGAAGGCATATCTGCTCCGAGATTTAAAAAAAAAAAAAAAAAAAATTTCATGGACTACAAAAACTGCTGTTACAACAGAGTTGTAATTTCACAAACATCATCTTTGGTTTTGTGACAGTAACGTGTTGTCTTTATGTAAGGTCTTCTGTTTTTCTTGTCAAATGGTATATTTTTTACCTTTGATGTTGGAGGATGGAAGACATGCGATCAGTCCTGTTTGTGTACAAAATATTTTGAAGTGTCTCAAACTGTTTTTTAACTGTTTTGTGGATTGTCCACAATTCAGGGAGGATCTGAATCTGCTTAATCGCCCAACCCCACACACATCTAAACACACTTTTTACTTGCCTTTTCTTTAGCATTGTAAGATCCTGCCTTATGACATCACAAAGTTCTGTAGCTGGCAGAACCTGGGTAGAGGTATGCTTGCAGCAACTGCACTCTATATTCTTATAAACTGGTTGTATCTGCCCCCACCCCCACAATAAAAAATTTGTTGCAGTTTTTTTAATTGCAGCAATTTGTTTTCCTAGAAAATAATAATCACCCTGTACTCACTGAGAGAAGAGAGCAGTGGTTATGTGTGTGGTGTTTGTCTTTATGAATGCTAAATCAAAATAACTGGTTTATAAATTTCTGTATCATTTTGTGTGGATACGGCCACAAGGTCAAGGTGTAGAGCAAATTTTGGTGGTGATCTAAATGGGTACATTATATTTCGCCTCGCTACTATTTACACTTTCTGCCTTTTTTTTTAAAAAAAAACCTTTGAGACGCGCTGCAGATTACATGTGAAATGATTATAACCATACAAATATGTCTCTCATTTCTCTTTTTCACCCATTCCTTTAACTTTCTGAGACAGGTTTCCTTTGGGTTCATTCTTTAGCCTTCTCTTCTTATGACATCACACAGTTCTGACTACTCTCCTTTGATGCTTTAATACCAAAATACTAAGCCAGGGTATCAAACTACCATCACTAACAATAAGAGAAAAAATGATTTATGGTTTGAAAATGCATCTGCATTAATGACAAAACTTTATTATCAGTTGAAATTGGTTGATAATCAAGATCAAATACATGAAAGTTACATTTTACATACACAGTAGCTAAATATTTCATTTTTATTTAAAACAAAAGAGGATCACATTTGTGACAAGTATTAAGATGACTTATTGCTGAAAGAATCGGTCCTAAGTATGCTTTTTTTTGTCTAATTATTAATCAATTAAAGACATTCTTTTCAGTTAATTCATAACCCACAAGAAACAGCATCAAGGTTAATTTGTATATTTGGTAATACTTTTATATAGGCCTATGGTATGGTCTGGAAAGCTACATTTGTTGATAATCTTATTTAAAATTTTAATAAACTATGCTAACTTTAATAAATTACTGATTGGCTAAATGTAAGTGCAACTTTATTGGGGGAAATATTGTTTTTTATAGTTTTGGAAAAAGTAGAAATTCTGTTCATTAAAAGGTTGTCTAAACATAAATTTATTAATTTGATAAATACTTGATTTTCCCCCCCAATTTTTTTAAACGTGTTTGATTTTTTTTTTTTTTTTTCTGCCACATGAGCAGCAAGTCCCTTTCATTGCTCACATGGACGAACAACACCACGGCTGTAGTGATGAAAGCACAGTAGGGTCTACACTTCACTGGATATCTTTTCTACCATTCTACCATTGAGATCATCCTTGTGTACTATGTGACTGTGCGGTACGCTGGATGCTCTGTAGCAGACAAACAAGCAACGCAAAGAGTGATAAACACAACTCAAAGATCACTGGCTGTCCTCTTCCCTCTCTGGAGGCAGTCACCAACTCCAAATTGCTCTCTAAAGCCTCTAAAATCACACAGGACTGTTCCACACCCACTCACTCACTGCTTAAACCTTTGCCCTCAGGGAGATGTTACAAGTGTCTGAAAATGAGGACTAGTAGACTCAGGAACAGCTTCTTTCCAAAAGGGATAACAGTCTTAAATGAAGCTAAACTTTCTGATTAAGCAGATTATCCTGAAGCACACACTTTACACTTTATGCAACTTTTGGCAATATGACAATTAAAAGCATTCTGTTTTATATAACACCAAAATAGATCCTTGCCATTTGATTGGTGGTTTGTATGTCACGTGATGTTGATTGTTTGCCCCATTTGCAATTTTGTTCCATTTACTGTGCAATTTTGGGTCCATACTGCACCATTGCATGCCATGAGCACCTTAATGTGCACACACAAGTATTGCGTTTGCCTGCATGCATCAAGCATTGACAGACCACACTCACACTAGCACAATCACAACCTTTGACATGGCAACAGTGCTTAGTTTAAAAACAAACATGGCAGGGTTTGTTTTGGTGACAGACGATGATTTGAACAAGCTTATTGTCTGTACTCATTCTTTTAACACACACATGCGAAAAACAAAAACAATAAAAAAAAAAAATCCAGTATGCTGTAAGCCATCTGGAGGTATTTGCAGTATTCCCTGGGTCATTTCTAGCTGAAGTAGAAGCACTGTTGGAAAAAGAGCTTGGCAAATGTCCGTTGCGACAATTTGGGGTTAGATTGAATTGCTATTTAAAGTTCATGTTGGACTGTTTGAAACCTCTTAACCTTAGAGGACCAGTGACACACTAAAATGTAAGTCCCTTTTTTCTTGTTTAAATTAATGAGATACCAAATGAGATCTATTTTAGGTGTTATATAAAACAAATAATGAATGGTTTCCTCAATGAATGCAAAATTTCATCTTTCACCTCATGAAATATTCTTTCCATTGCACGAATGAAAAAAACATTCATTATTTCAATTCTATTCTATTCTGTTCTGTTCTATTCTGATGAACCATGCATAGATTGTTCTTGGTTCTTGTTAACTTTGATAGACATAAAATGAAGAATAAGATGACAATCTATCTATCTATCTAGATAGATAGATAGATTATCTATCTAGATAGATAGATAGTTTTGCGCGGAGTGAGAGCTCTCGGTAGTCGACGATCAGTGTGTGCGTAGCTCCGTACTTTACGCTGGATTCTCGCTCCGGTGGGAGGATGGACGATGTGTCGCTCTGGTGAGTTGGTTCAAATTTACGGATTAATTTGTGGTTCTCGCAGCTTCTACATGTGTTGCATAACTTTTGGTCTTTTCCTGCCACACGAGCAGCTGGTCTAAAATCGCTTTTCTCTGAACACTCAAACACAAGCTAGTTAGCGTTGCTGACTAGCTTGTATTAGCACTGTTGGCTGTAATGATGGACGGCTGCAGTTAAGTCATTAAACAAATGACATAAAATACGAAAACAGATGCTTGTGGTCGTTGTTTCTTGACGTCTGGTTTGAATGCATCCGCTTTGTAACGTTTTTTCTCGCAAGTAGTCACCATTCACGTTACCACCACAAGGAGAAATTAGCAATGCTAAGAGTTAGCAAACTATCCCAAAACAAACCCATTATACGAAATATTTTTTTTGTAGAATCGCGTATGGTACTAGTCACTGGTGCCGTAATTCAATTAATCGATAATGGTGATTTTTATTAAAATGTTACTAATTTGCAGGGATTCCTTACAGTAATAGAAAATATTAAGACAGCTGAAGCAGTTAGGCAAAATTGCAATTATCTTTTAATCATTCAAGTCATAAAATGGTAATAAATAAAGCGGAAGAAAATGGATGGATGGATGGATAAATAAAAGCATATATGACCGTCACATGTTCCCATAGCTCAAAAACACTGGTTTGACCAACAATCCAAATTTCATAGGTCTTCAGTTTGCAGCTAGACAAGGGACTGGTAGAGCGCATACTACCTCAAGGAACCTTGAAGGTACCTTGACACGTACATGAATTTGATTCTCATACTGGCCCGCAATCTGGCATGACAGTGAACAAACTCATTGTAAATTCTGCAAAATGTTCCAAACTTGTGTCACGCATTAATTTCATGAACTAGTCATGAACATTGCGCAGCCTATTCAAAAACACTACGTGTGAATGTGTCTCATTGCACACATGGCTTCTGAATGATTATGATGAGATGTTACATCTATAATAAACATAATTTTACAGATACATTATCTAACTCATACGAAGCAATGAAAATGCAACTGTTTACCAAATATATATTATAAATAATTACCTTTGAGACAAGATTCCAAATGTGTTCTCTGCTGCACGACGCGCGCAAGACAACCTGTAGCTGTAGATAATTTCTCTGTGATTCTGGGAGTGATGAGAGAATGATTTCATCAGCCAAGTTCTGAGAGCAAATGAGTCAAAAGCTATGAAATTATTATTTTATGTAGTGTGGAGTCAAGTGAGAAAAAAATGTGGCGTTAAGCGGGCAAAGGCAGGTCAAAGTGGTATACATTGGCATAACGAGTTGCACGGCAGTGTAGGGTTCAAGTTGCGCACAGGGCATCTGTGGCATTTGGCAAAAGATGGAACATTCCATCTTTCACTTCATGAAATATTACCATTGCACTCATAAACATTTATTATTTGTGTAATATTTAATTGTGAAAGCTTTTTAGGAACATGGAAAACAAATGTAACCAAAGATTCATTGACAACATATTGTCTTTTTTTTGGCATAAAAAGAAAATTAAATTTAACCTTTATTTAACCAGGTTAGTCCCATTGAGATCTAGACCTCTTTTGTGTGGGAGAGCTGGACAATTCTAAAGTTTCCAATTCACCTAACTTGCATTTCTTTTAAATAAATAAATAATTCTAGCAAATATCTTGGAAATTATTAACTGTCAAGTAAAGAACCACACCTGTTCACTCTCATCTGCAAATAAGAGAATATTCTGATTAATTCAATCATTCTGTTTCATATAACTACAGTTTGAATGTTTTTAGAGATTTTCAGCTGTTCATTGTCCAAACGCAATCCCAAAGTGTTGCTGTGCATTTTGGGAAATTACAGTGAGTATTTTCATTACTGCAGTTGTTTTGTTTCTTTGCTATTGTCTAATGTTTAATGGCTTAAATGATAAATTCTATGCAAATAGTTATGAGTAAGGCCCTCGGTTGTCAAAATAAACATCAATACATTTTTGGTTAGTTGCCTAATTAATGTTAATTGGTGTTAATGTTAATTGAATAATGATTCAGCTGTCAGCAAAAGGCTCAGCAAGGTGTAAAAGGGGGAAATCAAGTACTGGGAGAACAAAAAGTTTGTTGTAATGTATTAATTTATAATTTACATGTAGTGTGCAGTATTTATCATGTCTGTCTGAGTGTGCCTTATGGTTCTGCAGTGAAATGTTCCGTTTACACAGAAGGTGAGAGTGTACAATGGAATTATTAAACATCAAATTGTTGAACGTGATTTGCTCCTGTTCCGTGTTTCCTAAATGTGTTCAAAAATCTTTTTCTTGAATTGTGAACTGTGGGTTAGAGAAAATGAAATATTTTGAGATATCCTCTTGGGCTGTCAGAACATCAGAGGGACATTTATTTTGAGTTATTTTCTGCCATTTAAAGACTGGGTGGAGTTATTTTTTGGGGGGGGGGGGGATCAACAGATTAATCACTTGTGAAATTGAGTATTTTTCAGATTTTGTTTAGTTAAAAATAAACCCCAACAGACAAGTTTTGAGAAATGAGAAGCCACTTTCTGAATATTGTCAGATTTTTGTAAAACAGGAAGTGGCTGGTCTTTACTGTTTTGGTCATCGCATATCCCAAATGATGCGGGCCGTGCTTGTTTTGTTTTACCAGTGTGGAGGCGACGGAGACCTCGCTATTCCCAAACTGCACCGGCAATTTTGAAGAGGACACAGTGAATGCTGGGATGCACACCTTTAACCAGACGCACATGAGGAAAGCTTTCCAGCTGATGAACGAACTGAGAAGGTGCGTGCGTGCATGCGTGCATGCATGCGTACGTGCATGTTTATGCATGTACTGGTTTATTGTAATTGGACATGCACATGTGCCTCCCAAACTGATGGATTTAAATGAAACTTCACATCTTGGTGACACAGCCAAAGATGTGCATGAATTAAAATAATTCAGGTCTGTCTGATGTGTTCAAGGGGAGATAATTAAAAATTTAGTTTAAATGATGCATCATGTGATGTTGACTTTACAACAGGGGTGCGCAAGTTCCTCGAGATCTACCTTCCTGACACTCTTAAATGTCTTCCTGTTCCAACACACCTGAACCCAATGATAGGCTCATTAAAAGCCTGCTAACGACTCTTTCATTGGATTCAGGTGTGTTGGAACAGGGACACAGCTAGTGTCAGGAAGGTAGATCTTGAGGACTGAACTTGGGCACCCCTGCTTTACAAGTACAATTCCTCCTCCAGTACTCGACATGACTGATGGACATTCCAACACAGCTTGGTTGGATCGATCAAGAGGATTTGTTTTGGAAATCCCTGATTGTAATGATGTCTTGTACCTGCATGTGACTTTGGATAAAACGACACTGAGAAAAATAACGGTCTGTGTTTGTGTTGCTCCTCACCCTTCAGTAAAAAGATGTTGTGTGATGTCCAGCTGGTGGCGGGACCTGTTGAAGTGTCTGCTCACAGGGTGGTTCTGGCTTCAAGTAGCCCCTACTTTTGTGCCATGTTCACAGGTTTGTTTACTGTGCATTTACTTTATCACAGCACATCTATCCTTCTATGTAGTAAATGGGGTGATTAGAGTATCTTAAGTTTCTGCGTTATACTGTTGTTCTAAGTTAAAAAAAAATTGCAGTTTTTACGGTAACAGAAAAGTGTAAATTACAGTACAGGGAACACAAAAACCTAAGCAACATGGTTTTTCTTTTGTATAGGTGATATGAGTGAAAGCAAGGCTGATCAGGTGGAGATCAGAGAAATGGATGGACAGACGCTGAGAAAACTGATCGACTACATCTACACAGCTGAGATAGAAGTCACAGAGGATGATGTCCAGGTGAGTGCCTGTTTATGAAGAGGCAGAGTTGGTGAGAGCTTTGTCCTATTTTTATGCCACACTTTTCTTCTTGTCCTGAGAAGATGGTCAGAAAGGGGTAATTGAGGAGGTTGTGTGTGCTCTACTTGCTCTATAAATTCAGCTGATTTGAAATAAAACATTGGTTAATGACCAGCAGTTTGTTTCCCCAGAAAAATTAGGTGTGAAGATTACCCATCTTTATTAGGCATCGTCTCCACCCCAACATGAGTCATTGACATTACGATAATGAATATTCCACTTGTTCAGGTGATATTGTATTTTTGTAGTTATTGACCAAGCTGAACTGCTTTCCCAAAAAAGAATGAAGTAAAAGTCACCAATCTTAAGTGGGCCTCTGGTCCATCCCAAGATCCATCACTAAAAGCAAAATGTTGAAAATGTTGAACTCGGGTCAGGTGCATCCAGTTCACTATGAAACCATGTTGAGTCCTGGATGGCGAACACCCAAGCGGACAACTCATCCATCCCCAGCTTCCAGCGTTAGATGCCTAGCTGCTGCAACCAGGTGAAATGTGGACACCCCTTCACCTTCTCCAGCCTCTGGGGTCCTCACCAGTGAGGCATACATGTGCTGGATTACACCCAGAGAACGTGCCACATGTCCAGTCTGTAGTATCTGAGGTTCCCTCACAGTGCAAGTGATACTCCTTATCTTAGTCTCTTAGACACATACATTCCAGTGTTATCCCAGGATCCTCCAAAGAGAACTGGTACCAGAGACATCCAGTCGTTGCCTTAGGTTGCTGGTTAGTATCTAAATCTCACAACCAATCAGGAAGACGGAAAGCACATGGATATTGAGGCAGAGAAGGCGTTGCAGTAACAAGGTGCTCGAGTGCTTCCCCTCAGGGAGCTTTGGTGGCTACTGCTCCATTTACTGATCTGCTGCATGCTTGGTGTAATTGGGGAGGTGATGATCTTGTGGTTAAGCGTTGGACTTGAGACCAGGGAACTGAGTTCAAACCCTGCCTGACCAGATAATCTCTAAGGGCCCCTGGGCAAGGTCCTTCATCCCCCTGTTGCTCCCAGGGTGCAGTTGGTGTGTGGGTGAATGTGAGGCATCATTGTAAAGTGCTTTGATCTTCTAACTCAGATGGAAAAGTGCTATATAAATGTAGTTAATTTACCATATAATTCATGTTATGCCTTTGCACCCTGTGCCTTACTTTGTGCTCAGATTTCATGTTCTGTAATAAGCACAGGGGAGTTGGGCACATCCCAAATGCTTTCGTGTTATGTGTTTTAGACTGTGCACTATGGATTGTAAAGACCGGGGTCCTTATGTTCCAGTTTGCCCCCCCCATTTGTCTCAAAGTCTAGTGTTGGGCATTATGGGTCTGACTCATTCTTGTTGCAAAGGTTTGTGGATTGTATGTTGGTGTCGTTATTGGGTTTTTCTGCAGGTGGATACATGGGGTCCTTAGTGCTGTTATTCTGGAAACCTGTTAGGATTAATGTTATTTTTGTATAGTTCCAAAAAGGCTTTTAAAATCTTTAAGTCTTGTGTGTTTTTTTTATAGTGTTTAATATGTGCAATGTAAAAATTGTGCTTTGCAGTAATAGGAGATATTTGAGACATTTTTTTTTCAGTTTCAGTAGTTGTGGATTTGACAAACAGCCTGATCAAGCTGCAAAGCAGAATGTTTCCTCTGATTATTAGAACAGGAAGTGTGCATGGAGAGAGGCAGGAAATCCTCCAAGTGTTCACAGTGTGCCAACCTGATTGGCTCACTCTTGGATGTGTGATGATGCTTGTGCATTTCTGAGAAGTGGCTCTTGTTTGTTAAAACATGCTTTTTACAGTGCATTTGTTTGCGTTGAATGAGTTCACTTGTTCTGCCATGAGTCGTGTGGTGCCTCATTAGAAAGCTCATGGTTCAGACATGGCTGTACGCCGAGACTGTCAAGATACTTGTAGAATGTTTGAGATGGTTATGAGAAAAGAGGAAGACACAGGCACTTGGTTCTCCTGACCAAGTTGAGCAACATGTCTGACAGTGTACAAACATAAATTCATTTGTTTAGTTTTTTTGTCAGACCTCTTGATTAATCAAAAATTGTTTGTTTATTTATTTATTTATTTTTGTGGTGCACTCTCTTGTTAAAACAAACATTTTCAGCTCTACACAATCTGTGAGACAACTGTTCCAGGACCGGTTTCGGGTCATAATATGTGTAAATGTTCGATTGGCTGTAGTCATGCAATGCGTCATTAACATGCGTCAGAACAGCTGAGTGGCACAGCTAACCCTCCACAGCAAAACAACAAGATACACAGAACAGTTCTGCGACTGCTAATCACAGTAGGGCCTCATGTCAGCAGCGTTTTATATTTGTCAGGTTTTCTACATTTATACCTTTTCTACATTCATACTTTGTCTTCTCCGTAGGTTCTACTGCCAGCAGCCAGTCTCCTCCAGCTGATGGATGTGCGTCAGGCTTGTTGTGAGTTCCTGCAGTCACAGCTGCACCCGTCCAACTGTCTGGGCATCAGAGCCTTCGCTGACCTCCATACCTGCACACAGCTCCTGAGTCAGGCCCACGCATATGCTGGTAAGTGTCTCACTGCTTCTCCTGAATCATCCATGCTGCTGTAGGTGTAGAGGTGGCAGTGTGTGTTTTTTACTGTTTGTGTTGACCAGCCTGCTGGAACTGTTGGGGGGTCAGACTTTTTTTTTTTTGCATTTGAAAATGTTGCGTAAAAAAAAACAAATGCAAATTTGGAAAGTATTTTCCACATTTAGTTATGTTACAGCCTTATTACAAAATGGAGTAAATTAGTTTTCCCCCTCAAAATTCTCCTTACAATACCCCATAATAACAACATGGAAAAAACATTCTCTTCAATTTTTGCAACTTTATATAAAAAAAAAAATGCTAAGAAATCACATGTATAAGTATTCACACCTTCAGTACTTTGGTGATGCACTTCTGGCAGCAATTACAGCCTCAAGTCTTCTTGAATATGATGCCACAAGCTTGGTGCACCTATCTTTGGGCAGTTTTTGTCCATTCCACTTTTCAGCACCTCTCAAGCTCCATCAGGTTGGATGGGGAGCGTTGGTACACAGCCATTTTCAGATCTCTCCAGAGATATTCAGTCAGATTCAGGTCTGGACTTTGGCTGGGCCACTCGAGGACATTCACAGAGTTGTCCTGAAGCCACTCCTTTGAGATCTTAACTGTGTCATCACCATGCTTCACTGTAGGGATGGTGCCTGGTTTCCTCCAAACATCAGACCAGAGAATTTTGTTTCTCATGGTCTGAGAGTCCTTCTGGTGCCTTTTGGCAAACTCCAGGTGGGCTGCCATGGGCTTTTTTTCATGTTGTCATTATAGGCTGTTGTGAGTAGAATTTTGAGAGAAAAAAATGAATTTTATCCATTTTGGAATAAAGCTGTAACACAATGAAATGTGGAAAAAGCGAAGCACTGTGAATACTTTCTGGATGCGCTGTAAATGCCTGACTAAAAATAAGAACAGTTTTGACCATGGTAAAGTTGAGATGTTTATACTGAGTGTGACGGGTGGCACGACTTCACATTTTATTTTATATTTTTAAGTCGACAGTTAAGTCACGAAAGTTGAGTTGATATCAACTAAGCTCTGATGATGTCATTAATAAAACCACGTGAGAATGGAATTCGTTCAGTGACAATCTGTATCCTCAAAAAAAAAAAAGAAATCATGCAGAGCTTGGAGGAAACAAAAAGTAGAAACAAGCAGTGAGTCAATTGGACCCCACAGGGTTAAAGCGTGATTGCACAGCAGTAAGTTCAACTGATGGGCTGTTCGACTAGTCTATGCAACCCCTCCTCAGCGTGCAGCGCCGTGGCTGGAGTTCCCCTTGTGGCATTTATTAGCTAACAGTGAGTGTTGTGTCTTACAGAGCAGCACTTTGATGAGGTGGCACATGGAGAGGAGTTCCTTGGACTTTCTCTGCAAGAGGTGTGCAGCCTCATCTCGAGCGACAAACTCACCGTCTCCGCAGAGGAACAGGTCAGGTGGCAGCTGGTCTCCTTACTGTATGTATATGTGTGCTCACAAACATAACATAGTCAGGGGTTTGGGAAGCTCAGTAACTGCTACAGAAACCGCTCTCACGGGCTGAGACCGTCTAATGAGCTGGCTGTGGCAGTCAGTCTGCTGTCCGTTCATCAGCGGAAAGAATCCCAGCAAACATCTGTGCTGCCAGAACAGCATTTCTGAAGGTGACTTGGTGGTTCAGACGGATGGAGCACTGAAGGGAGTGTGACCCTCCTATAATGTCCATTATGTGGCGCTCTGGCTGATGAATAATGAATTTGGTGTGATTGGCTGCTGCTCTGTGATCCCTTCTACCTTATGGGATTTTCATACTTGGTCCAGATATTTCAAGTGTGAGTATTGTCTCTCAGGTGCTTGGTATAGAATGACAAGGATCTTATTTGATATTGAAGCATTTCAGTTGGTGTTTAGATTTGGTGCTCATCCCTACAGTTGTCCTGATCACATATACGAGTCACTGTTACACGTACTCTTATTATTTCCTTATTTTGCTGGGTTTTATAGTCAGCTGTACTTCTGGTTGCTTTGTGACTGGCACAGTGCTAAAACAAAATACTTCCAGTAAGTGTAACCCAGACTGGACAAACTAAGTAATCAATAATAAATACATATATTGGAACACAGCCACATCCTGCTAATTTTTTACTTCTAAAGTTTCATAGCGGCCATGGAGAATATCGTCCCGCTGTATTACGCTGCATCAATATTTTCAAGTCCCACATGGCTGTCCTTAAACATCCGATAGCCGTCATCATATTCAGGTATCTTAATTTCTTTTATTTGTCCAGCCACAGTCGACAGGCAGGTAAGCATACTTACGATGCCCTGACACTTGCATGACTTCGATCCCTGCACATGCACGGACATCGTTGTGACAATCCCACCCGCTGGGTTCCCAGCTGGATGCCATGCTTTGTTCAACTAGCTGACGCTGGACGCTGCATATATAAAATAATTATTTTGTAGCGGATGAATCATTTTCTGTCGGAGCTGGCTGTTGAAAATGCCTCTGATTGCTTCTGGAATCACAGAGGGCTGTTCCAGCTGCAGCTTTCCCTCTCTCGCGTGTGCATGCTTAATGAGGTGGAGAAAGCATTTGGAGCAGTCTAAAAAGATAATTATTTGTCATGTTTATAGTGTAATAGTTTGGTAAAATGGTTGCATGTTCATCCCTTCTTGGGTGCAGCTGTAAAAGTATGTTTATGATAGATTGATAGATTTAATATCTCTTTATAATTGTTCAGATGAGCTGCGCTCTGTTGTGCTGCAGTATTTTTGAATTGTTTGCATAATGTTGACATAATTAATGCGTGATGGAGATTTTGAACATTTCAAAATTTTCTTTGCACACTTGTACGAAGCTGCGCACAGTGTACAACAAGTTTACTCTTGTGCGTGCAAGTGTGTGGATCAAAGTCATGCAAGTGTCAGGGGGCCTTTAGCTGTTAGCGCTCCTATTGAAATCGCTAACATTTGATGCCATCCAGACGCCGCTTCCTCTCCAAGCCTTAATGCTCGCACACTTCCCAAAATCTGATGAATTTGCATGACTTTCTTATTAGAAGCCTTTCTAAATAAAACATAATTGCATGTATTTTCAGTAAAATTTAATTAAGTTCAACTTGATTAAAAGAATTCTAATTGGTGGGCCAAGGAAAAAAGACACAGTCTCACCAGCATTATAATAGCGTAATGGTCAGTTACGCTGTTATAATAAAAAAAAATTACACTGCATTTGGGCTGTTACGTTGTTTTTGAGTATGTACGTGTGTGTGTAATAATTATTAAAGTCTCTAAAGGGGACTCTTTTTCTGCGAGAATCGTCCCCCGTTTCACATGGACGGTTTTTATTTGTTCGTCATTAATGTGCCTTTTTTTGTGGGGCAGCTAATGATGTGGTTCTCAGCTGTGGACTGGAACCTTAATAACTCACGCTGGAAATAATAATATTAATGATATTATTCTCTGCTCCGTGTCTGTGTGTGTTGAGGGATTTGCTGTGGCTCTGTCAAGATGGGAAGGCGGATCATTCCGCAATCAATAACTTCAAAGCGAAACGCTGTTATAAATCAAATGACACCTCATTCTAAACATTCTAAAACAGACAAAGTACAACCTCATCTGAAAAAAAGCTGTTTTTCTCCAAAATGAAATGTCCTCCATTCCGTCGGGGAGAACTTATCCCAGTGAGTCTCAGCACTCCCGTCTGAGCACAGCTGCGCAGCAGCGCTCTAGGTGCGAGTATTATAGGAGACATCTTGACCAAAGTAACATTTTACATTTATATTCCTCTGAAACACTGTTGCCTGCATTTTGAGGGCCAAATGTTGTTAAGTAAATCCCTCGTTTTTGTTTTTTTTGTTTTTTAATCTTTGTTACAGCCTTACTTTAAAACAAAAAGAAAGAGGCATTAGACCAAAACATGGAAGAGTGTAGAAATGTGTGTTACTACACAGGAGCTAATTTATATACCGCAGTTTACTGTAGAAAATCATTACAATTTTTTTTTTAAACTTAAAGGTTAATTTCTGATTACTCTACATTTTGAAGTTTAAAAAACACCAAAGGGGCCCTTTATAAGCCGATAAAGCAAAAGCTTCAGCGGGGTCAAAGCCTAAAAGCAGTCCCTGAACCCCTGGCTTCTTATCGTGATTTTCTATCCCATTACGCTGAGAAAAAAGCCTGTTGAGAACCCTGAAAACCAGGAGAGATTGCAGCTGAAAAAGGATCGTCTTCTGTACATCAACCATGTTTTTGTCGCTCTATGCACAACAAAGGAGTGCATTTAAATATTCACTTGAAAGTCGTTGCTGCACAGGAGTTGATGTGTTTTTGGTGTTGGGTGTGAATATTTGCCATTCAGTTCCAGGGTGTGTCCTGATCTCTGTGAGTAGAAGAAGGGCACAAAAGTTGACTGACTTTCTACGAGCAGCCGATCTGTAAAGTTTGAGGAATTTGCATTTGTGTAACTTTGCAAAAACAATGTCGGACTCTGTTGTTTTCTCTGGGCCCCTCCCCAATCAGACCGGGAGTGACATGTTTAGCCGCATGTTCTCCTTGAATTGCTGGCTGTCTGAGTGGTGTCCAAAAAATGAGGTGGGCTTCATTGATAATTGGCAAAGCTTCTGGGGAAAACCTGGTCTTGTTAGGAGAGACGGCATCCATCCCACTTTAGATGGAGCAGCTCTCATTTCTAGAAATCTGGCCAATTTTCTTGGATCCTCCAAACTGTGACTGTCTAGCGTTGGGACCAGGAGGCAGAGCTGTGGTCTTATACACCTCTCTGCAGCTTCTCTCCCCCTGCCATCCCCTCATTACCCCATCCCCGTAGAGACGGTGCCTGCTTCCAGACCACCAATAACCAGCAAAAATCTATTTAAGCAAAAAAATTCAAAAAGAAAAAATAATATAGCACCTTCAACTGCACCACAGACTAAAACAGTTAAATGTGGTCTATTAAACATTAGGTCTCTCTCTTCTAAGTCCCTGTTGGTAAATGATATAATAATTGATCAACGTATTGATTTATTCTGCCTAACAGAAACCTGGTTACAGCAGGATGAATATGTTAGTTTAAATGAGTCAACACCCCCGAGTCACACTAACTGTCAGAATGCTCGTAGTACGGGCCGGGGCGGAGGATTAGCAGCAATCTTCCATTCCAGCTTATTAATTAATCAAAAACCTAGACAGAGCTTTAATTCATTTGAAAGCTTGTCTCTTAGTCTTTTCCATCCAAATTGGAAGTCCCAAAAAACAGTTTTATTTGTTATTATCTATCGTCCACCTGGTCGTTACTGTGAGTTTCTCTGTGAATTTTCAGACCTTCTGTCTGACTTAGTGCTTAGCTCAGATAAGATACTTATAGTGGGCGATTTTAACATCCACAGAGATGCTGAGAATGACAGCCTCAACACTGCATTTAATCTATTATTAGACTCTATTGGCTTTGCTCAAAAAGTAAATGAGTCCACCCACCACTTTAATCATATCTTAGATCTTGTTTTGACTTATGGTATGGAAATAGAAGACTTAACAGTATTCCCTGAAAACTCCCTTCTGTCTGATCATTTTTTAATAACATTTACATTTACCCTGATGGACTACCCTGCAGTGGGGAATAAGTTTCATTACACTAGAAGTCTTTCAGAAAGCGCTGTAACTAGGTTTAAGGATATGATTCCTTCTTTATGTTCTCTATTGTCATATACCAACACAGAGCAGAGTAGCTACCTAAACTCTGTAAGGGAGTTAGAGTATCTCGTCAATAGTTTTACATCCTCATTGAAGACAACTTTGGATGCTGTAGCTCCTCTGAAAAAGAGAGCTTTAAATCAGAAGTGTCTGACTCCGTGGTATAACTCACAAACTCGTAGCTTAAAGCAGATAACCCGTAAGTTGGAGAGGAAATGGCGTCTCACTAATTTAGAAGATCTTCACTTAGCCTGGAAAAAGAGTTTGTTGCTCTATAAAAAAGCCCTCCGTAAAGCTAGGACATCTTTCTACTCATCACTAATTGAAGAAAATAAGAACAACCCCAGGTTTCTTTTCAGCACTGTAGCCAGGCTGACAAAGAGTCAGAGCTCTATTGAGCTGAGTATTCCATTAACTTTAACTAGTAATGACTTCATGACTTTCTTTGCTAACAAAATTTTGACTATTAGAGAAAAAATTACTCATAACCATCCCAAAGATGTATCGTTATCTTTGGCTGCTTTCAGTGATGCCGGTATTTGGTTAGACTGTTTCTCTCCGATTGTTCCTTCTGAGTTATTTTCATTAGTTACTTCATCCAAACCATCAACATGTTTATTAGACCCCATTCCTGCCAGGCTGCTCAAGGAAGTCCTACCATTATTTAATGCTTCAATCTTAAATATGATCAACTTATCTTTGTTAGTTGGCTATGTACCACAGGCTTTTAAGGTGGCAGTAATTAAACCATTACTTAAAAAGCCATCTCTTGACCCAGCTATTTTAGCTAATTATAGGCCAATCTCCAACCTTCCTTTTCTCTCAAAGATTCTTGAGAGGGTAGTTGTAAAACAGCTAACTGATCACCTGCAGAGGAATGGTCTATTTGAAGAGGTTCAGTCAGGTTTTAGAATTCATCATAGTACAGAAACAGCATTAGTGAAGGTTACAAATGATCTTCTTATGGCTTCGGACAGTGGACTTATCTCTGTGCTTGTTCTGTTGGACCTCAGTGCTGCTTTTGATACTGTTGACCATAAAATTTTATTACAGAGATTAGAGCATGTCATAGGTATTAAAGGCACTGCGCTGCGGTGGTTTGAATCATATTTGTCTAATAGATTACAGTTTGTTCATGTAAATGGGGAATCTTCTTCACAGACTAAAGTTAATTATGGAGTTCCACAAGGTTCTGTGCTAGGACCAATTTTATTCACTTTATACATGCTTCCCTTAGGCAGTATTATTAGACGGTATTGCTTAAATTTTCATTGTTACGCAGATGATACCCAGCTTTATCTATCCATGAAGCCAGAGGACACACACCAATTAGCTAAACTGCAGGATTGTCTTACAGACATAAAGACATGGATGACCTCTAATTTCCTGCTTTTAAACTCAGATAAAACTGAAGTTATTGTACTTGGCCCCACAAATCTTAGAAGCATGGTGTCTAACCAGATCTTTACTCTGGATGGCATTTCCCTGACCTCTAGTAATACTGTGAGAAATCTTGGAGTCATTTTTGATCAGGATATGTCATTCAAAGCGCATATTAAACAAATATGTAGGACTGCCTTTTTGCATTTACGCAATATCTCTAAAATCAGAAAGGTCTTGTCTCAGAGTGATGCTGAAAAACTAATTCATGCATTTATTTCCTCTAGGCTGGACTATTGTAATTCTTTATTATCAGGTTGTCCTAAAAGTTCCCTAAAAAAGCCTTCAGTTAATTCAAAATGCTGCAGCTAGAGTACTGACGGGGACTAGCAGGAGAGAGCATATCTCACCCGTGTTGGCCTCTCTTCATTGGCTTCCTGTTAATTCTAGAATAGAATTTAAAATTCTTCTTCTTACTTATAAGGTTTTGAATAATCAGGTCCCATCTTATCTCAGGGACCTCGTAGTACCATATCACCCTAATAGAGCGCTTCGCTCTCAGACTGCAGGCTTACTTGTAGTTCCTAGGGTTTGTAAGAGTAGAATGGGAGGCAGAGCCTTCAGCTTTCAGGCTCCTCTCCTGTGGAACCAGCTCCCAATTCAGATCAGGGAGACAGATACCCTCTCTACTTTTAAGATTAGGCTTAAAACTTTCCTTTTCGCTAAGGCTTATAGTTAGGGCTGGATCGGGTGACCCTGGACTATCCCTTGGTTATGCTGCTTTAGACGTAGACTGTGGGGGGGTTCCCATGATGCACTGTTTCTTTCTCTTTTTGCTCTGTATGCATCACTCCGCATTTAATCATTAGTGATCGATCTCTGCCTCCCTCCACAGCATGTCTTTTTTCCTGGTTCTTCCCTCAGCCCCAACCAGTCTCAGCAGAAGACTGCCCCTCCCTGAGCCTGGTTCTGCTGGAGGTTTCTTCCTGTTAAGAGGGAGTTTTTCCTTCCCACTGTTGCCAAGTGCTTGCTCACAGGGGGTCGTTTTGACCGTTGGGGTTTTTCATGATTGTTGTATGGCCTTGCCTTACAATATAAAGCGCCTTGGGGCAACTGTTTGTTGTGATTTGGCGCTATATAAAAAAAAAGTTGATTGATTTAGAGCTCCATTGCTGTGAAACGACTGCGTCCTCAACACTCCACTTCTGGAAATCTGTTCCTGCCCAGTATTGTATGGTGGCTGAGTAGATCAAAACTTTGCCGGAGTGCTGCTGCTGCCTTAAATATTTAATAAGCCACTTTTGTTCTACACCAGACCCTCAGCATGGTCACGCCTCATCATGCAGCACGTTTTATTTATTTTATTTTATTTGGTAAACTGTCTACATGCACACAGTTTTGCAAACACTTAAATCTGAGTGCAGCATGCACAAAATCTGCACAGATGCAGGTGAAGTACCTTCAACAAACAAACAGACTCTACTGTCTGATTTGAATTCTGTCGCTTTCTAGGTGTTTGAAGCCATGATGACTTGGATTAAGCACGATAAACTGGCTCGTCTGGAATACATGCCCAAACTGATCGAACACGTCAGACTTCCACTACTGTCCAGGGAGTACTTGGTACAGGTAAAACAAGCTCTTTGTTCTCCTGATTTGGTGTGTGGCTGTATTCTCTACCTCTTTACACTTATGCTGGACACAATCAGGGTGTCAAAAGGCTTTCACATACTTACAATTCCAGTGTAAACCAAATAATATTGTTTTAAAACTTTTTCATAAGATTAGTTATGAGTAGACAATAATCCAAAATTTCATCAACTTGCAACCCCAATTCCAGTGAAGTTGAGATGTTGTGTGAAATGTAAATTAAAAACAGAATACAATGATTTGCAAATCCTCTTCAACCTATGTTCAATTGAATACACCACAAAGACAAGATATTTAATGTTCAAACTGATAAACTTTATTGTTTTTGTGCAAATGTTTGCTCATTTTGAAATGCCTGCAACACGTTTTATAAAAGCTGGGACAGTGGTATGTTTACCACTGTGTTCCATCACCTTTCCTTCTAACACACTCTAAGTGTTTGGGACCTGAGGACACTAATTGTTGAAGCTTTGTAGGTGGAATTCTTTCCCATTCCTGCTTGATGTACGACTTCAGTTGTTCAACAGTCCAGGGTCTCCGATGTCGTATTTTGCGCTTCATAATGCGTCACACATTTTCAATGGGTGACAGGTCTGGACTGCAGGCAGGCCAGTCTAGTATCCACACACTTTTACTACGAAGTCACGCTGTTGTAACACGTGCAGAATGTGGCTTGGAATTGTCTTGCTGAAATAAGCAGGGATGTCCCTGTAAAAGACGTTGCTTGGATGGCAGCATGTGTTGCTCCAAAACCTGGATATACCTTTCAGCATTGATGGTGCCATCACAGATGTGTCAGTGCCCATGCCATGGGCACTAACACACCCCTATACCATCACAGATGCTGGCTTTTGAACTTTGCGCTGGTAACAGTCTGGATGGTCATTTTCCTTTTTTTGTCTGGAGGACACAACGTCCATGATTTTCAAAAACAATTTGAAATGTGGACTCATCAGACCACAGCACACTTTTCCACTTTGCATTTGTCCATTTCAAATGAGCTCGGGCCCAGAGAAGGTGGCGACGCTTCTGGATGTTGTTGATGTATGTATGGCTTTCACTTTGCATGGTAAAGTTTTAACTTGCACTTGTAGACGTAGTGACAAACTGTGTTAACTGACAATGGTTTTCTGAAGTGTTTCTGAGCCCAGGTGGTAAGATCCTTTACACAATGATGTTGGTTTTTAATGCAGTGCCACCTGAGGGATCGAAGATCACAGACATTCAATGTTGATTTTTGGCCTTGCTGCTTATGTGTACAAAGTTCTCCAGATTCTCTGAATCTTCTGATTATATTATGGACTGTAGATGATGGAATCCAAAAATTCCTTGCAATTGAACGTTGAGAAACATTGTTCTTAAACTGTTGGACTTTTTTTTTCCCACGCGGTTGTTTACAAAGTGGTGATCCTCGCTCCATCTTTGCTTGTGAATGGCTGAGCCTTTTGGGGATGCACCCTTTTATACCCAATCATGACACTTACCTGTTTCCAATTAGCTGTTCTTTGAGTATTCATCAACTTTTCCAGTCTTTTGTTGCCCTGTCCCAACTTTTTTGAAATGTGTTGCAGGCATCCATTTCAAAATGAGCAAATATTTGCACAAAAACAATAAAGTTGATCAGTTTGAACATTAAATATCTTGTCTTTGTGGTGTATTCAATTGAATATAGGTTGAAAAGGATTTTCAATTCATTGTATTCTGTTTTATTTATATTTTACACAATGTCCCAACTTGACATGAATTGGGGTTGTATCATCAACATGAGAAAAGTTATGGCATTTTGCGTAG
This sequence comes from Thalassophryne amazonica, assembly GCF_902500255.1. Classification (NCBI taxonomy): domain Eukaryota; kingdom Metazoa; phylum Chordata; class Actinopteri; order Batrachoidiformes; family Batrachoididae; genus Thalassophryne; species Thalassophryne amazonica. The sequence continues at coordinate 64,369,594 of NC_047113.1, forward strand.
CAGTACCCCACGCTGAATATTTAGCCGTTGCAGACTCTACATCAGTTACCTTTACATGGGTGTGATTACTAGAAAAGCATTTATTTGACTAAATGCCTAGTTTTGGGAACTTTTAAATGTAGCATATGCAAATGGACTGCATTTATATAGTGCTTTTCCATCTGCATCACACGCTCATGATGCAGATGAAAAAGATGCAATGATAACACATACTCTATTTGAACTTAAGTGATTTTGTAAGCATTATGTTGATGCAAAGAAGAAATTGACCAAGTACATCTTTTTGTTTGTCAATTTAGCCATTTTTGTTTTAGTGTACACTTATGGTCAAATTTTTAATGAAACACAAGTTCTGATATAATCAACATTTTTTTGCGGACTCTACACAAAATGAGCAAATTGTCTAGAAAACATACAGAACATACAGCAGGTACTGTACTTCCTACTCCTTTCTGTTGATGTTGACATTTTTTATGGTTTCCTCTGTGTAGCTATTATGTTCTCACCTAAAGCAAAAAAAAAAAAAGAAAATATATTGATGCTGTGTTTATGATCACGTCTAATTGGCAAAATGTAGAGTCCGTAACACTTCTAAACTATATGAAACAAATGGCAGCTAATTGAAATAAAGAAGTCCGACATAAATTTGATATATATAATATGCATTATTCAAACTTCACACAATTTAATATAGGTGTATCTTGGAAATTTGGACAGTCATAGTTTGGACAATTTTTTTTTTTTTTTTTTTTGGAAAGCACCATAACTGGTTCTTATTTGTCATAACACTTGCTAAATCCCATCCTAATATTTCTGACTGAGCTTAAAATGCATTTAGAGCTCCATTGTTAAATTACACTTACAGCACATCGTCTGGTTCTGTTGTTGTGGTTGTTGTTTTTGAGGTGTGAACATCCAGGCATACAAAAGTAATGTAAACATAACACCACTAAGGTAAAAACAATTTGAATGGTTATTGTTACTGTGTTGCAGACTCTGCATTTGTTGCGGACTATAGACAGACATGTAAGATAGGTGCACTAAAGTATAGAATATGCGCATAACCTGTATTTTTAGCATTCATTTATGCGGTGACAATGATTATAAATTCCAATATAATAGTAATATCTGTTATTCAAGAAATGATATTGGTGTTGCAGTGGTTTTGCCAGACTGTGACATGCCGATTACTTGATGTGGCAAATTTCATTCAGTGCGCCCCACAATCCAGTGTTGTGATTTTTTTTTTTTTTTTTTTTTGGTATATGTGACAAATATAGAAAACAGTTAGTGCTGATTAGTCAGCATTTAATGTATATCATGGTCATATGTGGTATACAGGCTGCAAATCACATTATTTACAACACTGAACATAGTTGTTTTTCAAAAGACAGATTCAGCTTCGGTTGAGACATTGACCAGCAGCCACCTGCAAAAGATGCGGAATTGATTTAAATATTCCAAAATTCTAGTTTATTTGTTACATTACCAGAAACTATGCATGATAAATTGCAGCAGATTAAATTAGAAAATATAAATTAAAATCTTAAACATCATATTTTAATCACAAAAACACATGGTTAACACAATTCTGTTGAATTATGCGTACGTGGTTAAGAAGTCAGGTTGTATATTTTGAAAAGCACCCCCCACCTAAAGTGTATGTTACACTGTCACAAGCAAGAATTCATAAAAACTGTATTATTCAAAGCTATAACATGTTTACATCTAATTTGGCACCCCGATTGTGTCCAGCATGACTGTGCTTGTCCCTTGTTGGGTAAAAGATCTTTTATATTTAATGTAGTTAGCCAGTAAAAACTTGAAGCTTATTTCCAGAAGGGCACAGGGCCAGAGACAGTACAGTGTTCACTTGGGAACTGCGATTGGGAAACAAACCAGATCACCCAGATCGGGAAACAAACCCAGATCACCAGCATTACAGTCCAACTTGCAAACTATTACGTCACCACTTCCTTATTCATATTTGATAAACTTTTTTTTCTCTTACATATATAACATTTCTACTCAGAAAATATGAATGCAAGACTTTTTCTTTTGTTTCCATTTTTCATACATGGAATTGAAAGGTCTGAGATTTCTTCAGTGCAAACAAAAAGCTTGTTTCTCTTGAATTTGGTTCATTTTGGAGTGGAGTGGCCCTTTGTTGTGACTAGGTGAAGGCACACGTATGCAATAATCATGCTGTTTAATCAGCATGTTGATGTGCTATGCATGATATGTGCATGGATTATCTTGAGGAAAGTAAAGTGCTTGCAAATAGAGATTAGTGAACAGAATTTAAGAGAAATAAGCCTTTGTGTGCATAGAAGAAGCCTTGAGAAAGTGGGAGGGAAACGGAAAATGTTGGATTTATAATTTTGTTAAGAATAAATGTTTTCTATCCAGAAAATGTAGTCACAGGATGTTGCATGATGTTGAAACAAGTGTGAAAGCAAAGAAATTACTTGAAATACTTCCAGGGAAACAGTTTTCAAGGGTGCAAGGAACAGGCCCAAAACCAATCAGAATATGCCTATAGGGGGTGATGTAAGTTCATGTTCATGTCGCGGCAACTTGGCTCATTCATCCCACTTGTCTTGAATTTTAGTCATGGGGATTTCCTGCTCTTTGGAGCAGTTGACACAGTTTGCTCCATGCTGCACATTGTTTGTCTTTTTGTCATTTCAAAGTGTCAATTATAGTCAAAAATACCTTTTTAAAATAAACTTAAGGCATGAAATGCACTTGATGTTTTAGATTGTTGAAAAAGACGTTTTGATAAAGAACAACAACACCTGTAAAGATTTTCTCATCGAAGCCATGAAGTACCACCTTCTGCCCGCCGACCAGCGACACCTCATCCAGACAGACAGGACGCGACCACGCACCCCCATCGGCATCCCCAAGGTACGCAGACGGACACAGCGTCGTACTGCCACAGCTAGGCGCGCATTTATCATTTATCCAACTTGCCATCAGGTGTATTTTCTCTACATAGAGTGTGTTCATTAGTAACTTCAAGTGTGTGTGCGTGCATGCGTGCGTGTGCTCACACAGGTGATGATTGTGGTGGGGGGTCAGGCTCCAAAGGCCATCACCAGCGTGGAATGTTACGACTTCCAGGAAGATCGCTGGTACCATGTGACTGACTTGCCTTCCAGGCGCTGTCGAGCAGGTCGGTGTGAAATCATTGAACTGAATTATCTGCTGTGGAAAACGACATGATTTGACTCTGGCTTATGTGTGGCACGTGGTGAATATGTAGACGTTCAAAAATAAAAATCATAATAACATTGAATCTGATGAATCTGATTGAATGGCCGTGGTTCCTAAATGGTTACGGTGATATTTTTGGTGAAGCCATTGAATTAAAACTGAAAGTCGACGCTTAAAGCAAATCTTCATTTTTTTTTTTCTTTTCACCTCCATTGTGGTGATGTACGAAAACATCCATCACTGTCCAAATACTTATGGACCTGACAGTAGGTTTGCGTACGTGTTTGATGGCAATGTCAAGTTTACAGTATTTGAGGTACTTTGTTTTTGTCACGAGGCTCAAAGGTGAAAAACCTCTGCATGTGTCTGCAGTGTCAACACGCAATAATTAGTTACCGTAAAACTGTTGTTCTCTCCAGGTGTCGTTTCCGTAGCGGGCCGAGTGTTTGCAGTCGGAGGGTTCAATAGTATAGTACGGGAGCGGACGGTGGACGTGTACGATGGAACCACAGACCAGTGGAGTGGCGTGTCCAGCATGCAGGAGAGGCGGAGCACGCTGGGAGCCGCTGTGCTGGGAGAGTTACTGTACGCTGTGGGAGGCTTCAACGGAAACATGGGTACAAAAAAAAATAGAAAGTGCATCTGATCCCAAAACACTGTTGCCGTGTAGACATCTGTACTGATGTTTAAAAGGAGTGATCACACGGCGTTAGAAACACCATTCATTCAACATTCTCTTTCATAAATAAAACAGAATTCACAATAAATTCACGTCATGATCATGTCTCCAGTGTGAAGATTCTGCTGGTGGTTTGAGGAGAAACTGAATTTTTGAACATCTTCAGAGTGAAAACAGACGACTCACTAATTTTCCCGATTCCTCTGATCCAGGTTTGTCCTCAGTCGAAGCCTATAATCACAAAACCAACGAGTGGACGTACGTGGCGTCGATGAATACGCGACGCAGCAGTGTGGGTGTTGGCGTGGTCAACGGTAAGGCGGTGCCTGACTTGCACCCTGTGCCTCGATTCACTTGTAACTGATGAGCTGCTGCGTGTGTCAAACAGGTAAGTTGTACGCAGTGGGAGGCTACAATGGCGCATCCCGTCAGTGCCTCAGCACGGTGGAAGAATATGACCCGGTCACTGACCGGTGGTGCTACGTGGCTGATATGAGCACACGGCGCAGTGGAGCAGGTACACGGACAGCACCTAATGCACACGGGTGGGAAGTATTAAAGCGGTCATCAAAGTGACTAGAATGTTATCATGACACCTCAAATGCTGTTTTCTATTTAGCAACCGCACCACCATGTGGACTCTAGTTGTATGTGTCTGTAACAAGGACGATATTGTCAACAAGAACCTTGAGTTTTAAAGGACAACTTCAACTCCGTCATATTGAAATGTTGATTTTAAAAAAAATGCATCTGTTGCAGCCACCTACGACCCTGCAGAAAGTTATTTTGTAGGTTAATTAGATGCTTGTTTCATGGTATGAGGTTTGAAATGAGCTTGTTGGTGTCTTTGGTTTCTAAAGCTGAGGTCTGGTGGCCACCGAATTCCTAAAAGCAAGCTGTTAATTTAAACATGAGAAATGGATGTTCTCTTGATATCTGCGGTCACCCCAGGATAAAACACACTTACAGCACATTGTCTGGTTTTGTTGTTTTTGGAAACAAAGCTTCATGCTTGTAACTTGTCCAGGTGTGGGCGTCCTGGGTGGACAGCTGTACGCAGCCGGAGGACATGATGGCCCTCTGGTGAGGAAAAGTGTGGAGGTGTACGAGCCACACAGCAACACGTGGAGACTCCTCTCTGACATGAACATGTGTCGACGTAACGCAGGTCAGCTGACACATAAAAGGCACGACGTCATCTGAGGAACGATCGCAAAGGTAACGTGAGCATAACTGTCCTTCAAAGGCGTCTGCTCCGTTAACGGGCTGCTGTACGTGATCGGTGGTGACGACGGCTCGTGTAACCTTTCCTCTGTCGAGTTTTATAACCCGACCACAGACAAGTGGAGCCTGATTCCCACCAACATGAGCAACGGACGCAGCTACGCCGGTGAGTGTTGGCTGATGCAGATTATAATAAGGCTCCTCCCACTATTTCTCAGCGAAATGGCAACATATAGATCATGATGTAAAGCTTCCATTCTTTGGGAACAAAATGACCTAAAGCACAAAATTTTGTTATGCGGCAATCCCGAGGAAAATCTGACAAAACCACATGATCAGCTTTCAGACTAAAATGTAGCACTCCCACTTCCTGCTAGGGCTTAAATTTTAAAGTCTTTCACTGCAATTTGACAGTAGACAAGTAGAAGGTTTGATTGATGTGTTGTCAAGGATGAAGTCACAACTTAATGCACCGGATAAATCAAAAAGACAGCATAGACATGTCTGCCACCTGCTGGATGCAGCGCCCACCTTCACATGAGCAAACGACTTAAACCAGCAACACGCGGCTAGAACCATGATGCTCCTCTACGTGGCAAAATGTGGTATAAAAACTTCAACAGAACAGGAAAATAGTAAAATATGAATGGAGAAGACGTCAAAACATTTCGTTAACTGGCTGTAAAACCCTTGTAGCCCATTTCAGAAAAATGGTTCTGGGATCTGTCTGTTTTATGCTAAATTGGTCTTCATTATGTCACTGTTTCAAAAGATGTGACGTTTCAAAACATTCTAGTAGAAATGCGCCCTCTAGTGCTGAAACTCAAAATGGGTGCATCAATGCCCACCAGATTCAAGAATTCCAAATCTTTCTGCAGCATTTACTAACATCACAAAAGTTAATTGTTCCTGAAATGTTTTCAAAAGTCTCTGTTTTCTTATTCACAGAAGTATACTCAACAAAAATATAAACGCAACACTTTTGGTTTTGCTCCCATTTTGTATGAGATGAACTCAAAGATCTAAAACTTTTTCCACATACACAATATCACCATTTCCCTCAAATATTGTTCACAAACCAGTCTAAATCTGTGATAGTGAGCACTTCTCCTTTGCTGAGATAATCCATCCCACCTCACAGGTGTGCCATATCAAGATGCTGATTAGACACCATGATTAGTGCACAGGTGTGCCTTAGACTACCCACAATAAAAGGCCACTCTGAAAGTTGCAGTTTTGTTTTATTGGGGGGGGATACCAGTCAGTATCTGGTGTGACCACCATTTGCCTCATGCAGTGCAACGCATAGAGTTGATCAGGTTGTCAATTGTGGCCTGTGGAATGTTGGTCCACTCCTCTTCAATGGCTGTGCGAAGTTGCGACGACAAACTGGAGTCAGGTCGAGACCCCGATGAGGACGACGAGCATGCAGATGAGCTTCCCTGAGACGGTTTCTGACAGTTTGTGCAGAAATTCTTTGGTTATGCAAACCGATTGTTTCAGCAGCTGTCCGAGTGGCTGGTCTCAGACGATCTTGGAGGTGAACATGCTGGATGTGGAGGTCCTGGGCTGGTGTGGTTACACGTGGTCTGCAGTTGTGAGGCTGGTTTGGATGTACTGCCAAATTCTCTGAAACGCCTTTGGAGATGGCTTATGGTAGAGAATGAACATTCAATACACAAGCAACAGCTCTGGTTGACATTCCTGCTGTCAGCATGCCAATTGCACGCTCCCTCAAATCTTGCGACATCTGTGGCATTGTGCTGTGTGATAAAACTGCACCTTTCAGAGTGGCCTTTTATTGTGGGCAGTCTAAGGCACACCTGTGCACTAATCATGGTGTCTAATCAGCATCTTGATATGGCACACCTGTGAGGTGGGATGGATTATCTCAGCAAAGGAGAAGTGCTCACTATCACAGATTTAGACTGGTTTGTGAACAATATTTGAGGGAAATGGTGATATTGTGTATGTGGAAAAAGTTTTAGATCTTTGAGTTCATCTCATACAAAATGGGATCAAAACCAAAAGTGTTGCGTTTATATTTTTGTTGAGTGTATTTTAAATCATCTTGTTGAACCTTGATTCTCACTTAAAGTGATATTTTTTTCTGGCCATGATAATTTATGTGCATGTTTTCCTTTAATTGAGCCCTTGAATTAATAAAATGAGCGCATGTTTTCATTTCGTTCAAAATGAACTCCATAATATGACCTAAATCGTCATACTTCGCCCACAGCATTCTTTTTAATGTGCTTAAACTCCACATGATGCCATGCTGGGTAGCTAACATTCTCATGGAAATGTATTACACTGTCTCCTCGTTTGTTGACTAATAGCCAACATTTATGTGTCAAAACAATATTGAGTGCACGTTTTACAAATTGTGGCCACGTTTAAGTAGATCATGCCCTTGTTTTACTCAAACGATGCTTAAAACATTTGCACAATATAAAATGAGCGCACAATATAATAAAATGTGCGCACATTCTCTCCACATGCAAAACATTTTGCGATGATACTTCCAGATTCACTAAAATTCTATTTTTGCACATTTTTCCAAACTAAGTGCTGTAGTATAACCAGCAGACCTCTGTGTTGGGTGAATTCGGTGACACCACACCTGAATTTATTGTAGATTCCAAATAATTTGCTGCAATTATAAAATATTTTTCATCAGTTTAATGTCTGCTCAAAAGCACGCACAACTTTTTCTTTTTCCTTCCCCTCGCTGTGACGTTCTTTCCACTCATTCAGGGGTCGCAGTGATTGACAAGCCGCTATGACCGCCGCCCTCCCGCCATATCAGCCGGATTCGCAGTGAGGATGTCTGGAGCTCATTGGCGAGCGCAGGACAGGGCGCCCTCGTGCTCATCTCACATACCAGGAAGTGAACACAAGAGGATTTTATTGGTGCTAACTCACTTACTTTTAAAGTGGCGCAGCAAGCGAGTGCAAGCATTATCGCAGTGAAGGAGTTTTTAAATGGCGAGCGTGTCGCAGATGGCCGTGTTCTGATTGGACTGCGGGGTCATAACATTCACACGGCGTCGTTCAGGCCGACCAAGCCTGGGACACCAGCGACTGAAGGAGCCACACGCTGTGATGGTGCAATAAGTAGGACGCAGATAAAGCCGGCTTCTGATGAGCTGCTGCACTCGCCAAACTGATTTCCTCCTTGACTTTATGAGGAAACCTTGGTGCTTTTTTTTTTCTTTTCTTTTCTCGAGACTGGCACCAACTTATTTCATTGTTTTTAAAGCTGTGAGAATTGAACTGACTGAAACCAAGCAAGCACCAAGCATGGTGGCACCTTTGAGAATAATCACGGTTATTGTTGCACCGCGGCTGCCGCAGACCGTCTGATGTTCAACCGTGAGGACGTAAAGAAGGAAGAAACTCGTCTATGCAAAAGAACTGCGATATTTGTGACGAGGTGGAGCCTCGCTGCACGTCACACAGGGCCACTCGGCAGTGAGATGGAGGTTGGCACACTACTGAAATGTTGTACACGTGCACTGATAGACAGGCTTTCTGATTGGCTGGAGGGATGCCCGCTTTCTTCTGATTGGTTGTCACTCAGTCTGCTGCACAGGGTTGAACTCGTCACTTAAGCCCGTCATCAGAAGATGTTCAGTAGTATTTTTATTTTATTTTTTACATCTTGATAAAATGCACTGTTGTCAATTGCACTGTAATATTCTTTTTTTTTTTTTTAGTTTTTGTGTCATAGCTCATACTTTTATATTTTTGGGTCAAACGGCAGCTCGTTGTTATGAAACAAACCGTAAAATAGAAGCTGCTGTAGTTGAAATTAAAAGCACCTCACATATTTGAAATAGTACACTGGTGTTATTTTTTTACGTTCTGCTGAGTTACATTTGTTAACTTTATTTCTGCAAATTTTCCAAATCATATTGTGGTTTTTAAGAAAAATTCTGAAGAAAAACAAGCAAATATGTTTGAAGGATCAAGATACGAACAAAGTAAAAGTGTTGACCTACGCAAATATCTAATAAGTCTTATTGTGCACATTATTACATCAGCCAAGGACGTAATAAAATTGCCGTTTATTTATTTGCCTATCTGTCTTTAGCAGGATTATGTCAGAACTACTGCATGGATTTTGACGATTTTTGCATATTAGGCCAAGGAAGAACCCACTGAGTGGGCTTGGTGGACGTCAGAAATCTCAGATTGCATTTGTTTTTAATGTCTTGGGTCTTTAACTAATTTAATTGCAAGCTAGATAAAACATTTTTGTCTTTTTTTTTTTTTTTTTTTTTTTTTTTTTTTTTTTGCTTTTGTCTGAAATGAAATTAACAGGATTAATTGAATCTGTAAATCTGCAAAGTTTCCATCAGAAACTCGTTAAAATTATTTGACATTCAGCTCAGACTTTGAAATTCTGACATACAAACGAGGAGCAGTGAAATATTTTGGTCCCAGTTGGCCTTTTTAAATGTGCAAAAATAAAATGTAAAACACTGATTGGGTGGCGATTAAATACTGCCATCCAGTGGTGAGTCTGTAGCAATAATCTGTGTTGTGGCCACTAGAGGCCACTATTGCTTGTTCAACCTCATACATAAAAGTAAATGTACCTTGACACTTGCACAAATTTAATCCCCGCCCTTCTGCGCAATTCATCATGCCAGTGTGACCCGCTTTGTCCCGCTGGGTGCCGCACTTTGTCCCATTTAATGCTGCATTAAATAAATAATTATTTCGTAGTGGATGACACATTTGCTGTTGGAACTTGGCTGATGAAACCATCTCTTATCGCTCCCGGAATCACAAATTCTCTGCAGCTGCTGCATCTCTCATGTACTTCCTGAGGTGGAGAACACATTGTTATAAAGGTAATTACTTATAATATCTATATATTTTAATGGATTGGTAAAACAGTTGCATTTTCATTCCTTCTTATGAGTTAGATAATGTATCTGTAAATTTATGTTTGTCGAAGTAACATCTCATCATATTTGTTCAGATGTGCTGCACTGCGCCAATGAGATGCATTGACTCGTAGTGACTTGGGTGATCCCCCGACACTTTGTATTACTGATTTGTGGGGGGGAGATATGTCCTGATGACTTTTGTTTTTGTATGCTTCATGATTTTGACATAGGTGGGTGTCTTTTTATTTTTTTTTTCCCCACTGACTGTCAGTGTTCCATGATGCATATCACAAAATGGCCACTGCACATCCAAAATGTCCTTGTAACTATCTGATCTTAACCTAACTGCTTTCCAAAATGGCTGACACACAAAATGTCCTTGTATTTGGGACAACCATCTGATCCTTTTATAGCTGTCTAATTGATAAAACCAAAATATTCACATCTATTTGGACAGCATGATGGAACATTGACATACACAAACACTAAGATTTTTACATAACCTTGAACGCAATGTGAGCAGACACCCGCTTTAGAGTGCCTTAATTGAGAGAATGGCGTCCACTCAGGACATGGCACCATTTTGTTTACAACTGCGCCGAACTGCTGAATGAACCTTTTATGGTTTCAATTTTTTTTTTTTTTTTTTTTTTTTTTTTTTTTTTTTTTTTTTTACTCATTTAACCACATACAGCAACACATCCAGGTACACCTGCTATCAAAATAAATATAAAAATAGTTAAGATATCAAATTTACAATTTATGATGATTTATTTAATTAATTTAAAGCCTGATTCATGCAGCTGCACAGCTGTAATTCAGTGTCATGCAGTGACGTGCATGACAGTTTTAAAGTTCTCTGTCTCTGGATTATGCTTTATTCTGGACTAATTTTACCCTCAACAAGCTTTTTTTTCTACAGTCATCGTGTCCAAATCAAAGGTAAGCTGAACAATTTACTCGTTTACTGACTTTGTGCTGTAAATGTGCAGACTTTTCTGATCCATTTGCGCGCACTACAAAAACTTATAATATGATGGCTCATGAAGCAGTGAAAACAGAAAAGTGTCAAATCACAGTCTTTTGTGTCTTAACAGGGGCACGTCAGGCTGCAGGTCCGTGTCTGAACACGGTTTGAAAAATAATAAATGGTTGGTTTTTAATCACAGAAATGACTCCGGTCCCACTTTCCTCAAATCAGCAAGTGTCAAGAGTGCTGAACTTTAATTTGTACCTCTGTTACTTTACACGTCCAGACTGCTCAGGGGTTTTAATGAAAATACATTATGATTGGATGGGACATTTACAAAAACAAAATCCATTATATAAAACTTTGACACTGATATCGGCTTCCATCCCACACGGCTGACTTTATTTTCCCAAATGCACAGCAACCTGTCATTTTCAGTAAAAAAAAAAAAAAAAAAATAGCTGGATTTACATGCAGACAGATTAACATTTTTTTTTAAATCATTAAAATAAGTCATAAAATCAGCAATAAAATTCACACATTCGCTAAAATTCAATTTTTACACATTTTTCCAAACTGAGTGCTGTAGTATAACCAGCAGGAGACCTCTGTGTTGGGTGAATTCGGTGACACCACACCTGAATTTATTGAATACTATTCGTTTTTGCACTTTGTACACGGCCCCTTAATTTCTGTTTTTCCACTACCTGCTCGGTCAGATCAGTATTAGTTTTTTGGCTTACAGGACGGTTCATATGGATAAAAATAAAGTTGTAGCTCGTTGTCTACTTTCCTGAGGTTAGAAACTAGTGTTTGTTTTTCTGCAACGTGTGTCTTCAGAATATTGAGCCGTTTATCGGAGGGGGAGGTTTCTGTCCTCTGTGAGGTTGACAGGTGGACCGTTCCAGTCAAACTCCTCACCTGACACCATCCCCGGAGCGGGACACACCCAGTGGGACCGGTCGCCTGACACCGAGAGCTGCACCTTCTCAGGCTGTAGTGACCCTCGCCCAAAAAAAAAAAAAAGTCATTTTGCGGTAAGGTTTATGATCAAGATTTCCTGCAGTAATTGAGTTGTAAACTGAAATCCATAAACTCCTTAAAATGAAAATTATATATATCATGAACGATATTCACATTTTGCGAGACCCGCGTTGACGTTTTGGGCGATATTTTTTTCAGTATTCACATTTTGCAATTAACGGTTTGCAGATAATTCACATTTTGGGGGTTAACAACAGTGAATACTAGTTGTATTTTGGAACCAAGATGGCACCATGAGTCACGTGACCTTTTTGACTTGTCATGTTGCCACTCTCTCAGTAAGCGAAGTGCGCAACGCATCTGCGCATGCGTGGGTCAAACGGGTCAAAAATTCCAGTTACCAAACACACACCGCTACCATTGAATTTCATATACGGTAGCGTTTGAGGAATGAAAGTTAAGGCTTACAGGGATTGTTTCAAAGGCTTTAAGCCTTAAGCGACACATACAATAATGAAAGGTTTTCAAATGCTCAAACGGCATTTATAGGCTTGAAAGGTGGATGAAAACACACAATTGCAAAGCTCTGCCGAGTCCACCTAAAGACGGAAAGAAGAAGAAATGTGGTTGTAAACCTCTGTTCATTCTACACAATTTCCCCACAGAAAAGAAAGATCCTGATGGACGTAAAAGATGGACTAAAATTGCAAGTTTCTTGCACACATTTATTTTGTCAATATCCTGAAACCGTGCAGAATTATAATGTTGTTGATGGCGCCATTTTCGTGCATCGGCTTATGACTGTAATGTCGCACCATGAATGACGTGGCGCGTAATAATGTAATATTGACATGTTCTATAAACAAACTGCATGCATGCACATACCACTGTACAGTAGTGTTCAGAATAATAGTAGTGCTCTGTGACTAAAAATATTAATCCAGGTTTTGAGTATATTTTTTATTGTTACATGGGAAACAAGGTACCAGTAGATTCAGTAGATTCTCACAAATCCAACAAGACCAAGCATTCATAATATTCACACTCTTAAGGCTATGAAATTGGGCTATTAGTAAAAAAAAAAAAGAAAAAAAAATTACAATAATAGTACTGTGGCATTCAATCAGTGAGTTTGTCAATTTTGTGGAACAAACAGGTGTGATTCAGGTGTCCCCTATTTAAGAATGAAGCCAGCAACTGTTGAACATGCTTTTCTCTTTGAAAGCCTGAGGAAATATAAAAAGCCTGAGATATTTGCGAAGATAGACAGAGTTTCTGTTAAACTGGGATCTGACATCATGACCGTGAGGGCAGAACTGAAAGCGGCAATTGAACCACTCCAACAGAAAGTTAACTCCCACGAGGTGGCTGTGCGGGAGCTAGAGGAGGCCGCTAACAACCACGTCTCTCGCATTACTGAGCTGGAAGTTAAAATTGAGCAGTTAGTTACACAAGTGGGGCGTTTGGGTGAGAAATGTGAAGATTTGGAAAGTAGATCGAGAAGAAACAATATTCATGTGGTCGGAGTGGTTGAGCAGGTCGAAGGGCCCCGAGTTACTGATTTTGTTGCGGGCTTATTACAGGACTTGTTGAATTTGGATGAGAAGCCACTGCTTGACCGTGCTCACCGCACGGGGGCAGCATGATCTAAGGAAGGTGCTCCTCCTCAGCCCTTTGTGGCCTGGGTGCTCTATTTTCATGTCCGCAACTTAATTCTACGTTGTGCTGTTGAAGCATCTCCACTTTTCTACAAGGGCCAAAAGGTTTTCATATTTCCTGATTTCACCGCTGCAGTTGCAAAGAGTTGGGCTGCTTTTGGTCCTGTGAAGCGCACACTACGCATGTTTGTGGAGGTGAAATACAGGCTCTTCGACCCTGAAAATCACCTTACCAGATGGCACTTCACGATGGTTTGTGGACCCCTCTCAGGCTGCTGACTTCGTCCAAAAGAACTTGAAATAATGAACACTGATATTTGATGCAGGTAATGGGTGGGGACTTACATTATTTCCATTGATAACGATGATGCTATTCCCTCCTGTAAGGTTTGCACAATGACTTAAGTATTATATATAATAAATGATGTTAAAAATTATTGGTTGATTGTGATTTCATAATTCTTTTTATTTAATATGCACATATTTCCTGTTTCTTATAACCATGTTTGAAATTTAAGTACTTTGTTTTATTCACTGATATCAACTTTTTCACAGGTAGCGCTAGCGTAATTAGGGCTATCATGGAGCGTTTTTTTGTTTTGTTTTTGTAGTCGAGCAGGGTTTTGTGTGCGTCGTGTTGGGTTGGATGCTAGCAATGGGGTGGATGGGGAGTGAGTGTGTGCGTGTATGTGTTTTTTCTTTTACAAATGGATGCTCATATTGTGCTGCTGCTGCTCTAATTTTGGCTACTTCAATCCTCAACCAATCTTTGAATGGTCTTACAAAATATGAACAATAAATTTAATGGTGGGGACTACATTTTTGTGTCTTGGAACTGCAAAGGTCTTAACTCTCCAGTGACGCGTACCAAAGTACTGAATCATCTTCATCGCTTAGGAGCTCAGGTACATTTTTTTTTTTACAAGAAACACACTTAAAACCTAGTATATGTTCACAGATTAAAAGTAGATGGATTGGCCAAACATTTTATTCTTCATTTCATAAAAAAGCCTGTGGTGTTGCAATATTGTTACACAAATCAATTCCATTTATTCCATCTCAAGTAATTTCTGATCCTAATGGTAGATATCTTATAGTGGTACACTACATGATATTTCACTACTACTGGTCAATGTCTGTGCTCCAAATTGGGACAATGAGGGCTTCTTTAGGCAACTTTTTTCAAGACTTCCTGACATGTCATCCCATCATCTCATATTAGCTGGTGACTTTAATTGCTGGCTTTCCCCAAATCTTGACCGCTCATCCACAAAACTTACTACCATTTCAAAATCTGATAAGATCCTGAAAAACTTCATGGCTGCGTTTTCTATTTGACCCTTTTCGTTTTTTTTAATCCTACAGCAAGAGTTTAGTCATTTTTCTCACCTGTACATCACTCTTTTACTAGAATTGATTATTTCTTACTTGGTAATCGGCTTCTTCCTAAAATCACCCCTAGTTCTTGTTCTTATGGACCAATTGTCATCTCAGATCACTCCCCAGTTACACTCAAAATTCATTTTGATAAGGATGGCCACTCACGATCCCCCTGGCGTTTCAATAAATCACTTTTGTCTGAAAATTTTATTGGTACAATTTCTGATCAAATAGATTTTGATCTGTCTGTCAATAACACCCCTGACGGGAGTCCCTGATTCCTTTATAGCACTTAAAGCGTATATTAGAGGACAAGTAATTTCTTATGTAAGTAATGAGAGAAAGAAAAAGAAAAGATCACTGCTCTCACCAATCGTATAGCTGAACTAGATGCTTTATACACAGTCTCGCCTAGCTCTGACATATACAAAGAACGTCTAATTGCACAATCAGAATTCAATATTTTGACTTCAGACCAGGCTGTCCAATTATTACTCAAATCCAGGAGTACATATTTTGAGCAAGGTGATAAAGCGGGCAGGCTTGTGGCACATAAACTGAGGCAGACTGCCTCCTCTCATCAAATTTTATAAATTCGTACTCATTCTGGCACCACAATAAATCAAGTTGAGATTAATGATGAATTTAAACAATTCTATATTTCACTCTATTCATCTGAGGTTAACCCAAGTAATCACAAATTAGATCTTTTCCTCTTTAGAAATTCTACAGGTTAATCCAGATTTATTGAACGATTGGAAATGCCAGTGACTGCGTCAGAATTATTGGGTGCTATCAAGTCAGTGCAGGGTGGCAGTTGCCCAGGGGCCGATGGTTATCCACTGGAATTTTACAGATGCTTCCAACATAAGCTACTTCCAGTTATGATTGATATGTTCAATGAATCCTACACTGTCTCAAAACTTCCTCCCACTCTAAACCAAGCTTCAATTTCTCTCATCTTAAAAAAGACAAGGATCCTCTTAGTTGTTCCTCTTACAGACCAATTAGTCTTTTGAATGTGGATTTAAAACATTATCAAAATCACTGGCACTTCGTCTGGAGACTATTTTGCCAGGTGAAATTTCTCCTGATCAAACGGGGTTCATCAAGAACAGACATTCTTTTTTTAATTTGAGACGTCTTTTTAACACAATTTACAATCTCCCCTCATCTAATATCCCACAAGCTATAATCTCTTTGGACGCTGAGAAGGCCTTTGATCGAGTTGAGTGGACTTATTTATTTTATACCTTACAGAAATTTGGTTTTAAAGAAAAATTTATTTCCTGGGTTCGGCTTTTGTATTCATCTCCCCTGGCTTCGGTTCGAACAAATAATAATCAATCTTCATATTTTTCCCTATTTCGCTCAACTCGTCAGGGCTGTCCTCTCAGTCCACTTCTATTCGCACTTGCCATTGAACCACTTTCCATTGCTTTTCGTAACCACCCTCAGATTAAAGGCATTTTGAGTTGTGGACAGGAACAAAAGGTGTCTCTGTACGCTGACGGTCTTCTTTATATTACAGATTTATCCCTCTCCATCCCAACTGCCCTTTCTCTGCTAAACTAAATTCGTTTGGATCTATTTCAGGCTATACACTCAACAAAATATAAACGCAAACACTTTTGGTTTTGCTCCCATTTTGTATGAGATGAACTCAGATCTAAAACTTTTTCCACATACACAATATCACCATTTCCCTCAAATATTGTTCACAAACCAGTCTAAATCTGTGATAGTGAGCACTTCTCCTTTGCTGAGATAATCCAACCCACCTCACAGGTGTGTCATATCAAGATGCTGATTAGACACCATGATTAGTGCACAGGTGTGCCTTAGACTGCCCACAATAAAAGGCCACTCTGAAAGGTGCAGTTTTATCACACAGCACAATGCCACAGATGTCGCAAGATTTGAGGGAGCGTGCAATTGGCATGCTGACAGCAGGAATGTCAATTAGAGCTGTTGCTCGTGTATTGAATGTTCATTTCTCTACCATAAGCCGACTCCAAAGGCATTTCAGAGAATCTGGCAGTACATCCAACCAGCCTCACAACCGCAGACCACGTGTAGCCACACCAGCCCAGGACCTCCACATCCAGCATGTTCACCTCCAAGATCATCTGAGACCAGCCACTCGGACAGCTGCTGAAACAATCAGTTTGCATAACCAAAGAATTTCTGCACAAACTGTCAGAAACCGTCTCAGGGAAGCTCATTTGCATGCTCGTCGTCCTCATCGGGGTCTCGACCTGACTCCAGTTCGTCGTCGTAACCAACTTGAGTGGGCAAATGCTCACATTCGCTGGCGTTTGGCATGTTGGAGAGGTGTTCTCTTCACCGATGAATCCGGTTCACACTGTTCAGGGCAGATGGCAGACAGCGTGCGTGTCGTGTGGGTGAGCGGTTTCTGATGTCAATGTTGTGGATCGAGTGGCCCATGGTGGCATTGGGGTTAATCGTATGGGCAGGTGTCTGTTATGGACGAAGAACACAGGTGCATTTATTGATGGCATTTTGAATGCACAGAGATACCGTGACGAGATCCTGAGGCCCATTGTTGTGCCATACATCCAAGAACATCCACCTCATGTTGCAGCAGGATAATGCACGGCCCCATGTTGCAAGGATCTGTACCACAATCTTGGAAGCTGAAAATGTCCCAGTTCTTGCATGGCCGGCATATTCACTGGACATGTCACCCATTGAGCATGTTTGGGATGCTCTGGACCGGCATATACGACAGCGTGTACCAGTTCCTGCCAATATCCAGCAACTTCGCACAGCCATTGAAGAGGAGTGGACCAACATTCCACAGGCCACAATTGACAACCTGATCAGCTCTATGCGGAGATGTGTTGCACTGCATGAGGCAAATGGTGGTCACACCAGATACTGACTGGTATCCCCCCCCCATAAACAAAACTGCACCTTTCAGTGGCCTTTTATTGTGGGCAGTCTAAGGCACACCTGTGCACTAATCATGGTGTCTAATCAGCATCTTGGTATGGCACACCTGTGAGGTGGGATGGATTATCTCAGCAAAGGAGAAGTGCTCACTATCACAGATTTAGACTGGTTTGTGAACAATATTTGAGGGAAATGGTGATATTGTGTATGTGGAAAAAGTTTTAGATCTTTGAGTTCATCTCATACAAAATGGGAGCAAAACCAAAAGTGTTGCATTTATATTTTTGTTGAGTGTAAGTTAAATTTGGGAAAAAGTGAGCTTCTTCCACTTAATAAGGCTGCCTCTGAATACCCACTAAACACCTTACCATTTAAAATCATTAGGGATCAACTCAGATATCTTGGGGTTCAGGTAACAAGGAGTCTGAGAAATTTATTTAGTGCAAATTACAAACCCTCTTTTGTCCCAGGTACAAAAAGATTTGGAAACGCTGGTCACTGCTCACTTTATCATGCCTGCTTGTATAAACAGCATTAAAATGAATGTTCTTCCTATGGTTCCTTTATTTTTTCAGTATCTTTCAGTCTTTCTTCTGCAATCCTTTTTTACAAAACTGGATACAATCATATCCAGTTTCATTTGGAATAATAAAACGCCTAGGATCCGCAAACAATTTTTGCAGAGACCTAAACAATTAGGAGGTATGGCATTACCCAACTTCAAATTTATTATTGGTCATCTTGTTTGAAAATATTACAATTATGGCTACATTCTGATTCATATCATACAACCCTTGTTTGGTTGGAGATCTCTTGCAGCATTAATTCATTCATTAAATCAACCTATTGGCAAAATGCGCACTAAAAACTTGATTGTAAAATCTACGCTAAAAATTTGGAATCAATTTGGCGCTGCTTTGGATTTCAAAACATATTCAATTTGGCACCAATTAAATGAAATCATGCTTTTCCTCCACTGATTGATCAATCTTTTATCATTTGGTTTGATCTGGGCATTAAATCATTCAAAGATTTATACATTGATTACTCATTTGCTACATTTCAACAATTATCTGAAAAATTTTCCCTCCCCAAACAGCACTTTTTTAGGTACCTACAGGTTCGTAGCTTTGTTGCTACTAGATTCCCTCATTTTCCTGTTCGGCCCCCTGATTCCACATTGGATTCATTTCTTGAACCAATGCCTACACTAAAGGGGATGATATCAGTTATGTATTCTGACATTCACTCTCTAAAAATGACTTCATTAGCCTCTATCAAGTCACGTTGGGAAGCTGACTTGGAAGTCATTCTTATTGGTGACGTGGAGGAATATCTTTGATAGGGTGCATCATTCCTCAATTTGTGCTAAGCATGGTGTGATACAATGTAAAATATTGCACCAAGCACATTATACAACAGTTAGGTTTTCCAAAATATACCACAATATTGATCCAATTTGTGATAGATGCCGTCAAACCACAGCTTCTCATATTCATATGTTTTGGTCTTGTTCAGCCTTGTAATTTTTTTGGAACAACATTTTTGACACTTTATCTACAGTTACAGGAAAATCACTTCATCCTCATGCAGTTACAGCAATTTTTGGTCACATTCTTTTACTACAGCAGAAAAGTCCTTTGTAGCATTTGCAACTTTGCTTGCAAGACGGTTAATTTTGTTAAAATGGAAGTCACCCACCCGTCCATCATATTTTCATTGGATCAAAGATGTAATTTATTTTGCCAAATTAGAAAAAAATCCGTTATATGCTGAAGGGCTCCAATGCAAAATTTACAAAGACTTGGGATCCATTTTTTCAATATGTTGGGAAGCTGGTCTTCCCAGATAGTCTCGAATACAAAACAAAACAAAAAAACCCAGAATGGTAAAGGCTCACCCATTGATCAGCTCCAGGATGATCAAAGACAGTCTGGAGTTACCTGTAAGTGCTGTGACAGTTAGAAGACGCCTGTGTGAAGCTAATTTATTTGCAAGAATCCCCCGCAAAGTCCCTCTGTTAAATAAAAGACGTGCAGAAGAGGTTACAGTTTGCCAAAGAACACATCAACTGGCCTAAAGAGAAATGGAGGAATATTTTGTGGACTGATGAGAGTAAAATTGTTCTTTTGGGTCCAAGGGCCGCAGACAGTTTGTGAGATGACCCCAAACTCTGAATTCAAGCCACAGTTCACAGTGAAGACAGTGACGCATGGTGGTGCAAGCATCATGATATGGGCATGTTTCTCCTACTGTGGTTGTTGGGCCTATATATCGCATAACCAGGTATCATGGATCAGTTTGGTTATGTCAAAATACTTGAAGAGGTCATGTTGCCTTATGCTGAAGAGGACATGCCCTTGAAATGGGTGTTTCAACAAGACAATGACCCCAAGCACACTAGTAAACGAGCAAAATCTTGGTTCCAAACCAACAAAATTAATGACTTGCAGATGTGAAGAAATCATGAAAAACTGTGGTTATACAACTAAATACTAGTTTAGTGATTCACAGGATTGCTAAAAAAGCAGTTTGAACATAATAATTTGAGTTTGTAGCGTCAACAGCAGATGCTACTATTATTGTGAACACCCCCTTTTCTTTTTTTTTTTTTTCTATTAGCCCAATTTCATAGCCTTAAGAGTGTGCATATCATGAATGCTTGGTCTTGTTGGATTTGTGAGAATCTACTGAATCTACTGGTACCTTGTTTCCCATGTAACAATAAGAAATATACTCAAAACCTGGATTAATCTTTTTAGTCACATAGCACTACTATTATTCTGAACACTACTGTATGTGAGACCCACCTTCCTTGTAGTCATTACGAAGCCAGTGGCGTAGCGATTTCTCATCCCTGCTTAGCAAATATTCTGCAATATCCACAGTTTAAGACTCTGGACTTCATCTGCAGCACACGCAAGGGCAGGCAGCTCTTCTTTCCGTTTCTCTCTACTGCCGTACATAGTCCTGGTTGTAACAGGCAATCCGCGGAGCTTACAAAAAACGCTTTAAATCGTCAACGTTCCAGCGGTTGAAATGGTCCAAATCATAGCACTCCTAGCTGCTTTCCGCCATCTTTGAATGTGGATTGATAGCTGAAAAATTTTGCATACCCATAATCAAGGTTGGGTAGGATTACTTTGAAATGTAATCCAAAAGTAATCAGATTACAAGTAATTCAAATGTATGTACATACATACATGTGATCCACATGTATTCTTTCAAAGTAATCCTACCCAACCTTGCCCATAATGCACTGTGCGGCCTGAGATGCGCACTTCCGTTTTTAAGATAAGGGGAATAGAATTTGATCAAAACAGATCAATAGCTTTAAAGTCAGAATCTTGAGATCAAAGAAAAACTTGTAGAATTCCAAACTTTTCATCAAAACACAGAATCAATGACATTGAAAGGAAACTAACAAATCTGTATTTAGATCAAAGTGATTTCTGTTCCACCATGTTTAATCCATACAAGGTCAACAGTGAGCTTCCCTCAGTTAGTTTCCCTCTGGCAGATCCCGAGCAGCTGGGAAAGCAGGCCGACTGGGTGACTGTGAGGAGGAAGCGTAGTTCTAAACACAAGCCCCGTGTACACCGCCAACCCGTTCACATCTCTAAACCGTTTTTCCCCACTCGACGACACACCCACCGAGGATCAAACTCTGGTTATTGGCGACTCTGTTTTGAGAAATGTGAAGTTAGCGACACCAGCAACCATAGTCAATTGTCTTCCGGGGGCCAGAGCAGGCGACATTGAAGGAAATTTGAAACTGCTGGCTAAGGCTAAGCGTAAATTTGGTAAGATTGTAATTCACGTCGGCAGTAATGACACCCGGTTACGCCAATCGGAGGTCACTAAAATTAACATTGAATCGGTGTGTACTTTGCAAAAACAATGTCGGACTCTGTAGTTTTCTCTGGGCCCCTCCCCAATCGGACCGGGAGTGACATGTTTAGCTGCATGTTCTCCTTGAATTGCTGGCTGTCTGAGTGGTGTCCAAAAAATGAGGTGGGCTTCATAGATAATGGCAAAGCTTCTGGGGAAAACCTGGTCTTGTTAGGGAGACGGCATTCATCCCACTTTGGATGGAGCAGCTCTCATTTCTAGAAATCTGGCCAATTTTCTTAAATCCTCCAAACCGTGACTATCCAGGGTTGGGACCAGGAAGCAGAGTTGTAGTCTTACACACCTCTCTGCAGCTTCTCTCCCCCTGCCATCCCCTCATTACCCCCATCCCCGTAGAGACGGTGCCTGCTCCCAGACCACAATAACCAGCAAAATCTATTTAAGCATAAAAATTCAAAAAGAAAAAATAATATAGCACCTTCAACTACACCACAGACTAAAACAGTTAAATGTGGTCTATTAAACATTAGGTCTCTCTCTTCTAAGTCCCTGTTAGTAAATTATATAATAATTGATCAACATATTGATTTATTCTGCCTTACAGAAACCTGGTTACAGCAGGATGAATATGTTAGTTTAAATGAGTCAACACCCCTGAGTCACACTAACTGCCAGAATGCTCGTAGCACGGGCCGAGGCGGAGGATTAGCAGCAATCTTCCATTCCAGCTTATTAATTAATCAAAAACCCAGACAGAGCTTTAATTCATTTGAAAGCTTGACTTAGTCTTGTCCATGCAAATTGGAACTCCCAAAAACCAGTTTTATTTATTATCTATCGTCCACCTGGTCGTTACTGTGAGTTTCTCTGTGAATTTTCAGACCTTTTGTCTGACTTAGTGCTTAGCTCAGATAAGATAATTATAGTGGGCGATTTTAACATCCACACAGATGCTGAGAATGACAGCCTCAACACTGCATTTAATCTATTATTAGACTCAGTTGGCTTTGCTCAAAATGTAAATGAGTCCACCCACCACTTTAATCATATCTTAGATCTTGTTCTGACTTATGTTATGGAAATTGAAGACTTAACAGTATTCCCTGAAAACTCCCTTCTGTCTGATCATTTCTTAATAACATTTACATTTACTCTGATGGACTACCCAGCAGTGGGGAATAAGTTTCATTACACTAGAAGTCTTTCAGAAAGCACTGTAACTAGGTTTAAGGATATGATTCCTTCTTTATGTTCTCTAATGCCATATACCAACACAGTGCAGAGTAGCTACCTAAACTCTGTAAGTATCTCGTCAATAGTTTTACATCCTCATTGAAGACAACTTTGGATGCTGTAGCTCCTCTGAAAAAGAGAGCTTTAAATCAGAAGTGCCTGACTCCATGGTATAACTCACAAACTCGCAGCTTAAAGCAGATAACCCGTAAGTTGGAGAGGAAATGGCGTCTCACTAATTTAGAAGATCTTCACTTAGCGTGGAAAAAGAGTCTCTATAAAAAAGCCCTCCGTAAAGCTAGGACATCTTACTACTCATCACTAATTGAAGAAAATAAGAACAACCCCAGGTTTCTTTTCAGCACTGTAGCCAGGCTGACAGAGTCAGAGCTCTATTGAGCCGAGTATTCCTTTAACTTTAACTAGTAATGACTTCATGACTTTCTTTGCTAATAAAATTTTAACTATTAGAGAAAAAATTACTCATAACCATCCCAAAGATGTATCGTTATCTTTGGCTGCTTTCAGTGATGCCAGTATTTGGTTAGACTCTTTCTCTCCGATTGTTCTGTCTGAGTTATTTTCATTAGTTACTTCATCCAAACCATCAACATGTCTATTAGACCCCATTCCTACCAGGCTGCTCAAGGAAGCCCTACCATTATTTAATGCTTCGATCTTAAATATGATCAATCTATCTTTATTAGTTGGCTATGTACCACAGGCTTTTAAGGTGGCAGTAATTAAACCATTACTTAAAAAGCCATCACTTGACCCAGCTATCTTAGCTAATTATAGGCCAATCTCCAACCTTCCTTTTCTCTCAAAAATTCTTGAAAGGGTAGTTGTAAAACAGCTAACTGATCATCTGCAGAGAAATGGTCTATTTGAAGAGTTTCAGTCAGGGTTTAGAATTCATCATAGTACAGAAACAGCATTAGTGAAGGTTACAAATGATCTTCTTATGGCCTCAGACAGTGGACTCATCTCTGTGCTTGTTCTGTTAGACCTCAGTGCTGCTTTTGATACTGTTGACCATAAAATTTTATTACAGAGATTAGAGCATGCCGTAGGTATTAAAGGCACTGCGCTGCGGTGGTTTGAATCATATTTATCTAATAGATTACAATTTGTTCATGTAAATGGGGAATCTTCTTCACAGACTAAGGTTAATTATGGAGTTCCACAAGGTTCTGTGCTAGGACCAATTTTATTCACTTTATACATGCTTCCCTTAGGCAGTATTATTAGACGGCATTGCTTAAATTTTCATTGTTACGCAGATGATACCCAGCTTTATCTATCCATGAAGCCAGAGGACACACACCAATTAGCTAAACTGCAGATTGTCTTACAGACATAAAGACATGGATGACTTCTAATTTCCTGCTTTTAAACTCAGATAAAACTGAAGTTATTGTACTTGGCCCCACAATTCTTAGAAACATGGTGTCTAACCAGATCCTTACTCTGGATGGCATTACCCTGACCTCTAGTAATACTGTGAGAAATCTTGGAGTCATTTTTGATCAGGATATGTCATTCAATGCGCATATTAAACAAATATGTAGGACTGCTTTTTTGCATTTACACAATATCTCTAAAATTAGAAAGGTCTTGTCTCAGAGTGATGCTGAAAAACTAATTCATGCATTTATTTCCTCTAGGCTGGACTATTGTAATTCATTATTATCAGGTTGTCCTAAAACTTCCCTGAAAAGCCTTCAGTTAATTCAAAATGCTGCAGCTAGAGTACTAACGGGGACTAGAAGGAGAGCGCATATCTCACCCATATTGGCCTCTCTTCATTGGCTTCCTGTTAATTCTAGAATAGAATTTAAAATTCTTCTTCTTACTTATAAGGTTTTGAATAATCAGGTCCCATCTTATCTTAGGGACCTCATAGTACCATATCACCCCAATAGAGTGCTTCGCTCTCAGACTGCAGGCTTACTTGTAGTTCCTAGGATTTGTAAGAGTAGAATGGGAGGCAGAGACTTCAGCTTTCAGGCTCCTCTCCTGTGGAACCAGCTCCCAATTCAGATCAGGGAGACAGACACCCTCTCTACTTTTAAGATTAGGCTTAAAACTTTCCTTTTTGCTAAAGCTTATAGTTAGAGCTGGATCAGGTGACCCTGAACCATCCCTTAGTTATGCTGCTATAGACTTAGACTGCTGGGGGGTTCCCATGATGCACTGTGTGTTTCTTTTTATTTTGCTCTGTATGCACCACTCTGCATTTAATCATTAGTGATCGATCTCTGCTCTCCTCCACAGCATGTCTTTTTCTTGGTTCTCTCCCTCAGCTCACCAGTCCTAGCAGAAGACCGCCCCTCCCTGAGCCTGGTTCTGCTGGAGGTTTCTTCCTGTTAAAAGGGAGTTTTTCCTTCCCACTGTCGCCAAGTGCTTGCTCACAGGGGGTCGTTTTGACCGTTGGGGTTTTTACGTAATTATTGTATGGCCTTGCCTTACAATCAATATAAAGCACCTTGGGGCAACTGTTTGTTGTGATTTGGCGCTATATAAATAAAATTGATTGATTGACTGATAAAACTCAGCTCTTACCGCAGGACTAATTCAAAAATAAATGACTAAGCAAAAAAAAAAAAAAGATATTTCAGACGGGGACTCGACTCCCTGATTGGTCACTTTGCTGGGAAATCACTTGATTTATGAACATTCTTCTTTAAATGCGCTAAACTTATTGGTGCCTTACAAACTCAGGGAACTCTGCAAAGAAAATATTGTAGTTCTTGGTCTGACGTTTATGTATTTAGTACTTTATGATGCTTTGTTGGAAATTTTTCTTTTAAATTCAGTTATTTTGTTGTGAACAAATAAAATGACATAAAAACAGATATGTGGCCGTGTTTCAATGGTCAGTGTGAAGTTGGTCACGTGATTGCAGCAATGAAGTGTGTGTATTTGTGTGTGTTGATTTCTATTGTTCCCATCAAAGTCACATATGTGACTCCTCTCCTCCACTCAGGTGCTGTGGGGGGCGTTTGGTTTAATTTGTTATTGCCCCCCCCCATATGGTAGTTCTCCTGGTTTTAAATCTCAGGTTTTGAGCAGCCAAGGACACTTTGGACACTCACTGGGTGAGTTTCATTGGTTGTAGTTTATTGACCACCAGAGGGTGCCGTTACCTCAATGCATTTCTGTATTTGTATAATTGACCTACTTATTTATAGGTTAAAGGTCACAGAAAATGTTTGGGCTGGAGCCATGATGATTTGCTGCTTTTTAAAATCTGCAGAAACTTGATTGTTGGTTCATCGGTTTTTGTAACGTTGCCTTTGGAACACAACATTCAAGATCTGCTTTGAGTGGGGAAAATTATGGGATTTGAGAGAGAAAAAAAGTGTCATCAGCAGATAAGATATCCCCACCAGTCCCCACAAACCAAGAGTACAAAGTAGGACCCAGTGCTCACAAATGACTAATAGACAATAGAGCAAATAAGGAAGCAACTTATAATCTGGAAGAAATGGACCGTGTGATCAGTATTCCTTTGGATTTTTGAGCTCATGACCTACATCTACAGTGGGGCAAGGCAGAGAAGGCAGAGCGTACTGATGTTCAGGGGGGAGTGTTTGGTCGGCGCCACCAGATCCGGATTGCACTTTATAGGCTTTGAAGGATTACGCCAAAACTACTTCACAGATTCTCACCAATTTTGCTTCACAGATAGATAACAGGGCATGGAAGACTCCACTGAATTTTGGAGGTGATCAAGGTCCAGATTGGGGTTACGTCAGACATCTCGGATTGTGCTTGATATTTTCATTGCAAACATTGTCTGGCATATTTTACATTATGGAACATATAGGAAGCAGTCCATGAAACTGAAGACATGGAGAAACCATAAGCCATTAGCTTACCAAGGCTAAGTCCTGCTGACCATCGGCTACCTGCTTAAACACATTAGAATTTTGATGTGCTGATCAAGGCTAAATGGGGATGATTCTTGAGATACATCTCCAGGAAAGACAAAATATTTGATATATTGCCATGACCTTGAAATGGACCCCAAGGTCACCATAATCAACTCGATGTTTGCGACTCAGGAATCAGGAGAAGTGCTGTGGTCTTGTCAACATCATCTTTATTGTTGTCATTACTGATTGTTTTTTTCCCCCATTATCTTGTTAAAAAAAAAAACACAAAGCATTCACAAAGAAAATGCACAAAGCCATGTGCAGAGCAAAACAGCACGTCACGTGTTCTTAGATATGAAAATGCAGAACCACCCCTCACACTTCTGCAGCCAAACTCACAGGAACAGTCGCTATCAGCGATGTCAAAAATAAAATAAAATCTGCATTTGTTTTGTAGTTGTGGTGGTTTTTGTTTTTCCTCCTCAACATTCTCTGAAGAATTCCTGCTCAGGATCATCTGACAAACTTTTTCCAGGAGTAGGCGTCTGTGACAGCGACGTGTCCCCATAAATTCAAGGCTACAGGTCAGTAAATGCACCATACGTGACAAGAAACATACGCCACACATACACACACAGAACACGTGATGAATAACGTGCACGTTTTCCTGCTGTGCTGCAGCTGTATTTGCACGCTGTGTTAGCAAGAGACTTTTTGCAGGATATGTACTGGAATGTTTGCAGATACAGTTGCCGGTGTTAACGTGAATGATGTGTACGCATAGTGTGTATGATGAAGGCCAAACGAGAACAAGGACCGTTCTCTTTACTTATTCACTCACACACGTTATCTAAATCCTGATGTGGAATCTCTGCAAAAAACATTATTGCTGCTTCTTCATGGCACAAAAAAATCCCAGATACATTAAACAATTTTTATTTTGTCTCTCCTTACTCAAGTTCTCTTTTTTGCCATGCAAGCTCACTACAGCACTGCATCTATTTTAGCTTATAATACAGAGCAAAAAACAAAAAAACAAACAAAACAAATTCACATCTGATTCACAACACTAAAGTCCCACTGTCTGTCTTACAGTAAGTTAATACAAAAGGGTTATTATGACACAAAATAATGGTAGTAAGAGGGGGACAACCCAACCCCCACCCCAAAATTCTCAGGGCTTCACAAATATCAACCAAAGGGGCCAAACGTATCGTTTGAAATAATTTATCCATTTCTGACATTCATTCCTTCAGGTGTCTATATTTACAGAATATATTTATATTTGTATAGAAGTAGTGCTTATTTTTTACGTTTTTATTTTTAAAAAGGGAAAAAAAAAAAACCGAAAAGGTCTGCATTCTGTGAATGCTGTGCAAAAATCATCTGTTCATATCTCGACTCTGGCAGGTTGGGAAAAATACAAAAAGTACAACGCCACCATCAGCTGCTTTGAACTGTTGACGTTCCTTCACTTTCGCTGACAAAAACACCGGTTCGGTTGACAAAACAGTCTCGCTTTATGAAGAAAAACCGACTGCTTGCCGTCAGTACCGTCGCTTCACCCGCCAGCAGGAGACGAAATGTCACCGAAACAAAACTCACCTTCCCCTCCACGCGACTATTAATCAGGATCGCCGCAGTGAATTAAGCTAAACAAAGAGAAAAGTCATCAAGTGGGCAGGAGAGAGAGGAAAAAAATAAAGATACACGAGTTAAATCAGTTTTAAAATCGGTCTTGAAACGTCAGCAGCACGACATGCAGCTTCTAAAAGTCCAAAGGGGAAAAAAAAAACCTGGTGAACCACAGGTTGCTTTCAGGATCAAACCGCTTAAAAAAAAGTGGTTATTCTCTATTTATTACCGACGAACCCTCAGCACCTCCCCTCGTTGAAGCTGAACAAAAGCTACAGAAATCAAAAGGCTTTACTTCAAAACTCGCAGTGACTCGTCTACCACACGCAGAAGCTTACAGACGACTTGCCATCGTCACGTCATCTGTTGACTTACTTTTTCGAGCATGTGACCTCCCGACTGTGATATCTGAAATTATACTGCACTCCAGACAGCAATGACAAAAAACAAAACAAAAAAAAAACTTTCAGTGCAAGAGCCTCATTACTGCAGGTAAATGCTGCCGTGTTCGCCTGCTTTCAAACTGCTAAACATCGTGATAAACTGCACGAGACAGGAAATCAGAACCTGAAACTTTCACAAAGCGCAACATCCACACAAAAAAGAAGCAGTAAAAAATAAGTCCCTTCCGGCTGCTCCCATGTTTTTTTCCACTCGGGGTCGCCACAGTAGATCCGAGGTGGAGCTGCATGTTGATTTAGCACAAATTTTACACCGGATGCCGTTCCTGATGCAACTCCACATTACATGGAGAAATGTGGCAGGGGCGGGATTTGAACCGGGAACCTTCCGCAATGAAACCAAGCGCGCTAACCACTTGGCCACCACAAAAAACAAACAAAAAAAAACAAAAAAAAAACGCATTTACAAAATAAAGGCATGAACAGCATTGTGTAGTAACATGTTTGTATAAACATTTTAACAAATGTACAGTGACATCATCTTGCCACAGAGAGCCGGTTTAACCAATCGGCTCCCTGCCACAAAGAAATATGTCAAACAGTGTGTGTATGTGTGCGTGTGAGAGGTTAGGGAGCGTTGTCAGTGTCCCCAATTGTCCAGTGTGTAAAAACAAAATAAAACAGAAACCAGAAGGTTGACGTGTGTTCATTTTTCCTCACGACATTAAACGAGACGAGTGAAAAGACCAAACCAAACGGTGATTTGTGCGTTTCAAGGACGTGGAAGCAGAGGGCAGCAGTGAGATAACCTTGCAAATGGAATGCAAGTCACAAATTGGTGAAAGGGGGAGGGGCCATGTTGGAGTGAGTCTGATGTTGCTTCATTGATGTCATGGGAAAACAGATGTAAATATTAACGTCCTGCTAATTAAACATTAAACCAACAGCAGTGATGTTCACGTTAATCAAAGCATAGTGAAAGATTTCACAGATCAAAATGTTTAAAAACGTCACAGGAAGTCGGCGTTCAGTCTGATGCGCTCAATATTGGTGCTTTTTGACCAATTTATTAATGGAATTTAAAATTTCTTCACCACAGTTGTTTGTGTTTCAATCTAAATTATTAAATTAGTGCAATAACAGATTTAAAAAAAAAAATGTGTTGATGCAAGGTTTTGATGGAAAAAAGCACTGTCTTGTTTATTTAACCGTTTAAACCTCAGCAACGTTAAAAGATTATTGTCTTAACACTGGTGCTACCTGCAGCCGCTATGGCATCATGCACGCACATGGAAGTTTGGATGTTCAGAGTTAAAACGTCAGTAAACAGGTTTTAAAATCCCATGACATAAATGCAGCGTTCACATGGTCTTTGATTTTCTGAAACACCCCCTAATATGCAGATGAGCTAAAGGACTTCCTGGGTGGGCGTGTCCTGACAGCTGATATGTGAAGAGGTCTAGATTGATTTAGAGGAATCCTGTTTGCTGATGAGGACTTCTAGGAGGCGGAGTTTGGCTTTGATCCTCTTGTACTCCCGGTACTCCTCCATCATTGGCACACGGTCCTCCTTCTGGACGTTTCTGCAACAGAAAAATCACAAAGATGGTTCACCGCACGCCCAACTTTCAAAAGGCCAGCAGCTACGGACATGTAACCTTTGAGTAAAGCACTGAAATCCCCCATTTTGCTGTTTATCACTGAACCTTTAAAATTTATGTTAAACGCACAGACTAATTTTATTACGATACTTATATTTTAAATCCTGATGGGATTAAAAAGCAGAATCTGGATTACAAGCTGTTAAAGCTTCACAATGGGAAAACAGTGGATCAAAGCTCAAAGTGAGTACTTAGTTTTAATGTGCTGTATCATGTAGTGAGAAAACATATCAAAGTCAATTTTAAGCATTTAACCTTTGCATAAATATACATTCATGTATATTTTACCCTTTGGAAAAGTTTTTTTTTTTCCCCTGAGCTCCACAGAAATATTAACAGCAGCATGTGAATTGACAGGTGGAATGATGATCACAATCCAGAAAAGTTTATTCTTTCTTACATATTTCTTATGTAAGCTGGGGCAGGGGTGGTGGCCAAGTGGTTAGTGTGCTTGGTTTCAGTGCGGTAGGTTCCTGGGTCAAACCTCACCCTACATTTCTCCATGAGTTAAAATAAGCGAGCAGCCATTTTTGTTTTATTTAAATTCATACATGAATTGGGTAATGGGCTTAAAGGATGGGGGCCTTATTTTGAGGGGCTCGTCCGGGATATAAATAAAAGGCACATCTGAGGTGTGATTGGAAAGTTTTGAGCTTGAACCACAAAAAGTAGGGCATGGTTCTCCACTATGTCCTTTTATGAGAACGGTATTAAGGCACTGCAGCAATGCTAGAAAAAGTGTGTAGACCTACATGGGGAATTCAGTTGTGGTTTCTTCTTGGTTGTGCTCAAAACATTTTGATGGGGTGGGGTGCACTATGTCACATCCAGTTACATTTTTTGTGTTACAACAAAGTGATATTCATTCACAGAGGAATGCAATTGATGGTTTGTGCCAAGTACAGCTGTATGCAGTGCATCCAGGAAGTATTTTTCCACATTTTTTATGTTACAGCCTCATTCCAAAATGAATGAAATTCATTTTTTTCCCTCAAAATTCTACACACAATACTCCATAATGACAATGTGATTTTTCTGAGATTTTCACAAATTTATTAAAAAAACAAACAAAAAACTAAGAAATTACGCATACATAAGTATTCACAGCCTTTGCCACGAAGTTCAAAACTGAGCTCAGGTGCATCCTGTTTCCACTGACCATTCTTGAGATGTTACAGCTTAATTGGAGTCCACCTGGGGTAAATTCAGTTGACAGAACACAATTTAAAAAGGCGCACACCTGTCTACATATAAGGTCCCACAGTTGACAGTGCATGTCAGAGCACAAACCAAACATGAAGTCAAAGGAATTGTCTGTAGACCTCCGAGACAGGATTGTCTCAAGGCGCAAATCTGGAGAAGGGCACAGAAACATTTCTGCTGCTTTGAAGGTCCCAGTGAGCACAGTGGCCTCCATCTGTAAATGGAAGAAGCTGAGCTCCATCAGGACTCTTCCTAGACTAGACTAAACTAAGTGATTGGTGGAGAAGGGCCTTAGTCAGCGAGGTGACCAAGAACACGATGGTCACTCTTGTCAGAGCTCCAGCATTCCTCTGTGGTGAGAGCTGAACCTTCCAGAAGGACAACCATCTCTGCAGCAATCCACCAATCAGGCCTGCATGGTGGAGTGGCCAGATGGAAGCTACTCCTTAGTAAAAGGCACATGGCAGCCCACCTGATGTTTGCCAAAAGGCACCTGGAGGAAACCAGGCACCATCCCTACAGTGAAGCATGGTGGTGTCAGCATCATGCTGTGCAGATGTTTTTCAGCAGCAGGAACTGGGAGACTAGTCAGGATTGAGAGAAATATGAATGCAGCAATGTACAGAGACATCCTGGATGAAAACCTGCTCCAGAGCGCTCTTGATCTCAGACCGAGGTGACGGTTCATCTTTCAGCAGGACAATGACCTTTAACATACAGTCAAGATGTCAGAAGTGGCTTCAGGACAATTCTATGAATGTCCTTGAATGGACCAGCCAGTGCCTGAGTGAACATCTCTGGAGAGAGCTGAAAATGGCTGTGACGCTCCCCATCCAACGTTGCTTGAGTTTGAGAGGTGCTGCAAAGAGGACTGGGCAAAACTGCCCAAAGATAGGTGTACCAAGCTTGTGGCATCATATTTAAGAAGAACTGAAACTGTAATTGCTGCCAAAGGTGCATCAACAAAGTTTCGAGAAAAAGGTGTGAATGCTTACGTACATGTGATTTCTTAATTTTTTTATTTTAATAAATTTTCAAACTAAAAAAAAACAAAACAAAAAACAAAACAAAACCAAAACAAAAAAAAAACCCACTTTTTTTTCATGTCGTCATTATGGGGTGTTGTGAGTAGAATTTTGAAGGGGAAAAAAATTAATTTACTTAATTCTGGAATCAATCAAATCAATTTTATTTATATAGCGCCAAATCAAAACAAACAGTTGCCCCAAGGCGCTTTATACTGCAAGGCAAAGCCATACAATAATTACGTAAAAACCCCAACGGTCAAAACGACCCCCTGTGAGCAAGCACTCGGCGACAGTGGGAAGGAAAAACTCCCTTTTAACAGGAAGAAACCTCCAGCAGAACCAGGCTCAGGGAGGGGCAGTCTTCTGCTGGGACTGGTTGGGGCTGAGGGAGAGAATCAGGAAAAAGACATGCTGTGGAGGGGAGCAGAGATCAATCACTAATGATTAAATGCAGAGTGGTGCATACAGAGCAAAAAGAGAAAGAAACACTCAGTGCATTATGGGAACCCCCCAGCAGTCTAAGTCTATAGCAGCATAACTAAGGGATGGTTCAGGGTCACCTGATCCAGCCCTAACTATAAGCTTTAGCAAAAAGGAAAGTTTTAAGCCTAATCTTAAAAGAAGAGAGGGTGTCTGTCTCCCTGATCCGAATTGGGAGCTGGTTCCAGAGGAGAGGAGCCTGAAAGCTGAAGGCTCTGCCTCTCATTCTACTCTTAAAAACCCTAGGAACTACAAGTAAGCCTGCAGTCTGAGAGCGAAGTGCTCTATTGGGGTGATATGGTACTATGAGGTCCCTAAGATAAGATGGGACCTGATTATTCAAAACCTTATAAGTAAGAAGAAGAATTTTAAATTCTATTCTAGAATTAACAGGAAGCCAATGAAGAGAAGCCAATATGGGTATATATATATATATATATATATATATATATATATATATATATATATATATATATATATATATATATATGTCAGTACTCTAGCTGCAGCATTTTGAATTAACTGAAGGCTTTTCAGGGAACTTTTAGGACAACCTGATAATAATGAATTACAGTAGTCCAGCCTAGAGGAAATAAATGCATGAATTAGTTTTTCAACATCACTCTGAGACAAGACCTTTCTAATTTTACATATTTGTTTAATATGCGCATTGAATGACATATCCTGATCAAAAATGACTCCAAGATTTCTCACAGTATTACTGGAGGTCAGGGTAATGCCATCCAGAGTAAGGATCTGGTTAGACACCATGTTTCTAAGATTTGTGGGGCCAAGTACAATAACTTCAGTTTTATCTGAGTTTAAAAGCAGGAAATTAGAAGTCATCCATGTCTTTATGTCTGTAAGACAATCCTGCAGTTTAGCTAATTGGTGTGTGTCCTCTGGCTTTATGGATAGATAAAGCTGGGTATCATCTGCGTAACAATGAAAATTTAAGCAATGCTGTCTAATAATACTGCCTAAGGGAAGCATGTATAAAGTGAATAAAATTGGTCCTAGCACAGAACCTTGCGGAACTCCATAATTAACTTTAGTCTGTGAAGAAGATTCCCCATTTACATGAACAAATTGTAATCTATTAGATAAATATGATTCAAACCACTGCAGCGCAGTGCCTTTAATACCTATAGCATGCTCTAATCTCTGTAATAAAATTTTATGGTCAACAGTATCAAAAGCAGCACTGAGGTCTAACAGAACAAGCACAGAGATGAGTCCACTGTCTGAGGCCATAAGAAGATCATTTGTAACCTTCACTAATGCTGTTTCTGTACTATGATGAATTCTAAAACCTGACTGAAACTCTTCAAATAGACCATTCCTCTGCAGATGATCAGTTAGCTGTTTTACAACTACCCTTTCAAGAATTTTTGAGAGAAAAGGAAGGTTGGAGATTGGCCTATAATTAGCTAAGATAGCTGGGTCAAGTGATGGCTTTTTAAGTAATGGTTTAATTACTGCCACCTTAAAAGCCTGTGGTACATAGCCAACTAATAAAGATAGATTGATCATATTTAAGATCGAAGCATTAAATAATGGTAGGGCTTCCTTGAGCAGCCTGGTAGGAATGGGGTCTAATAGACATGTTGATGGTTTGGATGAAGTAACTAATGAAAATAACTCAGACAGAACAATCTGAGAGAAAGAGTCTAACCAAATACCGGCATCACTGAAAGCAGCCAAAGATAACGATACGTCTTTGGGATGGCTATGAGTAATTTTTTCTCTAATAGTTAAAATTTTGTTAGCAAAGAAAGTCATGAAGTCATTACTAGTTAAAGTTAATGGAATACTCAGCTCAATAGAGCTCTGACTCTTTGTCAGCCTGGCTACAGTGCTGAAAAGAAACCTGGGGTTGTTCTTATTTTCTTCAATTAGTGATGAGTAGAAAGATGTCCTAGCTTTACGGAGGGCTTTCTTATAGAGCAACAGACTCTTTTTCCAGGCTAAATGAAGATCTTCTAAATTAGTGAGATGCCATTTCCTCTCCAACTTACGGGTTATCTGCTTTAAGCTGCGAGTTTGTGAGTTATACCATGGAGTCAGGCACTTCTGATTTAAAGCTCTCTTTTTCAGAGGAGCTACAGCATCCAAAGTTGTCTTCAATGAGGATGTAAAACTATTGACGAGATACTCTATCTCACTTACAGAGTTTAGGTAGCTACTCTGCACTGTGTTGGTATATGGCATTAGAGAACATAAAGAAGGAATCATATCCTTAAACCTAGTTACAGCGCTTTCTGAAAGACTTCTAGTGTAATGAAACTTATTCCCCACTGCTGGGTAGTCCATCAGAGTAAATGTAAATGTTATTAAGAAATGATCAGACAGAAGGGAGTTTTCAGGGAATACTGTTAAGTCTTCTATTTCCATACCATAAGTCAGAACAAGATCTAAGATATGATTAAAGTGGTGGGTGGACTCATTTACATTTTGAGCAAAGCCAATAGAGTCTAATAATAGATTAAATGCAGTGTTGAGGCTGTCATTCTCAGCATCTGTGTGGATGTTAAAATCGCCCACTATAATTATCTTATCTGAGCTAAGCACTAAGTCAGACAAAAGGTCTGAAAATTCACAGAGAAACTCACAGTAACGACCAGGTGGACAATAGATAACAAATAAAACTGGTTTTTGGGACTTCCAATTTGGATGGACAAGACTAAGAGTCAAGCTTTCAAATG
Organism: Thalassophryne amazonica; assembly: GCF_902500255.1. Taxonomy (NCBI): domain Eukaryota; kingdom Metazoa; phylum Chordata; class Actinopteri; order Batrachoidiformes; family Batrachoididae; genus Thalassophryne; species Thalassophryne amazonica. Next base: position 64,405,604 of record NC_047113.1, read on the forward strand.
AATTAAAGCTCTGTCTGGGTTTTTGATTAATTAATAAGCTGGAGTGGAAGACTGCTGCTAATCCTCTGCCTCGGCCCGTGCTACGAGCGTTCTGACAGTTAGTGTGACTCGGGGGTGTTGACTCATTTAAACTAACATTCATCCTGCTGTAACCAGGTTTCTGTAAGGCAGAATAAATCAATATGTTGATCAATTATTATATCATTTACTAACAGGGACTTAGAAGAGAGAGATCTAATGTTTAATAGACCACATTTAACTGTTTTAGTCTGTGGTGGAGTTGAAGGTGCTATATTATTTTTTCTTTTTGAATTTTTATACTTAAATAGATTTTTGCTGGTTATTGGTGGTCTGGGAGCAGGCACCGTCTCTACGGGGATGGGGTAATGAGGGGATGGCAGGGGGAGAGAAGCTGCAGAGAGGTGTGTAAGACTACAACTCTGCTTCCTGGTCCCAACCCTGGATAGTCATAGTTTGGAGATTTCTAGAAATGAGAGCTGCTCCATCCAAAGTGGGATGGATGCCGTCTCTCCTAACAAGACCAGGTTTTCCCCAGAAGCTTTGCCAATTATCTATGAAGCCCACCTCATTTTTTGGACACCACTCAGACAGCCAGCAATTCAAGGAGAACATGCAGCTAAACATGTCACTCCCGGTCCGATTGGGGAGGGGCCCAGAGAAAACTACAGAGTCCGACATTGTTTTTGCAAAGTTACACACCGATTCAATGTTAATTTTAGTGACCTCTGATTGGCGTAACCGGGTGTCATTACTGCCGACGTGAATTACAATCTTACCAAATTTACGCTTAGCCTTAGCCAGCAGTTTCAAATTTCCTTCAATGTCGCCTGCTCTGGCCCCTGGAAGACAATTGACTATGGTGTCGCTAACTTCACATTTCTCAAAACAGAGTCGCCAATAACCAGAGTTTGTTCCTCGGCGGGTGTGTCGCCGAGTGGAGAAAAACGGTTAGAAATGTGAACGGGTTGGCGGTGTACACGGGGCTTCTGTTTAGAACTACGCTTCCTCCTCACAGTCACCCAGTCGGCCTGCTTTCCCGGCTGCTCGGGATCTGCCGGAGGGGAACTAACGGCGGCTAAGCTAGCTTGGTCCGCACCGACTACAGGGGCCTGGCTAGCTGTAGGATTTTCCAAGGTGCGGAGCCGAGTCTCCAATTCGCCCAGCCTGGCCTCCAAAGCTATGAATAAGCTACACTTATTACAAGCACCATTGCTGCTAAAGGAGGCCGAGGAATAACTAAACATTTCACACCCAGAGCAGAAAAGTGTGGGAGAGACAGGAGAAGCCGCCATGCTAAACCGGCTAAGAGCTAGTAGCTACTCGTACACTAAGCTAGCGGATTCCTAAAAACACACAAAGTGAATAATGTGTAAATAATTTAGAGGTGATTCAGCAGAGGGAGTGCTTTAGTTAAGGCACGTGAAGATTACACTGTGAAACAAATCGTTATCTAGTTAACTAGATCAATCTAACTGCGCAGATTAAACAGCTAACAGATACAGCAAAACACCGCTGTGCTCCAGAACAGGAAGTGATACAATACCGCAGTGAGAGCCAACCCTAATAAGGCTGTAACATAACAAAATGTGGAAAGTGAAGTGCTGTGAATACTTTCCGGATGCACTGTAGTGCTAACAAACAAACAGTTATGTTTTCTTCATATTGTTAAAAAACAGGAAAATGTGGAAAACAAAATCAAGGTTCAGACATGTTAACAACAACAAGACATTAATTTTCAAACCTGAATAAATAATAATTCAGTTGAAGGTTAACACAGCGTGTCTGCTGCCTACCTGCCGTTACGTTGATAGAAATCCTCCTCAAATGCGCGGATAGTCTTCCTCATTTTCTTCTTCTCTGCTCTGGCCTTCCACAGCTGTTCTAACAACTCAGGCCTGAAGGATGATGGGATAAAGAACAAAGTCATACACCATGTTGGGGTCAACATCACGTCAGTGAAGTGGATGTTCTGAGCGACACATTAAAAACACCTGCTAGTGTCGCCACAGTTTGACATCAGTTAACACAAGGCAGGAAAACCTGTCAGACCAAAATTTATTCAAATACAGCTGCTTAAATTATCTGTACTCTGAACATGCTGCACACATGCTCAGGGCGTGTAAAGGGTTTGAAAATTTTGAGCTTTTATTTAGCTGTAACTTTTACTGTGGTCAAAATTAAGGTTGTCAAAAACAAGCAAACAGTCGATAAGTCATTTAAGTCATAATTCAAGATGAGACTAATTGATGATGAAATGCAAGTAAAGATGATCGCTCGCACAGTGTCAGATTTGGCTGAGGTGCTGGTATACTACATATACCCTATACGAGTATATTGTTACTTTCACCCAGAGACCTTCAAGGCTTGAACAGGACTTTTTGTGTCTTGCAAAATTACTTTTGTGCAGGTTTGACTGTAATGACGCTTTTTAAAAGTCATTATTATTATTAAAATCATTAAAAAATAGAACTGGATGAACACACAATAATTACTTTCATCTGTGTTACACTGACTTACAGAGGAGGTGCACTAATGACATGTACCACAATTAGCCACTAGGTGGTGACATGGTTTGGGCTTCACTTTTAAGATGTTGCCCCTCCCACCTCCTCTGACTGTTGGGGGTCTGTGGCACTAAAACACCTACATCGACCGAGAATTTGTCGACACTTTCCCCACAGCTTGTGCCAGCCTGATTTATCCCGTGTCCTTACATGGAGGAAGCGTTGGAACTGGACAGACGCAGATCCAGGGCCAGTTTCCCTGACCCCTCCTCCACCTGGGCGGTCACTGGACCTCCTGTCTCGCTGTGTTCACCGAGTCGGTTCAGGCTGCTCAATGACCCATCAGTCTCGTCGACCATGATGACCTCTGAACTCTGCATCTCCCCGCCGCTGCTCTCCCCTTCCTCCTCCTCCTCTTCATCGTCATCTTCTTCGTCATCCCTCTCCTCCTCAGGGTCATTCTTTCCTTCTTCCCCTTTGCCTCCATCATCCTCCTCTTCTTTCTCTTCCCAGAAATGGGCAGTTTCCCCCTCAATGATTGGCTGAAGGATCTGACTCCGCCTCTTACTGGAGGGCGACGCCTACAAGTGAGAGAGGGAAATTTTAAACCACAGCACACTGACATGAAGATCAGATTCATATAAAGTGCAGGAGAAAGAACGTAGATTACCATGTGTGGCTGACATCTAATAACGCAGCTAAAGCCACTCCCCTCACAGCGCTCACCACGCTGGCGACTCCACGCAGCTCGGGAGGGCCTGGTTCAGCCAAGTCTAGAAATGTTGCTTAATCTTGTACTGGCTTTCGACATGTTCCAAAGTTTAAAAGTTCAGCTAGATTCCCAGATACTGCAGCCTGACCTAGTGCAGCTTTGGCACAAGTCCTCATCCGATATTCATGCTAATAACACAAGATAAAAATACTGAGTTGAGGAGGAATTACAGTGAGGTGCACCGAGCCTGCACAGGGTCGCCCCAAACTAAGGATGCTGGAAGTCCAACTGAGATCCAGAAAAAAAGTCATGTGGACAGGAGATGCCTGCTTTGCCTGTTACGGCGGCAAGAACAGCTGAGTGTGAGAGCTGTTTAACCTTATGGAGTCGTCCGACGCGTGTCCGCATCAAAGAAACATGACCGAATTAAGCGGACATACAATCCACTCCACCACAGTCTGAGTCTCTGTTTGAATGTATTTTGAAAATGCAGACTTCAAACTATATACCAGTTTTTAAATTCTGTTGATTAGGGCTACCACGATTAGTTGACTATCAAAATAGTCAGAGACGAATTTAATAATCTACATCAGTTTATTTTTTAAGCTTTGTTTTTCTCTCAACGCTGCCGCTGTACTTTCCAATGCCTTTCTGTCCTTGACGCACATATGCAGTAGTTGTAATACAGGTCAGTAGTGATGTCACTGGAAAAGTTATGCCCAAACAACATCATGGCTAGCCGGCAATGAAGCTCAAACGTTTGGGAGCATTTTAAACAAATTAAAGAGAAAAATGTGTAATGCAAAATCTGCAGGGCAGAACATGCCTAAAATGGCAGTACAACAGAGATGCAGGAGCATCTGAGAAGAAAGCACATTGTGGTTGATGCTGACGAAGAGGGCTAGTCGTCTCGGTAAGCTAATTGGCTAGTTAGCTGCTAACATTAACATCAAAAGTACTTATATTGATAGCTGTAAAACATAACATTAACAATGACAATTTCATTAGTCTCAGCACACGTGTTTGCTGTAACGTTATAACAGCGATGTCATGACTGAATAGGAAATGTGATAACGCTAATGTTTTATAACAATACGTTACAGTGCTAAAAAACATGTTCTTCAATGGACAACTTTGTCACCAAGACAACAACATGCAGACCTCTGCAAGCAAATATTCTGACTGAAGCAATCTTAAACATGTCGGTAACTGACATGAGACCTCTGTCCATGGTTGGCGATCAAGGTTTGTCTTTATTTTATAGTTAGCACATACATTAAATACGTCAACACGTATTTAATGTATAACACAGTATGTCAGAATGAAATAAAAACTGTGAAGTCACATAAGTGATGTGGTGAAAAAAATTACACCAAACAAGGCAAAATAAACAGTTTTTAAGGTAACCGAAAAAGTAGTCAAAAACTATTATACCCTGGACTCCAGATGGTTAAGTTTGTGTGTTTGTAAATCACAATATTAGATGTCAACGGTAAAAATAAGATTTTTAAAATGGATATATCATCTTCGATAACTGTTTACGACAGGGATTTATTTACGGGCATCAACACTGAATATCTTTGGATATAAAGAGGATTTTTGTTCATGCTGTGTTTTGAGTACATACTGTGACTGGTGCAATGGCGCCTCTGGTAAGCATCTGTTTGACCAATCGGTATCGATCGTAGAGCGGCTTCACCACCAGATGTTCCTCTCTGCTCACCTGAAGGAGAGAGAGCTGGTCAGAGACGGGTTCATTCACAGAAGAAGAAGGGCCTTTTTTTGTTATGGTACATACAATAAAATGAGTCGTCTGCATTTAACCCATCCTAGCTACAATTAGGCACAATCCAACCACTAGGCGTGGTGGACAGCCACAGTCCGGCACTGGGGACCAACTCCAGATGTAAAGACCTTGCTTTGGTCAGGGGTAGAGAAAGGAGCAGTCTGGAAATAAGCATGTTTTTGATAGTGGAAGAAAACCCACGCAGAGACGGGGAGAACATACAAATTCCACACAGAAAGGACCAGGCGGGAAGTGATCCTAGGATGTTCTTGCTGTGAGCCATCAGTGTGAACAACTAAGCCACGGTGCCTCAGAAAGAACAAGTTTAAAAAAATAAACAAAACATAAAACAATTGATGACTTACAGGTTGACCGTGCAGGCCTTCATAGTGCAGCAGGTTTTTCTGAAGGACTGTCTTCTCACAGGAAAGCTGCTCCTTGGTCATCTTCTGCACAAATTGTCACATTAAAATAGATGTTTTTTTCCCCTTCCTAATTTTTTAAACAAATATTAATAGACTGAATATGTGGTGCATTAAAGTTTTGATCATAGAATGATGTCACTGAAAATACCATGGAATAAATCACACAGGATTCCACTTTTTAATTTAGAAACAGACATGCACATAACTGGTACGCGTGAGTGTTAAAAATAAATGATGCTCAGCAGCAAAACACAGAGGGAGTTGAAAGAGGTGATGACAGATGGCATGAAAAGCGGCGACTCCTTTTATGCTGTGCATCATTTATTTTTAATATGCACAAGCACCAGTTATGTGCACACCTTTTAAAAGGTATGGTAAAAGTGTGTTTGAAAAGTAGAATGAATGAAAATCTTTTTCTGCCTGCATCTCTGTGACTGCCACCCTGAGCCCAAGTTCAAGTTCAATCTCGGTAACAAGACGAGAGTCGATTTTTCAGTCTCTTCATGTTAATGACGGTCTGCATGTCACTGAGCTGACTCAACCTGTGGAAGAGTTCTCTTGCTGACCTTGATGTCTTCAGGCCAACCGTCCTCCTGCCTCTTGCCTTTGACCCTGCGATGGATTAGGTCTAGTGTTTCTTCTCTTGTTGGATGTTGACCTTTGATTTCATATGCTGCATCAGAGGCACCTTGGTCAAGCGTGGAACCGAAACTTCTGGGTAAAGTGTTGCTCCGTGGACGAGTGTGTGGGCCAAGCTCGCTCTCTGCACGGTGTTTGGCATCTAGGTGGGGGGCCAGAAAGAGAAACATGAGAAAGGGAACACATGAGACAACCAGGTAGCAGTAATGATGTCACAAAGGAAGGAAATGACCGGCGGGGGTGGTTAAAGAAAAAGTGGAATGAAAATAAAATAAAGATAAGCTACATGATTGCATGTAAACAACATTGGCATCATGGTGACAATGATCAAGACAAGAACAGCAAAACTCACATTACCAGCTTTACACACACACATATTAGTGGAGTAACCACAGTTGATCAGTGATCTGGGCAGACCACATGTATATACACCCACCCACCATATTTTCTGGCGCACAAGTTGCTTTTTTTTTTTTTATACATACAGTTGGGCAGGTCCTACTGATTTATAGTCTGGTGCGATTTATATAACGAAAGATCACAAATTTATTATTAATAATAAAAATAGTGATTATTTGTGTACAACTTTTTAAGGAAGCAAATCACTAAACAAAATAACTGCAATAACAAGAGAATAAATGACAATAATAAAAATACACTGCAACGATGCACAAAAATCCCAAATTAAAGAGCTGAAAATACAGAAAAAAGGTGCGACTTATACTCCGGTGCGACTTACATACAGGTTCTTCCTCTTCAATAGGCATTTTTTAACAGGTGCGACTCCATAAAATACGGTGTGTGTGCATATAGGTACAGAAACACACAAAAAAATGTGACTGGAACCTCAGAGAAGAAACAAGGACAGAGTTTGGAAAGTCACAAGAAGCAATTTTATGGCCATCCATCCATCCATCCATTTTCTTGAGCTTTATCCGGAGTCGTGTCGCGGGGGCAGCAGCTCAGGCAAAGCCGCCCAGACCTCCCGATCCACACACACCTCCTCCAGCTCCTCCGGGGGAACCCCAAGGCGTTCCCAAGCCAGCCGAGAGATGTAGTCCCTCCAGCGTGTCCTGGGTCTTCCCCGGGGCCTCCTCCCAGTGGGACGTGCCCGGAACACCTCTCCAGCGAGGCGTCCAGGGGGCATACGGAAAAGATGCCCGAGCCACCTCAACTGACTCCTTTCGACGTGGAGGAGCAGCGGCTCGACTCCGAGCTCCTCCCGAGTGACCGAGCTCCTCACCCTATCTCTAAGGGAGTGCCCAGCCACCCTGCGGAGGAAACTCATCTCGGCCGCTTGTACTTGCGATCTCGTTCTTTTGGTCATGAGCCAAATCTCATGACCATAGGTGAGGATCGGAACGTAGATCGATCGGTAAATCGAGAGCTTTGCCCCCCTACTCAGCTCTCTCTTCACCACGACGGTCCGATACAGCGACCGCATCACTGCAGATGCTGCACCGATCCGTCTATCGATCTCACGCTCCATCCGTCCCACACTCGTGAACAAGACCCTGAGATACTTAAACTCCTCCACTTGAGGCAAGGACACTCCACCGACCTGAAGAGAGCAAAGCACCTTTTTCCGGTCGAGAACCATGGCCTTGGATTTGGAGGTGCTGATTTTCATCCCGGACGCTTCACACTTGGCTGCAAACCGCCCCAGTGCACGCTGAAGGTCCTGATTTGACGAAGCCAACAGAACCACATCGTCCGCAAACAGCAGAGACGAGATTCTGTGGTTCCCAAACCAGACCCCCTCTACACCTTGGCTGCGCCTAGAAATTCTGTCCATAAAAATAATGAACAGAACCGGTGACAAAGGGCAGCCCTGGCGGAGGCCAACGTGCACTGGAAACAGGTTTGACTTGCTACCAGCAATGCGAACCAAGCTCCTGCTGCGGTCGTACAGGGACCGGATAGCCCTTAGCAAAGGACCCCGGACTCCCGGAGCACTCCCCACAGGGTGCGCCGAGGGACACGGTCGAATGCCTTCTCCAGATCCACAAAACACATGTGGACTGGTTGGGCAAACTCCCATGAACCCTCGAGCACTCGATGGAGCGTGTAGAGCTGGTCCAGTGTGCCGCAACCAGGACGAAAACCACACTGCTCCTCCTGAATCCGAGGTTCAACCATCGGTCGAATTCTTCTCTCCAGTACTCTGGAATAGACCTTACCGGGGAGGCTGAGGAGTGTGATCCCCCTATAGTTGGAACACACCCTCCGGTCCCCCTTCTTAAACAGAGGGACCACCACCCCGGTCTGCCAATCCAGAGGCACTGTCCCCGATCGCCATGCGATGTTGCAGAGACGTGTCAGCCAAGACAGCCCCACAACATCCAGAGACTTAAGGTACTCAGGACGGATTTCATCCACCCCAGGAGCCTTGCCACCGAGGAGCTTTCTAACCACTTCGGTGACTTCGGCCTGGGTAATGGATGAGTCCGCCTCCGAGTCCCCAGTCTCTGCTTCCTCTTCGGAAGACGTGACGATGGGATTTATGGCCATAAAACGAGATCAAAAGAAGTATATATATATATATATATATATATATATATATATATATAAACTCATTTTTCAGGAGCAAATATTCTGATTTAACATATGACTAGTAATCAACTAATATAGATTTGTCTTTCCCTAATTTGCCCATAAAAATGTCAAGCTGCTGTAGTGTGTGTGTGTTTCCTGCTGCACCGTTTACCTTTGAAGTGTGAAATTATCCATAATTTCTGCTCAAATCATCATGTGACACACCCACTAACCGTTACATTGGAACATGACATACATTGGGAGATGACTCACTGATGTCCACAAATGATTAAGTGGGTGTTTGTTATGACCGGATGAAGTGAGCGGGTGTGTGTGTGTGTGTGTGTGAAATGTCTCAGTATGCCGTCCCAACACAAAAACAAAGGCAAGATGCTCTCACAGCGGCGCTTCATTGTGCCTGTAAGCCGTGTTGCTGGTGTCTACTTACTGAGGGGTTAGTACTTACTGAGGTGACACGGTCTAGGGCAGAAGCCTGAGTAGGTGTGCAGCGAGGGGGTGAGTGTGTGATGGGAGGGCGAGGAGATTGAGGAGGAGAAGGGGAAGTAGGAAGCATGGTGACGTCTGTATGAATGGAGCAAAGCCTGGTGCCTCAGCGTGCTTCTGGGTAAAAGGTGATGCTGCCGTCCTGGTTGGCCGATCAGTCAGTCAATCAAGCAATCGGGCGATGGTGCGGGAGGAGGAGGGAGGAAAGTGGAGAGCGGGCGCTCGCGTTATTGTCGTTTTCAATTTTGACTCTGAACAAAAGAGAAATGTTTCGGCCACTGTGTTCTCTCTCTCTCTCAAATAAAAAAAAAGAACAATCACCTCAACGTGGAGGAAGGTGAGCGGTGTGATGAGCTTTGTTCAGTACGGTGAAATGGAGGACTGGATTTCTAACCTCTGCGTCAGGTTTTGGGTCGTATGCGTGCATCAGAGATTGATTCCTTCACATTTGAAATATTGTGCAGTGAATTTCTCCTCTGTGAGCTCAATAAAGTTTTTATCTTTTCTTCCACACTCTTTTGACCTTACTGAATTCACCACAAAGGTAATGAATGTGGATTCACAAGGACGTAGTAACACACAGGTGGGCGGAGCCACGAATGTGAGAGCCACAGCAACAAACAGTATGTGCATTTATATACGTGTGTTTGTTTTTGTGAGTTGGCGTAGCATGCATGCTGTCGTCAGACGTAGTGATCAGCCAATCGCTCCAGCATGAACAGGATGACACACACACAAGAAACCAAAAAAAGAAGGATTGAAAAAGAAAATCCAAAACAACAATAAAAACCATACACACGTCTACCTTTAATCTGCCTACGGAGTTTTGTGAGGTCTGCCATCCATTTCAAGACTTTGGGGTTCGCAGCCTTTTCTGCATGTGAGGGCTGCAGCAAGAAAAAAGGAGCATTTCAGAAAAAAAAAAGATAATTCATAAGCAAAATATATTTTACACATACATGAAGACAAATACATGTCACAAGATCAACAGTGTACAAGAATACAGAGTCCATGAAAAACTATGATAAATTGTCTTTTGTTTCCTCAACTATTAAAACATTGTATTTCATTTAGCAAACCAACACAGCAGAAAATCTTAAATCACAGTTTTGTTGCTTATGTTTTTTTTTTTACCTTGTAGTTTCTCTCCTTTTCAAATTGCTCCTCAAACTGTTTAATTTTCTTTTTCAGGTGCTGTAGTTTCTTGGTGAGTTGGTGAATAACTGAATCTCCGCCTTTCACTGCCTCTTTAGAGCCAAATGACGCGCGGCGTGGCCTGAAATTTGGTAGAGTATACACAGGTGAATAAATCCAACACGCACCCACACATTTCTACTGAATCCTCACCATAAAATCATGGCCGCAAAAATAAAACACAAACAACTCACAGTTCCAGTGAGTAAACTGCAGGTATCTGGACAACCTAAATGTGGCCGTGTTCTGACTTACTTCTGTGCCTTGGTGGGCGAGGTGATGTCCGGGTCCTCCTGGAGGAAGCGCTGGGCGCTGTGTGCACCAAAGTCAAGGAAGCGTCGTGCCAGGTGGTGAGGGTGGGTGCGGGAGGAAGAGGGGGAGGTGTCCCGCCCTTCCTCACCCACACTGTTATCGATTTCCTCCTCTAGGGGGAGTAGGGGCAGGGGGAGCATGCGCCCAGCTAGTGGAGAGAGCTGTGCCTCGTCACTGTCATCCTGCCATGATTTGTAGGCTGGCACGGGATCTGCAGGATATATTTGAGAAAGGAGGAGGAAGAAAAAAGAGAGAAAAGAGATGGAGCAAATACAAGGAAGGAAGAGAAAAATACAAATCGAGGTTAACTGTGAGTGTAAGCGTGTTGGCCCATGGGCGCTGCTGCTTATCCCCTGAGAAGCGAGTTAGCTTTGGATATGACAAAGGACCACGGAGACACACTTGCATTGTTGATTCATATAAAAACAATTTGCTTTGCTTTTCTTATTCAGAACAGCAGTCTGACGTTTGTCAGAACTACACAGAGTCAACGGAAGCAATGAAGAGGGAGGAGTGAAAACGTGAAGGAAGCATCAGGAAGATAACAAGACTTCAAAGAAGTTGGAAGTGGGAAAAGTCCCATATTTCCTTGATTAAATGCCTGACCCTGAATAGGGGCCTGCCTCATTTAATGACCAGGTCAAAACTTAAATAAGCGACAGGCATTATGTGCATTAAAAAGGATTACATTTGGTTGGGTCACTCTTTTTTCTATGTTCGCTGCGGAGTGGTACCTTAAAATCCAAAAGCCTGATTTATGCTTTTACAACTCTGTAATTCTGTGGCCACATCATAATAATGTGGGCTTGACCCTTTTAAAGTTCTCCGTCGTCTTGGTGGGTATCGTATCGTAATGCAATTTACCACAAGAACAGTGGCACTTTCGGGACCAATTTGTGCCTCAATGAGCTCTACTTCTTTATACAGGCATCAACCTCCAAACCAGTGTTACAGTACGCACAATTTCCCTCCATGAATTGCGGGTCATTTGAGCGTTTTTGTAGTTTTTAGACTTTGTGTTGTAAAGTTGGTCATATTTTCTACCAAACATTCATTGATTTGATCCATGATCAAAATGTAATCGGCGGGCGCACTGCAAAAACTTTTAAAATATGACGGGTGAGGAAGGAGTGAAACTAGAAAAGTGACCAATCACAGCTTTTGCGGTCTCCGTTGTTTGGGAGGTGCACGTCAGGCTATGGAGAGGGGTGACAGTCACGCAGAGGGCTCTGATCTAAAGCGGTTGTCTTTGGTTCATCACATCCAATGATACATTGTTAATAATTGCTGGCCCTGAATAAAAACCTGCCTCACTTAGGCACCAGGTCTGAGCACGGTTTGGAAAAACAAAAACAAACAAAAACAAGACAAAACAAAAAAAAAATGGCCAGGCTTAATCAAGGCAATACGGCACGCTGATCAACCCACCAGCATAGGACCAATAATTAAGTAAATAAATAAAAGGAGGCTGAGGGAAGGAGTCTGCAGTTGTCTTACCGCAGCTGATGGAAGTAACAAATGTTTCGCATGTACACAGAGATGGGTGAAAATCAAAAACCTAAGACACAAGCAGCTGCACTGCACTTTAGTTAGTCAGTAAAATGATGTCAATCATACACTCTTGCCTTTGCAGTCACCAGATTTCAACCAAACTGAACACAGATCAGAGAATTTGGACCTATGTGTTAGACCAGGGGTGCCCAAGTTCGGTCCTCGAGATCTACCTTCCTGACACTCTTAGTTGTCTCCCTGCTCCAACACACCTGAATCCAATGAAAGGCTCATTAAAAGCCTGCTAACAAGTCTTTCATTGGATTCAGGTGTGTTGGAACAGGAAGACAACTAAGAGTGTCAGGAAGGTAGAGCTCGAGGACCGAAAATGGGAACCCCTGTGTTAGACAGTGCTCCCCACCATCATTGCCAAAACACCAACTGAGGGAATATCTTGTGAAAGGACAGTGATCCACAAGTAAAATAGACTTATGCCTGGTTCACAGGACAGGATTTTAAAATTATCTGTAGGTTTCTAAAACCTGAGACCACACACGTGGAGATAAAAAAAAAAAAAATCATAGATCTAACAGGCTTTTTCGTACAGTGTGTGGTGTTCAGCCACACGGGAATGTCACCTGGGAGCGTCAGGGAGAGATGACCCACTTGGAAAACTACTCCCCCCCACAATACATAAACATTAATAACACCCCGCTCTAGGCAATGCAAAAACAAACCAATATGTGCAGGCAGAGTGTATGTGCATTGTGAACACAATTATGTAGGTGTGTCTGACTGTTGCACTTTTCGCACATTGGTGGAGTTTAGATCACATTATTACTGGTCTAAGACACAAATGTTTTCTGGTGCTGAGCAATATCAATGTGCCAGCTCTGAGCCCGGCCACACTTCATTTGTAAACCAACACTTTTACATATGCGCAAGTTGATTGTGAATCAGATGGCAGGGGCACCTGGTGTACACTAGGGTCCATAGAATCAATGTCAAGAAGCTTTTCAGGCAGAATGTGTTGATCTAAGAGCTTACTGAAACACTTTGTATTGGTTTGTCTAATTTGTACCCATCTGTACTGAATTATCACCGTCACCATTTATTTATCACCACCATGTGCTTTGAAAAAATGTGACAGTATTTTAAATAATGCATCCTGTCCTGCATAGACAGTGTTCTCCATCCTTAAAATATATTTGGAGCCCAAACCAAAGTGGGCCCAGCTTGAAATGTTTAAAAAAGTGCAGGAGAAGAAGAAAGAATGGATGGGTATATTTTGTGGACAGGTGGGCAGACATGAAAGTACTCACCTTGGCCTTCTTTTTGCAGATGCATACATGAGAAGTCTATGGGGGGGAGGTGGAGATGTGAAGGGGGTGACGCTGTTTGGATGGAAGACGGGCAAAAGGTGGGAAGAGAAGGAGGAAGAATAAGGAGAAAGACAGCAGAGAAGATGAGGGCTGTGGTCAATCACGACGTCATCCACCAACATTCATTCAGTGTGTGTGTGTGTGTGTGTGCGTATTAACACAGTTCATGTGCCAACAAAAGTGTAGACCATCAAGTTCTTTCTCTTATAGTAATTCGGAAAATTAGAGAATAATGACTTTCTCATGACCCAGCAATACAATTATGGAAATTAAAAAAAAAAAAAAAAGCAAAATATATAAAGAAGAATTCATATCTTAGACAGTATGCATGTCACCTTTATTTTTGAAGCTTTGTCTTATTGAGCATGTAGAATAATATCCACAAGCACTGGATAAAGCACATCAGTATACTTGGACTTTAATCTGGCGTCACTGAAAATAAACTTTCAACAAGAAAGCACCTGACAAAGATGAAGCAAGGCATAAAATACTCCAAATTCTATTAACTATTTCAGTGATTATTTGAATTTGTACTGCACTGCATTTTATTTATTTTGCAACTATATAGTAAAATATGATCTGCCAACTCGTAGCTTCACGTTTGCAACTACTATTCTTAGTAACTACCTTCCCACTGATCATCAGGGAAGAGCTGGAGGGTGTGGCCAGTGTTTGGTAGTTGTGGTTGGCATGGTGACAGATGGTTTCTGTTGGTCTCGCTGGTGTTGGCATTCTGATCACATGGTAACGTTTCCAAATCCTGGAGACAGACAGAAATGACAAAGAGAAGACACACAGACAGAAAGTAATTGATGATCCAATGTTCTACTTACACATTCTATAGTGTCTGTCTGCTCCATGATGTCACAGGTCCTAAAAACAAGCACAAGGAACATTTATACGTATTAAAAAAAGATAAATATGCAAAGATGAATCATTTAAACAGGTAAAAGGTTACTGATAGAGACATTTCTTGAAGTCCGTCCTTTTTTCAAATTTTTATTTTGTTTTCGTGTGTAAAATTTCAGCAATTTCGCAATACACTAGCACGTACGTTAAAGACTATGCCACAAATGATACGACACCTTCAGCCACGATGAGATACAGACATTTTATGGTATATGTGTGACAGAGAAAAAAAATCTGTTTCAGAAAACGAGCCCTGAGATAAACATCAGTGCCATCTGAGTCACAGTCATTCTCTTTAGGAAAGAAGACAGGACATGTTTTGACTTAGCACTAGAAACATAGTATTACTTTATCACAAACAACCAATAATTGTTGATCATGTCATCAATTAACAGACCAACTATACAGACTAAACAACGTGGAACTTCTTTAATCTCTTGATGTCTAGTTGTGGTCTTTAAACTTGTGACCCAAAACAAACAAAACAAAAAACTTGGTGTTATATGGCTGATGTGATACAAGACTGAACTTGTACAACGATTAACAGCAACCAGGGCCTTAACGTTTTAAAGGTTAATAAAGATGACGAAGCAGCAGTTCACCTCGCAGTTTTAACATTGTTATCAGCATCTGTGATGGTTTCTGTATCCAGGTCCATTCCTGATGTCTCCTCTGAAGGGGAACCAGAACCTGCAGAGTCCTGAAAGAAAGCAAATCCAGAACAAAATATAAAAGTTAGATTGGGAATCAGGAAGAGGAGCCATGACACATTACCACAATAAGAAACTGAGTGTTTCGGGTGCACAGAGTTCTTGTACGTAGTTGTTGATGGTAGACGGCGAGTGCTAATAGAAAAATGCAGACACCAAACGTTAACACCTACTGTAAATCAATAAATTACTCAGGAAATTTTGAGGTATTTCACATCTTGAATGTGCCCTATTTCTCTTGGTGTGACTCAGTACTTTGAGCATCCTCCTCATTTTGTCTCATGTCTCTTCCTCTTTACAGTATAACTGTCATATTAAAAACAAGTCGCACTGAAGAGCTTCAGCCTTTACAGGTTTAACTTTTACAACATTGACGTCCAAGTCTGCAGTTTTATCTGTTGCTGAATATATCACCAACACCATCATCCTCGTATCATCATTGTGGAATCACTTCAGAGTTTTAGCTGATCTTCATAAATTTATCAGAGCAGGACAATTATCCCCACTTAGTGAAGGACGGTGCAGGAGTCGCGGGATGACAAAGCATGTGCACGTCAGATACATCACCGAACACATGAACGGCACATATCACACAGACACAAATCAGCTTTAGGTGCTTAAGCAGCTTTAAATAACAGTGAAATGAGCTACAGGTGCTGCAGTCATTTTTACCTTCAAGGACATCAAATATGGCCATAGGGTATTGTGAAGACTTTGCGTCTGTCCGTCCGTCCGTCCATGCTCAGCATAAGTCCAGTCCTATTACTGTCAGAGACTTCAAACTCACAGGGAACATTCTTGGGACACACTCTTTGAACAAGTTTAAAGATGGCTAACCTTGATCTATTTTAAGAGGTTAAAAAGTCACATTCTGTTCCATTTTTTGGAGGGGCGGGGGTGACAGCCAATCAGAGTAGCGCGGCACCGTGGCATCAGTGGCTGGTCTAGTTAGCTGCAAACTCCGTTTTGTTTTTGAGTAAATATATACACACACACATACAGTTTACACTGGGACACCAATTAAACAACTGCAAATTAGAAACAAGATGAGGGTATTTTAACATTACGTGATATTTCATATTTAAGCTGTTGATTTGAAGGATGCGACACAGAGTATAGTTTACTCAAGTGTGTGACTTGTTTTCTGTGGCTGTCACAACACCTCGCACCCTGATCACCATCTCGTCTGCCTTTCACCTCTCTCTGCCATCTGGAAACCAACATGTGACATAAGAGGGCAGCATACAGGGGTTTTACTTTCCACTGACACAAGCCTTACTAAAAATGCAAGTGACCGATAAAATATGTACTCACAGCACAACAGTAGCAAGTGTAACGTATGTGAAGAATTACCAAATTCATCTCCTTCAAATAAACTGAAAGAGGGACAAATTTTAATTGTGTGTGTGTGTGTGTGTACCCGAGCAGATTTTTTTTTTTCTTTAAACAGATTTTTTTTTTTTTTAAATGGGCACTGTACTGTAGAGGGCTGACTAATTTCTCACCCAGCTGTAAAGGCACTTTGGCGTTGACTATAACATGACAATTCTAACCGAGCTGAAGAACTCTACTCTCCTCTTGACTGGAGAAGTAGCTTGCATCACACCGGCGTCTGATCCACGGGGAGTTATAGACTCACCTGTCTGACACTATGCTATCTGGGGATAACCACAGACACCCAGGAACCTGTATGGGACATATTTCTTTATATATATATATATATATATATATATATATATATAAAGTGATTTATTATCAGAGGACATCAAATATGGCCATCAGGTATTGCTAAAACTTTCTTTGCCATCCGTCGGTCGGATGGCCAGTGTGCACACCAACTTCCATTAACGCAAAGCTAACTTCCGTGCCTCATGTACAACCTCTGGCAATAATTATGGAGTCTCCGGCCTCAGAGGATGTTCATTCAGTTGTTTAATTTTGTAGAAAAAAAGCAGATCACAGACATGACACAAAAAAGTAATTTCAAATGGCAACTTTCTGGCTTTAAGAAACACTATAAGAAATCAGGAAAAAAAAAATTGTGGCAGTCAGTAACTGTTACTTTTTTAGACCAAGCAGAGGGAAAAAAAATACGGACTCACTGAATTCTGAGGAATAAATTATGGAATCACCCTGTAAATTTTCATCCCCAAAACTAACACTTGCATCAAATCAGATCTGCTCGTTAGTTTGCATCTAAAAAGGAGTGATCACACCTTGGAGAGCTGTTGCACCAAGTGGACTGACATGAATCATGGCTCCAACATGAGAGATGTCAATTGAAACAAAGGAGAGGATTATCAAACTCTTAAAAGAGGGTAAATCATCACGCAATGTTGCAAAAGATGTTGGTTGTTCACAGTCAGCTGTGTCTAAACTCTGGACCAAATACAAACAACATGGGAAGGTTGTTAAAGGCAAACATACTGGTAGACCAAGGAAGACATCAAAGCGTCAAGACAGAAAACTTAAAGCAATGTGTCTTAAAAATTGAAAATGCACAACAAAACAAATGAGGAACGAATGGGAGGAAACTGGAGTCAACGTCTATGACCGAACTGTAAGAAACCGCCTAAAAGCAAATGAGATTTACATACAGAAAAGCTAAATGAAAGCCATCATTAACACCTAAACAGAAAAAACCAAGGTTACAATGGGCTAAGGAAAAGCAATCGTGGACTGTGGATGACTGGATGAAAGTCATATTCAGTGATGAATCTCGAATCTGCATTGGGCAAGGTGATGATGCTGGAACTTTTGTTTGGTGCTGTACCAGTGAGATTTATAAAGATGACTGCCTGAAGAGAACATGTAAATTTCCACAGTCATTGATTATATGGGGCTCCATGTCATGTAAAGGCACTGGGGAGATGGCTGTCATTACATCATCAATAAATGCACAAGTTTACATTGATATTTTGGACCTTTTTCTTATCCCATCAATTGAAAGGCTGTTTGGGGATGATGAAATCATTTTTCAAGATGATAATGCATCTTGCCATAGAGCGAAAACTGTGAAAACATTCCTTGCAAAAAGACACATAGGGTCAATGTCATGGCCTGCAAATAGTCCAGATCTTAATCCAATTGAAAATCTTTGGTGGAAGTTGAAGAAAATGGTCTGTGACAATGCTCCAACCTGCAAAGCTGATCTGGCAACAGCAATCAGAGAAAGTTGGAGCCAGATTGATGAAGAGTACTGTTTGTCACTCATTAAGTCCACGCCTCAGAGACTGCAAGCTGTTATAAAAGCCAGAGGTGCTGCAACAAAATACTAGTGATGTGTTGGAGTGTTCTTTTGTTTTTCATGATTCCATAATTTTTCCTCAGAACTGAGTGAGTCCATATTTTTTTCCCCTCTGCTTGGTCTAAAAAGTAACCGTTACTGACTGCCACAATTTTTTTTCCTGATTTCTTATAGTGTTTCTTAAAGCCAGAAAGTTGCTATTTGAAATTACTTTAGTTTTGTGTCATGTCTGTGATATGCTTTTTTTCTACAAAATTAAACAACTGAATGAACATCCTCCGAGGCCGGTGATTCCATAATTTTTTCCAGGGGTTGTATGCGCCATTAAAACAAACAACATATCGTTTATGACTGATTGAGTTCATTTTTGAACATCAATATAAACATACAGAGGTGAATACATTAATGATACACAGATAACACAAAGCATGAATGCTTATTACCATCCTTGTGAAATTATCATGAGACAACATAGAGGGGTTTGACTGAACATGTACAAATTTTACATAAGGCAATAGGATCTTAATAAATAATGTAAATAACAACACACACACACACACACACACACACACACACACACACACACACACACACACACACACACACACACACACACACACACACACACACACACACACACACACACACACACACACAGTGAGGAAAATAAATATTTGAACACCCTGCGATTTTGCAAGTTCTCCCACTTAGAAATCATGGAGGGGTCTGAAATTTTCATCTTCGATGCATGTCCACTGTGTGAGACATAATCTAAAAAAAAGAAAAAAAAAATCCAGAAATCACAATGTATGATTTTTTAACAATTTATTTGTATGTTACTGCTGCAAATAAGTATTTGAACACCTACCAACCAGCAAGAATTCTGGCTCACTCAGACCTGTTAATTTTTCTTTAAGAAGCCCTCTTATTCTGTACTCTTTACCTGTATTAACTGCACCTGTTTGAACTTATTACCTGAATAAAAGACACCTGTTCACACAGTCAATCAATCACACTCCAACCTGTCCACCATAGCCAAGACTAAAGAGCTGTTTAAGGACACCAGGGACAAAACTGTAGACCTGCACAAGGCTGGGATGGACTACAGGACAACAGGCAAGCAGCTTGGTAGAAGACAACAACTGTTATGATTATTTTTTAGAAAGTGGAAGAAACACAAGATGACTGTCAATCTCCCTCGGTTTGGGATTCCATGCAAGATCTCACTTTGTGGGGTAAGGATGATTCTGAGAAAGCTCAGAACTACACAGGAGGACCTGGTCAATGACCTGAAGAGAGCTGGGACCACAGTCACAAAGATTACATTAGTAACACATGATGCTATCATGGTTTAAAATCCTGCAGGGCAGCAGGGTCCCCCTGCTCAAGCCAGCACATGTCCAGGCCTGTTTGAAGTTCACCAGTGACCATCTGGATGATCCAGAGGAGGCATGGGAGAAGGTCATGTGGTCAGATGAGACCAGAATAGAGCTTATTGGAATCAACTCCACTTACCATGTTTAGAGGATGAGAACAACCCCAAGAAAACCATCCCAACCGTGAAGCATGGGGGTGGAAACATCATACTCTGGGGGTGCTTTTCTGCAAAGGGGACAGGACGACTGCACCGTATTGAAGGGAGGATAATTGGGGTCATGTATTGCGAGATTTTGGCAAACAACCTCCTTCCTTCAGTAAGAGCATTGAAGATGGGTCATGGCTGGGTGTTCCAGCATAACAATGACCCCAAACAGACAGCCAGAGCAACTAAGGAGAGGCTCCGTAAAAAGCATTTCAAGGCCCTGGAGTGGCCTGGCCAGTCTCCAGACCTGAACTCAGTAGAAAATCTTTGGAGGGAGCTGAAACTCCAAACGTGAAAGATCTAGAGAAGATCTGTATGGAGGAGTGGACCAAAATCCCTGCTGCAGTGTGTGAAAACTTGGTCAAGAACTACAGGAAACATCTGACCTCTGTAATTGCAAACAAAGGCTACTGTACCAAATATTAACATTGATTTTCACAGGTGTTCAAATACTTATTTGCAGCAGTAACATACAAATAAATTATAAAAAAAAAAAAAAAAAAAATCATACATTGTGATTTCCTGATTTTTTTTTTTTTTTTTTTTTTTATTAGATTATGTCTCTCACAGTGCACCTAAGATGAAAATTTCAGACCCCTCCATCGCAGGGTGTTCAAATACTTATTTTCCTCACTGTATATAAAAATTAATATTAGTGCAGATATAGAGAAGTACTTGTTCCATGCATGTGTTTTTTGATTTATTATCAGAGGCCATCAAATATGACCATCAGGTATTGCAAAGACTTTCTTTGCCATCCGACGGTCAGATGGCCAGTGTGCACACCAACTTCCGTTAACGCAAAGCTAACTTCCGTGCCTGTTAAAAGCTCATGTATGCGCCATTAAAACATAAACAACATATCGTTTATGACTGACTGACTGAGTTTATTTATGAACATCAATACAGAGGTGAATACATTAATGACACACAGATAACACAAAGCATAAATGCTTATTACCATTGTGGTCCTTGTGAAATTATCATGCGACAACATAGAGGGATTTGACTGAACATGTACAAATTTTACATAAGGCAATAGGATCTTAATAAATAATGTAAATAATATGTGTGTGTGTGTGTATATATATATATATATATATATATATATATAGTGGTCCCTCATTTATTGTGGCAGTTACGTTCTAAAAATAACCCGCGATAAGCAAAATCTGCGAAATCTGCAAAGTAGTCAGCGCCAGTGGCGGCTGGTGAAAAACAGTCTTGGTGGGGCTGCTGTGCCAATAGATTCCCTTGCGTTGTCCAGTACAGGCATTCAAGAGATCAGTCAGAAAATTACTACAATTCCACAATAATCATTTCATGTCCTTCTCAAAATCAGCAGTTTTACAGATAAAGTTAACCATTTACAGCTATATTAGGCCCCATTTCTACTTTGGAAAGGAACAGTATCAAATACAACACTCAAGTTCTTGAGCAAAGAACATTTCACCATTTGACACCAATTACACACATAGTACACCAAACTGTACTGCACTGCCATTATCTTCAGACAAACAGATCCTGGGGTTCACAATGACACCGACCTTAACAAAATAGAAAATATCACCAAATTTACACACTTTCAAAATATGGAAAAATTCTTCAATTGACAAAAGAACATTATGTACATATTACAATGTTCACACCACCGAGAGAGAGAGAGAGAGAGAGAGAGAGAGGGAGAGAGAGACAGAGAGAGAGAGAGAGCGCGTGGGAGTGTGAGAGAGCGTGTGAGAGTGAGAGAGAGAGACAGAGTGACAATTAAGGTAATATTCTGCATGAACATTACTGAGTGGAATGGAGGCAAACTAAAGAAGCTTGAAAAACTTAAATAACTTGACTAACTAATAACACCAAAACCTTTAAATTAAATTGGTTAAAATTAATTAACAGTGTAGAGGACAAAGCAAATTAAGTATACAAAACCACTTAATTAAATGCGTTGCTAAACCTGGGTTTGTCTTACTATAAGTGTCTTGTGTGAATTTCTTTAAAAAACATGCAAATTACTATTTTAGGGTTTTGTTTTGTTTTTAAACTGAGCAAATAATTTGTTTTAGAGTGTGGAATACTCCAAAGAATATTTCACTTCTGTGGACGGATCCTCATAACTTGTAAAGTGAAATCAAAATGTCAGCATGACTGCAGCTTTGAACACTGTTACAAACAGCCCCGGCCTCCCCTATTACCATTATAACTGGTCTGCTGTCCCAATAAAGATCACAGCTTTGACCCCTTAAAACAAACAAAAAACATCACTCATTCGTTTTATCTTAAATTTTCATCCTCGTTTCCACACCAGGAGCAACATTCGGGAATAAATCCGAGCAGCTCGTCAGCTGACCTGAAGAGGTGGATGCGCTCCTTTCCATCCGCGCAGATCAGCAGCCTCCGTGACGTGTGCGCGCTGACAGTGTGAATGAAGCCTGACACGGTTTATAACGAGTCAGACAAACGTCTCTCCTCCAACCGGGATGTGCAATTGTCATTAAACCACGAGAAAGATCTGATGTGCGCACCTCCATGCGCCTCCAAAAGGATCCCCGCCAAACTTTGGTGTCATTGATTTGATTAGTTTTGTCCTGTTTTAACCCTCGGAAGACATAACGAGCAGGAGTCCCAGAGTTCTTCAACTTACTTCAGCAAAACACACGGAGACAAAATAAAAATAAATATAACCCAAACATCGCCATCTCTCTTCCTGCCTGACTGACTGACAGCAGCAGCTGCAGCATCACGTATAACACTGACTGTAGCAATCTAACGTTCCCGCATTTTTGTAGCAAGGGCTAAAATTCCGGCGGCCCAAAGCCATTAATTTTGGCAATGTTGATTTGCCAAATATTTATTAATTTTCCCTAGCAACTACATACAATTGGTTATTTCGCTGCACTTCAAGGGCGCTTGAATGAGCGCCCAAGGCGAGGAATGATACGTTCTCTGCCTATGTCGGTGGAAATGCACTGTTGAATGAGAGTCAGTTGGAGGAAGTGTTGTTTTAATCATTCATATTACATGTAGGCACATACTATTAAGTAAAACTGACATTGATAATACTTTTAAAAAAAATATATATATATATTATGACTTTTCCCCTCCACATCGAGGAGGGCAGCGCCCGAGCGCCCCCTATGGGCCGGTCGCCACTGGTCAGCGCTATTTTTTGCAATTATTATAGCTGTTTTAAGGCTGTAAAACCCCTCACTACACACTTTATACACTTTTCTCAAATAGGCATTAACATTTTCTCACTTTTCTCTCCTGTGTAAACACTCTCTTTTTTCTTCTGGGCGAGAAGATTATAAACAGACACACGCAGAACTCTCTCTTCGCTCACTGCCTCCGGAGGTACGGATGCGGGACCCGCAAAGAATCCAAGTCCTCTCTTGGTGGCCACAGAGCTCTGTGGCTACGGAGCTCTGTGGCTGCGGTCAACATCAGCATCAAAACAGCAAGCGTAATCTCTGGACCTGTTGCCAGATTTGGCGCAGCTCCACACAGCAGACAGGAGGGCGGTGTGAGTGGCCCACTGTTGCGTTTACCGAGCCCGCAGACTCAGTAAGCGCATCGGAGGCAGTGAGAGCAATCGCGGTGATGCCGACCGGTACCGCGACCGGCCCACCTGATAAGGACGCAGAACACAATGCGCTGTAAAAAAAACATGCAAAATTGCACTAAAAAAAAAAAAAAAAAATCATGGAAACTGCGAGGCCGCGAAAGGTGAACCGCGTTATAGCGAGGGACCACTGTATACAAATATATATACAAACACACACACAAACATCAAGCACCCCTTGCTGGGCACATTCGAGTTGTCTGTGAAAACTGTCAAAGTGCAACACGAGTGTGCCATCACCAAACAACACACGTGTGTGACTGCGCTGAACCCCCCACACACACACAAAAAATGGCATGTACGAGTGCGGTGTCCCCTTTCCCCCCAACACAAATGGCTTGTGGTGCATGTTGTCGGCCCCCGCTCCCCCAACACACACACACACACACACCATGAATCCAACATTGTCAGGAGTGGCTGAGGGTGCGCACAGTGCGCAGCTGGAACAGCTGACCGCTGTGTACTGCAACTCATCTCGAGAACATGCAATGCATATGTGTGGGCGGGTGCTCAGGCCCTCATGACATGCTGATAATTACGCACAGAGTACATCGTCTGAGCGTGCACAGTACGGTGTGAAATGAAAGAGCCAGCCAGGCAGGCTGATGCCACTTCCACCACGTAAATTGTAGTTTACATGACAGGCAGAAAGAGTAGAAATTAAATAAAACAAGTATGGGTAAGGCATGAACTCAATGTGTGATGGGTTTGCGGACATATGGTGCCTGTCACCTGACCGCCAACTGACTATCATCTGGACCTGACCGTGCACGCAAGGTGTTAAAATAAAAACACAGACATCAGACAGATGCAGGACAAAAAAAAAATACATACAACAATAACTACATACATAAAATAAAAACCACAGAACAAAGGAACAGAGAGTGAGCCTTTTTTTTCTGTGAGCTGACAAGGTCCTCAGACAAAGGTGGGCACGTCCCTGCGGCCTGCAGATGTTCAGATATCTGTGCTCGCAAGTCACAGCTGGAGAACACCTGTAACGGCTTGTAGAATATGACCTTGCATAACTTCACCATGAAGCGCGGATGTTGGCATGCTGTCCTCACATGGAAATAAATTAAAAAACATATCACCTCAGCTGACTGTGGCAATGCTGGTGAATATCGTGCGATGTAGCAAAACACCTAATGGGACACCTCCGCGAGGCATGTGTATCTGTGGGATACATTGTAATAATTAAAACACATATCACTTTTGCAACGCAGTCACTACTGATCACTGTGCACTGGACACCCCATGCTGGCTGATGTGTTCATGAGACAAGCGCATCAGGTAATTCATGTAAAAAATAAAAGGAAGAACAGTAATCCACGTCATTTCAGTACTTCCTGGTGTACGTCTAGGTGGAAGCTCAGTCCACTGTATATATTATGTATTATAAATTGTGGTGCTTTTTTAATTTTATTTATTTATTTTTTACAGTGAGAACAGATTCATGACCAGTAACATGATTGTCTTACATTTAAACAGTAAATTCATTGTTCCTATAATGTTCTGAATCTGTGCTCTGATTATTTTGTGTTACACATTTTCGTTTGTTTATGTATATATGTCCAGCATGTAATTGCTCCGCTGCTGTGTGGGTGACTTTCCACATGCTCGCACTGTGTTCATGTGAACGAACACGAGCATGCATGAAACAGTCACCGTGGTATCGTTCACGCCTGTTTGACCGTGTCCCCTTCCTGACAGCAGGTGGAATGTTTCGCGGTTCCCCATTTCCTTTTTTGTTCACAGATTTTCAGCCAGTTTTCTGCTGTGAAGGGGCCTTTAAGGGAACAGTTTATGGGGTCCACACTACAATCAATTAAAAACAAATTATATGTGCATAAAGAGAAAATGTTTAAAAAGATGGGGAATATATCTCCACATCTTCCAGGCAATTCAATGCGATACGACCCAAACTGAAAGCACCCAGTGTTGTGATTATTTACATTTGTTTTTAATACATGGGTTTTTCTTTATGTACTGACAGTCACAGTGATCATAGGATAGCGATGACTGATGATAGCATCTATGGTGCCATCATGATAAGTAAAAATCTAATTCAAGAGAACATTCTTGTATTAACTGGCTGAAAATGACGTTTTATGGACTAATTTAGAATTATACTCTGAGTAGGCAGTTAAGAAACACAGCTGCTTCAAATTCTCTGCACTGTCCACTGCATGGAAATTTGACAAACTGAACAAAGCTGACCAACACGGCAAAGCCACACTCAGAGAAATGTGGCTTCATTCTTGTACACGAGGAGTGAGAAGTTCATTGTTTGGGCTGTCGTATAGAAGACAATTCAAACTTTTGTTGCTTTCTTTTTGTGTGAATGTGAACAAGGCCAAGTTAAGGAATGTATTTTTACATTTCTGGCCAATCATGGAGAAAATGTGATATTTTCAAATGATTATGACTGTGTGTGTGTGTTTTTTTTGCTGGTGTTGTGTGTGTAAAACAGTCTTGTTATTGTCTCTTCCTGATACCACAGTAAAATTCCAACTTATGTAGCAATCAGAACAGAACAAAGACGGACTGTGCTGATATTATCAAGCATTCAGCCTTCTGACGACGCACCCGCCTGACACAGGAAGGTTAGTTATGAGAAATATGCTGCTCCTCCACACTAACTGGTCTGGCTGTGGGTCAGGCATGTGCGTTCACAGTAAGCCACCATACACTGTTTAATTTCTCTTGAAATTTGTGTACAATAAATAAATAAAAAATAAAAAATAAAAATCACATTTTTGTGCATTTGTATGCATCTAGAGGTGTCTGCGTGATTCAGAAGTTCCACACACACACCTACTACTACTACTACTACTGATACTACAGCTGTTCACAAGTGCGTGTGTGTGTCACACGTGTTTGTGCGTCTCCCACAGACCTGTATGTTGTTTTGTCTGTGGTCGTTAGGACACTCCGAGTGTTTCACTGGGGTCTCTGCGCCCGGGTAGCAGGGACTGTCCTCGAGAGTCGTATGTTGATCCTCGTCCCCATAACGAGTCCGGCCCGCAGAATTGCTGGGATCCACCCTAAAATTTATTTTAAATAAGAATTTAAATTAAATATATGAATGAGTAAAATGAAATAATTTTTAGTAAAAAGCTGTTAAAGATTAGTGGTTTCAAAGAGGGCAATGCTTTTCAATAACCAAATACTAGCTACAACCAAATGATCAAAAAACAGTTTTAACTAAAAAAAAACAAAACAAAAAACAGACAAAAAAAATATTAAAAGCTTATCTACTGCTTATCTTCAGCTTCTCGGGTCACAGTGTACTGACACGCCAACAGCATCAAAGATCATCTTTCCATTGCAGGTAAAACAAGTAACCAGTAAACTAACTCAATGTGTCTTTTTCAGGAGTAAATAAGGCAGTGTAATAAACATGTTTTGTCCCATAATTGTCCCACTGTGAGAGAACGTCGGCTACGACGTTATGACTGTGTGGCGCATTTCTCTGAGCGCGATCCAGTGCACAGGTGTCTCAGTGCTGAGGATTCTGGTGATGGAAAAAGGCCAAGGAGATGCCTGGCTATCACCTGGATGCTGCAAATGGATGGTTACTTTCAGGAGCTGGACATGAACCCGCGGTCTTCCTGGGTGGTAGCCAATCAGTCCAAGGCCTTGGGCAGTTCCACGGTATGGGATGTAGTGACACGCAGCCTTGGTGTATGCTGTGATGATGACGAAAAGTCAGCCTCTCTGAGATTATAACTAACCATCAGACTAAGCGTGTGTATTATATTACATCTAAGAAACTCTGTCAATAAACCTGCTAACTTTAGTATGCAGTATAGATTTAGTTTAATGGGTTTTTTTTTTTAAATGGTGCGATGAACCCCTTAATAATCACAAATTTTGTACATCATGTTTTCGTTAAGTTTCGACTCCACTAATAACAGCTGATAACCTCAACATGTGCAGGATGTTTATTATCTTGACTGCTGTCAACAGGTTTGCCGATAACCTGAACCACCCATGTGGCTTCATGCACTTCGACGCTGACTGACTTATGCTGACTGATGCGTGTCCTAACACCAAGCCAATGCTAATTTCAGCCACTTGGAAAAGTTGCTTCGTGCAAATTTCTTCCAGCAGGAGCAGAAAGAAAAAGTACAACAGTGTGATTTCACACCGATAAGGTTTTGTCAGAGTCATATAAGAACTTCAATAGGGGTGGTGGCCAAGTGGTTAATGCGCTTGGTTTCAGTGCAGAAGGTTCCGGGTTCAAATCCCACCCCTGCCACATTTCTCCATGTAATGTGTAGTTGCGTCAGGAAGGGCATCCGGCGTAAAACCTGTGCCAATTCAACATGCAGATCCACCTTGGATTTGGATTTGCTGTGGCGACCCGAGTGCAAACAAGGGAGCAGCTGAAGGGACTTACTTTATATAAGAACTTCAATGGAAACAACACTATGTGTTTGGGCTCAGTAGATCCGGTTCGCCCAGGTGTTTTTGAAGGCAAACCTACCTCTGGCTGTCATAGTTGCTGAGGCCTTGGTCGATGGAAGACTTCAGCTCAAAGAGGTGGTGTTCTACTGCAGCCCTGATGGATCTCTGAAGTATCCTATGAAACACACACACACATTTCCTTAATAATTTCTATTTTTTGTTTTGAATCACAAGGGATTTTTACGGCGTTCAGCTCAGGCCCATCAGACAAAAAGACACACTGTCCTCTGCTGGAATGTTGCTCAGACAGTAAAACTGAAATCAGGGTAAAATTTAAGTGTGGAGTTCAGTGTGTATACTGGAAGGCAGCCAGTGGTTTGAGTGTTTACTTACAGTGGACGAGAACATGTGCATGTTTTCTCTGTGACCGACTCAAAGCCGAAGCAGGGGGAAGTCCATGCATATCCAAGCAAATCAAAAGCCTCCTCGTCTATTTAAGTCTCGCTTAAGGAGTTTTAATGTATGATGCAAAACTGTCTCCTTGCCACTGAGGTTTATATCACAACTCAGGCACCAAGCATGCTGTAAAATCTGCAGTACTTCATTAAACTGCAGCACCAAACACAAATCTGTCCAAAACAGCCTTAATAATCAGATTTTATACACTGCATCCTGTCGTCTAGCCACATTTGAGACAAACAATGACGGATAAAGCTCCCCAACTGAAAACATACATATGAAGAAACATGTTGGAGAATCTGTTTTTCCAAACAGGATTAGGTCGTGTTCGCTCCTCTCACCCTTGTTGAAATGTTGAATGGCAACACAAATGACAATCTTATATGCTTCTGTGCAAAAATTTTAATCTGGTACTCACCGGAAAATTAACTGTCACCTTGAGGGGTTTTTCTAAACGGGGAAATAGGGGCACGGCGCCACTTTGTTTTAGCATGAACCCTTGCCAAAATGCAGATTTTTTTTCAAGCGCTATTCCTAGCATACAGCCTGCACCTCAGTGATCGATTCTTCCAGAAATACACAACACAAGTGTGTTTCCCGTGGGGAAATTATGTAAAGTTTCAATAATGAGTTGGAATGGCGTGCGAGTCCAGAATGTTTTTAGAACCTTAAACCTCAACAATATTTCGAAGAGGAACTCAACCCTTTTATTTCCTGTTAATTACTTAATTATTTAATGTTAATTTACTGCTTTAATATAATTATCAATTGTTTAGGTTCTTGCTATAATATACATAATATTGTTATTGTTATTATTATTATCATCATCAGTATTATTATTATTTTATTACTTCCACCAAGGACGTAATAAAATCATTGGTGTTAATTTTTTTTTATCTGCCTGTCTGGTAGCAGGATTACGTCAAAACTACTACACAAATTCTTGCCAAATGTGCACCACAGATAGATATTAGGGCATGGAAGACTCCACAGAATTTTGGAGGTGATCCGAATCCAGATTGGCGGACATCATAAATCTCTGATTGCTTTTGTTTTATTATTACTTCTATTTTGTCATTTGATTTTTAAATGGACCACAATGGAAATACATGTTTTCACTTTCTTGTGCCATCTATGTATTTTTAACATATTTACAATTTCACATTGTAAATATAATTCTGACACGGGGAAAGATTAAGGGGGGGGGGAGCAGAGAGGTGGGGAGGCCAACAAAACCTAGAAAAGGTAGCGTCAGCCTTCAGACTTTGAACTCTCGCAGCCTGATATGGAAAGTTTCAGCTTCAATTTTTTTTCCCCTTTTTCTTTTTTGGCTTCCTCTATTCACAGGGCCACTTTGCACCTAATCATGTAGCTCTCATGTGTTGTAACTTTTTGCTATTCTTTGTTACAAATATAGTTCAATGTCATAACTCGATATTACGAGTAAAGCCAAAATTTGTGTGTGTGTGGGGGGGGGGGGGGAGTAGTAACAAGATATCTATACAAATTACTTGATATGATTTGACATCAACCCTGAGTTTTCAGTAAGTACAGAATTTAACATGTTCAGAAATAAACCAATTTATGCATTCAGAATATTTTTTAAAAATGTAAGTTACTGAACAGTATTAAGAAAATACAATGCTTTTTCTCTGTCTCTCTCTCACACACACACACACACACACACACACACACACACACACACACACACACACACACACACACACACACACACACACACACACACACACACACACACACACACACACACACACACACACACACACCCTGTAAAGCGGGTCTGCTGCTGTGATCGGGAACTCATGTAAATCCTGCCAGCTGAGGAGGCGTTTTAAATGCCCCCTGGTAGCCGATGTAAAGTGAAGGCATTAATCAACCTCTCTGACACACACAAAACCGCACTGAGGAAACCACAGCCTCTGTAGCCACCTAATGCTAACACTTTACAGACTGACTCAACTTAACATGTAGTATACGACTGCTTTGCCATACTTTAAAAAAAATACTAACCTTTGACAGTCAGACTCCATTAATGTCCACATGTGACATAAATTTTTTTTTTTTTTTTAAATCTTGTTTCACGCAGTGAAGATGCAGAGGAGCAAATCATGTGACTGATTTCATGCCCTTCAGGCTGTAAAAGCATGCGTTTGTGCAAAATGCTTTGATTTTCAATAATCACCCTCTTTGTCACCTTTCTTGGCTCATCAAATTCTTTTCTGTCACGCCTCTCCTCGTCAGTAGCTCTTTCTCATTTCTGCTTATTCTGGCACTGCTTTATTAGAGTCCCTGTTGGGCTAACGCTGCCTCTCACATCCCTATTTTACAGTTCTTTTTTGTAATCACTCTACTTTTATTGTATTAGATGAGTAAAATGTGTGGGATCAAACTGCTCATACGAAGGCCCCCCCCCCCCCCCTCGTTTTTCCTCTTTTCTGTACATGAACATTAGTGTGTGTGTGTGTTGTGGTGAGTACACAATGTGACTGTGTGTGCACTTACTCAGCAGACTCTGCAGGCAGTATGGATATGGGGGAGAGGTGTGAGCTGTGGAGAAAGAAAGAAAAGAGGCAGAGGTTAGAACATCATGTACTCCTCAACCCCCCTCCTAGAGGTAAATGACTTTTGTGTGCAAGTGCGTGTTCCAGGCACATGACTGCATGTGAACACACATTTGTGTATATTATATGTGCACCATATATATAGGACAGATGGACCAAAAGACTAATGCCACGTTCACACCGGGTGCGACGCGAGCGACAGGTTGCCATGTAATCCCTATGGAATGACGCGTTTTGACACCAAGTCACGCAATGTGACGCGATGGACGTGAATGAAGTGTCGCGAGTGAAGCGTTTTTGAGCGATTGGCGCGTTTGTGGCGCGATATTGCGTCGCATCACGTCGCGTTGCCCTCCTCCCCAAGTTGAAAAATCTGAACTTTTTCCATCTCGTCGCACCGCGATGACCAATCAGGGACTGAATATGTAGTGACGTGGAGATGTCTAGAGTTTGACTGAAGATGTGAACATGTCCTGTATCTGGTAGCAGCCTGTGAGCAGGACTTATGTCTCTTTTGTCCTTTATTTCACAATTATGAGAGAGTTTTTGGAGCGAGCAGCAGCCCTACAGCAGCGGGAGCAGAGTTTCTTTCTCTTTTTATTTTACATGCATGCGCGAGCGAATCGTCCGTGGAAATTATTTTACTTATTAACTACACAGATGTATAATAAAACAAATGGTGACTGGTTTCTAAACACTTATTGCTCCCGGTGTGTAGTGAGCGCCTTGTATGGCAGCACCCTGACATCGGGATGAATGTGAGGCATAATTGTAAAGCGCTTTGAGCGTCTGATTCAGATGGAAAAGCGCTATATAAATGCAGTCCATTTACTTATTTATTTCTGTATGTATGTATTTATTTATTTATGTATGTTCATTGTTAGTTGGTTTTATATTTTCTGTTGCGTTTCTATTCAGGTTCTTTTTGTCTCTTTCTCTAAAACTGTATATAATAACTAATCATTAGATTATTAATATATAAACAAAAATAAATTTAAAAAAATTATAATTTGTAATACATTTGACTTTTACGACAACAAACGCTTGACAGCTGCAACTGTTTAATGCTAACTTTAACATTGAAAATGCCATAGATATGCTAACGTGTTAGCATTAGTCACGTTTTTAAGTTATAAAATACATCAACTGTTTCAGAAGACCATAAGAGGTCGGTTTAACATAAAAAATGGTAAATAATACTCATAACCATATGCTCTTTAGAGTTTTAGCAGGGGAAATTAAGATAAGCGAAAGAAAAAAAAAAGAATCAACGAAGCAATGATCGAAGCACTGTTTCGATCTGCGAATCACTGCTTCCATTGGTTCAAGGTTCAAAGCAAAGCCGCGCTGCAGATAAGTTGATTACAGACCCGCTGCAGGGTCTGTAATCAATGTAGAGAAATGATCATTTTCCTGACAAACACCCCAAAAACAACGGCCACACTGAAGCACCGATAAGGGAATTGTTAAGTAAAAAGGTTATTGATGTCGGTGGATCGAATCATTTCTTAACGATACCCGAAAGGAACTGGTTCTCAATACCCATCCCTACACTGGATCAGAGTTGTTGGGAACAGATGGTCCAGACCTTGTGTTACATTTGTTGATCAGATCTAATAGCTTTGTTCACAACCATTATGCTTCCACTGTCAATTAGGAAGGATTCAAATCATTAATAAAATGATCAACTGCATTCATAACTTTTCAATGTGTACAAACTGATGGCAGTAATGCACCAATATGACGGTATGCCAAATGCTGTCATGACGCGATCACTGCACCCACACTGTCATTTAACTTGCATAAGCAAGGAAGTGTGGCCGTGCATGCTTATGTGCAGTGAAATGTGTTTGTTTATTCAGCAGAAGGACAGACAGAGAGACATATGGGAATGTCCAGGATTATATAACACGCTAACGTATACAAACACACAAGGTTACTCACATTATTTAAAGAATATAAAGCAAAGTGGGTGTGTGGCAGGAAAACCATAAAATCCTCTGATGGATTCATAACCAGCTCTTTAAACACACACAAGTTCGCTGTGGAGAAGCTAAAGAGGCGCGGCCTTGAGACCGTCAAACAAGGAAATCATTAAGGTACCACAGACAAGGTCCTTCATCCAGCAAATCGCAGCACACAGACATCACTGCGTGAGTGAACAGGTGAATGTGAGGCATGACTGCAAAGCGCTTTGAGCATCTGCATCAGATGGAAAAGTGTTACAAAAATGCAATCCATTTACACACACGCGTGTCTGCACCAAATACTCCAAATGCAGCAAGAAGTACTGACTGATCAATAGACTGAATTATTAATGGAAGACAGGAAACCAAAAGGTTCACCTTTCTTACTTTTCCACATTCTGATCAGCCACTTCACATTTTTTAATTCCCATTTATGTCCTTTGACAGATTACTTGATCCACAGAAAGACTTTGATAATTGTTTACATAATGCATCAAAGAAAAAGTCAACTGACTGGTTTAAGAGTGAAAAACCTGTCGATCTGCTGCTTCTCTCTCTCTCTCTTTTTAAATGTTTAATTTTTTTGAAACATCACTGTACACTGGACATCTTTGGATAGTTTGCTCTGGCAAAATGTGATGACATTCAGCATTTTCTTAAACTTTGTTATTACAAATGATTAACTGAAGAATCACAAGAATAACTAAAAAAAGCTAACATTTATTTGCTCATTTTTCATTCCATTATCACGGTTCCTCTTTTCTGTCTGTGGCTCCCTTTTTTATTGCTGCTTGTTCTAAATGTAGCTTGTTGTTGCATTTTATTTTCCTAAGGCATCCGTATCACATTCCAATATTAACACTGCAACCTTAATAGTGACACAATTGTGTGTTCAAAAAGGAATGCGGAAAAAGCGAGAGGGAAGTTTTTTCCTTTGCTGACTTAAATCACATGCTCAGTTCTGGAGTGTGGCAAATGTAAAAGCAAAGTTATGCAATTAAGCGCACAGATGTCTGATTAGTTTTCATAAACTACAGCTATCTGACCCAACAGTCTACATCTGTGTGGCGAGTGGACGTTTCGGACTTGTGCCAAAATATGCTGATGCATATTTGTGTAATATTAGGATTAGACTTTCAAATACACCAAAAAACCTCAGCAATCTCAATTTTATCTTGGTTTTCCAAATAATTAGATGAAATAACATTTTCATTTTTATGAAAACATGAAGGTTACAGCTCATTAAGGCTGTGAAAGATGTCAATTCTGACTGGAACATCCTAGGTCGGAATGTCCTTGTCCGAAACATCCGTGACATAAACATTCTAGACTCCATCTCTGTGTGATGTTCATTCCTCAAACATATAAACTCTATTGGATGTGTGATTATCTGGCCTGAGCTTCTGTCAGACTCTAAGTCAAAGAATTTACATTAGATCCTTTTCTCCTGATACACAGAAGAGCTCTTTAAACGGTAACACACCCTTTACACGGCAGCTCTCGTCCCTTCAAGCACAGATAACTGCACCAGGCTTTCTTGTTAAGCTGTACCCAAAGGGGCCAAGCTGGGTGGTTGTATCACAAAAAGATCCTTGACAAGGCCTTGAAAGACATTACATATTCTCAGAGGGCCCTAAGGATACAAGAATTTGATCCCACACAATTTTACCCCTAAGAAACCTGCTAAGCGCTTTGGGATGTTCCTGAATGCTTCAAGCTCTTCCAACGGAACAGTTTTGGTTTATATATATATACTCAACAAAAATATAAATGCAACACTTTTGGTTTTGCTCCCATTTTGTATGAGATGAACTCAAAGATCTAAAACTTTTTCCACATACACAATATCACCATTTCCCTCAAATATTGTTCACAAACCAGTCTAAATCTGTGATAGTGAGCACTTCTCCTTTGCTGAGATAATCCATCCCACCTCACAGGTGTGCCATATCAAGATGCTGATTAGACACCATGGTTAGTGCACAGGTGTGCCTTAGACTGCCCACAATAAAAGGCCACTCTGAAAGGTGCAGTTTTATCACACAGCACAATGCCACAGATGTCGCAAGATTTGAGGGAGCGTGCAATTGGCATGCTGACAGCAGGAATGTCAACCAGAGCTGTTGCTCGCGTATTGAATGTTCATTTCTCTACCATAAGCCGTCTCCAAAGGTGTTTCAGAGAATTTGGCAGTACATCCAACCAGCCTCACAACCGCAGACCACGTGTAACCACACCAGCCCAGGACCTCCACATCCAGCATGTTCACCTCCAAGATCGTCTGAGACCAGCCACTCGGACAGCTGCTGAAACAATCGGTTTGCATGACCAAAGAATTTCTGCACAAACTGTCAGAAACCGTCTCAGGGAAGCTCATCTGCATGCTCGTCGTCCTCATCGGGGTCTCGACCTGACTCCAGTTCGTCGTCGTAACCGACTTGAGTGGGCAAATGCTCACATTCGCTGGCGTTTGGCACGTTGGAGAGGTGTTCTCTTCACGGATGAATCCCAGTTCACACTGTGTAGGGCAGATGGCAGACAGCATGTGTGGCGTCGTGTGGGTGAGTGGTTTTCTGATGTCAATGTTGTGGATTGAGTGGCCCATGGTGGCGGTGGGGTTATGGTATGGGCAGGCGTCCGTTATGGACGAAGAACACAGGTGCATTTTATTGATGGCATTTTCAATGCACAGAGATACCGTGACGAGATCCTGAGGCCCAGTGTTGTGCCATACATCCAAGAACATCACCTCATTGCAGCAGGATAATGCACGGCTTCATGTTGCAAGGATCTGTACACAATTCTTGGAAGCTGAGAATGTCCCAGTTCTTGCATGGCCGGCATACTCACCGGACATGTCACCCATTGAGCATGTTTGGGATGCTCTGGACCGGCGTATACGACAGTGTGTACCAGTTCATGCCAATATCCAGCAACTTTGCATAGCCATTGAAGAGGAGTGGACAAACATTCCACAGGCCACAATTGACAACCTCATCAGCTCTATGCGAAGGAGATGTGTTGCACTGCATGAGGCAAATGGTGGTTACACCAGATACTGACTGGTATCCCCCCCAATAAAACAAAACTGCATCTTTCAGAGTGGCCTTTTATTGTGGGCAGTCTAAGGCACACCTGTGCACTAATCATGGTATCTAATCAGCATCTTGGTATGGCACACCTGTGAGGTGAGATGGATTATCTCAGCAAAGGAGAAGTGCTCACTATCAGATTTAGACTGGTTTGTGAACAATATTTGAGGGAAATGGTGATATTGTGTATGTGGAAAAAGTTTTAGTTCATCTCATACAAAATCGGAGCAAAACCAAAAGTGTTGCGTTTATATTTTTGTTGAGTGTATATATATATATATATATATATATATATATATATATATATATATATGCCACATGTGGGACCCAAGACCAACATATGATTAAAAACACACATTTTAGATTTTTATACTAGCACACAAAAACAGTGCATCTGTCTTCAGATGTGATGTACTAGAAATCACCAGATATAACAACAACATGGATTATATCAGCTCATACCACATTTCTTCTTTAGTACTGATCCTTTTTATGCAACCAAATGCACCTTACACCGTGTTAAGTGGAATGAGCCATTAATGGCATTATAAATGACATCCTAAAATGATGACATACTTAAGACAGACATCTTTAAATATCTTCTCACATCATCCAAGAACTGAGTAGAAAGGAAAGAGAGAGAAGGTGTATGTGTGTTTTTGTGCAGTCAGTCTGAGGTCAGATGTGATTCCAGAGAGGTGCTGTAGTCAGTACATGTGACTCGGCTCAGTTCTGCCTGTGAGGTACTACATACTGCAGCAATCTAACCACCCACACAAGAGACACACACACACACACACACACACACACACACACACCACTGCCATACTACTTTGCATCTGCTCTAAGCCTTTTTCAAACATCTACATAATTTTTTCATTTATCCTTTACACACAATGAAACATGTACACAAAGATAAAGCCCATACTATCACAGAAGCACATGCAAAATGCAACCTACATATCACTACCACATTTAAATAATAATTTTTAAATATTTACCAACTGTAAATAAAACTGGACACACACACACACACACACACACACACACACACACACACACACACACACACACACACACACACACACACACACACACACACACACACAATTCAAAGTACATACTGCAACATTGAGCATACCATTGTTTAAAATCAACAAAAAAAAATCTTATTTCTACATTAACACATTGCATAAAATGATGGAAATACTGCATAAATAGACAATTTTGTAGTTTGGGCATTTCATGGAAGAACAGAAATTAGCCACAGTTAAGTTTTTATTATAAGCATGGTGACAGTTGTTCAACAACAATGTGGTTCACAATAAGAGTACCTTTAAGAAGGATTTGTAAAGTATTTACATTTAGTTTAATAATTAGGTTGTGAATTAAGTTATGAATTATTCATGAACTCAATACAGTAAAAAGGGGGTAACAGAAAAAAAATCCAACTTTGGATTGGTTAAACCATTGTACGTGCAACATTTTTTTTTCAAGATTTAGATTAAACTGTTGAAGGAATAGCAAGAAACTGTTCATCAGAAAATTCAAAATGAATGAAGATTTTCAAGGTTGAAGATGAATTTGAATATTTATTTTAGGCCTCCAAGTTCAGATGTTATTGCTAAAGGTCTACTGAAGGTTGTTGTAGTGCTG
Source organism: Thalassophryne amazonica (assembly GCF_902500255.1). Taxonomy (NCBI): domain Eukaryota; kingdom Metazoa; phylum Chordata; class Actinopteri; order Batrachoidiformes; family Batrachoididae; genus Thalassophryne; species Thalassophryne amazonica. Next base: position 64,443,345 of record NC_047113.1, read on the forward strand.
CCATCAGGTCACATAAGCTATACCTTTTTGCAGGTGTCCGTAACGAACATGTTCAATAAGTTTACTATCAAAATAGTTATTCAATCACAAGGTATAGCTGATTTTGTGATATAAACCACACCCACTCAACTTTGGCCCCCAATTGTAGCAAAACAGAATAAATAAATACATAAATAAAAATTAAAACTCCATGCAATAACTTTTGTGGTTCTTAAATTTTCCACACAATCATATTTTGCACATCATGACCAATTTATCACTTTGTTATGAAAATAATGAATTGTCACTGCTAAAAATTAAATCTGATCCTATACCCAAACTAAAAATGACATCACTGTTTTTTTTTGTTTTTTTTTAGAAACATACAACAAAACAACTTCTTTTCATGGTATTTGAGTTATTGGCAAATTTCTGTCAAATGTTTGGTATGTTTCAAAGGAAAAATACCATCCTGCACACATCAATTAAAACAATTCTTTCAAATGTGCAGGATTTAAAAGATTATATTGCAAAAAGTGCAAACCAAGTACAGTAATCAAAGTTGCTGCTTCAGCCATTTGAAAAATTGCACACTTTCAAATAGATGTAAAAGCGTTTAAACATTCAGCCCAAGAAGCAGACAGAATTATAAGCATATTTCAATAACAGCTCTTCAAGCTGCCTCTAAAAGAATAAACATTTACAGACTTTCACATTAAGGACAAACGTTCATACAGTGACTTCCACACACTGAAAACCCAAACAGAACAAAACTATTATTGCTGGATTAAAGATCACTTTGTCTCATGTCATCCCATTTAGAGTAAAATTACAACCTGACTTTCTCGATTGTCTCTCTTTACTCGTTCTCTGATAAACACTGACCAAGAAAATGGTCCGACCTCAGCTTCTCCCAATTCTATTGATTTCACTTGATTGAAAAGTAAAAGGCTTAAAATATTCAACATTTCAAGATTTCTTTTCATCAAACACTCAACCTTATTTATTCTATCCTCTAATTAACAATCTACCTTTTTCAACTTCTCTCCATCCAGACTTTTAAAATGTTTACCTGTAATCCATTCATTTATCCATCAATCCTTTATCCAGTAACACGTCTATTCATGCACTTACTTCAATCAAGCCAGTAAAGTTACAAAACACAGATGTTTACCTCTGCAGCAGAATGTCACAGGCTAGTCTCATTTCTCCAGCCTACTGTGACAGTAAATTGTCTTTCTTTCCTTGTCTTCTTTTGTCAGTGGATTCAGCCCGTAGGTGTTTCTTTGACGTCGTAGGGCACTTTGGCCAGTTTCTCTGTTCTGTCTGGGTCTGTATGTCAGCAGACCAAAACGTCACCTATTCAATCCCAGCTGCTGATGCTTTCAAATGTCCAAAAGAATAACTAGTTTCACTTTTAAATAAACTCTGTACGATTTCTGGTTTTGCCTTCTCTTTTGCCCATTTGACACATATCTTGAAGGACCAATATCCAGATGACCAGCTTATTCTGGCTTCCTTCAGTTTTCTCCTGTTGGTATTTACTGTCAGTATTTGACAGATCTGCGGGTCGACCATTTATCCTTTATTTCCAGTGGAGCACTTTGAGGTGTCAGCGTCGGCACCAGTAGGTCTAGCAGCACAGCCGGGTATTGCTTGGGTTCATTCTGTGGCTTCCATTGATCGGCTGTTACTTCTGTGCCTTGGACTGCTGGAGTCTGTGTGTTTATGTGAGTGTGTGTGTGAATGTGTATGTGTGAGTGAGCTTGTCTCACTCCACACTGCAAAAGTGCTGCAGTTGAGATCCACCGCTCTGCTCAAATATATGAGCTTCTGATGTAACCAGGCAACTACCCAGGGAAGACCAATGGAATGATAAATACTGCAGGTGATAGCCAATTATGAAGAGGGAATAAGTCCTGATGGCCTATCACAAGGCACAAAGTGGGAGGGCACTTGCTTTTTTTTGGTCCACTCAGTAGTGTCTATGAACTTGGTAGTTATTGCACTCAGCTCAACGGGCTGTGTAATGGTACACACACACTAATTTTATATAAGACTCTGAGCCTTTTGTAATGCCTATCTTAGCTTTGCAGGATGGCATCAAAATTCAACAGTTTCCTAACCACAAAGGGAAAGAGAGAAAGCTTGACAGTGACACAAAAACAGGTGGTCACAGAGTGTGTGACGTTTCTATATGAAGGAAAGCTGCAAATGGAGAAAAAAAAAAAGGTTAACACTAATTTTAACGGGAGAAAGATGACGGCAGAATAAATAGAGGAAGATAGAAAGTCCTATTTAAGCATAACAAACATGTTTTAAATGTATATTTCACAGTTCTATTCATGCCTAGGCTGTGTGAAGACACTTCAGGGTCTGTATATAAAATAGATCATCTAATGAGTTTTCAGTCAGAAGGGGCCTTTGGACTGAATTTTACTATTCAAGTCTGCAGCAGTTTGGAAAGCTTTTTCCAAACATTACAAAAGTGCCTTGGGGTGACCTATGTTGTGATTTGGTGCTATATAAATACATTTTATTAAATTAGCAAAGCATGTTGGGCTTGTCTTTTTTTTTGCTTCAAAATCTACAGCAGTATTTTACTGACCCTGTGACATGAGTTTGTGTCTGTGTTTCTTTCTTCTTCATTTGCACACAATCTGTTCGCATATCAGATCAACAGAATGTGTTTTTCTTGTTCTTTCCTAAGGCAACATGACTGAGCAGCGGATGCCACAGTTACCTCACTGCAAGACGAATAAATGTTCTGCCCATGTGGTGTATACATGCTCCTCTGATGGGTGCACGTTGGTTCCTGCACACTGTGCAGAGGGATAAATAGCACTGTTTAAGAATGGATAGCACTACTGGCTAATCGATAGCTTCATTGTTATTTTAATTTATGGCATGACCAACACGTTTACATAAACAGACTACTGACATATCAAGTGTGTTCTAACCTCTAGTTGACTTAATCTTGCTCATTTTGGTTAATACTTGAGGGCATTCAAAAGGTGCCAGATGTCAGTATCATCAACAGAATGCGACGCCTGTCAATATAAATGCCAAACCTTGCAAGCACCCAGGAAAAAAACAAAAACAAAAAAGAGAACAAAAAAAAAAAAAAAAAAGTAATGCCCACCTCCTCCCTCTGGGAATATATTTTGCACTGTAGACATCATGAACGGCCCCCCTGTAGTTGATCAGAATTCATTACACCAGATACGTGTGTGACAGATTTGTTGCTAAAGTCACTTTCACTGAAGGCAGACGTGTAAAACTTTGACACTTTAATGTGAACTGCGTTGTGAATTTGTGGTGACTGAAGCAGCTCTTTGCCAACTCTCTGTGCAGCGCATGAAAGTCTATAAATCAGGCCTACCTAATTTCAGGCCTGGATGCAACGTTTGGCCTTTGCTTTGAACTGATTCAGCAGGTATGCCTGGAATTACATTTTCAAGAATAAAGGGGGTGAACATACACCCTGATATCTGCCATAAATGACTGCAAATGAGGTCAGTATTAAAAAAAAGTCTAGAAAATAAATTTGGTCCATTAGGCAGAATAATAAAAGAGGGGGAGGAAGAAAAAAACATTCCATCATCCCCACTCTTATACCGAAATCGGCCCGTATCAATTTATTTTGGCCGAAATTCATTGACAGCGGTGCAGCTGGTGCAAGAACCAGCATGTCCGCTAGGTGGCGATTACGTTTTGGCCGAAGACAGCCAAAGTTTACATAGCTGGGCCACAAGATTTTTTTTGTAGGCTACTTACAAGGGGAAGTTTCATTTAACAACTTCAAAATTTTACTGTGTTGTTTGTTCTTCTTTTCTAAGAAAAATATAGCAAAATTATTTTTTAAAAATCCGCCCACCCTCATCACTTTTTTCTGATATCAAGAAACATGAACTAATGTTTTGTATTTGTTTTTTAATGTGGCCTTAGGCCCCAGTCACACTGCACTAATGAAGGCCACCGAAGCCAAAACGAAACAAGAAATCTGGACTTACGTTGACTTTCAGAGATGTCATCTAACCGTTGTCCAGCTTCGTTCCTGTAGCTGGCACTTTGTCAGAATTTTCAAACTGTTGAAAAATGTGACCGAATCCCGATGACAACTTCAATTCGTCCGTATTCTGTTTTCTTTGTCTTGACGGTTCCTCATCGTTTGTGTAGTTCCCATACCGTCAGCATTCCGTTTGACTGTCGTCCAACTTCGTCCAACCTCCCAAGTCCGACGTCTTGCACGAACATTGACGATATCTGAACGGATCAATAACTAAAGATCCCACGAGCTGAACGTGACTCGTCCATGTGCGGGATGAAAAGTAACATTTTCAAACAAACAATAGCGGGAAGAACATTTCGCCGTTTGCTTCATTTTTCTTTTGTTAGTTTTGGTTTTGTTTCGTTGTTTTATGCACTCCGGACTCGCAGGCTTTTTGGTGATAGGAGAAGTGGCAGCTCATTCGTCCACTTTTTCTCAGTGATTTGTGACTCTGGGACTTTTTTCCTTCGTTCAGTGATCGCCGTGTGGCGTGTGACCGGGCCTTTACTGATATTGATTTGAAGACATATCACCCAGTCCTAGTCATAAACATAACCAGTGGACAAGCGATAAGAGCTGTTTCACAAGTTTCTGTAGCCTTTTGTGACTTTTTTTTTTTAAACACCATGGAGAAACAGACTACACAAAGTCCTGGGTGCATTAGTGCATTGCTCTGTCATGATATAATAGTTGATGACCTCCAGAACTTACATGGTCAAAACACAGTGAGTCTACATTCTAGTCATACAGCTGTCAGTCCTGCACCAACTGACATGTACTCAGATCTATGTTGAGATTAGGCTTACTCATCAGACTGAACATAAATGTATAGTTTCTATGAATATGGGTGAGTGAAGAGAGACCTTAAAGTATACCTGGCATTACTTTAAGTTTGAATGACAAACATGCTGCATGCACGCATGTGTGCCTCGATGTGCATAACGCGTGAGCTACAGCCCAAGAAAAAAAAAAAAAAAAAATACAGCACACGTGCACCATATGCAGACGTGTGCGCTGTTGGCATCCAGAGAAAGCAAAGAGTTCTCCAGCATGTTGCAGTGTTTGATTAGAGTATAAACCATGTCCACAGCCACATAAAAATAACAAGGAGAAAATCTCATAAGGGGATTCACAGAGAGGCCCTTCAAGAAATGTAACCTGATTACAGCCCGGTTATCTGTGCTAACGGACGGCATTTCACTGGCAGAGCGTTGTTACAGTCATGCTCGGACTGTGATGACTGTAACAGACAAGAAGAAGAGCACAAATACAGGCCGAAAGCTCAAATTTCAGGACTAAAGTGGACACAAACGTTTCATAATTTGTTTAGAATTGACCTTATTTCCTGCAGTTTGACATTACCTTTCTCCTCAGACTGAAAAAAACTAAATAAAACAATAAAAATCAATAAAATTGATAACAGTGTAGAGACTCCTTCAGTCCTCCAGCCCCACCCCCACCCCCTTGTTGCTCCATCAAAGCTGTCTCTGCCCTCAATACATTGTTCCTTCCATTAATCCATCCCTGTCTCCTACATGTCTATTCCTGACAAGAGACAAAAGTGCCCCAGAGTCCTTGTTTTCAGCTGGTTTGATATTTCAGTGACCTCATCAAAAATACTTTCCAGATATGAAGACTATAAACCATGGACACACAGACAGGAAAACAGTGACATAACAAGAGTCCAGAAGATAAACAAAACACCAGGGATTATATAGATCTGAAATGAGTAGAGGCTGTTAACACACACACACACACACACACACACACACACACACACACACACACACACACACACACACACACACACACACACACACACACACACACACACACACACACACACACACACACACACACACACACACACACACACTGTTAATGTGTGGTGTTAATGTGTGTGTGTTTACTGTCAGATTATATTCAGGGACGACTGGATCAGGAAAAAAGAACAGACCTCCCTGTCAGTCAAGTGCGGGACAAACAACTCAGATAGTTAATGTCAAGTCACTTGAGGAGAGCTTTCTAAAGTGATCTCTGATCTCTCTTTGTCAAAGAACTGACAAACAAATGAAATAAAGTAACCTCAGAGTGTTTGAAACAATAAGAGACATTGATCATTACAGGACAAAGGTTGATTTAATCACCATAAAGAGTTCAGCATTGTCAGGCAATGCTCAGTAAATGTGTACGGCTCTATTATTTCTATACACACACACAAAAATTAACAGGCAACAGTTAAAGGACAGCATGTTAGGATGGAATAAAGACAGAATTAAAAGCTGGACTCAGTCTATTGGATCAGTATTTGAGGGCTTTCATAAAACTTTCTGTGAGCTCTTAAAGCAATGTTCCTGTGCACAATGAATGAATGACCAGTGACGCGCTGCAGCTGCAAGCATCAACTTTTTAAACAGGGCATGCACAGAACGATGCAATCAAGAGCTATTTTGGGACCCACTTAATTTCTCCAGGTACAGTGCTCACGAAGTACTGAAAATTACATTTAATGCTGAACTATTTTAAATGCATGCATCTACTCACATTATTGTCAACCAGTAATTATGAGTCATATATGGGTCATTTAACTAAATAACAGTTGAGAGCACAGCGATGCAACGAGAACTACATTTGCCATTTATTTAAGTTTTTCTGTGGTTAAAAGCCACATTTAATAGTTTTTCCTTTCTACCAGGAAATAAGGAGGCTTGTCTGAGTCATTTCTGCAAGACAGACTTTTTTTTTGGGGGGGAGAGATAAAATTTCAGAAATGTAAAGAATGTGGAAGAAAGGAAATAAAAGTGGCACAGAAATACAATACCTGGTGTTTTTTTTTTTTTTTAAACAACTTCAAAACAGATGTGTTCTCTGGAGCTTTGAGCCAACACACATTCAAAATGCTTTCTGATGCAGGCTGCAGACAGCTGGTGCTATAAATACAACAATAATCCACGAGACCAGACACCGAGGTTGGCCAAGGTCAAAGCCATGATGGCTGCAGGCTAGACAAGGCTAACAGAGAAGTACAACCACCTGAAACAATAGCATGAGAATTAAAGATCAAAAGGGCTGACTAACACTGTGTCATTTAGATTTATTCGCTGTATCTAATCCACATCTTTGACTGTGATTAAATCCACGTACTACAGCTGTCACCTCAAGCTATCATCCAGCACCACCCCCACAGACACGAGGTATTTTGTGTTCCCCTCACGAATAAACCTAATTCCTCACTGAGTCAAACAAATGATTAGTTGGCCCGATAGACTTGTGGGTAAGTACTGGTTGTCCTCCAGAGCACATGTCTCACCTAGCGGTGGGACTGTCTTCAGTGCATGTCAGCTGTGGTGAGTTGGAGGAAATTGGAGCTTCCTCTCCATCCTGGGGCAGCTCTTCACATTCTGCCTCACATTTCTCATCATCCAACAGCTCCGTGATCTAAAGACAAACAAGGAGAGACGTGGGTTGTTATAGGACAAACGGTAGGGCAAATGGCACTTAATGTTTAATGCAGCCTGCCTGGGGTGACCTGATCTCTGGAGTGTAAAGTCCTTTATATGACATACACTGATCTGTGCTTTTTATATTTACTCTCACTCTGATTTGGAGCGGAAAAACTACATGTTAGTTGAAATTTTACATTTTTTTGTTTGATTTTCTGTCCTAATTCAAGTGAAGAAAGAATGTGAAAGCAAGGAGACATGACCACTGGACAGAATGTAATGAATGTAGCACTGCAAAAAGAGGAGGGAGTGGGGTGGGGGGGTGGTGTTAAATATGTCAACAAAAATAGCTCCTAATGCAGATTGCTCACAGCATATGAAGAAGACAGTCTGCAGTGTAGTTTTGATGTGGTACATAGAGTCACTGTGTTTTAAAATTTTTAATTTTCTAGTTATGAAACAAGTTCTTTTGTTTGTTTTTTACTCCACAATATTTCTGTTTTCAAAATATTTATTTGTCTTTATTTAATGATTCCTGTGGTGACCCCAACAGAAAAAAAAACAAAAAAAAAAAAAACAAGAGAGCAGCCCAAGGGACTTACTTTTATTTAATGATTATTAAGGCAATTTTTAAGTGCAATAATTCTGGGAATTCAAGTCTGGGTCAGAGGTGATGAATTTGATTCATTTCAAGTGCAATGTTGCACATTAGGCCACCGAAACATGTTGAAAGGATGTTCTGTTACCGATTTTCTGGTTTTTCTATCCTACATATGACAATTTGTCCTCTAATTTCTTCGCTTGCCTCTCTTCTTCACCGTTCTCAGCAATCACGTCCATCTGCTGCTGTCACTGAGTCACTGCTATGGCAACATCTCCCCTCCAAGACCCGTGATTGGCTGCCTGGGAAACCTTGCATCGTCACATGTGCAGATCTGGTGGGATGACTCACTAGAAACTCTTTTCTGTTTGTATGTGTGTTTGAGAGATTAAGAAACCACACCATTTTTCTCTTTAGTCTTTAACTACCATCTCCCTATATATACCTTGGCTAAAAACTTTGGAACTCAATTTTCCCTAACTGCACAAATTGTTTTATCCACAATGCATGTAACTTGGACATTATAACTGAGCACACATACCGTTTGATAATGTAGCTTCATGCCTGCAGTCTGATCCACTGATCACACAATGTAAAATGAATTCACTCATAACTCCCCACAAGCAACATGAACGGCCTGAAAACGTGTATATAAGCTCAAGTTGTGCAGATATTTAAAGGTTCTATCAATGTTCTGATCACTGGCTCTACTCTTTTTTTTTTTTTTTTTTTTTTTTTTTTTAAGATATTTAGATCGACCTTAGTATACACTAGTAGAGTTCTACTTTAGAATTGGAATATATTAGAGAAGACATACCTTACTGAATTTTCATGAAAGAATGAGCTGTAATATACATTTAAATATAAGTCTTCTGAAGTGTATCATGTACGTACAAGGTCAATATTATGAACTCTAAATGATAAAATATTCATTCAGATGAGTCTACAAAGTTCTTAATGCGATCAAAGTTGTGGACAGTAAGATATCAAAAAGCCATGACTTGGTATGGTCACTCAGAGGGGAAGAAGCGAGGGTACTGGAAATAAGGAGGTGGAACATTTTAATCGCATTAATGCCCAAATTACTGAGCTGCAGGACATCTATGTGACTGATGCTTTAGAAGGTTTTGTGAGTGTGTCAACATATCCAAACGTGTGTGCGTGTGTGTATGGGGGCAGACACACAGAGTGAGTAAAGAGACAAAGAATGCCTGGGAACAAAAGGTCTTGACCTTGGCTTGTGTTCAGCGGTCTTGTCCAGAATTTCCAGATAAAACACAGAAACAAACTCACATCACTAGTTCAAGCAGAACTGCGAGCAAGCAGAGAAAACAGAACCACAACGATCAACTATTCTCATCTCAAAAAGTTGGTTTAAAGGCTGAGAGGGCTTTTTCTGTGTCTAATATATGTACTGTTTTACCCCACAGGTGGCACCAAATTATACTTATACTATGTTGGCATTCATTACTTCAGAGGAAGTGCAGTGGTGCAGAGCCAGTGCACTTGCTTTGCAAACAGAAGGATGCTGGTTCAAGCCTAACTGTACCCATCGGATACGATACACTTTATTGATAAATGGATAAACTGGAGATGTGTCAGGAAGGGCATCCGGTGTAAAACGTATTAGTGTGGCACTACTTTTAAAATTCTGCGTATGTATGAGCTCAATATTATTATTAATTTTATTTCTCAAGAATTTAACATTTAACATCAAGGTTTCTAAAACCAAGAAGGCCTTCAACAAAGAATCCTCTAGAGTCTAGACAAACTGATTTTGGGGTTGAGTGTTCTATTATACTTCATGCTAGTTTATCAACCAAGGTCTCAGCCTTGGAGTAGGTTATTGTGGTCCAGTTCTTTCTGCTGTAGAGAAAAGAGGAAAACAAACAAGAGCTCATGAAAAAACAACCAGCATCACTATAGTCACTAAAACAAATCTGTTTGCTGACATGACAAGGCTGGCTGATCAGGAAACGCTGACCAAATGTAGTAAGCACTGGCTCAGTCTGCAGTCTGTCCGACATACTGCATTTACTGAAAATTCTATCCAGCAATTTGCACTTGTTGGAAGCCAGAATGATATGAAGATAATAAATTAAACAGCATAATATGCTAAACTTTCCTTTCCTTTTTTTTTTTTTTTTTTTTTACTAAATGTAGCTCATGCGTTTCCACCTCACTCTGTCCTCTGCATCTTCATCTGTCACAACAACCACCTGCATGTACTCCCAACACATCCAAAAGCCTCCTCTTTAGCCTCCCCCTTCCCGTCCTTCCTTGTCACTCCATCTTTGACATCAGTCTTCCGACATACAATGTTTCCCTCCTCTGCACATACTAAATCAATCAATCAATCAATCAACTTTTTTTTTATATAGCGCCAAATCACAACAAACAGTTGCCCCAAGGCGCTCTATATTGTAAGGCAATGCCATACAATAATTATGAAAAACCCCAACGGTCAAAACGACCCCCTATGAGCAAGCACTTGGCGACAGTGGGAAGGAAAAACTCCCTTTTAACAGGAAGAAACCTCCAGCAGAACCAGGCTCAGGGAGGGGCAGTCTTCTGCTGAGACTGGTTGGGGCTGAGGGAAAGAACCAGGAAAAAGACATGCTGTGGAGGGAGGCAGAGATCGATCACTAATGATTAAATGCAGAGTGATGCATACGGAGCAAAAAGAGAAAGAAACAGTGCATCATGGGAACCCCCCCACAGTCTACGTCTAAAGCAGCATAACCAAGGGATGGTCCAGGGTCACCTGATCCAGCCCTAACTATAAGCCTTAGCGAAAAGGAAAGTTTTAAGCCTAATCTTAAAAGTAGAGAGGGTATCTGTCTCCCTGATCTGAATTGGGAGCTGGTTCCACAGGAGAGGAGCCTGAAAGCTAAATCATCTCAATCTCACTTCTCTGACCTCGTCTCCAAACAGTCTTACTTGTGCTGTCTCTCAGATATGTTCATTCAAATTCCTGTTCATCATGAGTACCAAAGAAAATTGCAGCATCTTCAGCTCTGCCTCATTTTTGTTAGTGCCACCCCCTATAAGCCATAAAACACAGCTAGTCTCTCAACCATGACGTAAACTTTCCCTTTCACGCTTGTAGACACCCTTCCATCACTAATCTCTCTCCTCCACTTACTTTACCCTTCCTGCACTCTCCTCTTCATCTCTCTACCACACTCTTTATTACTTTTAACATGGATCCCAAGTAAAAATACAAGCGTCATCCTTAAATACACACTCTACCAAATCATCTAACTCACTCCAGAGATCTTCTTTCTCCTTCAACTCACAACCTACCTGTGGGGCATATGCACTGATGACATTCATCATCACCCATTCTATTTCCAACTTTACACTCAGCACCCTATCAGACATTCATTTAACCTCCAACATTCTCTTAAAATACTCTTCCCAAACACCATTTCTCCTCCAGTCCACACCATGATACAAGAACCTCCAATGCTCCTGACCTCACTTCCCTTCCACTTGGTCTCTTGTGCTCAGCAAATTCAAATTTCAGAATTTCACACTTCTAACTTTCATCCTGTCCTTCTGTCCCTGGACACATTCAAAGCTAATTCTTCGCTCAACTGCAACCCAGTTTCTGATGTACAGATATCATTTTTTTATTTTATTTATTTAACAAGGTTAGTCCCACTGAGATAAGACAACACAATCAGGAAGAGTTGATCCAATCCAACCTTTTATTACATTGATTATTTTTTAAAAATGTAACATTTCAGATCGTTAAATGGCATTTTAGGACAAGGCTGCCAAAAACTACCCCTGGAGGGCAACTGCCTTGCATCGCCCCCCCCTCACTTACACCCACAACTAACTAACTGACAGGTGTGTTCAGCCAATGAAGAGCTGGGAAACATCAGAATTAAACAGTCAAGTATAGACATGACATTATGCAGGGTAGGGGCCCTTCAGGAACAGACTTGGGGAGCCCTGCTTTTGGGTTTCTGATCAAGTATTTTTAGTACCATACTTAAGGTGTTTATTACATACATACACACATGTTCAACTGCTTATCCAGGATTGGGTTACAGGCTTAAGGTGTTTATTATTATTATTATGAAAACCTTGATGAAGGAAGGATGTTTTTGTTGAATTCTCCCCCAAGATCAAGCAAGATTCATAGCCTAGTTTTCTGACAATATTTAAAATGGTTACGTGCACTTCGCTGGAGAGCAGGTTTGAAGAATGACTTATTTTTAGTACAGTAATTGTATAGTCTTTGGCAAAATGGGAGGCAAACTTAGTGGATTTAAGGATGCACAAAAAAAAAAAAAAAAAATCAGTGAACCTCAGTGTTTATTTCTTTGGGGATCAATTTTACAGCAGGAGAACTAAGATTTTGAAAGACAGTCTCCCCATGATTTCTCATCAATACGAGTAGATTCACAGCGACAGCTTAGATAACATTCACACAAACGTTACTTAAACAGATTTGGAAACTAATATTTCAAAAGCTTGTACAACAACAAAAGTAAAAATAATCAGGTATGGCATGACTCCTATCTGCATATTACAGATTAAAAAAAGGTTTATTCTGATTTACAATATGAAAATTAAAAGAGTCAATAAACATGTTAGAAACCAAGTAACCTGTTCATTGATGGAGCTGTAGTCATTTGTAGTGGAGACGTCATCGTCCTCAGAGTCAAATAGGCCCTCCTGGTTGTCCAACAACTCTGCCAATATTCTACTGACAGATTCTTGGTCTCGTAGGTCCTCAGCTTCTGTTGATAAGCTAGATGAAGCAGAAGAGGAAGCATTTGCTGTGGTGGATTTAAACTTCTTCTTATAGTTTGTCAAATTAGTAGCTGAGTAAATGGATGTCAATGTAAGTCCTTTATTTGTTTATAAGTCTATTTTCTTCTGATAGGAAAGAAATCAAGTGCCATATTCTTTCTGGATATCATTCTATAATATGTATTCTTCCCAATGGTGCGTTACAGAGCTTTCTTGTGATTCAATTATATACATGTAGATATACTAGGCCCCAATTTCTAATAAACGTGTAAACGTAAGACTGTTTTGAGAATGGTAAATTAACAGACATGTTATATTGCCAAATTCATACAACCTGCTGCTCAACTTTCACATAATGGAAAAGGTTACAAAAGCACAACATCCAATCTGAATCTGCATAAAAATCTACCTCCTTTCAGAGAAAAATCAGACACAGACTTGGTAAAGATTAGCACAACATAACCGTGCCTCTCTCCAGTGAGAACATTTTTCAAATGCAGAGTGACAGGGATCACATAATTTTTAGACAGCCCTATGCCAGCAACCTACTGGAAGATGTCTGGTCCGAAGACGGCGGCCAGCGCCCCAATGTTCCAGTTCTCCTGCTGAAGTGATGCCACGCTGGACAGGAAGCGGCACAAGAAACGCAGCAGGCCGTAGTTCAGCTGAGGAAGCTGTTGCAGCAGGTATTTCAGGTTTCTGCACAGCTCTTCTTCAGTACTATAATCTAGAAATTAATAAAGAGTAAACAGCAGGTTATGATAATATATAATTAGTATCATCAGAACTTAACTAACAACAGGCAGAGCAGCATATTTTTCACATTGTCATTCTCAATCGAATGTGGCCTCTTGCTACCACATCCTACTTGCTCTGCACAGTTGCCTGGGTTCTGTTTACCCTGGGTCTTAATTGCTATTGCTGCTAACAGTGATTGAAACCCTACGCTTCCCAGTGGGCGTGAGGTTGTGCAAGGATCATTTACAGAGGTGTCAGAAAAGAGTGAATGGTGGGGAGAACAGTGCACATTCCAGGCATCACTGTCCGTATAGACCAAGGGGCAAGACAGGGTTTTCTCCACAACATTACAGTTGCACTGATGCTGAAACCCAAGTCTTATTTACTTTGTTGGGAGCTGCTACAGATTTTAGTGTGGGCAGTGCTACACAGGCAAGTCTAGAGTACCTACGAAAAAGAAGCACTGGAAACGAAATTTTCAGAAAGCTGAATATTTTCACCAATAAAGAGGTCTTGGTTTTTGGCATTAGTGTGGCAGAGTCAGTAAATTCTTAAACATCCTCATCAGATTTAAACTAAAAACATGTGATTTGAAAGAAAACTGATACTAATGTTGGGCAAAGCCTTAAACAGAAGACAGTGTGGTTTATGAGATTCACAATCACTACTAGAATGAGTACATCTGATATGCTTTGCACCAAAGTTGTCAAAAGTGAATATTTGGAAACAGTCTGGACTCAGTTATGATTTTTGGAGCCCTTCTTGCTCCTGTGCACCCGGTCCTAAATATTCTTATCTGGCAGGTATAGGCAGAACAAAATTAGAATCCCTGGGGTCAAACAAAACCAATTAAAAGTCTTAGGAAGCAAATCGTGCTATTAGAGAAATTCTGTGAAACACTATCGTAATATTTCAAGTAAAACACGACAAACGCTAACGTGCTATATGAGAAAAATAATGCGTAACGTCCTAACCCATTAATGCTGTATTTGCAATGTAGTAACAACAATGGCTGAGTAAGAAGGGTTTATCTGTGAATAATAAGCAAGTTCAAACAGAACAAAGAAAAGGAGTGAGGGAATGAGTGAGAAAAACACGAAATGCAGAAGTGGGAGGGTTTGCTGCAAACAAAACTGGAACATGCGGCTGACTGACTGGATATGAAGATTTTAAGTAGACAAAATGATGTAATACCAAAACCTAATATGTTCATTTTAAAATGGTTCATCTTAACTACAAATTAAACATGTATCAAAATAATAATGTGAATTAAAAAACAAACTGCATCACACACAAAAAGTGAAACTGAAAGCAGAGAGCTGGTTGCCAGACAACACACCTTGGTGTAGCTGCAATATGTGTCGTTGGATGGCTGTAGGAATAACAGGCTCAGGGAGCTCCTGCAGGAACAATCGGAGTAAGCTGACTGCTGATGCCAAGTCTGCCTCCTTTTCTAGCTCCACCTCCTCACCGCTGTCGTAACGCTGTCGCAGCCAGTCTACACGCTCTGCATTGCCATTAACCAGGAACAGCCCCTCCAAGTCCAGACAACCTGTTGGGAGTCATACAGAGACAAAACAACAAACCTGAATTAAGATTAAAGTCATGACTGGACAGATGATGTCATCACAGGCCCGACAAAGTACATGTGCAGAATATTTATCTTGTGTACATTTGTGCATCTTAAGAACCCCCATTTCAATGTGAAATCCCATGAAATATCACTAAATGATGTCCACAGGCATGTGAGCGTGCATAAGTCTTAATCACACTTAAGCCCTGTTTACACATAGATGGTTTTGTTGGCGGGTAGTA
Source organism: Thalassophryne amazonica (assembly GCF_902500255.1). Taxonomy (NCBI): domain Eukaryota; kingdom Metazoa; phylum Chordata; class Actinopteri; order Batrachoidiformes; family Batrachoididae; genus Thalassophryne; species Thalassophryne amazonica. The sequence goes on from NC_047113.1 coordinate 64,458,742, forward strand.
CGTAGACCGAAGTTCGTGGTAGTTCCGGCAGTTTTCGTGGTGGAAAGGGGCGGAGCATTTCGCCGGCGTTTTGGACGCAGTACTATCCGCAAATATGTGGATAAAACGCCGCTAAATCCGCCAAATAAAGCGGCGTTTTGCCGCCGTAGCATCCGGCACACGTCAGGCAACAGGGGTTAATACCCAGTTCTATCCTTTACAATCGCAGGTTAAGACGCACGTGAGAACGGCGGTGTTCTGCTGCCGCCGATAATGCCCTCTGTACCGCTGGTATACCCAGGTTTTTATCCAGGCAAATCCTGCGTTACTCCAGGATCTTTTGCATATAGGCACCACCCACAGAGTATAATAGGCTGAAGCAGCAGGAATACATGCCTCTGTCACTGCAGGGGGAGGGAAATCATCCTCAGCCTTTTATTCTCCTTCCTTTCCCCCTCCTCATGGTGTTGCTCCATCTCCACTACAGGCCTCCCCTCTGCTTCTGAACCAGACCTCTTGGTAAGTCCTTGCCGCTGCCAATTTTCTTTTGAGGCATACTGGAGCTTCTCTGCAAAAATATCTGGAGCTGGCCGCGAGTGCATGCAGCGCGCTAGCGTTTTTATACTGACCGCCGCCTATCGGCCGTTTGGAATGCCATTACCGGGAGGTGGCGTTTAGACCTCTGTCGCTGGTTAAAACGCCATTGAGGACGCCGATGTGGGCTCTATCGCCGTTTTACACGCCGTTGGTTAGGGATACAACGCCGGCTGCCAATTACGGCGGTGTAAACTGCGGCACTACAGGAAGGGGCAGGATGAAACGGCGATTAAAAAGTATCAAATGCCGTTGTTCGCATTGTCTCCGTCGTCATGCGAATTCTCCGACATGTTGAATAATTTTTTCGACGATTCCCGGTAAAGCCGGAACTAAGCCACGCCCCCTAGTGCCGGCGTTACCAACGGCGTTTGATCTTTTAGACGGCCAAAGACTCTTCCGGGAGCTCTTACCGTCTATGTGTAAACGGGGCTTTACGCAGCAATATCTAGTTCACATGAGCTTACCTGAGATATCATTAACTACTGCAAGGTCAGCTGAATGAGAAAGCATGTGATCTCTCTTCAGTTAAATGTGGACATGACTGGCATTTGACTACAGCACATTTAAACAAATTACTTCTCAAAACCTTCTCAGGAAAGTTTTTGCACAAAGAAAAATTGTACCAACCCCTTCAGTAATTGTTCGTGCAAAGATATTGTGGCTTCTTTGATTAAAAACGTAATGAAATTAATGAAAATATTTATTATGTTTCTTTCCGACTCATTTTATAATGTACTCAATATGCTGATACGTGGGGCAGGGCAGTGTTTTAGTGGTCAGCACTATTGTCTCATAGCTAGAGGGTCTGAGGTTCACTTCCACCTTGGTCCTTCTGTGTGGAGATTACATGCTCTCCCCATGTTTGTGTGGGTTTCCTTCAGGTGCTTCAAATTCTTCTTACTTCAAAGAAATGCAGGTTTGGTGAATAGTGCACCGCAGTCTTGTTTGAACCCTGCGTGATATCGCAGGATTTGACCACTTATTGGGACAGCGGGTCCCGTTATGCAATATATACACAGCATAACCTCACATAAAAAAATGGTGTACTGTTTTGTTTTTGGCTGCAATCACCGTAGAAGTCACGAAAAGTGTTTTTTTCCCCCGGCTCCCAGTGGAGAAGGGAAGACCAGGCAAAGGGGAGACATCGTGTCGATAAGTTAGCCTGCACAGCTAACCAGAGTAATTGCGTTCTCTCGCCTGCAAGACCGCCGTGACATATATGTGCTCCAGGTCATAAACAAACCACAACACATATACTTCCCATCGCATAGTCACTTTTTCTTTGCATTTTCACTTTGTCTGCATGTAATTTGCCCAAAAACTCAGAAAATGTTTTTCCCCTGGAAGCACAGAAATGACATCACATGCATCATATTTTACCCCTTTAGCGTCCGCCCTCAAACGAGACTGCGGTACATTGACCGTAGGTGTGAGTGAATGTGTTTAACTGTCAACATGTGGCCCTGTGATAAGACTGGCAACCTGCCCCCTGCCCAATGATCACTGGGATAGGATCCAGCCACCACCCTTGTCAACCTTAACTGGAATAAGTGGGTATAGAAAATCAGTGAATGACTGTTGATGCAGGTTAAGCCACTGAACATTTATAATTGATAGTCCATTCTTGTCCCCTTCCTGGGCTTTAGCTGCACACAATAATTTGATGCTCAAACAGAAGTTTTTAATATATATATCACTCACCGTGCTCTTCAATGTAGTCAACGATGTGTTTCACAAGTGCAGGAACCTCGTGGCCACTGATTGTGTGCGTGCGTGTCACCTCTTCCAATGGAACACCAAATACCCGTGTGGTGCTGGCTGAGCTCCCGCCCTCGTTGCCTGGCAACAGAGACACGCTCTTCCTCATGGCCGCCTCCTCACCACAACCCCGCCAAGACCTCACGTCTTCAGAAAGAAAAGGAACAACACAGGATTTACAAATAAAACTGCTCTTTTTTAATATATGCCAACATATAATGTGACTTCATCTTCAGGGATACTCTACACGTCTACCTGAAAGAAACAAAGAGCGATTCCAGGGAATAAATGGAGCAATATAAGGACACTGCTGTCATGCAAAACGAGCTGGTTCTCATATTGTTACACAGACCCTGAAGCTTCCCTTCCCTTCTACAAGGCAGAAAGGGATGAGGAGGAAGGCAATACCAAGCACAATGGCACTTTGGCCTGCAAAGGCAATTATGCCTGGCATGTGTATGTTTAGAAAAGTAAGAAAATGTGCAAGAGAAATGTAAGTGCTTAAAATCATCCTGTAGTTACAACATTTGCAAACACATGACCAATGAAGTTTTTTTTTCCTGAATATGAATGTTAACCAAAACTGGCCAAAGCACTGTTTATAATGGACTGCATTTATATAGCGCTTTTTCACGTGCATCAGAAGCTCAAAGTGCTTTACAATGATGCCTCGCATTCACCCATTCACACTTATACACTAGGCATATGAATCTCATCATTGATAACGATTCAATATGCATCTCGATACACTACCAGCAATACGATACATATTGCGATACGATTTGATAGATACTTTACTGATCCTTCACAGGAAATTACGCTGTTGCAGCAGCTCACAGAGACATACATTTCATACATCTATCATTATCATATAATGTAAAATAAAATGAAAGTGCAAAACCATGGACATCATTTAAATAATCAATGTGCATTAAACAACCTAATAGCAGCCGGGAGGAAAGTCTCCAACTTGCACCTCGGTGCCATCAGCCTGTGACTGAAGGTGCTACAGGTGATCACTTCCAGGGCATGGAGGAGGTGGATGATGCCTTAATTGCCTTGAACTTTGAGAGCATCCTGTCCTCGGCCACCTGTTGGACTGGTGAAAGTTCTGAGCCAACTACAAAGCCAGTCCTGTTCCCAATTCAATGTGATTTGATATGTATTTGATGGCGATTCAATTCCTCACAATGCGATTTGGTGTGATACGATGCAATTCAACATGATGCAAAGAAATACCAGAAATTCAAATTGAAAATAAGAAGCTGCAATCCAGTATGGTACTATGGTATTCTTCTACTTCTGATTCTACTAGGTACAGAGAGGATTTGTTTTACTCCTTATAAGCAGCAAATTTTCCAGATTCAACAGTAAGGAACAGGAACCGGTTCCTTCATATTTGGAACCCTTTTCATCACACTGTCAGAACTTAAACAGTACAGTAAACAGAAAGACATCACTCTCAATGAGTGACTTAAAGTGAGTCACTCACTGACAGAGTACCTCATTGGCAAAAGTACTATGACATACTTTTCTGACCAGTTTTGCTGGAGCTTCACTCAGTTTACAATCTGAGAAATCCAAGTTAGGTGGACTAGCGGCGGCCACGGCATTCTTTACAAACAACCTGCATCTTGTCAAGTTTCCCATCTTTTTTAAAAAGTGAAAATCTCTCCAAAACGGCTGTTTTAAATGTTTTTGGTGCGTCAAAAAATCTCCACTTGCTTGCGCTGTTGTCGCGGGGGCTCCATTTTGAAATAGATTTGTTGCAGTAGAAATGTGCATTCAGGCTTCCGTCGAGGCAGGTACTAAATGAAATTCGAGACCAACATTACAGTAACTAAAAACAAAGGGAACCCCTTCCCCCCAATATAAATGTCTAAAGGTTGGTAACAAATCTGCCCAAATATTTATTGTAATACAGAACATAGTTACTGGTTTTAGCCATGCTGCAAAATCTTCCTCATAAAGCAAATTTTTATTACATTTACACTTTCTCATGTCATCACATATGTTGCGTGGAGCTAGTAAAAGTGTCTCTGCTCTGAGTGTTCCGTCAACAAAAATGAGATTTGCTGGTTCCACTATCTCACTTTCAATAAATTATATTTTAAAAAGAAAATAGGAATTGCCATTTATTTTGATATTTCTTTACAGTAATGTCATAAGAAAACATGTATTTTCAAGACTTTAAAGACTCTAAAGTCATTTTAATACCAATAAAGGCCTTAATTTTAGATTAACAAATTCAACAACTTTGAAGACTTTAAGGATCCACAAGAACCCTGGTTTTCATTTGACACTGAAATTGAACCATAAGTACCTTTTTAAAAAAACAAAACAAAAAAAAAAACCTTTGATAATATGTGTAAGTGGCTGTTCCAAAGTGATGCACAGACCTTTTAAAACATCTCTGTTCCTACTCATCTTCCTTTGTATTTTCTCCTCCACATCTCTCTTCCTCTCTTGCAATATACACAGTCATAAATCACACAGGATTTCGAACAAACAAAGTTAGTCTTGTTAAAAATAGCTTCTCCTCCCACATTTGATGAGCAGTTATAAATCAGGCGGTTGTACTGATGGTACACTTGTTCTGCATCACCACATAGCATGGCAGTACAACTAGCTGTTTGTCAGAATTATGCACACAGAGCTAAATAAGTCATCTAAGTCACCGTGTCTGTTACATTTTGATATTTAGTCTGGGATTCCAGGTCAAATCATGAATATGTCGTTATGACTGAGGATTTAGAGGAGCTGCACTGACATCACAGGTCATGGAGCACACACTAACTTCCAGCATATTTTTTTTGATTAATCTTTCCATGACTAAGCATTCTCGCTTAACGTTCAAGTTGTTCAAACAGATGTTTTTCCATTTATTTGCTGTCTGTAAGTGTTCTGACACAATGAAACCAACAATACTCTCCCTTAAGTATATTGCAAAAATAGCAAAATTTTCATTACTCCATACTATCGATCATGCTGAATAGCAGGAATATAATGAAAAAAGACTGCACAGCCTGCTTGACCAAGACTTTCAAAGGGTTATGTGACCACTGTTTTTATGGCGATTATCCTAAATTTGAGTGCATGTTTGAACAGGGTACCGAGGGAACATTCCAGCAGTAAGAGTGTGTGTGTATACTCACCGTGTAGCAGTGAAAGTGTGTTTTATCCGCTCCTCCCCTAGCCAGTGAACCACTGAACCATCTATGGCTGCTTCAGGTTGTGGCAGAAGATGAGCCGGTAGTTCCTCATTGACAGACCGCAAATCCCTCTAGCAGGATTCCCTTCTAGCCACACTGAAGTGATACAGAAATGAAAGAATGGGAAAGAAAGACATAAGATCACAGGACAGAAAGGAAAAAAAATAGAATGACATGGGAGGTTGGAGGCAAAGGTCAAAGAGTTAACAACAACAAATTAAATTTATACAGACCCTTTCAAAGAACACAAGATCACTAAAAACATTTACTATGAATATACACAAAGTATACCTCTTGCTTGAATTAACAGTTTTCTGATAGAAACCGGAGACAGGATAGTGACAACGCAATGTGAACCCACTGGTGCATACCTTAAAATAAATAAATAAAACTGATTTTGGGTAACACACACGCAACAAACATTTTTAAGATTTCACCAAGCTTTCCACTTTTGTTATACAACATCTAAAACATTTGGATCTCTGGAACGAGACCTCAGAGTTACTCTCCATAAGCTCTGCAAAATATCAAGTTCCCCAAATATCATACCATTAGCTTTATAGTGTGTAGCTAAGCAAACATCAAAGTTCCATTTTCTGTTCCTACAAAATTCTATAAATTCAAAACACCAACGTAGCTCCACCTGTATTGCATTTTATACAGACTGCAGTATGTGGACCTCGTGTCATACGTATGTGTACCTTATTAGAGGAGACAATAGAGTTTAAAGATGGTCAAATATGATACTGTATCTTTCTTAGAATTACTATAAACTGTTTACAAGAAAAAGTGTATAAACTAGAACACTACTCATGAAAGGCACATACCGGATTTTCTAGCCTATAATTTGTACCAGGAGGATAAGTCGCATATATTTTTGAAACATATATTTCACACAAATTTAACAAAAAACATTTTGTAACACACTAGCCTAAAAAACATACACCAAGTATCTTTAATGTTGTACTTGTATACTGTTACACCCCTAGTTTTTGACATATAAATCACAACACAGTCCAGAAAATGTTGTAGTTCACCGTTTTTCAAATTTTTCACTTTGTATCTTTCAAGTTTTATTATAGCATCCACTGAAATGCAAGGGTCACTTCCAACTGAACTTTATTTAGAATGAACCTCTCTTACACCCTACTGGTTTGGCATTTGCCAAATTGATCCCGTTTTCATTTACAGCATCTTCCGCAGCTAGCCATTTTCTCTGTCTTTTTCTTGTGCACTACCATTCTATCTTTTCCCCACTGTGAAGCTTGAGATGTCAGGTTGTCCAAGACTCTGCTGGAAGTGATGAAAGAAAACAATTAACCAGATGCCGTCCACCACGGAGAGCTGCATCAGTGCGAGTGTCCATGTTCTATATGCCTGTGCTTGCCTGTGTGAAGTATAAACTGTTACTTTAAATGTGCATTTCAAGAACGTGCCTTTTAAAAGTGAGTGTGTCAATATGTGAGTGTGTACTTGTGTAGTTGATGAGGCCTGTGAGAGTGCAAATGACACTCTTGTTCAAAAAGAAAAATTCATGCAAGAGAAAAAACAAACAAACAAACCAAAAAAAACCAAAACAAAACAAAACAAAACAAAAAAAAAACAGCTGGACTATCCATTGTGAAAAATGCAAGTATGTGTATCTCAAGTGTGCACGTGTGGCACAGAGTGCAAGTGTGTTATTGGGTTCCAAGTGTAAAAGAGTGTGTTTGAACAGCCCTTTGTTGTTGTGGACATAGCTGTTCCATATGGCAATGCAGCTATACAATGACTTACTCAAAACAATATTTATCCTTTATTTTAAAAGACAAAGTCAGACAGGCAAAAAAAAAAAAAAACAAGGAAGGTGACTAGGAAGAAAATCAGATGGCAAGGCAAAGTAAGAAATTAAGTAGGAAGAGAAAAAGTTTCTGGATGGCACTCGACACAGTAGCAGGGTCATCCAGTTCTGGCACGAATGTGCTTCATAAATTAGTGTTTGAGAAAAGAGTGCTGGCCACTTGAAAATCCAATATGGCGCCCAGGTCAGGGTCAATGAAGAATTACACAGGGGTCAAAATTTAAAAATACTCCAGTCATATTGAAAAGTATAACACATTACTTACCTGATCATGAATATTCCAAAAAGGTATAGTTTGGACTATCTATGACTGAATGTTATGGAGTTATGGGGTAAAAACAGCAACAATGGTGACAAAGGACAGTTTCAGTTTGTAGCTACAGGGGTCAAAAGTTAATGTTGCTCCAATTTTTTGTAAAATGTGATGAAAATTACTGGTAATAGGGTGTAATTCTTCACTGACCCCTACCTGACCGCCATACTGGATTTTTAAATGGCCAGCTCTTTTTTTCTCAAACACTGATTTATGAAGAACATTCATGCTAAATCTGATGCTTGTATCACCATGTGACAGATTGTTTCAGTTATATGCTGCACTACCCAGCACCCTCTTCCCCCACTGGAATATGTTTATAAATATGGTGACTGCAGATACATTTACTTAAAAACATTCTTTTCTCACTCACAGAATTTATGTGCGACACTTGATCATGCCAGATATGCTGAGGAGAGTCTGCACTGAGCTAGATTATGCCATCGATGTTTGATGAGTAACAGGCGGGTGTCTGTGATACCAATTGATACCACATGAAACTGAGATCATGCAACTGTAGCCACCAATGTACACCCAACCCGTATCCAATATTTACAGCTTAATGACATGAGATATGACATCTCAGAATAATTGACAGAGATGGGAGCAACTTCTCAATAATGAGTGTTGACACACCATCATCACACCATTAAAACAAACAAAAAAACAAGCTTGTGCTTTATGTTTCTTGTGTTCTCTGCTCTGTGAAAGAACAGATTAAGTGTTTTTTTTTAAGCTGTTTGTGGTCTGTGCACAATCGCACTCCGTGTGCCAAAGCAGGTGATCCAAACACCTTTCATTCGGTGTTTCACCATTTCCCATAATCAGGGCTGGCATTGAGGCAATATGGCTAAGCCTGAAACTAATTTGTCGAGGGGTTTGGGTGCCGCCTAGGTCCCCAATGGAGTCCAGGGGCAAAGACCCAGGCTGGGGGCTGTAATTTTAGGCCTTTTCAAACCTGTTTGGAAAGCTCTCAGGAACACCCAATGTTAAAGATTTTAAACAATCATTACCATCTTTGAGGGCAAGTGGTTTGTGTTTTACAATGCAGTTTTCTAAAGCAAGAGGCCAATCTTGTTATTAAACAAAGAACAGGGTATATTTCACAGTTCTTATTAGACAAAGAACCGAAATATTTCCCGGCGTTAAACGTCATTCGCGGACCATCCCCTCAAACTCTGTCATAATTATGTTATAAACCAGTCACCATTTGTTTTATTATACATCTGTGTAATCAATAAAATTATCTTCGCGGATGATCCGTTCGTGTGCGCACGCATATGAAGGAAAAAACAAAAAACAAAACACCGGCTGCTGCCGCACTTCCTCGCTTTCTCCCCTCAAACTCTGTGATAATTGTGTTATAAACAGCATTTGTTTTATTATACATCTGTGTAATTAATAAAATTATCTTCACAGACGAATCGTTTGTGCGTGCACGCATGTGAAAAAAACAAAACAAACAAACAAAAAAACACCGGCTGCTGCACTTCCTCACTTTCTCCCCTCAAACTCTGATAATTGTGTTATAAACCAGTCTCTAGGGATGTGAATCGTACAACTCACGATTCAATTCGATTCCGATTCTTGGGGTGACGATTCGATTCAGAATCGATTTTCGATTGAAAGACCTCTGAGAAATAGTAATAATACTTAAAAAATGTTTATGTTTAAGAAAATGCAGCTCTACAAGGTTAATCAAGTGATTCCAGATGTAAATTTACTTATCTGCTTTGCTCATTCAGAGTTGGCTGGCAGTTTAGTGAAGCGCTAGTCAGTAGTCGGCAGATACCGCTGCTCCACTTCTTTTAGCTCCGGGTGATGGCGTAGCATGTGGGCTTGTGGATTTGAAGTGTTTCCGAAGTACTTGACTTTCATTTTGCAGATTTTGCACACTGCATAAGTCATGTCAAGCTCCTTCTTACGCAGCAAAGGATAAAATCCAAAATGCGCTCAAACATTTGCCTTCAGCAAAGACGGTGCTGGCTGAATTAGCTCTTCGTCTGCCATGCTAAGCTGCAGCTCACGAATGTTTGAAGCACGCCGGACCCTCTCCTCGTGGGGATGCTGTAGTACGGAGGCCGTTGCCTGACAGTACACGCAGCGAGTAAGTAAGAAAATGTTTTAAAAAATGCTTTTTAAAAATCGATTCTTGGACATTTTGGATCAATTCAGAATCGTAAGAAATAAGAATCGCGATTCGGACGTGAATTGATTTTTCCGTCACACCTACCAGTCACCATTTGTTTTATTATACATCTGTGCAATTAATAAAATTATCTTCACGGACGATTCGTTCGCACGCGCACGCGAACAAGAAAACACTGGCTGCTGCACGTCCTTGCTTTCTCCCCCTCAAACTCTGTCATTATTGTGTTATAAACCAGTCACCATTTGTTTTATTATACATCTCTGTAATTAATAAAATTATCTTCACAGATGATTCGTTCACGCGCGCACGTGAACAACAACAAAAAAAACACCGGCTGCTGCTGCACTTCCTCGCTTTCTCCCCTTCAAACTCTGCCATAATTGTGTTAAATAAAAGACAAAAGGGACATAAGTCCTGCTCACAGGCTGATTGCCAGAGACAGGACATGTCCACATCAAGTATAAACTCCAGACAGACATCTCCACATCACTACATATCCACAACCCGTCCTTACATAGGGATTACATGGCAACCTGTCGCCTCCGCTGCATATATCCGGATCCAAAAGCTGGAAATCCGGCTCAAGCCGGAAAAATACCAGGCCTGCATAATGCCCCTGGTGGCCGCCTACGCTTCTCAGAATGCACCGTGGTGCCAGCAGAGTTCCGCTGTCTCACAGCACATGTAAACAATGGCAAAGCAAGGATGTGGATAATTTAGCAAGTTCACGGGCGATTATGATGATTATACACTCTCCCAAGTTGAGAGGGTTATCTAGAGGTGGTGTAGCACCTGTGATGTACTTCTGCTGCGCCCCAATGTTGTCTTATTGTCCATACTACACGAGATGTGTTTACACTGTGAGTGCTGAGCTCCTGACACCGGACCTCTGCTGAAACTGACCTCTCGCGTGAGTTATGGACCGCCACATGGCGCGAGATTCACAACTGTGAAACACTGAATACAGCACAAAACAAACAAGTCCCATCCAACTGACTTCATATTTAATGTGGTACTTTCCTGTTTAGGGCAACACGGTGGATTAGTGGTTAGCACTGTTGCCTCACAGCAAGAAGGTCACAGGATCGATTCCCACCTGTCGCCTTTCTGTGTGGAGTTTGCATGTTCTCCCCCTGTTTCCATGGGTTCCCTACAGGTGCTTCCAGCTTCCTCCGACCTCTAAAGACATGCAGGTTAGGTGAATAGGGTGTGAATGTGTTTGTCTATATGTGGCACTGCGACAGTCTGTTTTTCTGTCTGGGGTGTAGCCCCCCCAAAGCCCTTAATTGGAGTAAGCAGGTACAGAACATGGATGGATGGACTTTCCAGTTTAATCTTAATCATGACTGCAGAGGCTGTAGACAAAATGTTTGTTAACAGAATAGAATAGAGCCTTTTGCCATATGGTATTTTATGGTATTTAATAGACATGTCCAGCTTGTCCACAATTTCTCAGATAGTCACATGACTGAAAAGCCACCGAAAGCCGTCTGAATTTTCCGAATGGTTGACGAGCTGGGCAGGTTACAACATGTCCTGTGAGACTTCAACACGGAGGCGCTGTTGCTGCGTGTTCAGCTTCATGTCGATGAATTTCGCCGCCACTCTTTTCATGGCAAAATCTTCTTTCACAGTGGAATGTGCCGAAAAAGTGCTGATGTCCACCTCTTCCACAATTTCTCGGATAATCACACGACAGCCCCACATCACCACAGCGTTCACTTTGGAAATGATCCGGTCATTTCAGGGTGTTGATGCCGATCGGAGCGTGACGCGCCCTCCACCGTTGTGCGGACATTTTTTTTGTACCGCTCATTAATCTGTGTGATGCCCAGAGGATCGTCACCGAAAGCCGTCTGAATAATCCGAATGGTTTCCACCTGGCTATTGCCCACTTTGTGGCAAAATTTGATGCAGTCGCGCTGCTCCAGTCGTTCCGGCATTTCCTTACAAAGAAAAAACGACAAGACTCCACCCATCCTCACACAAAGGCTGCTTACAAGCAAATGACGCAACCGACAGGCGTGAAAAAAAAAAATCACGCATGCGCACGAAGGTTCAAGGTTGGTTCATGCAAGCACACGTGATTCAAATCCATCAGGTTTTTGAAAAAAATAAAAAAGGTCAGATACTTTTCTAACAGACCTCGTACATACATATAGTGAAATTTGTCCTCTGCATTTAACCCATCCTAATTTACAGTTAGACACAATACAACCACTAGGAGCAGTGGGCAGCCACAGTCCGGCACCTGAACTATGGCTTGTAGAATTTTTTTTGTAGAAATTCTACAAAAAAATTAAGTGTGATATATCAAATCTCTGCTGCTTCTGTGTTGGTTGTCTTCGAAATGCCTCTTCCAGCACTTTCACAGTTGACATAAACCTTTTCCATAGAATATGATGGAATATTAGCTGACACACATTCACATGGGATAGCTATAATTTAAGGTAATTCCTACAGATTGTTTTACAGAAGGTAAAAGTTGCTGCAATCATGACTGACACTGCAGTGAGGGGAATGGTGCATTCATATGGGACTAAAATCACTGAGTAACTCACTGTATTACCCCACCTCCCCTGGGAAACTAATCCCCTCTGAAAAGGACAAAAGTGAACAAACACCTAGAGGACATTTCCAGATATGACAGAACTCACTTCTCCCAAACTACTGCTTATCCTGCTGTGAAAACCGACCTTAAAGACTGCTATAGTGAAACCCTGATAAGTAATGGAACACTACAGAAATGGCCCTGTGTCTGTCTACTGGTGTCTCAAACCCAGGTATCATGCCTTGCAATCCTCTGCTCAACAATGAGGGGCATTGTTGTAAGGGAAAGCGAAGCGGACGGCTAGGGGTGAAAAGAAAGCGAGAGAATGAAAGGCAGCTACATAGAGGACCAGAAGGAAAAGGAGTTCACAGGGAAGGTTAAGAGTGATTCAGAATGAAGGAGCTTTATTCAACCACTGGTGTAAATTTCAAAATAAAGGTTTTTCTTCAACTTGCACTTTACAGAGAAATTACAATTTAATTTAATATCTTAGGTAAAAAGACCATAATGTGCACCAATGCAGATTTTAAACATGATATAAAAGCATCTTCAAAAAGAACTTCAACAACATGCATCTTAGAGTGTACACTTCTGCCGAGTCCAAAAGTGTCCTATCTAACAATGGTCTCTTTCTCTTGGATGTCGCTGCCTGACAGTCTTTCCAGATCCATTCTCAGACCAATGTAAATGCTATAAAGACACTATTAGAGCAAATCCCTGACAATTTTATATATCATATAGGAAGCAATATCTTTTATTTGTCAAAGTGCATCAATTACCTCCAGTGTCCTCATTAGCATTAAGTACTGAATTCCCCATAATATTTATCTAATTTGTAAAATACTTAACACGAGATGATGATAGCAGTTTAACTTTTTAAAACTTCATAGTCCATTTAAACAAGTCATTCGCCCTGCCCATTTCTCATGTCATGTGGAGTTGTGTCAGGAAAGGCATCCGGCATAAAACTTGTGCCAAATCAACATGCAGATCTGCTGTAGTGACCCAGAGTGAAAACAAGGTAACAGCCAAAGGGACTTACTATTCTGTCGTGTCTGCCAATACCAGAATACCAAGAAAAGACAGAACATAGTACAGTAACAATCTTTATCAGAACTCTGATGAGGAGCCTATAACAGCAGTCATAGGGTGAGAGGCAGGGTACACACTTAGACAGGATACCAGCCTATCACAGGGCAAGTACATTAATTATTTACATATGAGGTCTATTAGAAAAGTATCCGACCTTATTATTTTTTTCAAAAACCATATGGATTTGAATCACGTGTGATTGCGTCAGACAAGCTTGAACTCTCGTGCGCATGCGTGAGTTTTTCCACGCCTGTCGGTTGCGTCATTCGCCTGTGAGCAGGCTTTGAGTGAGGAGTGGTCCACCCACACGGCGGATTTTCATTGTCAGGAAATGGCGGAATGATTTGGGCTTTTTTTCCAATCAGAATTTTTTCAGAAACTGTTAGAGACTGGCAGCTGGAAACCATTCGAAAAATTTATCTGGCTTTCGGTGAAAATTTTACAGGCTTCACAGAGAATAAGGACTGTTACTACAGCTTTAAGGATGGCTTTAAGGACGCTCGGCACGCCGCGCTCCATGCCGCCATCGAGAGCCACAAACCACCGGATCATTTCTAAACGGATGGCTCTGTGGAGCCGGACCGTCGTGTGCACTCTCTGGTTATCACAAGAGCTGGACATCAACCATTTTCCAGCAGATTTCACTTTTAACAAGAGATTTTGTCATGGAAAGCCGAGCGGAGGCTTCGCACGTCACGACCGATTTGCTGATGGAGCGAGACAAAGGAACACCTCCGTTTTGGTCTCACAGGACAGCTTCGAGATGGTGTTCAGACAGCTGTCGGTGGTTTTTCCATCGAGTGATTATCCAAGAAATTGTGGATGTGCCTGGGCATGCCAGAACATGTCCCGTGAGGCTTCATCACGGCGTTGCTGTGCGCCATGCAGCACCGCCGCGACACGCGAAGCCTCCGCTCCTCTTTCCATGACAAAAACTCCTGTAACAGTGGAATGTGCCGTTCATTTCCAAACTGGACGCTGTGTTTTATCCGGGACGTCGTCTGACTAGCACAGGAATTGTGAAAAGACGTGGACATCAGCACTTTTTCGGCAAATTGAGACAGACGTGCGGAGGAATTCCTCGCGTCGCAGCGGTGCCGCATGGCGCACAGCAACGCCGTGATGAAGCCTCACGGGACATGTTCTGGCATGTCCAGGCACATCCACAATTTCTCGGATAATCACTCGATGGAAAAACCACAGACAGCTGTCTGAACGCCATCTCAAAGCCGTCCTGTGAGACCAAAACGGAGGTGTTCCTTTGTCTCGCTCCATCAGCAAATCGGTAGTGACGCACGAAGCCTCCGCTCGGCTTTCCATGACAAAATCTCTTGTTAAAAGTGAAATCTGCCGGAAAATGGTTGATGTCCAGCTCTTGTGATAACCAGAGAATGCACACGACGGTCCGGCTCCACAGAGCCATCCGTTTAGAAATGATCCAGTGGTTTGTGGCTCTCGATGGCGGCACGGAGCGTGGCGCGCCGAGCGTCCTTAAAGCTGTAGTAACAGTCCTTATTCTCTGTGAAGCCCGTAAAATTTTCACCAAAAGCCAGATAAATTTTTCGAATGGTTTCCAGCTGCCAGTCTCTAACAGTTTCTGAAAAAATTCTGATGGAAAAAAAAAGCCCAAATCATTCCGCCATTTCCTGACAATGAAAATCCGCCGAGGGGGCTGGACCACTCCTCACTCAAAGCCAGCTCACAGGTGAATGACGCAACTGAAAGGCGTGGAAAAACTCACGCATGCGCACGAGGGTTCAAGCTTGTCTGATGCAATCACACGTGATTCAAATCCATATGGTTTTTGAAAAAAAATAATAAGGTCGGATACTTTTCTAATAGACCTCGTAATCCTGCAACCTCAGCAACCATACGAGGTCTGTTAGAAAAGTATCCGACCTTTTATTTTTTTCAAAAACCTGATGGATTTGAATCATGTGTGCTTGCATGAGCCAACCTTGAACCTTCGTGCGTATGCGTGAATTTTTTCACGCCTGTCGACTGCGTCATTTGCTTGTAAGCAGCCTTTATGTGAGGATGGGTGTAGTCTGGTCGTTTTTTTTTTTGCAAGGAAATGGCGGAACAACTGGAGCAGCGCGACTGCATCAAATTTTGCCAGAAACTGGGCAACAGCCAGGTGGAAACCACTCGGATTATTCAGACGGCTTTCGGTGACAATGCTATGGGCATCACATAGATTAAGGAGCAGTACAACCGGTTTAAAGACGGCCACACAACGGTGGAGAGCGCGCCGCACTCTGGTCGGCCATCAACATGCTGAAATAACCAGATCATTTCCAAAGTGAACGCTGTGGTGATGTGGGGCTGTCGTGTGACTATCCGAGAAATTGTGGAAGAGGTGGACATCAGCACTTTTTCGGCAGATGCCACTGTGACAGAAGATTTTTGCCATGAAAAGAGTTGTAGCGAAATTCATGCCGATGGCTTTGGCATGAAGCTGATGGTGGAACAAAAGCGCCACCGCGTTGAAGTCTCACAGGACATGTTGTGACATGCTCACCTCTTCCACCATTCGGAAGACTCAGACAGCTTTCGGTGGCTTTTCAGTCGTGTGACTATCCGAGAAATTGTGGAAGAGGTGTGTCGTATGTTCTTGAACCCTCACAGGGGGGGCATTTTTTGTTGTGTGATGTGAGGGTTCAACATTACGACAATTGTATGTTGTAAAGCTCGAAAGCACAGAGCCATTCTCATAATAATTATTATTATAATTATTAATAAAATTGCTATTTGTGGGCCACATGAGCACAATTTAGTAAATTAAGTAAATCAAGGACAAGTTTTAATAATCAGCAATTTCGCCATCATTTAGTAGCAGCAAATTACACAATTTACATTGTTGACTGAAGAATAAGAAACAGAGCAGGGTGCAGAAAAAGGAGATATACTCAACAAAAATATAAATGCAACACTTTTCGTTTTGCTCCCATTTTGTATGAGATGAGCTCAAAGATCTAAAACTTTTTCCACATACACAATATCACCATTTCCCTCAAATATTGTTCACAAACCAGTCTAAATCTGTGATAGTGAGCACTTCTCCTTTGCTGAGATAATCCATCCCACCTCACAGGTGTGCCATACCAAGATGCTGATTAGACACCATGATTAGTGCACAGGTGTGCCTTAGACTGCCCACAATAAAAGGCCACTCTGAAAGGTGCAGTTTTGTTTTATTGGGGGGGATACCAGTCAGTATCTGGTGTGACCACCATTTGCCTCATGCAGTGCAACACATCTCCTTCGCATCATCCGTGAAGAGAACACCTCTCCAACGTGCCAAACGCCAGCGAATGTGAGCATTTGCCCACTCAAGTCGGTTATGACGACGAACTGGAGTCAGGTCGAGACCCCGATGAGGACGACGAGCATGCAGATGAGCTTCCCTGAGACGGTTTCTGACAGTTTGTGCAGAAATTCTTTGGTTATGCAAACCGATTGTTTCAGCAGCTGTCCGAGTGGCTGGTCTCAGACGATCTTGGAGGTGAACATGCTGGATATGGAGGTCCTGGGCTGGTGTGGTTACACGTGGTCTGCGGTTGTGAGGCTGGTTGGATGTACTGTCAAATTCTCTGAAACGCCTTTGGAGACGGCTTATGGTAGAGACATGAACATTCAATACATGAGCAACAGCTCTGGTTGACATTCCTGCTGTCAGCATGCCAATTGCACGCTCCCTCAAATCTTGCGACATCTGTGGCATTGTGCTGTGTGATAAAACTGCACCTTTCAGAGTGGCCTTTTATTGTGGGCAGTCTAAGGCACACCTGTGCACTAATCATGGTGTCTAATCAGCATCTTGGTATGGCACACCTGTGAGGTGGGATGGATTATCTCAGCAAAGGAGAAGTGCTCACTATCACAGATTTAGACTGGTTTGTGAACAAAATTTGAGGGAAATGGTGATATTGTGTATGTGGAAAAAGTTTTAGATCTTTGAGTTCATCTCATACAAAATGGGAGCAAAACCAAAAGTGTTGCGTTTATATTTTTGTTGAGTGTATTAAAGATTGTCTTTGCCCTTGAATAAGTAGCAGTATCACCCTGCTCTGGCCTACTTTTGCTGTTACCATCCCAGGCTACTGCTAGTGATAAATTAATAAGAATGAATTACAGGGGCATTGCTCATGAAGGTCTTCTCATCTCTTTCTGTACTCAAACTACTAGGATTACCCTTAGTTGTACAATTAAAGATAATTTTACATGCATATATTTTGTATAGATTACGAAAGTGTAGCAACTGCAAGGGGAAAGCTTGAATAGATTAACAAACAACAGCCATCCTAAATTTTCTTCAGCGAGTTGTCTCTGAAGCTCTTTCATCTGATGAATATGTCTGCTGGAGGGGCTGAGCAGACATGAGCTTGTTATGTGTGCCCAGACCAACTCTGCCTATGCCATTTGTTGTGCGAAAGTCTGTTGTGAAGCTTTTATGAATGCATGGAAAAAAAAAATTGCTGGATTATTTCTTATACAATAAGTTCAAGTGGAATCTTCTGCAGCTAGTCGTTAGCCTCCATTGAAGCAGTGACAGATTATGGGCCCTCCTAGAGGACATCTTAATAGCCTTTGCTGAGAAAGGAGGAGATTTGTGACAAGTGGTGATTAAGCCTGCTTCATTATACTCCAGGTTATAAGAGTGTTCTTACACCTGTGATGTTACACAGTCCGGGGGGGGGGGGGCATGCAATTACAAGTACTTTGAAGGGACATGAGTGAAATCTAAACTTTGCTGGCTTGCGGCTCTGTGACTTGCAAAAACCTTTGATGCCAGCTCTGGACACAAATACAGTGCTGTGTTTGTAACCGTGGGAGTGGAAGTAAAGCAGCTTTGTTTGGCTCATCTGCATAAAATTTACTTGGGTGACTACTGGCTGAAAGGGCATGAAGGTTCTAGAGTTATAAGCTTTTGTAATTCTTCACATGGTCCAAAATTTCCAGCATATATAAAAATCCTGACTGATTTCTGGAGCAGAAATCTCTGGGCATCTCACAAGTTGATTAGATTGTAAAATGATTATCATTGCTTCTTGATACATCTTTTTCTTCCTATACAGGATTTCTTATTACCCACTGTGTGACTACTTGATACCTTTCAAAGCAAAGTACTGTATTTGTAATGGTCCATAATGAATTTACATTCTTTAACAGCTCAGACATATTTGCACCCTTGTGGGTCTAAAACCCGGAGGGGTTGTTTCCCCCCAGTCCACCCGCTATAACCACATGGAAGTGCTGGGCTCACATATGAAACTGACTTGATGTTTGGATTGTTATCACTTCAACAAAAATAAAATATTTATGTTCACTTCAACGCAATGCACAGGCACATGCACACAAGATGTGCTGCACTAACCCACTTTGTACTTCTGTCTGAACAATTTAAACAGGAACATGCATTGAGACAATGGTGAAACTTTGTTGCACTGCTGACACTCTTAAGACTGTAGAAACCGTGGCACACAGAATATGTTCTCATTTCAGTTTTGTTTAAAATTGCACTTTGGATTCAGCAGAATGAACTGCACCCAGTGCACCACAATGAAAAACAGGTGTGGAGACAAACTGAGGTACTCAGTCAAAAATGACAGCAATCTATTTGGAATCTTCCTTAGCCAATTATGAAACAACAGAATGAGTCTGCTTTCACTGGAGCACTCAGGTGAGCCTTTAACGTGCAGATGGAGGGTGAAAATAAAGATTTTCTTTAGCAGCGCAAACAAGCGCAACAACACCTCACTGTTTTGTTTGTTTAAGACTTTGAAGTTGAAAAATATGTTAAGATGCCCTAAAACTTGTCTCCAGGTGCTTCTTGTCCTGTGGTGTGTTGCTTACAGTCCAAAAACAGGTGGTTGTTCACTTTCATTATGGAGCGCAGCACCTGCATCTGCTCCACGCCATCTCCCACAGACGGACAACACACTGTACCAAGAGTGACTGTAGCGAATCCGTATGGCGAATGTATATTGAGATAAAAAGTACATTTCTGGATCAAAAATGACTAGCAAAAGTAGAAAAACAGGTTCACATAAGGGCTGTGAAAACTCATTAACAGTGGCCAGCAGCCATGTTCCTACCACAGCAAATTGTCCACCACTAACCCCTACTGTTTTCATGTCTGCAAGCTTGACTCGCATATGATTATTTAACTTTGGTGCTTCCCTGTGATGGTCTAGTGGTTAGCGGTAGGTTCAAGACCAAGGGATCCTCTGTTTGATTCCCCATCACTGCATCAGTTCTTGTAAACTGACATGTACACAGCCAAGTGTGGAGGCTGTCAACTGACAGGTCAATTGGCCAACAGGTGTCAGGGTGAACAGGCATTTCCCTGCTCTTGACTGACTAAGCACACCTGACCAAGTTAGTGAGACGTGGCTGAAGCGAGGAAGAGTTAGAAAATATGCAAGGCATGTGCTCTCCAAGAACAGGATTAGACACACCTGGCATGCTTTGATTTGGTAATGCATAAAATACCATATGGCAAATTTACATCAGTGGACTTTATTTTATACCATCCACCTCAAGTACAGACTCGGAAATATAAATCACAGCAATATCAGTGCAACTCAGTCAATAAGTGTTCAAACTTTAGAGGTTATTCAGAGGCACTGGGCCCAGTCATGTCTGAGAAAATGACATTAAGTCTTATTGATTTAGCATTAATCTATATTACCCAAGGTTTCCCATTCAGTCTCATATTGTGGACATTTTCAGACCATGGCACAATATGCTTTGTGTATCTGCTGCAGTAACAGAGGTCTCTTTCCATCTGTTGTCTTTATATTCTGAGCATGGCTGATAGCTACGTGAAAGCAGTGACGGCGGTGCAGTAATAAAGTGACAACGGCGAATCAATGAAAATCCCAAGTCTGTTGTTAAATATCATCCAAGTCTTTGCTTTTTATTACTGGATAAAATGAACATCAAACAAATATCTTGTACAAGATCATCCAAATCTTGTCAATTCCATCTGTGTGCGAGTGTGCCTGTGTGTGTGTGTAAACAATAAAACACCAGCTGTGAGACAACATTGACAAATGAGTCAGCTGCACAGCATGCAAACAGTGACCAAGCAAACGGACAGTGAAACTGCAGTGTTTCCTTCACAGCAGATACAGCTGGTAAATTAAGTTCCATTGCCATATTTCATTGTTTACACATGTACTAATTTAATTTCCATTTCTATTTTGTGACACTAACAGACTTATACAACCTTGAAAACTGTAGTTGTTACTGATGGTAAGCTTCTGGAGGCAAACAGAGGGCAGAAGTTATGTTCATTTAAAAACAAAAACACAGATCAGAAAAGATGCACATTAAAATATCCCATCACTTTCTGCAGCTTTGGTGTCACCTATCTCACCAGTGTTTCCTACCTGCCATATTAGATTTTGGTCATACAGGGGATTGTGGGAAATGTGTCCCTGCTGCATATGCACAGATATGCTCAGAAAGTAAAGGTTCAGAATGTTGGTGTCGCCGACCGAACGGTCCCCCCTAAAAATCGCTCCGCCCTGCCTTCACTGCGCATGCGTCATTTCAGAGCTCAGCAGCATTATTTCTGAGCGTCACCAGCAATTCACTGATTATCGCCTTGTTTCTGCTTCAAACTGCATTCTAGTCATCATCTATCTCAGCAACAGATATCTAAAGCTTTTGTACAACAATCACTTCCACATAAATTCAGCATTATTTCATAATAAAAGACAGCGGACCGATCAGAGCGCAGAGCAGCTGCTGCAGTGCCTACGTCAACACAGAGCATGAATAACGACTCGCCAAGTATCACCTCGTTTCTGCTTAAAACAGCCTCGTTCTTTCTAAATTTGACTTTAGAATAATTTAAGAGGTTCTACTTTGTCATCTGATGGTTAATAATCCCATTAATCCTTTTGATCGCTTTGGGTCAGAGCGTCCGTCTCAGACGTGCTGCTGTGGTCCCAAATGACACGTACAGTGAAGGCAGGGCGGACCAATTTTTAGGGGGGGAACATTCAGTCTGCGACAACAGGGATTACTTGTGTCCCTGCATGCTTCAATAACAATCTCAGGGATAAATGTGAATGTCTGCATTTTTTTTGGAAAACTTGAAAAGGAGTTTTTTTTTCTTTTTTAAACTGACTCATTTACATGATACAGCCACCCACTCAACAGTGGTGTCGCTCTCCACAGCACCTCCAGATGCAAGATCTGGTTGTCTTCACTACAGGTTTGTTTTCAGAACAACAACATGTGCAACGTGCGCACATGCACATTCCAGCCAAAGACAGCTGGAATGTGTGTAAATAGTAGTTGATAAAATGTTCTTGTCGCTGTTGTTTCTGTACGAAAGCGGTGCTTTTCGTCCCACACATGGACGAGCCACATGCAGCTCATCAGATCTTTAGTTACTGATCCATCAACATTTGCGTAAGGCGTCGGAGTTGGGTGGTTGGACGAAGTTGTATGACAGTCAAACGGAATGCTGACGGTACGGAAACTACGCAAACGATGAACCGTCAAGACAGAATGCAAAACGGAATACAGACGAACTGAAGTTGTCGTCAGGATTCGTTCACATTTTTCAACAGTTTGAAAATTCTGATGAAGCGCCAGCTACAGCAATGACGCTGGACAATGGTTAAACGGTGTCTCTGAAAGTCAACGTTAAGTCCAGATTTCTTGTTTCGTTTTTGGCTTCAGTGTCCTTCGTTAGTGTCGTGTGACCGGAGCTTGAAGGATGCTCAACACCGTACATGGAAAGCTACTGTTCTGCATGTTTTCTAAAGTTACCTGCTCCACCCACAGCTAATTTAGTTGGCTAAATAGGCTGTGGGTGGGATCAATTAATCAATCAATCAAGAGCTGGCAAACAAGTGCACAGGGCAGGCAGACATGAAAACATGCAGAGCAGGTGCCTTCCAGAGGCAGATGCAGGCACCCCTGCTCAAAATGAAGATACTTTTCTTTTGACAAACTGACCAGTTATGCTCACATGTGATAGGATATCAGTGTACGTAATATCGCTTACTCATTTAAAAAGCAAAAATGAGAAGTGAATCAGCGGTTTCAAATGAACTGATCACAGTTACAGTGGCATCTAAAACAGAAAATGGTGCAAGAAGCATTACAACTTTAGGTTGTTTCTGGTCATCCTATATTTCCAGTCATGTGAGCTTCAACAGCTTGACATTATTCAGTGAAAACACTGATCTCAAAACGAGTGACTGCACGCTCGACCCCAGATTATTTCAGCGCAACAAGCAGCTCAAATCAGGAATTTTCCCATCTGCTTCTGCTCATGTGCTGCAATTAATTGCATTTCGGCATACCATGACACGAGTTAAGATTTGACCCTGAAGAGCTAACAGTGTTTTTGCAGGGTGTCGGGAGGGAAGCTAGTAGAAGTTCAACATTCATTCTTTTTGGTTAAACTGTGGTATGTCAGGGGGAAATGAAAGGGCCAGAAATTATGCTGGTTCATCAATATTTGTTCATTTATCGCAACTTGCAACGTCATCACCATAGTGAGCAGTGACATTGCACATCACAGGTTTTCCTTATATCATACAGGCCTATTCTGACCCTCAAACTGGGAAATTGGCTTCTGATTTGCTTATGCTTATATGTGCAATAAAGTCTCAATGTTAATTATCTAAAATCAACAATAATTAAGTTCGTACTCTGTATGGTTGCACTGGCTTGTTTTAAGGAATGAAGATAGAGAGACAGATCAGGTGACAGGGTTTGGAGACAAAGTCAGAGAGGTGAGATTGAGATGGTTTTGACATGTGCGGAGGAAGGACTCAGGGTATACTATAGGGAGAAGGACACAGAGGATGGAGCCACCAGGCAGGAGGAGAAGTGGGAGACCAAAGAGGAGGTTTATACGAGATGTGCTGAGGGAGGACATGCAGGTGGATGGTGTGACAGAGGAAGATGCAGAGGACAGGGTGAGACGGAAATGACTGATCTGCTGTAGCGACCCCTAACGGGAGCAGCCAAAAAAGAAGCAATATTGAAGTTCTTCTGGCTTCTCCCTCTTTCCCTGGGGTTTTCCCCACAGAAACTCCCTACATGCAGCTCACAATGCAATAGTCCTCACCTGGGTCTTTCATCATGCAAGACTCAACTGCACGCTGGGAGAAACTTGAGAATTAAGGACCTTACCCAAGAGAACACAGTGATTTATTTTTTTGGAGTGATGTAGATTTGTATGCAGTCACTGCTTTAACCACTTGATCACGACCTCCCTTACATCACCTACTACCTTACTGCTGCCAGAGCTTTTTTCTGGGTGGGGGTTATAAGGGTAATGTAAAGGTGAGCGAGCAAAATCACCTTTGATCAAAATAACGATTGATCAAAATGATTTTGAAAATTTGAAGTGAAAATGATGCATTTTGAGGCTATGCAAGAGCAAAAATGTTTCTTGTACTTTTTTTTATGAAAAGTCAGAGAGTAAGTTTAAAGAGCAAAGAACATAAATTCCCAAGGTCTATTTGGCCTTCTTTGATAAAATTGCACTTTAATGGATGTACACAGATCATGTTTTTTCTTCAAAAATGTACTTCAAAACACTTACTTCTACAACCCCTGGCAAAAATTATGGAATCACCGGCCTCAGAGGATGTTCATTCAGTTGTTTAATTTTGTAGAAAAAAAAAAAAAAGCAGATCACAGACATGACACAAAACTAAAGTCATTTCAAATGGCAACTTTCTGGCTTTAAGAAACACTATAAGAAATCAGGAAAAATAATTGTGGCAGTCAGTAACGGTTGCTTTTTTAGACCAAGCAGAGGGAAAAAAATATGGACTCACTCAATTCTGAGGAAAAAATTATGGAATCACCCTGTAAATTTCCATCCCCAAAACTAACACCTGCATCAAATCAGATCTGCTCAGTCTGCATCTAAAAAGGAGTGATCACACCTTGGAGAGCTGTTGCACCAAGTGGACTGACATGAATCATGGCTCCAACACAAGAGATGTCAATTGAATCAAAGGAGAGGATTATCAAACTCTTAAAAGAGGGTAAATCATCACGCAATGTTGCAAAAGATGTTGGTTGTTCACAGTCAGCTGTGTCTAAACTCTGGACCAAATACAAAAAACATGGGAAGGTTGTTAAAGGCAAACATACTGGTAGACCAAGGAAGACATCAAAGCATCAAGACAGAAAACTTAAAGCAATATGTCTCAAAAATCGAAAATGCACAACAAAACAAATGAGGAACGAAAGGGAGGAAACTGGAGTCAACGTCTGTGACCGAACTGTAAGAAACCGCCTAAAGGAAATGGGATTTACATACAGAAAAGCTAAACAAAAGCCATCATTAACACCTAAACAGAAAAAAAACAAGGTTACAATGGGCTAAGGAAAAACAATCGTGGACTGTGGATGACTGGACAAAGTCATATTCAGTGATGAATCTCGAATCTGCATTGGGCAAGGTGATGATGCTGGAACTTTTGTTTGGTGCCATTCCAATGAGATTTATAAAGATGACTGCCTGAAGAGAACATGTAAATTTCCACAGTCACTGATGATATGGGGCTGCATGTCAGGTAAAGGCACTGGGGAGATGGCTGTCATTACATCATCAATAAATGCACAAGTTTTGGACATTTTTCTTATCCCATCAATTAAAAGGATGTTTGGGGATGATGAAATCATTTTTCAAGACGATAATGCATTTTGCCATAGAGCAAAAACTGTGAAAACAATCCTTGCAAAAAGACACATAGGGTCAATGTCATGGCCTGAAAATAGTCCGGATCTTAATCCAATTGAAAATCTTTGGTGGAAGTTGAAGAAAATGGTCCATGACAAGGCTCCAACCTGCAAAGCTGATCTGGCAACAGCAGTCAGAGAAAGTTGGAGCCAGATTGATGAAGAGTACTGTTTGTCACTCATTAAGTCCATGCCTCAGAGACTGCAAGCTGTTATAAAAGCCAGAGGTGGTGCAACAAAATACTAGTGATGTGTTGGAGCGTTCTTTTGTTTTTCATGATTCCATAATTTTTTCCCTCTGCTTGGTCTAAAAAAGTAACCGTTACTGACTGCCACAATTTTTTTTCCTGATTTCTTATAGTGTTTCTTAAAGCCAGAAAGTTGCTTTTTTTTTCTACAAAATTAAAAAACTGAATGAACATCCTCAGAGGCCGGTGATTCCATAATTTTTGCCAGGGGTTGTAGTCAATCATTAAACTTGAGCCCAGAAAGCAAATAATGACTGTGTATTTCTAAGGATTTTTCTTTGGAAAACTACTCTGTGATAAAACTGGTATGAGCTCTCTTTCTGCTCAGATACATACCAGCTTCTATAGTTTGTCATCTTCCGTGTTGGGCTGGGCGGCTCGTTTCTACCGGCCGCACATGATTCATCACAGTGCTCCCCAGTCAAAGTAAAACCAAATTCAATGTTGACTGAGGCACGCTGATGCCAAATGGCGGTGGTGTGTGCACAGCAGACTGGCATGCAGCAATGGCACTTGCTCTTTTGCTAGGCGCTTGATTCTGCACAGGACTAGCCATTGTAAACACAGGATTATCGCAAAGCACTTTGTGAATTTGATGTGAAAGGTGCAAAAGAGATGCTATCTTTGGACACTGGACTGTTGGATAGCATTCTACGAGGTCTGTTAGAAAAGTAACGGACCTTTTTATTTTTTGCAAAAACTATATGGATTTGAATCGTGTGATTGCATCAGCCAAGCTTGAACCTTCGTGTGCATGCGTGAGTTTTTTCACGCCTGTCGGTTGCGTCATTCGACTGTAAGCACGCCTTGTGGGAGGAGTGGTCCAGCCCCCTCGTCGGACTTTCATTGTCAGGAAATTGGCTGATCGACTGCCGCTTTGCTTCATCAAAATTTTTTCACAAAGTGTGAGAGACAGCCAGGTGGAAACCATTTGGAAAATGCAGATGGCTTTCGGTGAAGATCTTATGGGGATCACACAGATTAAGGACAACTACAAATGGATTAAAGACGGCCCACAGCGGCGGATGGCGCGCTGTGTACCGAGCGGCGATCGACAGGCTCAAATGACCAGATCATTTCCAAAGTGAACGCTTTGTTGATCCGGGATGTCGTCTGACTACCAGAGAAATAGCAAGACAGCTGGACATAGCACTTTTTTGGCACATTCCACTGTTACAGGAGTTTTTGTCATGAAAAGACGTGCGGAGGAATTCGTGCGTCGGGACGGAGGCGCAGGGCACAGAACAAAAAGCAACGCCGTGATGAAGTCTCACAGGACATGTTGTGGCATGTCCAGCTTGTCCACAGTTTCTCGGATAGTCACACGACTGAAAAGCCACCGAAAGCCGTCTGAATTTTCTGAATGGTGCAAGAGCTGGGCATGTTAGGGCTTGTCCTGTGAGACCAACTAGGAGGTGCTTTCGTCCCGCGCCATGAGCAGCTCCGTTGCGAATTTCTCCACTTGTCTTTCCATTACAAAAACTCCTGCAACAGTGGAATGTGCTGAAAAAGTGCTATGTCCAGCTGTCTTGCCATTTCTCTGGTAGTAAGGTTCAAGCTCGGCTGATGCAATCACACATGATTCAAATCCATATAGTTTTTGCAAAAAATAAAAAAGGTCCGTTACTTTTCTAACAGACCTTGTAAAACTGTAACCTTGATATGTAGGAATTTGGAAAATTATTTTACACTTTTTTTTTTCTTTTTTTTTTTTAGAGGAATTAACTGATTAATCCTGAAAATAAGACAATTTTGACAGACAATGAGACAACTTGCCAAAAGATTACCATACAAGTTAGTACTCAATGAAAGTGAAGCATTCTGTACCATTTATTGCATAGTTAGTGCAGTAGTGTGTCCGGCTGTTTGCTGTCTAGTCTGCATTCACCATAAATAGACCACATCAAGGGCCACGGTGTCTCAAAAATGGGCAGAGTTCTTCATACACATTCAAGACCAAAACACAATTAAGAAACCTGGCAAAATTTGTTTGACTTGGTGTAGCATTTTACATTTTGGCATGGACCATACACTAGTGTAGCGGCTCCTCTCCATTGTGTTGAGTACTAACTCTTCCCACTCGCTTCCCTCAGGACACAAATTCACGATCTCCGGCATGGGAGGCAGATGCTCTGACAAGTCAGCCAAAACCTGGGCTGGGCTTGAGAATCCTTTAGCTGCTGGGAGAGTAGGGATGGGTACGGATAACATTTGAATTGATATGGATACCATTATCAATTCTGCTTATCTCTCTGATTCCTTATCAATTCCCTTATTGATACCTCTTGTGAATTTTATGTGTACTAAAACTAGGCTTTACAAGTTTTCTATGTCAACAACATTTTATTGAGTCTTAAACTAAATAAATGTGAAATTGGTCACTGGATCCTTAAATTCTGGACATAATAAACTCTACATGGTGGATCCTTGATCTCTGGACATAAATAGAAATAAACCATATCTGTAATTTTTGTCAAAAGCATTTCCTTTCAGACATTATTGGCATGAATGTCTTCCCATACATCTGAGCTGAGCTCTTACAGCTGACTGTTGTGTGTCAGGATGAAATTCATAAAGAATGCAGGACGTCTCATTTCGGGAGGAAAAAACGTTTTAGTCGATTGTAGTTTATTGTCTGTATTACAGCATTTGAAACGAGGTGTCATTTTATTTAAAGCGTCAATTAATTTTGAAGTTATTAATTCCAACCGGACTCTGTCTCGGCAGAGAGCTGGGCAGCGTTTGGAGCTGTGCCAATGGAACAGAGGGCGATTCTCGTTTCTTGACTGTAACAAAAGTCCCAGTTAGTGACTTTAATCCACACAAAAGTGACTCACAACTGACATATTTTAATGGCTTTGAGAGGGGTTAAGAAGTAAACTTGCCAGTTCTGAAGAGCAGCGAATCAAAGAACCAATGAATCAGCAGACTGAAGCCCTGCTTCATTGGTTCACACTTCAAAGTGAAGTTGCGCTGCAGAAGCGGCTGATTACAGAGGCGCTGCAGGGTCTGTAATCAATGTAGAGAAACGACCATTTTCCTGACAAACACCCTCAAAAATAACGGCTACTCTGAAGGACCGATAAGGGAATCGTTAAGCAGAAACACTATTGATATCGGTGGATTGAATCCTTTCTTAAAGATACTCACAAAGAACCAGTTCTCCATACCCAATCCTATGGGAATCATTCTAAACTCAGTTTTAAGCAGAAAGGAGGCGATAATCGGTGAATTGCTACTTACGTCCCAAAATGACATAGGCGCAACAGCAGCACATCAGATTCAGAGGTGCTGCTGTGGCACTCTGATCGGTCCTCCGCCTTTTATTATGAAAGAATGCTAAATTTATGTGGAAATGATTGTTGTACAAAAGCTTGAGATATCTGTCGAGAGATACATGATGACTGGAGTGCAGATTTGATTTCTGGCACTATCGGGGTGGGATTATGGCACTATAGCAGAGGGAACCAGGTCGGCATTGGCTCTGCTGTGACTGGTTGTCTCTAGAGAGCGAGGTTTGATTGACAGCCCTCTTCTCTGACATGGAAGTCAGTCTGCGACAACGGCGTTAAGTGATCATCACCTTGTTTCTGTTTAAAACTTCACTCCACTCATCATCTATCTCAGCGACAGATCTCTGAAGCTTCTGTACAACAATCATTTCCACATAAATTCAGCATTATTTCATAACAAATTACAGAAAGTCCTAAAAATCACCTCCTGACACTCATCTGAAGACTGACTCTGTACACCCAAGCCGATCAAAGGGAATAATGTGATTATTAACCACCAGATGACAAATTAAAGCCTCTTACATCACGTGCAAACCATGATGCCATCACCTCCCTGAAGGAGACAACCGTGTCTCCTTAAAAAAAAAAAAACAAAATTATATATATATATATATGAATCAAATCCAAACAAAACATGTCCTGTACAAAATCCTGAAATAGCTGTATACATGAAAATACGAATACAAGAACATAAGGGGAATATTATTTATAAATAATAAAAGAAAAGAAGGGCAACCAAACATTTAAAAATCACATTTGTCTATCAAAGAAACTACTTTTAAAACATTTTTGGATTCAATCAATGATAGAGAATTATAATTAAGTTTAAACTCACTTTTCCAATGAGTAATGTTTGGTTTTGTCTTGAAAAAAAAAAAAATTGTGTATGTAATGTTTGCTTAATAAAATTACATTATTAATACCAAAGAGATTACAGTTAATATTCCAGAGATGATGTCTGTGATGTTTAGATCACCGATCCAAATTCCTTCAGAGACAATCCATTGTTGAATGTCAAACCAAAAGCTTTGCACTGTTTCACACAAAAAGAAAAGATGATCCAGCAGGTCTTCAGTTCCAGTCTGTTACCAACATCCATTTGGAATCTCTGTTTAAAAACTCCTTAGTTGGATAAATGTTAGTATTTTTTTTCTCTCAGTTGGAGTTCTTTCATTTTTAGTGAGACTGGAAATGTTTGAAATATTTACATCTAATCGTTTGTATTTCCTCCTTTCCAAAATCTTTAAGAATATAATCTCTTTTGGGCAAATTTCTGAGACAGTTATTAAGTAACTGTAATGACTTTGGTATTAATAATATAATTTTCTAAGCAAACATTACATACACAATTTTTTTTTTTTTCCAAGACAAAA
Source organism: Thalassophryne amazonica (assembly GCF_902500255.1). Taxonomy (NCBI): domain Eukaryota; kingdom Metazoa; phylum Chordata; class Actinopteri; order Batrachoidiformes; family Batrachoididae; genus Thalassophryne; species Thalassophryne amazonica. The sequence goes on from NC_047113.1 coordinate 64,488,886, forward strand.
CCAAATATTACCCAGTGGAAAAATGAGTTAATCTTAAACTTAATCTCTATTTTTGTTTGAATCCAATAATGTTTTAAAGGTAGTTTCTTTTATTGACAAATTTGATTTGCCAATCACCGCAGACCCAGTGCCGACCTGGTTCCCTTCCCCATAGTGCCATAAGTTTCAAGCGAGTGAGCAGGAATTCTCTGCGTGCGAGCAGAAATCAAGTTCGAGCGGGCGGGCGGGGGCGTTTGCTGGTCCTCGTTCACAGCACCTTTGCGTGCGGAGTGATTATTTGCGCAAGTGCAGTTAATATCTACACATGAACGCATTTTTTATGCAAGTGGGGTTTTGTCACTGATCTGATGCCATACTGATGCTTTGAAATAACGCATGCGCAGTGAAGGCAGGGCAGACCAATTTTTAGGGGGTACTGTTCAGTCGGTGACACCAGCGACTGCATGGCGTTCAGGGCCGTTTAACGAAGTGTGCAGCCTGGGTGTCATGCTTCCCAGCCAGTGTTTTATCAGTGTTGTCTGTTATTCCCCCCTTTCCCCATTTCATTATGGATTTGGAGTTTATGAACAACAAAGTGTTTTCTAGTCTGTCATGCAGACAGGGTGTGTATGGCATGTTTGTTGTATTTATGGGGTGACCATGTGAGGCGAGAAGTTGAGTGGTGAGTGTTTTGAACATGCTCAAAACACTCACCATCCCGCAACTGAGTACCGCCAACCATGTGGTGTGTTTGTGGTGGATAGTGGCGAACGCCACACACACACACACATCTCTAAATGTGTTGCACAGGCCTTCTGTGTGAAAGGGGCTTAAAGTTCATATTTCTGATAAGGGTGATTCTTACACTACGGGTACTTATTATGTCCTTTGATCATATTGTATGAAAAACAGAAAAAAAGGGAGATTTCACACTTTTATAGTTATCTTTACAATGAAAGTGTGTTACGAAATTTGTTCTAGTAGTCTATAATGACTTTTTCACCTTTTTTCAGCATCATTATATGCAAATATTGCCATTTTGTGCTTGTCCCACACCCAGACTTTTGATCTTCATTGATAAAAATGAATGGTAAAGAAACGTTTTTTCTAATGTTTTAAAATATCTCTGAATAAAATATCAGTAAAATAATCAAAACATAATTGGGGTATTCAATGTCATACAACTGTTGTGATTTTTTTAAACAAAATGTAGTTGTCCCACACTATTGCCGTAATTTCCACCACAACACTGTAATGTCCCTTTGAACAGTTTGTATGAAAGACTGTTTGGGTAGTTTCTATGGAGATAAACAGTGACATCAGAGCACATGTATATAGCGCCAAATCACAACAAACAGTTGCCCCAAGGCTCTTTATATTGTAAGGCAATGGTGTGGTGGAAATTACATTTACACGGCCAATAGTGCCCGTAGTTAAAGAATCACCCATAAATGAAATGTCAAATAAGCTGACTATTCTATTATGAAAATGTTGATTATATAATTATGAAATGTTGTCAAATTTCTCATGCAGGAAAACATATGACTCAACACCAATATCATTAAAATAGGTCAAGGCTAACTGTTTTTCCCCCCAAATTTTCATATTATCAAAAGTTCGATGACCTTTTGATATTTTATCTCATAACACCCTCATTTGAGATCAGATGCATAACAAACTATATATTTTTGGAATCATTATGAGTAGACAAGTAATTTCATATGCATAGACAAAATTGGGGCAATTTTAAATTTTGAACCTTGTTTGACCTTTCTTGCCCCTCCTAAAAATGCTCGTAAGTTTGAAGAGGGCAACCCAAGTAAAAAAAATTTCAAAATCCATCAGGGAACCAAAAACCACTTTCAAACCTTTGTTCCCAGAGTTTGGTCATGGGGTCTACAGGCTGGTCTTCTACTATGGAATAAGGCGTTAACTCATGTGAAAGTGGGTACCACCTCCAGCAGGTGGCAGACATGTATGGAGAAAAGTAACATGAATTACTTTTTCCATTGACCTGGCACACCAGTGGCTATCAGATTCAAATCCATTTGCCTTCATTACCTCTGCCAGTGAAGTTTGAGGAGGTTATGTTTTTGCCCCATTTGTTTGTTTTTCTGTCTGTTTTGAACAGCCTGGAACCCACAATTTTTGATATACCATTATCAAATTTTTTACTGAAGACTCATATCCTCATAGGCAAGAACTGATTTCATTTTCAAGGTCAAAAGATCAAAGTCAGGAAAATCCCTATCGTTAGCATTGAACTAATTTTCAAAAATTCATGACTCTCAAAAAAGATCAAATAGCTTTCATATGAGTGTTATATAGGATGGTATCCTTTATCAACTGACAAAGGTTGATCGAGATCTGATCCAGATTACAGATTTTGTGGCCATTTAAATTTAACATTGAAAACTGCATTTAATGTACAGTGAGGAAAATAAGTATTTGAACACCCTGCGGTTTTGCAAGTTCTCCCACTTAGAAATCATGGAGGGGTCTGAAATTTTCATCTTAGGTGCATGTCCACTGTGAGAGACATAATAAAGAAAAAAAAAATCCAGAAATCACAATGTATGATTTTTTTTAATAATTTATTTGTATGTTACTGCTGCAAATAAGTATTTGAACATCTACCAACCAGCAAGAATTCTGGCTCACACAGACCTGTTAATTTTTCTTTAAGATGCCCTCTTATTCTCCACTCTTTACCTGTATTAATTGCACCTGTTTGAACTTGTTACCTGTATAAAAGACACCTGTTCACACAATCAATCACACTCCAACCTGTCCACCACAGCCAAGACCAAAGTGGAAGAAACACAAGATGACTGTCAATCTCCCTCGGTCTGGGATTCCATGCAAGATCTCACTTTGTGGGGTAAGGATGATTCTGAGAAAGCTCAGAACTACACAGGAGGACCTGGTCAATGACCTGAAGAGAGCTGGGACCACAGTCACAAAGATTACATTAGTAATACATGATGCTGTCATGGTTTAAAATCCTGCAGGGCAGCAAGGTCCCCCTGCTCAAGCCAGCACATGTCCAGGCCCATTTGAAGTTCACCAGTGACCATCTGTATGATCCAGAGGAGGCATGGGAGAAGGTCATATGGTCAGATGAGACCAGAATAGAGGTTTTTGGAATCAACTCCACTTACAACCCCAAGAAAACCATCCCAACCGTGAAGCGTGGGGCTGGAAACATCATACTCTGGGGGTGCTCTTCTGCAAAGGGGACAGGACGAGTGCACCGTATTGAAGGGAGGATGGATGGGGGCATGTATTGCAAGATTTTGGCAAACAACCTCCTTCCTTCAGTAAGAGCATTGAAGATGGGTCATGGCTTGGTCTTCCAGCATGACAATGACCCCAAACACACAGCCAGGGGAACTAAGGAGGGGCTCCGTAAGAAGCATTTCAAGGTCCCGGAGTGGCCTGGCCAGTCTCCAGACCTGAACTCAATAGAAAATCTTTGGAGGGAGCTGAAACTCCAAACCTGAAGATTTGGAGAAGATCTGCATGGAGAAGTGGACCAAAATCCCTGCTGCAGTGTGTCAAAACTTGGTCAAGAACTACAGGAAACATTTGGCCTCTGTAGTTGCAAACAAAGGCTACTGTACCAAATATTAACATTGATTTTCATAGGTGTTCAAATACTTACTTGCAGCAGTAACATACAAATAAATTATTAAAAAAATCATACATTGCGATTTCCGGATTTTTTTTTTTTTTTTTAGATTATTTCTCTCACAGTGGACATGCACCTAAGATGAAAATTTCAGACCCCTCTATGATTTCTAAGTGGGGGAACTTGCAAAATTGCAGGGTGTTCAAATACTTATTTTCCTCACTGTATATTTTACATTATATCTGAAATCAAACATGTCCCAATCACTGTGAGGTGCAGACTGGCAGTCACTATCACCTGACATAGTTTGACCCAGATCTCTTCCGAATTGTGGATTTTATGGACATGAGAATTTAATGTTGAAAAGCCCATTTTGTGTACATTTTGCATTCTCAATCAAAAGTGCCTCAATCACTAATTTTTCTGTGATGGATTTACTTTATTATTCTTTTTATATTTAATCATTGCTGCTACTGACTGGTTGTCACCAACAAAGTTTCGTTGTTTATTACAATGACAATAAAGTCTCTCTTATCTTATGTTATCTTTTCTCTCTTTTACAACCACTAAAATTGGATGGATATTCCAAAAAAAAAAAAACTTAATTAACTAAGGCGTTACATAACGTCTTGATTAATTACGTTTTTTTTCCTGTATTGGAGTGCTGTGGCTGTGCGGATCATTTGGTCTCTATCTTTGGTACAATGTTGAATGGTCCTGCATGCCTTTTCATGTACTTTGGATGTGCGTGTATCTATTGCATTACTTATCTTCCAGTTATCAGACAAAAACCAAGTGACAAAAAGCAGCAACAAATTGTGCATAGCAAAGATAACCAATGTTCTGTGAAAATTATCTGAAAAAGAATTCAGAAACTGAAAAGTTTAAAACAAAAACACAAAACCTGACACCACCACCACAAAATACAAATTTGATTCAAGTGCATAAAATAAATACTCCTGACATCTGATCACATCTAACGTAGCTTATGAAAAGGACTTTGACCTTGAAAATTTTTTACAAGGTAAAATTTGTGGAATTGGAAACGACAGAGGTTTGCACTCGGTGCTGTAGTATTATATTATATATATAATCCTTGTAAAGTTAAGATGGGAAAAAAAAATTGCTTGCACAAGCTGCCGGGGATAGACTAACTCATTCATCTACATTTTTGCTGTAATGAAAACAATTGTTAATTACCACTGTACACAATCCAATGCAAGTCATTACAGCTACAAAAATTGTGACGTCATACCATAAACTTGTGACAGACACCCCCCACCAAAAAAAAAAAAAAAAAAAAAACCTCGTCGTTGTTCTCCATCTTACTAGAACATTCCTGCAGAAAAAAAGTTACCAATCAAAGAAAACTGAGTGAAGTACACTGCAGGACAAAGAATGAAACCGACAGCTACTACCGAAAAAAACGACAAATCAAAATTACGCGATTTTGTTTTATTATCGAGTCAAAAGAGAGAGGTCCAGCAACAAACAAGTCCTCTCAAGACAACAAATAATATTATTTTAGCCAGCATAGAAAATTTTACACGTAGCATCCAAAAACAGCAAAAATATTCTGACATCTTCAATTTTTTTCAGTCTCCAGTCAGGTTGCCTCGCTTTGCCTGCGGAGATGTGATGGAACTGGCTCTGCTGCTAGCTAACTGTCCCTTAGCCTTTTTTAAGATTTTTGTAAAAAAACACACATTATGCAAAAGCACCTGAACCGCCGAACAAACGTCACAACTGCGACAAAGAACAGCACAATTTAACTACAAGCCAGAATAAATTAAAAGGGCACCACAGAGCGTCAGAAATAGTTAGCACTGCTGGCTAACATTAGCCAAGATGATAGCGAGCTAATCAGTCGGTACCTTACCAGGTCAAAACAGACAGGAACGCGACGCTTGATGCATTAATTTCTTGTTTGGTGTTTTTGGTGGCAGACGTCTGGAGAGACGTTAAGTTCGATCAAATCAAAGCATTCGCTACACGAATGTGTTCGGGAACATCGCACATAGAGCAGAGTGTCGTTCCTGTTTTCGCTCCGAGCGGCTCCTCGATCGCAGGTCGTTGCTTAGAGAGAACCGACGTCGCTGCCAAATAGTGACCACGCCTCTTTTCCCTCCGAGCAGCGAGGAAGACAGCTGCCAGATACTGACCCCGCCTCGCGCAGCGTTCAACACGGCAAAAAGTCCTCAAAAGACAAATAAGTCTTTTTCCTTGTTTTCCTTTCCTTGCCTGTCTTTTGCTTTGCTTGTTTGTCTCTAGGCTTAATTAAAAATCCCACGGGCCGATTTCCTTAAAGTTTGATGGATGGGTGGAAGAAAAGAAGCCACCCAAGTTCAGTGCTGATCCGGATCCAAAGGCGGATCCATAAAAAATAAATGTTAATAATAATTTGCTTCGACATGTACCCCCCCCCCAATAATTTGATGAAAACATTTAAATTATTATTATATATTATTATACTATATAATAACGATAATAATATTAATAATATTAATAATTTTTGTTAATTTGATGTAAATCTATACATGAAATTATGGGGGAGGGGGGGCTGGGGTTCATGACAAAGCAAATTATTATTATCATTATTTTGATTTTACAAACAAGCTACTGCTTGGTTTCATAATTGTATGTTGTTTTTATAATGATATACTTTTGTGTGCATTTTGGTGGTTTGTGTACTTTTTTTGGTGGGGGGGGGGGTGGGGTGGAAACCATCAGCGGCATCTGGCAACACTGAATGCTTGCACATTGCCAGCAAAACATGAACAAATTTGTGAAAAATCAATTAAAAAAATTGAAATACATAATTTATGTCATTTTTACTAAACCCGCTGTAAAGACGATTTGTCACTTAAGTTATTTTGTTCAGTAAGAAGTTGTAGTTTTGTATAAATTACAGTGTTTAAATAAATTATAATGGAGTTTGGATGCAAAACATCTACAAAACGGGGCCCTGCAGAAAAAAACTGGGAACCACTGCCTTGATCTACCAGTTCATTTACACTCTTTTCCTTGGAAATGGGATTCCTCTGGCAGAAATCTGGCCTTATTACACTCAGAGACAGGGTGAGAAGCTTGGAGTAGAGCTACACCTTCTTCACATCAAAAGGAGCCAGCTCAGGTGGTTCAAGCATTGGGTGAAGATGCCCTCTGGCCGTCTTCCTAGAGAGGTCTTCCAGGCACAGCCAACTAGGAGGAGGCCCAGGGGTGACATAGGACACACTGGAAGGATTATATCTCCCAGATAGCTTGATTTAGATAACTTGGCCAAGGATAGGGAAATGTGGGTGGGCTGCTTGGTCTAGTATCACCGCGAGGCGGGCGCGATAGGCAGCAGAAAATGAATGAATTAATGAATGCTGCAAATATCATCCTACATATATTTATGTCATATTGTAGCATTCAATTTCTGGAATACTTTGGACACCACTGCTCTAGAGCAGGAGTGGGCAACTTGTTCCAGAAAGGGCCAAGAGGGTGCAGGTTTTCTTTGCAGCCACTGACACCACCAGGTGATTTCACTGATGAACAGATGGAATCAGTGAATCAGTGAAATCACATGGTGGAGTTGGTGGTTGCAAAGAAAACCTGCACCCTCTTGGCCCTTTCTGGAACAAGTTGCCCACCCTTGCTCTAGGGGTTGGTAATGTTAAACCTTACTCATGTGAAGCATCTTGAGGCAGCTTTGTTGTGATTTGCTATATAAATGAAATTAATTGAAATTGATCCTCATCATACGAGTACATCATATTCTTAGTATTTTTCTGTCAGTGTAGTTTTATACAAATATAAGTGACTATAAACAAAATGTACTATCCCTCAAATATTACATGTGTATGCACTGCCACCTAGTGTACTATTGACTTCACAGCATTTTTGACCACCTTTTCCCCCTTTTAATTCTATAAAATTAATTAAATGTAAAAAATATAAAACTCAAAAAAGAACAGTTCTATAGACACTTTATTGCTGTATTTATTGATTTACACTCAGTGAAATGTTTATCTCACTCACCCTCCAAATATATGTTACCAAACCAAGGCTTAAATAACAAAATAGCTATAACGACACCAAAAAGTTTACAATTAATTCATTTTCACTAGCATATAGGCTGTAATTGTCCATTACAAAATGCTTCTTATATATTTTTTTTATATGTAAGATATAAAACGAGTAATGCACATCCCTCAAAGGGTAAAGAAAAAAAAAAGCAGTCTTTTGAATATATTGCAAATACATTTGTGTGTAAATTGTGTATTGGCAACAAAATAATACCCAACATTCATTATGATAAACAGGTGTCTTGTTTTAACCACTAATGTAATAACTGTCACAATATTTTAATGATTATTACAAAGTTGGCACAAAGACACAACTAACACAGCTATTAGTAATGTCACGACCGCCTCATTCATGAATATAGAGTCTTAGTCTGATAAGAGTTCACAATACTTTCCAAATGATTATTACAATATTGGCTGGAGTTTGCCTGCTATTTTACTAATTATTTTAATATTGGTTATGTTTCCTGTGCAGTTTCACCTGCAGTTGTAGTTTCATAAATCTTTCTGAAATTTTTATGGAAGATTCATATCCTGGTAGGTAAGAACTGATTCAATTTTCAAGGTCAAAGGGCAGTCAGGAAAAATCTTGGAAAATTGGAAAAATCCCTATCTTTGACACTGAACGAATTTTCAAAAATTCATAACTGTCAAAAAAGCTCAAATTTATTATGTTATATTTGAAAGCATTATGTAGGACGGTATCATTTATCAACTGACAGAGTTCGATCCAGATCTGATCTAGATTACAGATTGTATGGCCATTTAAATTTAAGTTTGAAAACCCAGTTTAATAAATATTTTGCATTATATCTTAATCAGAAATGCCCCAGTCACTCTCATATTTGAAAGTGAGGTGCAGACTGGCACTCACTGTCACCTGACAAAGTTTGATCCAGATCTGATCCAGATTGTGGATTTTATGGACATTTGAATTGAATACTGAAAAGTCCATTTAGTGTACATTTTGTATTATATCTCAATCAAAAGTGTCTCAATCACTCTAATTTTTCTGTTATGGATTTACCTTTTTATTCATTTTATTTTTATATTTAATCATTGCTACTACTGACTCGTCACCAATGAAATTTTGTTGTTTATTACAATGACAATAAAGTCTCTCTTATCTTATCTTATCTCTCTCTTACAACCACCAAAATTGGATGGAGGTTCCAATTTTATGCCTGTTTGTCGATCTTCCAGTTATCAGTCGGAAACCAAATGCCAAAAAGCAATGACAAGTTTTGCATAGCAGTTATAACCAATGTTCTGTGAAAATTATATCAAAAAAGAATTGAGAAACCAAAAAAGTTGAAAAACAACAACAAAACTGACACCACACAAAGAAAACTTTCATTCAAGTGCATGAACTCAATACATACTTCTGACATTTGATCACATCTAACTGAATGAAAAGCCACTTCTAACAGGGCTTTGACCTTGAAAATTTTTCCAACGTAAAATTTTTGTGGAATTGGAAACTAGTGTTGGCGGAGCATGAGCACGGTGCTGTAGTTGCAATAGTGTTTGAGTTTGCGATTCTAATTGTTGGCGTTATTGTATTTACAGTCATGGTTTGTTGTGATATTTCATCTGGTATTGTAATTATTGCAATACAATTTCATTCACTATTTGTTTAGTTTGCTATGCATTTGCACCCACTATGGGAATTATAGTAATAGGGTTTGTTGTGCAGTTTTACCTGCTATTGTAACAGCAATTACAATTCAATTTCACCACTACAGTACATATTAAAGTAGTGATTAAATTTGCACCCACTGTGGTTTCTTCTGCAATTTCACCTGCTATTGTAATAGTTGTTACAATAAAATTACACATGTTAATACTATGGTAGCTACAATAGCATTCGTTGCATTCACTTGCTGTTGTAATAATTATTACAATAACTGTTGTGTTTCAAGTGCAATTTTTCCTCACTCATGTGATCATAATTAAGAAAGCGGTTGTTATCCGACTAAGATGAAGAATACTCTACTATTCACAGAATGAGGCATTAATGACATGACTAACTTGTATTACGATAATGATTGAGTTAGCTGTGCATTTTCGCTTGTTACTGTAATAATTATAGCGACAGTTATTACAATAGCAGTTTCAACATTTGCCTACAGTTTGCAAAATAATAACATATTCGACAGTGATGGTCAGGAAAAAAAATCATAATAGTGTAACATCATCAGCATATAACTGGAGATCACTGGCAGTACATATGAAATATATTTTAATTATTTTTTCCATTAATGTTTACAGTTTTTCCTTGACAAATTAGACCAGCTTAAAAAAATAAGACCTGTTGCACTGGTTCAATGCTCATTTTAGTAACAGTCCAGACATGGCTTTAGTGGTTGTTTTTACATAATGGGGAGGTTGTGTGGATTGTTTGCAGGGTGGTCAGCATGGGAATTCATCTGATTGCAATTTTCTTATGGAATTCAGCAATCAAGATTTGAAATTTAGCATGATGCTGCACAGTGTAATGCTTAACACAATGGCACACGTGAGCTTTATGCAATCGTCTGTCAAAACAAAACCTTTCGAGTTCAGTCAGTAAAATGCTTGTTTGACACAAAACAAGTCGGGATACAGCAACCTCACACCTAGATGTGACTGAACAACAGCAACAGTCATGTTTTCGAGCCATAAATTACCAAACAGTGATGGAGCCTCATGTACGAATTCAGCACAAGAACATTTATCACTCCATTTGGACTCAAAGCAGACAGCCAGGTCCTAGATGTTGGCAGTATAGACGCATCATATTGCACACAGAAGTTAAATCTTGATTTTGAAACACCCACACAATACTTTTCAAAGTAATGTTTGCCCATTTCTTTTGAATTTTTACACATTTCTCACTAAAAAGCCCACACCAGATGTACGTGTACTCCTTTTAAATAATAACTGAATAGACTACAACAGTTTGAGTACAGACTGTGATAAAGTCTCAAAGACTATTTGACAGGTTTCCACTGCAGTGACAGAGACTGTGACAAAACAAACCCAGCAGCTTATACATGAAGTACATCTCTTAATGTGCTGGGCGGGCAAAAGAGGGAGAAGTACAGTTTGACTGCAGATTACATCTTATACTTCACAGAAACAGTCCCAGTGGTGGTGTTCTTGTTGTTGCCTTCTTTCCCCCTCATTTCAGTGATGCATGCCATGTAGCCAAACCTTTAGGCTTCGTACACCCTGTGGAAGAAAAAGAAGCTGTGTTAGATCAAGCGTGATGTCATATAATTATATATTTTACCTTAGTCAACTGACTGGGATTCAGTTTTCCTCTCAGGATTTTTGTTTATCAGATATTTTGAGATTCAAGATGATTGTATTTCATTTGGTTGACTGGATGCACAATCTAAAGGTTTATTCTCCCTTTGGAGCTGTAATGATGAATTTTTACTTGATCCAAAGAGCATTTGTTCAAAACCTTTGCCAATACTTTTAATTAGTGATCAATATCAATCCACATACAACAAACACACAATGTGATTCAATTACCCTGTCAGTCAGCTATGATGGCGGTCTCTCACATGACGTCGGATGATTGCAGTATGTATTTTGTTATTTTAAAATTGAGGATATAATTTCAACATTATTGTTTGTGATTTTAACTCCAGATCTGTTTTATATTTAATATATTTTTTATTGTTTGACATTGTTTTGTTAATATGTTTTATTAATTTCTGTGATGTTGTTTTTACTGCAGTTTTATTTTCTTATCCTCTGTGTTGACAATATTTTCTTCATGAAGTGAAGCAATTCCTTGCATATGTCTTGAAGGCCCTATAGAAATGAATGCTGTCCTTTTTGTTATTGTAATCATCGTCACAAAATGAAAAAAAGAAAAAAGAAAAAACTTCCTATCTAGTCTTGATTAGAGAATACAGACTTGAAGCATGAATGGAATTAAGGTCTTTTGGTGACAGGAAACACATTTTTTGTGTAAATGCTGGCTTGACAAGGTGTGCAGTGTATAGCTCTGCAACTGCTAAAACACAGGTTTTACACAAACACTATGCATGTGTGATTTATATGGGGGATTTATTTATTTCTCATTTTGGTGTAAATTTAAATGAAAAGAAAAATCCCATCCTAAAAGTCACTTTAAAATATTTTTTTCCTTTTGATTTCATTCATTCAGAAATCATTGATTTCTGTTTTGATGTACATTTTACACAAAGTCCCAACTTCATTGGAATTGGATTGGGGTTGTATATATATATATAGTAATAGCCAAGTGGGCTTGCGCTATCTCTCTGTCTGTCTGTCTATCTAGCTTGCTTTGATCATGCTAAAAGTGGGGAGAGCTGACAGTTGCTGTTTGGTATGCTTATGTATTTGGGTCAAGGACAAACGCTGTGACAACGAAAAGTTGATAGGACAAATATTTTGGGGGAAATTAGCAATTGTAGATAACCAAAACAATGGATGTTGTGTTGCAATGCACCATTGGAGTTCAGAGTTTTGAGGTGTTAAATGTTGTTGTTGAGGTTTATGTTTAACAGTGTTGTTAGTGTTACTGATTTATTGCATTTTTGTAGCTCAATTGGTTTAGTCAATTTAGATCAATCTCATGTTGCTATTACCATGACTGACTTAAGTTTCATTTTGGTACCATGAGTGAAAAGTTTTGTGGTTTTAATGTCTTCAGCGACTGTCTTCGTTTGTCAAATTAAATCCACCTGTTTACAGCAGCTGTGCATGTGTGCATGCATGCTCCTAACTACTTTCTGGACTCGCGCCATTCCAGCAGGGGGCAGTAAGTTATTAAAAGCCTGATTTGTGGTGAGTGATTTTAAGTTCAATGTAAGTACATAACATAATTGTAAATACGTTAAAAAACAAAACAAAACATGGATGACACAAGAAAAGTGAAAACACTTATTTCCATTGTTGTCCATTTAAAAATCAAATGGCAAAATAGAAGTAGAAATAAAATAATAATAGTGTATATGATAACAAGTCAGTTAAACACTTTGTAAATACATGAAGAAATTTACACAGGAAATTAAAGGGCTGAGTTCTTGTAAAAATTGTTAACTAACGTTCTAAAACATTCTGGACTCACACGCCGTTCCAAATCATTATACAAGCTTTGCTTAATTTATTACCACCCTTACCACAAAAATGTCAGCTACCTAGCTTATAAACACTACCCAATCTAGAATGACCTTCAACAGCCACCATAGTCATGAATTTTTCCATGGACAACATGATAAAAAGTTGCAAGTTGTTGCCTCTTGTGCACCTTCAAAATATCTCACATTAACATAATAAAGCTTCCATGAGTAACGGCACACTATTAGGAATGTAAAAAGGTGAATTCTTGTATAATTAATGTAATCATTTCTGTATTTATTTATTTATTTTACCTATGATTGTCCTTCCAGATGCGGAACCATTTGACTAGATTCTTGGTGCTCTGAAGTTTGGGATGAAGACAATACTCTTGTCCTTTGAACCGGGAAACATTCTCCATGGTCACACTATTGAAGAGCAGAAACAAATACAAAATATAATCTCATCAATTAACCAAATTTATCAACAGGCATTTTACAGCAAAATCACGGCGTTTTATAAAATACTTGATGGTCACTCAAAAGGAGGTGCATACCTCCTCTCCCAGTTGGAGGAAGTGTCAAAATGACCTTTGCCTAAATAAACCCTGTGAGGGCAATTTCAAGCTTGAGCTTCATACACATTAAGTTTGGAAGAAATTGTTCAAAAGGACCTGGCAGGAGTAGGGAGCAAACAGACAGATTAATGTTGCTCAGATCATAGTATTATGATGATGAACTAAACCAAAAGTTGCCTCCCAATAACGAGCTCCCCAGTTTGAGGACACCTGTGCTCCATCCTGCTTCTATATCTGGGAGGGGCATCCAATGTACAATGCATGCCAAATCAACATGAAGACCTCCACCAGATCAGCTGTGGCAGCCCCAAGCAAAACAGGAGAAGCCAAAACAAATTAATTAGACTAGGTAATAGTACCCATGAGCAAGAAGACAGTAATGTCTAAAACAATCTGACATGTGGCCACAGTGACAGCATAAACTATGATCAACTTTATTGATCCCACAGTGGGGAAAATCACTTGTTGCAGCAACAAGAGTTGTACAGCAGTAAAGAAAAATAAATATATTTATATATATTTTTATATACAGTAAAGAAAGGTGACTAAAGTATATTGTGATGTTTGCTGGTGGGTGCATAAATATTGATGTGAACAGATTACATGAAAAATAAAATATAGTGAGTGTACGAGTAAGTATAAGTATGGCTAGATATGGTAAAATTATTGCACAGGATAAATTGCACAGATGTACATGTAATAAAGCACAAAAGGTGACAGTAGTCAGGGCAATTTGGAGTCTACTGAAGCATGTGCCAAAGTATGTGCCAAATAAAGTAAAAAAAAATCATATTCCTTATCCTTGACCTTTGCCAATTTTTTTTTCAGTGGGCAATTTTGGAGACAGTCTTTATTGCAATCTGCTAAAGGACCTGGGAGGAGTAAGCCAGCAAACAGACATGCAGCCATAACCAGGTCCCCAATGACTGAACTTTGGCAAATGTGACATCACCTGGGAAATTGTGGAACCATGAAATATTGAAAAATTTGAGTTAAAAATAAAGTCTTTTGTCTTCTCTCTTGGAAACACTCCAGCAGATCTGATATGTATCTGCATGTTGATTTGGCACACATTTATTGTTTTTTAATGTCAGATGCCCTTCCTGATGCAAGAACACATCAAGAACGGGCACAGGTGGTGTTGAACCAGGAACCTTCTGCTTTTAAGGATCTTTTGAGGGTAAGAGATAATATAGTGGCTTGCAAAAGTATTCAGCCCATTTGTATTTCATGCATTTTAATTTGTTTATGGCATTTAAAATACAAAAAGTAAATCAGGCTTCTCAATATAAAAATTTCTAAAATTATCTTCCTTAGACTCAAACTGAAAGTAAATCTCTACAACTTTGTTTAAATTAATTAAAAATATAAGAGCCAAGATGATGGGTTGCATAAGTAATCAGCCCCTTTGGTATAATACCTGTAAATAATCAGTTTAATTGCCAGTTTTCTTCAGACAAGTTAGGGGATGGATACATGAACATTTCCAAGTCACTGAATATGTCTTGAACTTTATTGACATCAGTTATGAAGAAATACAAACAGTATGGCACTCTATGGTAAATCTGTGTGGAGTAGACAGTTCTCAAAAACTGAGTGACTGTGCAAGAAGGAGAAGAGTGAGGAAAGCCACCAAGACAACCCAGAAAAAGTTACAGGCTTCTGTGGCTGAGAAATTGTGCATAGTGCATGTTCTGCATTTTGAATCCCCTGTTACACAGCTTCATGATGAAGTGGTACAGAGGAGGGTTTTATTCAAAAGAAGACATGAAAGTTCAGCTACAATTTGCCAGAAGGTACATCTGAGATGCAAGCCTAGATTTGATGTTTTGGTGAAAGAAAACCGTCATCTATACCACTGCATCATGAAGTTGTATAACTTGGCATACAAAATGCAAAACATACACTATGCACAATGTCTCCAATCACAGCTTGAGCTGTGATTGCAGAAGTAGACACCACTCCCATCTCTGGATGGAGCCGCACCTCAAACAGACAGAAAAAATAGAATCGGACATCAGAAAGACTACAAATACAGTGTAATTTGTCAGCATTAAGCAACAACAAAAACAAGAAATACTAAGGTGACCGGCCACTAGCCCAAAATTTCACTAAAAGATTTAGTGAAGATAATTAAGATGAATTTAGATAAAGTTGAGGCCGTGGCATGCTCCGTTTACTAATAAAATGAATTAAAAGAGTAAAAAGAATAGCAACATACTATCCCAGTATGCTAGCCATACGAAAGGGAAAATAAGGGGGTCTTAAGTCTGGACTTGAAAGTCTCTACAGACTCTGACTGTTTTATTGAAGCAGGGAGATCATTCCACAGAACAGGGGCACGATAAGAGAAAGCTCTGTGACCCGCAGACTGGTGTCAAAAACTATAGCAAGAGCAGGAAGTTGCAATGAATCCATCCATCCATCCATCCATTTTCTCTACCCGCTTACTCCAACTAAGGGTCACAGGGGGCTGGAAAGTATCCCAGCAGTCACTGGGTGAGGGGGCAGGAGGGTAGACCCTGGACAGTCTGTTGCAGGTTCATATGCATGTTGTTCCTTTAAAACGTTGCTCTGAACAAGCTGATCTCCAAGCCATAGGCAGAGTATGTACAATAAATAACCTATAATTACCAACGGATAAACAAATCTACCCAGCTGTTACTTAGCGATGAAGCAACACTATGGCGCTACATTCTACATTCAAGCTACATTCAGGCCCACGAAAGCAGTCGCAGCAGTTTATTATTCGCTCGGTGCTTAAGGCAGCTGCAGAGACGGTCTGCCTGCATGTGGCATATTCAGGCCAAATGCAAGAAATGTGTAAAAACCCATCATGCCACAGGGCTTTTGCAAGCATGCAAACCTTCACAGAGCCAAAACCAAACTGAATGCCGAATGAAAAAGGTTCATTCAGTAGTTATAACGGTTCAGCATCTATTTCACTGACAGACTGATTGTCAGTTTGTTTGATTGCTTTGTTATGGAAGACAAAAAAGTGTGTGTGTGTGTGTGTGTGTGTGTGTGTGTGTGTGTGTGTGTGTGTGTGTGTGTGTGTGTGTGTGTGTGTGTGTGTGTGTGTGTGTGTGCGTGCATGCATTGACCTTGTATCTGCAAGTACAGCCTGTTTGCCCGCAGGTGTAATTTAACTGAATCACTGAGTTAACAGCTTTGTACCTCCTCATTATCATTCAAGAGGGGTAAAAAGTAGAATATAAGAGTGTTGGAGGAGAAGTGGAAGTGATAAAGACAGAACACAGAGAGGAAATATGAAGAAAAGCATGTGATGTGCTTCAAGGGATGGAGCCAAGCAAAGAGTGAAAGAAAAGACATACAGTAAGAGAGGAAAAACTGGGAGTTGGGGGAGGTCAGGTTTGTGTGTTCGTGGTTGTGAATGGCCACTCAGAATTCCAAAGTGAGCCTCAACAGAAGAGGCTCTGTCGCTCATTTCTCTCCCGTTCTTTCTTTCTGTGGCTTTCCGGAGCTCGCCGAGGCTTGTTTTTCACTGGGCGCCATCAACCGGTGGCTCCCATCTCATGCTAATAAACCACCTTAAATAGTGGCGTGTGCGCACACACACACACACACACACACACACACACACACACACACACACACACACACACACACACACACACACACACACACACACACACACACACACACACACACACACACACACACACACACACACACCAACCTGTGAGTGAATATAGACCTAATTTGTTGCTTGCAAGATGTTTTTTTCTGAATGATTTTTTTTTTTTTTTATGAATTAATTTATTTATTTGGCACAAAGATTAAAAAATAGCAAAAAATAAAAAATAAAAATAAAAAAAGCTCATAAGGAAAACAATTTAACAATGTACCCATGTGCCTGAAAGGGTGTAGGCAGAAGCAAAAGCGCAAATGAAGTTAATTCTTTAATTCTGAGGACAGTTTTGCAGCAAAAAACCTTTTTTACACAATAAAAACTCACACAAAAATCCTTCCATCCCACTACACTCAACACTTATTCTAAAATAGTAATAGAGTTGTTCTTTATTTTTTTTTCATGGCTGTATGGGTGAACAGGTTGTAATATAAATATGAGCCTGTATGCTGTTCTCTGTGTAAAGGAATTGGGTGGGATTTCACAGTTTATGTTGTGATATTTATGCGTGCTACTGAGTGTCTTGGCTTTGCACTCTGGAGTTGCCAGATCTGCTCATAATGCACTACTTTGGGCCTTGTCTTTTTTTAAGGTACTTGGGAAAAAATATCCTGAGGTGCTGTTTTTAAGGCTTTATTACAAAATAAAATGTGGCTACAGGTACAAGAGTTGTATTTGAAGTATAAGCGGCTACAGGTTTGAGACACTTAAATGCTCTGAAGTTGATATGACAGAACCCAGTGACACCATACTGTGATTAACAAAGCATTGCAGTGCTGCTACTTTATGAGGGGTTTTGTAAAGAACAATACAAAATAAGACAAACAAACTAAAACATTGTGATACTTGTGTGTCCATTTTGAAATTTGGCAAAAAAGCATGGGACATGGCAGAAATCCCAGAAAAACTAAAAATATTGTTGCTGCAATATATTGTTAACAGTATTTGGTTTGTAGCCACTCTGTGTGGAAGTGTGATAAAATCCAACAAATGACTTTGTTTTTGTACATGCATGGTTGCCATGCGGTGATTATCTGTATCATTTCTGTTATCCACAGGAAATCCCATATATTTACAGACTAATTCTACATGTGTGACTTCAAACCTTGAAGTCCATGCATTAATATGCACCGTTATATCATGTGAAATTGACAAAAAGTGCAGTAAACAGTCTAATTTGCAAAGCTAATGCAAGAGGAAAAAAACATGATCATTGTTTGAATCTACAGCTACACCAAAATTTGAAGGTTCATTTCTTGGTTCATGTTACACTGCCACGCAAAGTTTCAGGCAAACTACTCCATACAAACTTCTTTATAAACAAACAAACCAACCAAAAAAAAATAAAAAAAATTACAGTCGACCCAGGGTTCACATGCATGTGCTTTTTTAGTGTTTGACTCTGTATGATTGTCTTAATTGCACGTGCATTTGTCTGCGTGGTGATTTATTTATGCAGACCTTCAGCCACACTCTTCTAACAAACAAACATTTTTCTTGCTGATTGTACACAATGCAAAATGACGTGGTCTGTATGATGACGAAAGAATTAGAGCAGAAACATCTGCAGTTTTTGCACACATCAAACCAGCCTTTTCCTCCACATAATTGATACCCTAAATTGCCAACAGGTGGCAGCAGAGATTTCCCAGTGACCATTAAAACTGACCAGCGGAAGGCATGACATCTTCAACTGATGCTTTGAGGCCAAATAGTAAAATGTGGATAAAGTTCTGGGCTGACACAGAACACGTGGTCCCATCTGACCATAAACAGGACTGTTAATTTAATTAATTATTATTATTTTTATGTTTTATTTTTATAATCAAAGGGTTGTATTTAACTTTTTAATACCAAAGGGAAAGTCACGTCAGTTTGGATCTGTCTGGAGTGGGACATCAGGGGGGATACATGTTGATTTCCACAATGGTTTAAATTAGATATGACTGCTGTCTGTCTGTCTGAACGCATTAAAATATTCTCTAGTTGTCTGCCATATGTGATGCATGCATTTCACAATGTGTCCCTAATAGGGATTGCATGTGCCAGTGCGCATGCCCGGAAGTAGCCCTCGTGCAATGCATCGGGAGTGACTACTGACCCAGCGGCTGCCCACAGTCAAAGTTTGCTATTCGCCCGGCGAGAGCTTCTCCCCTGAACATGAACGCCTGATCATCAATGAAATCACCCGCTGAGGTGATTGATAGCAAGGAAAACTTGCAGTGTCTCGGCCCTTCATGACTCATGATTGGCCACCCCTGATCTAGAGGAAGTAAAAGTCATTACAAGGTGAACCTGCAGAAGGATCATTAACGGTCTCCGTAAGGTGGTCTGAGCCGTCTGAGCCATCTGGGACGGTTCCCATCCCCATCTATTCGGGCGAATAGACTATTTGCACCTTATTCAACTGACAATCGGCTGAATAGGCATCTTGCCACGCCTTGTGTACCAGGCCTGGCCGGGTGAATACACAGCCAAATACATTGTGGGATCATCTGCATGCCTACTGGCCGCGTTTATGGTTGTAACAAAGATGGATCCAGTACTTTTAAGCTAATTTTGGACCCAGAAGATGTACCCGGAGCTGTTATTAACTCACCATTTGAGGCAGCAAGAGTAGCGGAACTAAAAAGATGGTTAAAGTGCAGAACTGCAAGTTTAAAAAGCAAGAAAAAGTATCTGATAGAGGTAAGTTCCAACTCACTCGCTTCTAGCCATTATTACCTTGAGAGTGATGTAGTAAGTTATTGCACATATTTAGAGGTTTTATAGCAAATGGATTTACTAAATTACATGTCAAATGGCAGCAAGTTGTGGACAAAACTACTATAGTGGTGGTTTTGATGGAAGTGTTTTGAGTGTAAAAACTCATAAGTGTGTCTAATAAAGTAACCTGATGTAAGTTTTCTGGCTGTTGCAGACTTGGTGGGTTGATGTCAGTTTGAACTTAACTAGACTTTCACTTAACTAGACTTTCACTTATTTCCAGTCCTTCCAATATTGTGAATCCACATGTTTCTAAGCGTTGCATTCTTTGAAAAACATAGATGTAGGGAATAACCCTTTTGTGTCTGATGACTTGCAGACGTTCATGCTGATTATACAGTCGCAAATTGAGCTTTTACATGGTTTAATTTTCTGTAGGTAATTCGATCAGTGAGGCTTACCATCGAGCCAAGGCAGCGTCGCTCCAACAGCGGCCAGGGCACAGAGTAATCCATCAAACGTGATAATCCATCAAATGTGAAACGATAATTCTGTGTCAGAATCCACATTAATACTTTTGTATGGTAGCTTAAATTCACCCATTTCGGCGTCATCGTCGTCGTTGGTACACGACTTTCTCTCGCTCTCAGCTAGCAGTGCATGTGGCCGGTATTCTGTTGAATTGTGTGTCTTGTAGCATAAATCAACAGTTCCACATCCCAACAATACTGCGCATGCGTGCTCATGCGGGGGCAGTTGCATCCTCCGCGCAATTGCGCATGTGCGCGCATGCGTGAGCATGCGCAGTTGTGTGGAGGACAGGAATGATATTCAATAGGAATGACATCTCGTCAAAACACCGGTCAGGGCGCAGAGTAATACAGCCAAATGTCTGATATCCCACACGCTTAATCAATCAGTTTCGCAGAAAAAATGTAATTGGATTAGAAATTCACATGTTTATCCCTGAAATGGTTATTGAAGCA
This sequence comes from Thalassophryne amazonica, assembly GCF_902500255.1. Classification (NCBI taxonomy): domain Eukaryota; kingdom Metazoa; phylum Chordata; class Actinopteri; order Batrachoidiformes; family Batrachoididae; genus Thalassophryne; species Thalassophryne amazonica. The sequence goes on from NC_047113.1 coordinate 64,509,572, forward strand.
TCCTGGGATACAACAAACATCATCAGATGAAAGAAGAATATCAAACAGTACGCAATCATTTTGTGTGACTGGAAAATAAATCAACTATTTTATTTATTAGCACACATAAATCTGCAATGTTCTTAAGTGCAGGTGACCGGATGTTTTAATAGCACCTACCCAGCTGCCACATATTTACAGGTTGCTTTAGAGAGCAGTCTGGTTGTATATATATCGCACATGTCCAACAGGTATAAATATAGACATTACAGCAGCCAGACACACACATAACACACACTAAGGATGAAACAGATAGAAGAACAACATGAAGAAGAAGAAATGTATTTCTGGTACTTAGAGGGAGAAACACTCAGATGCGCCTTACATAAGCAGGCAACCAGAGAAAGAGACACTTCATAAAGATGATGGGCTGAGGAAGGTGAGTAAGGAGGAAAAAAGAAAGAAAAGGATAACTCACAAGATCATTTTCTCCTGGCAGAACGGGTGTTTGGGTTTGATCTCCAGCTTCTGTACATCCTTGTATCTGATCTTTGGTCCTTTTCTGGTGCACCTGCACTTGTAGGCTGTTCAGAAAGCAAATACGCATGTTCATGTAAGTTTTACAAACAGCAACATCATGAAGAACACTTCAAACCACAATAATGGGCAATGAATTCTCTGACAGATGGCTTAAATTCATGTCTGGATTACTTTCACACCTTAGTAATAGAAACAGACATTGACTTGATCGAAAGGCTTATTCTGTCATAATTAGAGGGGGATAGTTAGTTCTAATATGTGAATCTGGCAACTTACTACTGAATTTTCATGTGTTCTGAAAACTGACATTTGAGCGTTCTGCACAGTTTATGAGCTGTCCCTGGAACTGTGGTCTTCTGGACTTCAGATTTTGTAAAGACAGGTCCATAAGTATTCGGACAGTGAGACACTTTACAATTCTGCCTCTGAAATTGAGCAGTCAAGATGTGATTGCAGTATAGACATTTGGCTTCATTTAAAAAAATTACACACATATATGGTATTAAATATTAACAAATTACAGGCATTTTTATACACAGTCCCTCCATTTTAGAGGCCAGGAATACATAGACAAACTAAGTACACAATTCCCGATTTCTCCAATCACAGCTGTAGAAGCCTGTAAGTACTTCAGAGTTGTCTGGGTGTTTTGGTTTCTTCCCTCACTAATCATCTTGTTGCACAGTCATCCTATTTTTGATATTGCTGACTTCTGATATATTTATGTAAAACATATTTCCAATTTGTAAATGTCCATGTATCCATCCCCTAACTTGTCTAAAGAAGGCAGGTCCTATATATGGGCCTCTAGGCACACTGGTGCAGATGCTTATTCCCAGATTCCATAGCATGGATGGGACAGCAGCCCAATCACAGGCTGCTTTCCCAGCCAAGGCCAATGTGTAAAGGGCAAGGGCATAAGCCTTAGCTGAACACCTGTGATCTTCAATCAGTCAGATTTTACTGCATCAAGAACAGTCATTCATCAATACCTGATGTAGCCACACAGGCATTAAATTAGGAAAAGTTTGTTAAGCAAGCATACAATATGGACTTACATCCACGAATACCACTTAAAACTAATTGTGCAAAAAGAAGCTTGATGTCAACCTTGTCCAGAAGCAACTTCAAGTTCTCTGGGATTGGAGGCATCTGGGATGGACCATAACACAGCGGAAATGTGTTTTTTTTTTATCAGGAGCATCAATATTACAGATCTTTTTGGCAAATAAAGGACACTTTGTGCTCTAGGCCAAAGATGAAAACACCACCTAGACTGTTATCAGCAACAAGCCTAAAAACCAGGCCTTTTCATGGTGTCAGAATCCTTGGTAATGGTAATTTTTTACTCCTGTGATAGAACCATTAGTGCAGAAAAGTACACTGAGTCTTCACAACAATGTAAGCAGCCTTCAAGACAACATCTTTTCTTGAGATGGCCATGCATTTTTTAACAAAACCAAAGAAAACCAGATTCTGCGGAAGATACAAGAGCATGGCTGCAGAAGAGGTAGGTATGGATACTGGACTGGCTTACCTGTAGTCCTGATTGGTACCCAATAAAGAATGTGTAGAGAATTTAGTAATGAAAAAATGCAACAGTAATGACCCCACACTGTTGCACATCATAAAATGAGTTTTCAGAAAGAATGGGAAAAAATAACACCTGAAACGTTGTATTGCTTCTATCCTCAATGCAAAAATGTCTTTTCTGTGTCGTGAGGAGGGGCAACAGCATCCCAAATTTATGTTGAAGGTGTTGTAGGCTTTACAGGCAGGAATGCATGCACAAAGGAAATGAAGTTGACCACAGAAAACACAATAAGATATCTTTGGTTCAGAGTACTTGCAAGGAAATAGAAGTCCAAGTAAATGTGAGAATTACTATTAATTTGCATTTTCTGTACCAACCCAACTTTTTTCTGAGAGCCTGTCTAGCTCTTCAGGGTGTACCCTACTTTTCACCCAGTGACCACTTGGATACACGTCCCCCTGTGACCCTCAACTGGAATAAGCAGGTTTAAGCCCTGTCACACATAGCAAGAATGTGTAGGAACCAGGCCGAAATGGCAAATATTACCATCATTAGACGCAGTCAGGAGGGAAAAAGACATGGTCAGCAGTATCAGAACGCACCCAGACTACCTCGTCCACACCTGTATGTTGGCATCCAAAGTGCATGTAGACAACAGGCAGGTGACACAGACTGCCGTCAGATGGTCATAAAAGGCGCTGAAGACTGCCTGATGTCCAAACATTTAGATGGCAAACATGGGACCGGAGTGGGAGGGAGCGCTTTGCTCCTCACGCGCACGTGTGCCCCGCGCACGTGTGCCCCGCGCACGTGTGCCCCGCGCACGTGTGCCCCGCGCACATGTGTAGGGCTGAAATTATCACTCAGTGTGTCTGTGTCTGTGTTCATAATGGCTGCATTAGCCAGTAAGCGTGCGTAGGGCACACGTATGTGCGCACGTGCCACTGGACACTTTTGCTGAAGGTTTGCTGCCAGTGGGCCAAGCAGTCACACCATGTGTCAGACGGAGCCTTTCCAGCGAACTTAATTTCTTTTTTTGCTCACTTCAGGAGCACAACACAACTCTGTGCACCGTGATGTCCGTACATCTCTTCACTGGCTTCCTGTCCCTTTGAGACCAGATTTTAAGGTTTTACAGCTATAACACTGTTCACGGACTGGCACCTCCTTACTTAGCTGACCTAATTAAACCCTACGTACCGGCCCGGACTTTGCGTACTCAGAGTGCAGGACTACTTTGTGTCCCTAGGGTGAATAAAAAGTCTGCGGGTCACAGAGCTTTCTCTTATTGTGCCCCTGTTCTGTGGAATGATCTCCCTGCGTCAATAAAACAGTCAGATTCTGTAGAGACTTTCAAATCCAGACTTAAGACGTACTTATTTTCCCTTTCATATGGCTAGCATACTAGCATAGTATGTTTCTATGCTTTTTACTCTTTTAAATTCACTTTATTAGTAAAGAGAGCGGGCCGCGGCCTCAACTTTATCTAAAGTCTGGGTCTTTTAGTGAAGCTTAGGGCTAGTGGCCGGCGATCACATTAGTATTTCTTCTGTTTTTTTTGTGTTGCTTAATGATGACAAATTATACTGTATCTATTGTCTGAATTTCTACGGCCTTGGTGAACCATTCAGCTGCCCTCTTCTGCCCTACGCATGCCCCATCTCTCCCCCCCTCTACACCCCCGTCTCCGCCCTGCCACATCCCCTGAGCTTGTGGCTGGGTGGAACACTGCTGCCCCCCTGCCCCATTCACATTTCCACAATTGAGATGATGGACTGTCTTAAAGTTTAGCGTACATAAACAATCAAATGTATATGTATGGGTGTTCTAATTCTGATGTGTGCCATTATTACGTTCAACTTGTAGTAATTGTGGATTAATTGTATTTTTGTCTGATGTGATTGTGTGGGAAGAACTCAACAAAAATATAAACGCAACACTTTTGGTTTTGCTCCCATTTTGTATGAGATGAACTCAAAGATCTAAAACTTTTTCCACATACACAATATCACCATTTCCCTCAAATATTGTTCTAAACCAGTCTAAATCTGTGATAGTGAGCACTTCTGCTTTGCTGAGATAATCCATCCCACCTCACAGGTGTGCCATATCAAGATGCTGATTAGACACCATGATTAGTGCACAGGTGTGCCTTAGACTGTCCACAATAAAAGGCCACTCTGAAAGGTGCAGTTTTGTTTTATTGGGGGGGGGATACCAGTCAGTATCTGGTGTGACCACCAGTTGCCTCATGCAGTGCAACACATCTCCTTCGCATAGAGTTGATCAGGTTGTCAATTGTGGCCTGTGGAATGTTGGTCCACTCCTCTTCAATGGCTGTGCGAAGTTGCTGGATATTGGCAGGAACTGGTACACGCTGTCGTATACGCCGGCCCAGAGCATCCCAAACATGCTCAATGGGTGACATGTCCGGTGAGTATGCCGGCCATGCAAGAACTGGGCCATTTTCAGCTTCCAAGAACTGTGTACAGATCCTTGCAACATGGGGCTGTGCATTATCCTGCTGCAACATGTGATGTTCTTGGATGGCACAACAATGGGCCTCAGGATCTCGTCACGGTATCTCTGTGCATTCAAAATGCCATCAATAAAATGCACCTGTGTTCTTTGTCCATAACAGATGCCCGCCCATACCATAACCCCACCGCCACCATGGGCCACTCGATCCACAACATTGACATCAGAAAACCGCTCACCCACACGACGCCACACACGCTGTCTGCCATCTGCCCTGGACAGTGTGAATCGGGATTCATCCGTGAAGAGAACACCTCTCCAACGTGCCAAACGCCAGCGAATGTGAGCATTTGCCTACTCAAGTCGGTTACGACGACGAACTGGAGTCAGGTCGAGATCCCGATGAGGACGACGAGCATGCAGATGAGTTTCCCTGAGACGGTTTCTGACAGTTTGTGCAGAAATTCTTTGGTTATGCAAACCGATTGTTTCAGCAGCTGTCCGAGTGGCTGGTCTCAGACGATCTTGGAGGTGAACATGCTGGATGTGGAGGTCCTGGGCTGGTGTGGTTACACGTGGTCTGCGGTTGTGAGGCTGGTTGGATGTACTGCCAAATTCTCTGAAACGCCTTTGGAGACGGCTTATGGTAGAGAAATTAACATTCAATACACGAGCAACAGCTCTGGTTGACATTCCTGCTGTCAGCATGCCAATTGCACGCTCCCTCAAATCTTGCGACATCTGTGGCATTGTGCTGTGTGATTAAACTGCACCTTTCAGAGTGGCCTTTTATTGTGGGCAGTCTAAGGCACACCTGTGCACTAATTATGGTGTCTAATCAGCATCTTGATATGGCACACCTGTGAGGTGGGATGGATTATCTCAGCAAAGGAGAAGTGCTCACTATCACAGATTTAGACTGGTTTGTGAACAATATTTGAGGGAAATGGTGATATTGTGTATGTGGAAAAAGTTTTAGATCTTTGAGTTCATCTCATACAAAATGGCAGCAAAACCAAAAGTGTTGCATTTATATTTTTGTTGAGTGTATCTATCTATCTATCTATCTATCTATCTATCTATCTATCTATCTATCTATCTATCTATCTATCTATCTATCTATCTATCTATCTATCTATCTATCTATCTATCTATCTATCTATCTATCTATCTATCTATCTATCTATCTATCTATCTATCTATCTATCTATCTATCTATCTATCTATCTATCTATCTATCTATCTATCTATCTATCTATTTCTGCTGCCCGATTCTGTTTTTCTCTCTGTTTGAGGTGCGGCTCCATCCAGAGATGGGAGTGGGTGTCCTTCTGCAGGCCTCCCATCCTGTGCACCAGCATGGACTCCCAGTATTTCCTGTATATTTGTATTGTTAATTGTGTCGGTAGCATGGCCCAAGCAGAGGAGTGACCCTCTGCTTGGGCCATGACCATGAGTCTGGTCTGCTTGAGGTTTGTTCCTCAAATTATCAGAGGCAGTTTTTCCTTACCACTGTCGCCTGTGTGCTTGCTCTATAGGGGTTGGTAAGGGTAGACCTTACTTCTGTGAAGCACCTTGAGGCAACTTTGTTGTGATTTGGTGCTATATAGATGAAAATAAATTGAAACTGAAAATTGGAAGTCAGTTTTTGCCTGGTTATTTGCAGCACATAGTAGCCTGGTGAGAGGCTTTTCACCACAGGCTGTGGTTTAGATCCTCTGCGCTCTGCACTATCCTGGTTCCATGCTGGAGGTGAGTTTCATGTTTAATAATCTTGTCACGGCCTGGCGATACAGTTCCACGTCACACCTCCTACAGAGTTTAGATGGTGATCAGGTAATAATATGTATATTACAGCGGTGAGATCCATTCAGCTGTGTGCCTGATGTGCGCTATGATGGATTACTGTGCATGAGACCACAGAGAGGCTCAGCGACACATGGTGCTTTCAGTTTGATAGTGCACTGCTCACATTCACTGTACATGATGAATGTATGCCACATACATGTTATTACATATCAACATGTCCTTTGCCCTCCAGTGGAGGTGGACATCCGTGGCACATGATGCCGGCAGGCTTTGTTGTGACCGATCGACCTCAGAGCTCAATCAACCGTGATCAGATCATTTCAGATGCTGTTTTGATGCTGTCAGAATATGTGGACTGTGATCGGCTGATGCAAAAACTGCATATAGACCGCCGTCAGATGTGTGTTCCATCTCGATGGCGCCAAGAGTGTTTTGAACACTTGAGACAACCGAGCGAATGGGACCAAATATGTAGACGTTCACAGACTGCCATTCGTAGGTCTTCAGACTGCATGTCATTACTTTCCGATTGAGGCTGGATGTGTCATTCTGATGCAATTTAGCCTCAATCGGTGTACGTGTGATGGGGTATTAGGTTCACAATAATCCTCGGAAAGGGAAGTCTGGCGTCCTCTGCTAGAGCTGTTGCCCCCACAACCCAATCTCAGATAAGTGGTTGAAGATGAGATGAGATAATCCTCATACTTAGTTTCTCCAATTTACATACGGATGTAATTTCTGAATGGTTAATGGGATATTTTTGTTAAACCCACTGAAAGTCAACATGAAAAGAATGTCTTGATTGCTTCATTTCAACTCCATTGTTGACTGTACTTGGAAATCTCTCTCTCTCTCTCTCTCTCTCTCTCTCTCTCTCTCTCTCTCTCTCTCTCTCTCTCTCTCTCGCTCTCTCTCACGCTTCTCTTTCTTTCTCATCTCAGCACCACAAGTAATGACTGCAGTAGAGCACAAACATTGGTCAAGCCCTTAAGGAATTTTTCCACATTGGAAAATTTGGAAAAACTACCAAGGGAAACTGAAGGCACTCACTCATCTGCAACCACTTACTCCAGTTAAGGGTGATGGAGGAGGGAGGGTTGGAGCCTATCTCAGCAGTCATAGGTTGTGAGACGGGGTACACCTTGGACAGGACGTCAGTCTGTCGCAGAGCCACAAAAGGACAAACACATTCACACCTACAAACAATTTGGTTTCCAATTCACCCAGTCAGCATCTCTTTGGATGCAAACTCCATACAGAAAGATCACAGGCGGGAATTGATCCTATGGCCTTCTTGTTGTGAGGCAACAGTGCTAACCACTGAGTCACCGTGCTGCCCGAACAGAAGACAGTGTTATAAAAATAAACACATCTTTTCTTCTGTGATTTAAAGTGTTCTTCCTTGGGCTATGCCCCACCCCTCCAGCACACTGCCTGAAAAATACATTCAAAAAAGTTTTCAAGTAACCCTGGTGACAAAGAGCATGCAGCTCAGTGGATCAGGAGCTGGCCTGCCATTATGTAGACCTGGTTTGGAATCCAGCTCAGGCTACCTGTCTGAGTCCATGGGTAAGACATAGTCTGCATTGCTTGACTCCACCCAGCTGCAAATGGGTACCAACCTTGGCTGGGGAAGCAACCAGCCTCAGACTGATGTCCCATCACAATGTCCCTCTGCCGCATGCTACGGAATCTGGAGATAAATACAGCCACAAACAGGCCTATAAAGCCTATATATAGATCTTTGAGCCGATATATAGACCTTACTTCTTCTGGTGACAAACATCTTATCATTACCTCCTTAAAGTCCTGTTGTCATTGGACGAACAGGCACCCCGGAATACTACAGTCTGTAACTGTGGTAAACTGGCACGGTTACTTACAAATGTGACCTAGCATGAGGTTTGATGATGTAACATGCTGGACTTGTACCATTTATGTCTTAGCAAAACTTTAGTACAACCTTGGTGCTTCCAGAAAACATCTTGGTGATGTCCCAACATGTACACAGCGAGCTCTATGGAAATGCAAGGAATTACCAAAGCATGCACCATATGAGATGATCCTGGTTCTTCACAAACACCCTCGCAGACCATCTAAGGTTTTCCAACATATGGGAAACTTCAAACTGTGACCTTCTGGAATGCTTGTCCATGAAAGCGAGAATGGGTTTGTAATGTAAGGAATAAATAAATTTTATATGTAAAACAAAAAGAGTAAGATTTGAAAAATCTTGAAATCTTGTAAAAATGTTTTCAACTTCACTTCCGTTCATCACCCATGTTTTTTCTCCAACACTGTAACTGTAGTGACTTGCTGTTTCACTTCTTGATCACTTGTTGCTTTACTGTGTTGTGCTCAGCGGTGGGCAGAGTTCAGCTAATCCGATAACAGATAATTATTGAAGCTAATGTTTCTGCTAGTGGATTAGCTTTTCAGATAAGTTTTAAAACCATCATCAGACCAGTTATCGTCCGATAAATTTTGTTCCAATAACTTTCAGTCAGATAACATTTTGTTTGCTGGTAAAGTGAGCGAAGTTTAACTGTCAGAAACATTTGTAAACCCTAAAATCAAACATTTTAGGCCATCTGTTGTGTGTTTGTAGCAGACTGGCTGCCTGTCTCTTGCTGATGACGTCATCATTAAGTGCAAAACATGACTGGCCGGTCAACACAGGGAGCATTGTGGGTAGTGTAGTTCAGGTTCACTTTGGACGTTACAGTGAGTGAGTCTGCTCGACCCAAAAGCAAAACGGACTAATTTTAAAATTATTTTATTTTATTTCTTTGTGGCTGTAATTTAATGGACAAGAGCTGGTGGGGGGGAGGAGCTCTCACGGCGACGCTGTGTGTACAGAGTGAAAAATGAAAGTGAAACTGGTTTATCAGAAGTTGACAGTGTAATCTGATGTGGCCACATCTGAATCAATACTAAAAGTTATCGGTTATCTGTAATAAAGATACATTGTTTAGCAGTTTATCTGTTTAGCCTCATAAAAGATAACTTTTCACTTATGGGATTAATGGATATCGAAGCTAACTTTTTGGTTAGCTGTGCCCACCACTGGTTGTGCTTCACTTTTTTCGTCTTAATAAAACCTTTTGTCCATGACCATGTGACCATCCTGCTGAGTGAACACAGACGGTGTCACAGTTGACCGGTGGTGTAGTCATAACAGGAGGTGATGACCCACAAAGTCCACTGCTTCTTTTATCCATCACCTGCTGTCTGTTCTCACGGCCGACCATAAAACGTGTCACCAGTCCCACCGCGCTGCCGGCACCGTGCAGACACCGTGCACAACAACGGACAATAAAAACGACACTGAGATTAATATATCAGTGCATACTGTGAGGACAGGGCCACGGTGTTTTATTCCTTCCTGTTCACCAGCCCCACTGTCACTCCAACTGGCCCTGAGGACGTTGGCTTTAAAATATTTGGGCTACATATGGAGAGCTTCACTTGTCCTGGCAGACACACAGAGAGCATCGAGCCCTGCAGGGGTGAGCTCTGCATCAGTTGCCATGACAAGAAAGTATTCAGATTTATGGATTCAAAATCTGTGGAGCTGTTTTTTTTTTTTTGGTCAGCATTTGCATATTATCACATGGAATTATTCCACTGAAATTGTTGGACCAACCTAAAAAAAAAAAACCTCAATTGGTATCACTTAAAAGAATTAGATTGATCCAAATGAACTGAACAATATTTACACCAAGTACTAATTTTATCTTGGATGAACTTAATTCATGTGATTCTTACTTAAAAGAAGCAATGTCATTAAGTTTCTTCTTTTTTCCTTTGGCTTAGACATTAAATGGTTAAATGGGTCACATTGTGCTTAAGTGTTGAACTACTTTTTACACTTAAAGGTTTGAGGTTTTAAGAAACAGCCCCAAAGTTTCATTATTTTGTTGTGCACGGAACTGCTGTCTCAACGGAAAAAATTGATGTAACAATTTGCATTGTTTTTTTAAGTTATTTCAACTCAGTTATTTCAACTTTCAACTGAGTTAATGCCACAACACTTTTCTAGTTAAGTTGAAATAACTTTAGTTAAGTTGAAATAACTTTAATAAAATCTATTCAAATTGTTACATCCCTTTTTCTCATTTACACAGCAGTTCATTTTTTAGAGTGTGTACTGATATAAGTAAAATTTAGGCAGAAAGCTATGCTTGTTTTTGATTTAATTTCCATGATATAAGTCAAATTTAGGCTGAAAGCTAAGCTTGTTTTTGGTTTGATTTCCATGATGTATGTCACCGAAGTTCATATCTGAGCTTGGATTTATTCTGTGAGCCAGTCTGCTGGAAAACATGGCTCAGCTGTTTAATGTTGCCAAAAAAATCCCACGAGAAGTTACTCTTGGCTCTCTGAAATGTTGCTAAAAGTTGGTAAATAAAGAATGGTTTAAATAACATCAGACCAGAAGTTTTTTTTTTCTGTTTTAAATTAGCACCACCCTATCAGGACATCCACAACGCATGGATTAGTTTTATGTTTTTTGTGATGTGAGGAATTAAAGGGCCTGTTTCCTGTTGCCCAATGACACATGTAGGTGAAATACCTGTAAAATACTTTCATACAAAAGTAACTTGCTTACAAAAATAACTCTCGATATATGGGTCATTCCATGTCAATTCAATGAGGGCCTCATGCACTTTGTCTCAGATTTTCTTCAGATTTTAATCAAATATTCCCAGACTATTCAGAACAACAAATCTGACGTTTGAGGCATGTAGGCCAAGTAGTTTCTGAGATATGGCCAATTTAGTGTGCATGGGGTCTGCCGTTTTGTTTTGGCAAAAATTATGGCCGTCATTTCTGGAGCCATGTTCAAGGTACAGTATCTTAGCAAATAATGGACTTAGAGGCCTGAAATTTTCTGTGGCATTTGTCATGTACACCCAGACTTGGACTATAGTCAAACAACAGACATTGACACTAAACTGTGAAGTTTATGTATGCTCAAACTATGGAAAATATTACATTGACTATTGCAAGCATCCATGTTTGAGACACTGAAGCATACCATTACACTCAAAGAAGCCTCTCCATTTCTTGGCTCCTTAATGCCAGCTATACTATAGTTTGAGCATACATAAACTTCACAGTTCAGTGTCAATGTCTGTTGTTTGACTATAGTTCAAGTCTGGGTGTACATGACAAATGCCACAGAAAATTTCAGGCCTCTAAGTCCATTATTTGCTGAGATACTGTAACTTGAACATGGCTCCAGAAATGACGGCCATAATTTTTGCCTAAAAAAAACGGCAGACCCCATGCACACTAAATTGGCCATATCTCAGAAACTACTTGGCCTACATGCCTCAAACTTCAGCTTTGTTGTTCTGAATAGTCTGGGAATATTTAATTAAAATTTAAAGAAAATCTGAGACAAAGTGCGTGAGGCCCCTCAAATACAGTATTCGTTGAATTGACATGGAATGACCCAAATCTCAAATATGGGGATTTTATGTGTAAACTGACATTTTGCGGTAAACGGTAGTTAGGTCTTAGCGATCGTTAATTAACAGCCACATGGAGCTCTTACAGGTTTAAAATTTTAAAAATGCTTGATCAATGGGCAGAATTGAAAATGAAATGGCCTTGGATCCAATAAGATAATAATTAAAAGGGTCAAACTGTGGCAAATCATGTTTTGGCTACTGTTACATTTTCATGGTTTTGATATTTAATGTTGAACATCTCCAAAGTCCCACAATTCCATGAGGGTTTTCACAGATATTCTCCTGAGTTAAGCAGAATTTATGACTAACACAGCTTATTTAACACCTCTGTGACATGTGTAACAGAAATACCCCCCATCCCCTCAGATCCTCTAATGTTACCTCAGATTATTAAAAGGCCCCCCCAACACACACACACACACACACACACACACACACACACACACACACACACACACACACACACACACACACACACACACACACACACACACACACACACACACACACACACACACACATTCTCAATAGCTCAGGATTACAGCTGTATTCCAGAATTACAAAAAATAAAGTAAAAATAATAATAAATAAAAATAAAATAAAAACCTGATATGCAATGTGAAAACTGCTACATCACGATACCACCACGACCACAATTAAGGTGATAATTTTTTTTGAAATTACATTTTGTAGTGCAACAATAAATTATGCTGGATATGTTCAAGGTGCACCATTTTTGTAAAGTTCATTGAACATATATTTTTATACATTGAAATATTTGTATAATAGTTTTTAATAAGAGTGATATATTTTTACATCCGGCAAGGGTGTAATAAAATCATCAGTGTTTATTTATTTATTTGTTTGTCTGTCTTTTAGCAGGATTGTGTCAAAACTACGGCATAGATTTTGACACAATTTTCACCACAGATAGATATTAGGGCATGGAAGACTCCACTGAATTTTGGAGGTGATCTGGATCTGGATTCCGGATGAGGATTTCAATTTGTACGCCTCACTTTGTCGGATTTTGAGGATTACGTCAAAACTAAATGGATTTTCACCACATTTTCACCACACATTGGTGTTAGGCCTTAGAAGACTTCATGAAATTTTGGAGGTGATCTGGAACTGGATTATGGACCAGGATTTCACTTTGTCGACTTTTAAGGATTACGTCAAAACTACTTCACGGATACAACATCACAATGTAAAACCAAGATCAGGAAGACACTATTTTGTTTCAGCTTGTGAATTAAATATCACATTTCAACATCTTGATCAGTCAGACCATCATTCTGGATCAGTATGCAATTACTGTATTGTGCAGTGGAGTCCGGATCCATGTAAAGGCCGGGTCATGATTAAGGAAGTTAAAAAATTGCTAAATCTAGTAAAGATGCTAAATTGGCAACAGTGCAGCTGTTATTGCTCCTTCTCCCATCCGTTTAGGGGATGTGGCAAACAGCAGCTCCTCTTCATTTAAAACAACAGTTGCACAATTCCTTAAATGCCTGAATTTATGATGATGATGATAAATGGTAAATGGACTGACTGCATTTATATAGTGCTTTCCATCTGCATCAGACGCTCAAAGTGTTTTACACATCAATGCCTCACATTCACCCCGGTGTGAGACTGCTGCCGCACAAGGCGCTCTCTACACACCGGGAGCAACTAGGGGATTAAGGACCTTGCCCAAGGGCCCGTAGTGATTTTTTCAGTCAGGCTGGGATTTGAACCGAGGATCCACTGGTCTCATGCCTAATGTTTATCCACTAGACCATCACCTTCCCTAATGATGATGATGATGGTGATGATTTCAGCTGCATGACATCAGTATCTATGAGGTATTTTTGTCTTCAGCCTTGAATCTGTTTATTTATACAATTATTTATTTTTTGTCATTTGTTAAGAAAAAAATATTTGTGAAATGTTTGCTTGTTTTCAGATTAAATCAGACTTGAACTGGTTATAAGTGGTTTCAAACCATTTCAACGACATCTTAAAGTGGGTGAAAAGACATAAAATACAAGTTGTAAATCAGTTAAATTAGGGATAATCTGGTTCCATTAGTTTGAAATTACATGACATCAAGGGTAGAGAATGCCGAATCTGGTTTTAAACCAGCCGTTTAAAAACTGATTTTAAACATCTTAAATTATGGACACTGGTTAAAACTGGATTTAAAAGAGGTAAAACTGTAATAAAATTGTTTTTGACTGTCAACTAAACCTTTCTGGCCTTTAGGTCAATGTCTTCTTGCGCTTTTTTTAAACATTACAATTTGTTGACATTTTACTGACAAAACAATTCTTTGATTAATCTGTAAAACTACTGGAAAATTATCACTCTCAACCCATCAATGACTGTGTTGTTTCAGAGATTTGAGATCTTTCACAGCAACATCAATAGTTCAAATCAAAAGTAACATTTGCTAGAAACCATCAGCATTTGTAGAATTACTTGTGTGAAGCGCCTTGAGGCAACTTTGTTATGATTTGGCGCTATATAAATGAAAATAAATTGAAATTGAAAATTTTAAATGTTACAGTGTGAAACAATACATTTATGTAACTGAGTACAAACTTTTTTTCTTTACCTTCTGCACTGAAGAAGTATAAGGTCACCATCAACAGAAGCAGCACTGCTCTGCACCGATGCATGTCTTCACAAATTAATAATAATAAAAATAAAAATGTGCTGTTTTTTTCTGATAGAACAGCTCCTCAGTACTTCTCTAAAGAGTAAAAACAACAAAAACAGATTTTTGCTGTGCAGATGATTCCAGCTTGACTGCTGAGCAGCAGGACTGAAAGAGCACTGAGGGTTTTCTGCCTTTTTTAGAGTCCAGCTCTGATTGCGCAACTCCGTCTGTGTCTCTTCAGTGCTTGGATGAACCTCCAATCATGCCTTTTGGTCTCTCTCTCTCTCTCTCTCTCTCTCTCTCTCTCTCCTCTCTCTCCTCTCTCCTCTCTCTCTCTCTCTCTCTCTCTCTCTCTTTCTTGCAGTGGAGAGGCAGGCAGCTTCTCATTAACATGCATGACTAGGCAGCGAATCAAACACTTGTGGGGAGAACTGCACAACATGGAAAAGGGGGAAGCGCAGAAAAAACAAAACAAACAAACAAACAAATACAAAAACAAATACATATGATCAACTAAAAAACAAGGAAAAGAAGCCCGAGTGGCCATCAGGACCATGTGATTGTCACAAAGGCTTTGCAAGCAAATTTCTATCCTTATTTTATGTTATGGTCAATGTTGTCTTTGCAGGACAATGAAGGTCCAAGTCTTTAGGATCCTGGTGCTTCTGTCTTACTGTAAGATTGTGAGTTTTGGACTCTAAACAGTGACCTAAGGTAATAGTTAGGTTTCTTATGTGATGATTCCATCCCGAAGTTCTTGATGGTGTCAAGAAAACTGATTTAATCTAATAGTTTGTGATACCATCACAACAAATAGATTTGTGTGATTGTATCATGACAACAATTTCATGACAAGCACATAAAATTTGGACTACCACTGGAAAGGCCAGATGGGTGTCAAACATGCACACCATGTTCACTCATGAACTACATACTATCTGTTTTGCAAGAACAAATTGCATATATGTGTATTTATGCATATAAATAGTTCTGCCAGTCTGGCATTTACCATTACTATATATGCAGACAGGGAGGAGAAAATAAAAAATTTGGACTACCACTG
Organism: Thalassophryne amazonica; assembly: GCF_902500255.1. Classification (NCBI taxonomy): domain Eukaryota; kingdom Metazoa; phylum Chordata; class Actinopteri; order Batrachoidiformes; family Batrachoididae; genus Thalassophryne; species Thalassophryne amazonica. Next base: position 64,525,102 of record NC_047113.1, read on the forward strand.
GGATGGGGGGAGGGGGTTTCTTTGGGGTTATGGTTAGGGTAAGGGTTAAAATCAGTGGGCGAAGGGTGACCACGTCATGAAAATGTAATGTATTTTGTAATGTTATCTTAAAAAAAACAAAACAAACATACAAACAAAAACAAACAAAATGAAAAGATTCATAGGTTCATTAAATGTTTTTTTATTTTGGAGATTTGGAAAACTATACATTTTTAGAAAGCTTTTGAAATAATGAACTAAAAAAGTTTCTATTTTTCCACAGCTTGTTATGGCCGCCATCTTGGATTTCTGAGAACTGGCGACCTTCAGAAATAATTGGTTTCCCTGTGTAATTCTGTTAAAGTTTTTTTTTTTTTTTTTTTTTTAGATTTGGTAAACTATTTTTCAAAAACTTAAAAATAAGGAATTCACAAAACAATGTTTCCTTTTTTCTTTCAAAAGTTATGGTGGTCATCAGCGGTTTCCGCAAAATGAAAACCGCTGGCCGTGCCCTGGAGCGGAAATACATCTCCAGTGGCTTACAAGTATTCAAACAGGCCTACCGCGATCATCAAAAATCATACACCAGAGCACTTGCCATAGCCAGGTCCCAATATTTCTCACTAAAAATCTCAAACAGCACTGGAAACTCCAAGCAGCTATTTTCAGCAATAAATTCTCTGCTCAAATCTCCCACACACGCACATGCCGACAGCAGTACAAATCAATGCAATAGGTTTATGGAATTCTTCACAAATAAGGTGGCATCAATCCGGTCAGCCCTCCCTGTTACAGCCCCATCTCCCTCTGACATCACTGTCTCAACTCCACTCAACAGTTTTTCTGTCAATTCAGGCGTCACTCAGACAGAGGTGGAGAGGATCATAAAAAGCATGAGGCCATCCACCTGTTTGCTGGATCCTCTCCCCACAGCATTATTAAAATCTCACATTACAGCCATCAGTCCATTAATCACAGCAATAATTAACCAGTCATTACATGCCGGTCAGGTTCCTCCAGCTCTCAAAACTGCTATCATTCGCCCCCATCTGAAAAAGCCCTCACTCGACCCCGAAATCCTGGCCCACTACAGACCCATTTCAAACCTGCCGTTTCTTTCCAAAGTCCTGGAAAAAGTTGTAGCAGCCCAACTCCACAGTCATCTTCACATCCATAACGTGTATGAAAAATTTCAGTCCGGTTTTCGATCAGCTTACAGTACAGAGACAGCCCTGGTCCGCGTCATGAACGACTTGCTTATGACTGTGGACCAGGGCTCACCATCACTCCTCTTACTACTGGATTTATCATCTGCTTTTGACACCGTGGACCACACCATCCTACTTCATCACCTCCAGTCTATAGTTGGACTTACTGGGACCACACTCAACTGGTTCATGACCCAGCTATCTTAGCTAATTATAGACCAATCTCCAACCTTCCTTTTCTCTCAAAAATTCTTGAAAGGGTAGTTGTAAAACAGCTAACTGATCATCTGCAGAGGAATGGTCTATTTGAAGAGTTTCAGTCAGGTTTTAGAATTCATCATAGTACAGAAACAGCATTAGTGAAGGTTACAAATGATCTTCTTATGCGCTGCGGTGGTTTGAATCATATTTATCTAATAGATTACAATGTGTTCATGTAAATGGGGAATCTTCTTCACAGACTAAGGTTAATTATGGAGTTCCACAAGGTTCTGTGCTAGGACCAATTTTATTCACTTTATACATGCTTCCCTTAGGCAGTATTATTAGACGGCATTGCTTAAATTTTCATTGTTACGCAGATGATACCCAGCTTTATCTATCCATGAAGCCAGAGGACACACACCAATTAGCTAAACTGCAGGATTGTCTTACAGACATAAAGACATGGATGACCTCTAATTTCCTGCTTTTAAACTCAGATAAAACTGAAGTTATTGTACTTGGCCCCACAAATCTTAGAAACATGGTGTCTAACCAGATCCCTACTCTGGATGGCATTACCCTGACCTCTAGTAATACTGTGAGAAATCTTGGAGTCATTTTTGATCAGGATATGTCATTCAAAGTGCATATTAAACAAATATGTAGGACTGCTTTTTTGCATTTACGCAATATCTCTAAAATTAGAAAGGTCTTGTCTCAGAGTGATGCTGAAAAACTAATTCATGCATTTATTTCCTCTAGGCTGGACTATTGTAATTCATTATTATCAGGCTGTCCTAAAAGTTCCCTGAAAAGCCTTCAGTTAATTCAAAATGCTGCAGCTAGAGTACTAACGGGGACTAGAAGGAGAGAGCATATCTCACCCATATTGGCCTCTCGTCATTGGCTTCCTGTTAATTCTAGAATAGAATTTAAAATTCTTCTTCTTACTTATAAGGTTTTGAATAATCAGGTCCCATCTTATCTTAGGGACCTCATAGTACCATATCACCCCAATAGAGTGCTTCGCTCTCAGACTGCAGGCTTACTTGTAGTTCCTAGGGTTTGTAAGAGTAGAATGGGAGGCAGAGCCTTCAGCTTTCAGGCTCCTCTCCTGTGGAACCAGCTCCCAATTCAGATCAGGGAGAGAGACACCCTCTCTACTTTTATGATTAGGCTTAAAACTTTCCTTTTTGCTAAAGCTTATAGTTAGGGCTGGATCAGGTGACCCTGAACCATCCCTTAGTTATGCTGCTATAGACTTTGACTGCTGGGGGGTTCCCATGATGCACTGAGTGTTTCTTTCTCTTTTTGCTCTGTATGCACCTCTCTGCATTTAATCATTAGTGACTGATCTCTGCTCCCCTCCACAGCATGTCTTTTTCCTGGTTCTCTCCCTCAGCCCCAACCAGTCCCAGCAGAAGACTGCCCCTCCCTGAGCCTGGTTCTGCTGGAGGTTTCTTCCTGTTAAAAGGGAGTTTTTCCTTCCCACTGTCGCCAAGTGCTTGCTCATAGGGGGTCGTTTTGACCGTTGGGGTTTTTACGTAATTATTGTATGGCCTTGCCTTACAATATAAGGCGCCTTGGGGCAACTGTTTGTTGTGATTTGGCGCTATATAAATAAAATTGATTGATTGAATTGATTCATGTCATACCTCACGGGCAGGACAGAGTTTGTGACCCTAGGACAGTCCAAATCATCACCTCATACAGTTAGCTGCGGAGTGCCTCAAGGGTCGGGCTGACCCTTTTCACTATCTACATGCTCCCACTCGGTCAGATAATCAATAAACACAAGGTTTCTTTTCATTGTTACGCAGACGACACACAGCTGTATATAAAAATGGACCCCACTCCCACCACAGTTCTGCCATCTGCACTTCACTGTTGCCTGGAGGAGATAAGGGCATGGATGGCTGACAACTTTCTTCAACTGAACAGTAGCAAAACAGAAGCCATCCTTATTGGTACCCCTCACCAAACCCAGTCCTTCTCAAACCTAAACAGTATCTCGATCTTTGACCATAACATTTCCCTGTCCTCATCCGTTACAAACCTTGGTGTCAGATTTGATTCACATCTCACATTCGACTCTCACATCCGTCACCTCTGCAAGGTCTCTTTCCTCCACCTTAAAAATATTGCAAAACTCCGCCCCTCCCTCTCCCAATCCGACTCAGAGAAGTTGATCCATGCCTTTGTCTCCTCCAGATTGGACTACTGCAACACCCTCCTCGTCGGGATCCCCGGCAAAAGTCTACAAAAGCTGCAGCACATTCAGAACTGTGCTGCCCGGGTCCTGACGAGGAGGCGCAAATATGACCACATCACTCCAGTCCTCAGATCCCTTCATTGGCTGCCCATTCAACAAAGAATTCAGTACAAACTCTGTCTCCTTACACACCAATGCATACATGGAACTGCCCCTGCCTACCTTAGTGAACTCCTCACGCCGCACACCACCCCAAGAACCCTCCGCTCCACCACGTACACCTACCGCTTGCACCAGCCCAGATCCAAGCTCTCCACCATGGGAGACAGGGCCTTCCAGGTAGTCGCCCCACAGCTCTGGAATGCCCTTCCAGAGACCCTGAGGGCCCCACAGAGTGTGGGGGCATTTAAAAAAGGCCTCAAGACATTTTTATTTAAAAGGGCCTTTTAAAATGTTAAAAATGTTAAAATGTTTAAAATGTTTGATTTTAATGTGTGGTTATGTTTTATGAATATATTTTATTGTTTTTGACCCTGTACATTGTTTGTTTTTAGTCTCTGCTCTGTAGCACTTTGAGATTCCATGGAATGTAAAGTGCATTACAAATAAAATGTATTATCTTGGATTTCTAAAAATGGAAACCTTCAAAAACTAACTGATCACTTGTTGGACTTATGGTTAATCTAGGATCATGACTGAAGTGACAAAATAAGAATTGTGGAGGGCAAGGATTCAGGGATACTAATTACAAATTACTGAAGCTGATAGTGTGTGCTGCTGCCATTTTGGACTTTTATTGGGACATAGGAGCCTGATCCATGTGGGTGTCTATTCCTTACTAATCACATCCAGATAAGTGTACCTGCCTAATATAACAAACAAACAAAAATTGTGTTAAATCCTTCTTGGAGTATGTAATGAAGGTTAGGAACCCTTAAATCAAGAATGATGCTGTTCTTCGTTTATTGCATACCACAAAGTTGACTTACAAATAACCATAATTCAAGAAAATGCAAAGTTAGTTTCACAAGGTTGCCAATTTTGGAAAATCAAGATGGTCGCCAAAACATCCTTTGAAAAAACATTGTTTTTTTTGTTTTTTTGATTCCTCATTTTCTAAGTTTTCTAAAACTGTAGTTTCCCAAATGTCCACAAAACTTAAACTTACACAAGGAACCTGTCTACAATGAGTCTCTGCGTGTCAAATGAACAGTTATATATGGAGACTCAGATGAGGACTATCACTTGCATTGTGAGGGAACGTCATCTACAACATTGTGGACATATGGCATGTTTTTCTGTGCATGATCCAGCATGCAGATTCCTCTGTGTTGCAGACCTCAGCAGCTGGACAAAGCCAAGGAGATGCCCACATTTCAAAAGGTAGGGTTGGACCGGTTGTTTGCCTGGCTGGTTGCCATCCAGAACCCAAGGCAGGTTCATTGTGTGGTGGATGCAGCAACATGCTGCATCAGTGCATGCTCTCAGATCTGACCTGTCATTGTGCAGGGTAAAAGAGGCCAACATGGTCCAAAATAGGATGTTCACTGATCCTCATAAGTATTTGTCGGAACCCAGAATGTCACAGCCGAATATGTAATAGTGTTTATTTGTTGTTATTTTTCATTAAGTGTATTTTCAATTTGACATTCAATTTTGATTTGCCCAATTGTACTGTTTAATGGTTAATGGAAACCTGCCTAATGTTGTCACAGTTCTGATCAGCCTTGGGGCAACTGTTTGTTGTGATTTGGCGCTATATAAAAAAATTGATTGATTGATTGATTTATTAGTCCCAGTAGAGCAGAGGTCTTGACAGAAAACTGTGTTTTTAATGCCATGTACCCCTTTGTTACATTTTGGTTTATCGTTTATGTCACTTTAATTGGATTCATTGATTCAATTCTATTCTATTCTATTCTATTTGTGTGTGTGAAGCAGTCAACCAGAACCTTTGGCCTGTAAGAGATAGCCCTGAGAAGATGGTTTGACTCCTCCCACCCGGGACACTCTGACCATGGGATTAAACAGCATCCATCAACATCTTGCATCATGAGGGATTTGTGAGAGTATGTGTGCTTTCACATATGCATACTGTTCACCTTCCTACCCTGGACACGGCTGCAACCAACATCCATCATTGTTCAAACCAGTATCCATGAAATTTTTGTCTGCACCAATGGCCTGTTTGCATGTTGGGCACAAATGTTCAGTGTCACTGTTTGCTAATTGTATGTGTGTGTGTGTTTGCAGAAAATTTACTGTGAGCATGTCATGGTGTTGATTTTGAACAAGAGACTTAAAACTCGCATATAATGGATTCAGGTGGATCAGTGGATTCTGTCCATTATAATCGAAATCTGTTCTATTTATAAAACTGACAAAATCCAATGACACGTGTAAAATGGATAAAAGCCGTTATATGTATGTAATGGATTACTTACAGCCAGAGGGCTCCGAACAATCTACAGGGAATCCCCAACAACAATTAGGCTTATGTATTTCCTTGATTAAAAGCCTGACCTTGAATCGGGACCCGCCTTGTTTAATGACTGGGTCAAAACTTCATCTGAAAATAATAAAACCCCGCCTTAAATAAGCGCCAGGCATTATGTGCATAAAAATGTTACATCTGGCCGAGTTACTCTTTTTTCTAAGTCAGCTGTGGATTTATGCTTCTCCAACTCCGTAACTCTGTGGCCATGCAATGATGTACACGTGACTATTTTAAAGTTCTCAGTCGCGTCTTTATGAAATTTACAGCAGGAACAGTGGCTTTTTCTGGATTAATTTGTCGCTCATCAAGCTCCACCTCTTTATACAACCAACAACCTCTAAACCAATGATACAGTATGTATAATTTCCTCCATGAATTGCGGGTCATTCGCCCGTCTTTTTCCGACTCTGTGTTGTGACGTTTGTCATATTTGCGATCTTTTCTGTCAAACATATTTGATCCATGATCGAAATATAATCGGTGGGCGCACTGTAAAAAATTTAAAATATGGCAGGAGAGGAAGGAGTGAAAACATAAAAGTGACAAATCACAGTTTTTTGCAGTGTCTGTCGTTTAGCAGGTGCACGTCAGGCTCCGGAGAAGGTTCACAGCCACGCAGAGGGTGTTGATCTAAAGCGATTTGGTTCATCACACCCAGGGACACGTGTGAACTTAACACCATATTACACTGCAGGCAAAAAGCAGCATTTTGTTAATAATCAGCGGCCTTGAATTACGCCCTGCCTCGTTTAGGTCTTGTGTCTGAGCACGGTTTGAAAAAAATAACGTCTGGTCTTTTAATCAAGGAAATATGGTGCCGACTTTCCTCGAATCGGCAAGTCTCAGTGCTGAACTTCATTTCATACCTCTGTTACTGCTCTGTCCTGTATTTGCAAGGGGCTTTAAATGGAATAAATTATGATGGATGTTTTCAGAATGTTGTGACTGATATGAGCAAAAATCTGTTATATATGGTGTTTATTACATAGAAAACCATACAAAAGCTTTGGGACTTTTGCTTTTGTCTGGTAAGTGCGAATACCCAGTTTATACAATGATGGTTTAGGTGAGTTTTACTGTACATGCTTCATATAATTGTTTTCTTCTTTGTGTTGCTGTAAAAAGTCATCTAGTTGCATAGTTAGCAGCAGGGCCAGTCCCCCAGGCCACAATTCTCTCAATCTGACTGTATTCCATCAGAACGAGGGCTCCTCCATCTACCATTTAGATCAGTGGTCCCCAACCTTTTTATCACCGTGGACCGGTCAACGCTTGACAATTTTACCATGGACCGGGGGGGGGGGGGGTACGTAGATTGTTTATATTGCAAATACAATAATAAGCGTGAATCCACTGTGTACTCGTATGCAACATAACATCTGTTTAACATCAAAGTCTCTGTTAACATCCTCTCTGCCCCCTAAATAAATTATTAAAAAAATACACGTGGAAATCACTCTTTACTCTTACTCAGTCAGTCTCTTACAACGGTGTAGCCTAAATACACGAGCTTTCTAGGAGCGCACCCAATTCATTATGCACACTCAGAGGCACGTCCCCTCCGGTGCGCTCTTTTTTTGGGAGGGTGACCCTGCCCCCTGTGATAAACTCATCACCCCTTAATTTTTTTTTTCTGGCGCCGGGCCTGCTATGTGACTAAAAAGATTAATCCAGGGTTTGAGTATATTTCTTATTGTTACATGGGAAACAAGGTGCCATTAGATTCAGTAGATTCTCACAAATCCAACAAGACCAAGCATTCATGATATGCACACTCTTAAGGCTATGAAATTGGGCTATTAGTAAAAAAAAGTAGAAAAGGGGGTGTTCACAATAATAGTAGTGTGGCATTCAGTCAGTGAGTTCGTCAATTTTGTGGAACAAACAGGTGTGAATCAGGTGTCCCCTATTTAAGGATGAAGCCAGCACCTGTTGAACATGCTTTTCTCTTCGAAAGCCTGAGGAAAATGGGATGTTCAAGACATTGGTCAGAAGAAAAGCGTAGTTTGAATAAAAAGTTGATTGGAGAGGGGAAAACTTATACACAGGTGCAAAAGATTATAGGCTGTTCATCTACAATGATCTCCAATGCTTTGAAATGGACAAAAAAAACAAAAAAACAAACAACAACAACAACAACAACAAAAAAAAAAAAAAACAGATGCGTGGAAGAAAATGGAAAACAACCATCAAAATGGATAGAGGAATAACCAGAATGGCAAAGGCTCACCCATTGATCAGCTCCAGGATGATCAAAGACAGTCTGGAGTTACCTGTAAGTGCTGTGACAGTTAGAAGATGCCTGTGTGAAGCTAATTTATTTGCAAGAATCCCCCACAAAGTCCCTCTGTTAAATAAAAGACATGTGCAGAAGAGGTTACAATTTGCCAAAGAACACATCAACTGGTCTAAAGAGAAATGGAGGAATATTTTGTGCACTGATGAGAGTAAAATTGTTCTTTTTGGGTCCAAGGGCCGCAGACAGTTTGTGAGACGACCCCCAAACTCTGATTTCAAGCCACAGTTCACAGTGAAGACAGTGAAGCATGGTGGTGCAAGCATCATGATATGGGCATGTTTCTCCTACTATGGTGTTGGGACTATATATCGCATACCAGGTATCATGGATCAGTTTGGATATGTCAAAATACTTGAAGAGGTCATGTTGCCTTATGCTGAAGAGGACTTGCCCTTGAAATGGGTGTTTCAACAAGACAATGACCCCAAGCGCACTAGTAAATGAGCAAATCTTGGTTCCAAACCAACAAAATTAATGCCTCACAGATGTGAAGAAATCATGAAAAACTGTAGTTATACAACTAAATACTAGTTTAGTGAGTCACAGGATTGCTAAAAAAAAGCAGTTTGAACATAATAGTTTTGAGTTTGTAGCGTCAACAGCAGATGCTACTATTATTGTGAACACCCCCTTTTCTACTTTTTTTTTTTTACTAATAGCCCAATTTCATAGCCTTAAGAGTGTGCATATCATGAATGCTTAATCTTGTTGGATTTGTGAGAATCTACAGAATCTACTGGTATCTTGTTTCCCATGTAACAATAAGAAATATACTCAAAACCTGGTTGAATCTTTTTAGTCACATAGCACTACTATTATTCTGAACACTACTGTATGCCGACACAAAAGGACCATTTCAGTTTTCCTGATATATGACCATCCAGCGACTTGAATAGTTCTGCGGCTGTGGTGTTGGTTGGCAACGATAGTGCACATAAATTATCCTTATGTACATCCTCCTGATAAAGATATCGCACATAAACAAGTAGTATTGCCTTGTTGTCAACATCTGTAGATTTGTCAACCTGGAGTGCGTACCACGGTGATGTATTAATCCTCTCCAACAATTGTTTCTCAATATCTTTGGCTATTTCCTCAATGCGCCGAGTCACGGTGCTAGCTGACAGAGGCACCTGTGCTATCTTTTTAACAGCAGCCTCTCTTAGAAGTTCACGGCAAATGTCTTCAGGGGAGGGCAATATCAATTCTTCACCAATAGTGAATGGCTTTTTAGCCTTAGCAATACGGTTAGCCACCAAGTATGATGCTCTCAGTAATTTTTTCTGTCCTTCATGTTCCTGTTTTTTTCTTTCGAAATAAACAGGAGGGCTTGTCTTTTAATCCAGGGTGCTTGGTCTCCAAGTGGCGAAGCAGTTTCGAAGGCTTCATTGCCTCATTAGAGAGCTGGTTGTTGTGTGGGCCGCTGAAGAGGAGGTACTGCTGGCCCACCACCACCAGTCGGCGCCCTGCTTGGAGTGCGGGCTTCAAGCATGAGAGGGCGCCAAGACAGAGTGACAGCTGTCACTCATTTACACCAGCTGTCCACAATCACCGTCATCTCTATAAAAGCCGGATCATTACTCCACCTCCTCGCCGAGAAATCTACTACCGTCGAAGGTAATCTTCTCTGCTGTATCTAACGATATTATTATCATTATTATTCTGCTTTGCAGCCGTGTTCCTGCGTCTCAGTCCCTGCTGGAGTGGTATACAGTGAGAGTCAGCGACGTCCTCGCCTCTCACTCCTCCTAAGGAAGCGACTGACAGGAGCTGCACGTTTGTTCTTTATTGGAGGTGGAGGTTCTCCCTCCCGAAGGAACTAGTTCCAAGGATTACTGAGTGTGTGGATACACACTCACCTTAACTGTTTTGTCATCTTCTGCCAGCAGTACCAGGGTCTGCAACAGAAGGCGGTGACCACCTGGGGACTCAGGACTTGGCGGCTCCGGTGTTCTTCAGGCCGTTGGTGGTGGAAGCTGTGTGGGTCCCGGCTCTCAGATCGCCAGAGGTCTCCTATCTTCGAGCCTGCCCGCACGTCACCTTGTGTACAATTGGCACTATCTGTATCTGTATTTAGTTGTGCGATTCACAACATTAAATTGTTACTCTTTGTCTTATCCATTGTCCGTTCTTTTGCGCCCCCTGTTGTGGGTTCGTGTTACGACCCTTTCCCAACACTGGTCGCCGCATATTATGCAGAGCGGGCTTGGTCTGTGGGCATCACCTGTCACGATAAATCTATATTTCAATTAGAACTCCTGGTATTGCCTGTTAAAAGCTTTCTTTTTCTTGGAAGTTGTAGGCTCTTCTTCTGTCTCTTCACTGGGCCTTTTCCCCTTCGAAGAGAAACTTCCAAAGACGTGTTTTTTACTCATTTTGCTAACTTGTGGGTTAAGTTTTTGGCGCTCAAGTGATAGAGATGTAACCGAGAAAAAGATTTTTCAAAATAAGACATTATTCAGACTCGGATAATAAATACAATGGAAATAATTAATAATTTCTTGGGCAGCCGGCGGCCCAGTACGAATTGATCCACGGATCGGTACCGGTCCGCGGCCCAGGGGTTGGGGACCACTGATTTAGATGAACCTGGAGTGCACTCAGCAATTTAAAACCCTGTTGTGTTCGTGAACTAAGCTGCACTGTGTCTCACAGACTTGGCTGCACTGCGAATGCAGACTAAATTCGTATTGAAATTGTACAGTTTACCCCAAAGTCAAACATGTCAGAGAGTGAAATGGTGCTGTTTACTTTAGAATGAAATGTGGTCAATGTGTGAGAAGAGGCAAAGTGGAAAGAGAGAAGCAGTTGAAGAGAGAGAGAGAGAGAGAGAGAGAGAGAGAGAGAGAGAGAGAGAGAGAGAGAGAGAGAGAGAGAGAGAGAGAGAGTCAGCTTGTTGTGAGTGATGTGTGTTAGCAACCAGACCGAGCACCTCAATATTTAACTACAGGCTGCAGTCTGTAACTAAAGCAGACAACAGCCTTTCAGGTTGATTACAGCCATTGCTGTGTAAACTGTTGCCGAATGCATCATCTGCTTAAAAGCAACCAAGATATAATGTCCAATTTAACTGTGAAATTATGTTTTCTTTCATTGAAGAGAGTCAAAGTCCTCTGATTTATCTCCCTGGATCCCACCCAGAAGTACTAAGGTCCCTTATTAATGGTGCAGGTTCCCAAGCAAGAATACAAATGGGCTCAAAGAAGATATACAAGGAATCGCAACACCCACGTCTTATATACGTACTTGACATCAAGTCTGGGAGTATGTGCAGGTGTCACACATCTCTGCATCCAACACACCATGGACCCACCTTGGTTCCTTGATGGCAACCACAGAAGTAGACAACTGGTCCATTCCCACCTCTTGATGGTAACCAATGCCATCGATCTGCCACAGCCAGGTGAAGCGTGGGCATCCCCTTTGCCTTTTCCACCCGCTGGAATCCTCAACACTCTGATTCCTCACTCAGCTTCTCATGTACTACAATCAGGGTATCTATTGATTCCACAAAGATCACAGCATCGTCTGCGAACTCGAGGTCAAACCTCTTTTTTTTTTTTTGTGAACAAAGGCAATTATGTCACTAGTTTCCACAACCCTACCCAACACCTACTCCATGCAGGCTTTGAAGACCAAATAATATAAATTTCTGTTTTGTGAATCAGTGATGGCAGAGGTGGTGGCCAAGCAGTTAAGTGTGTTTGTTTCCAGTGGGACAAGTTTCCGGATCAAACCCATCCCTGCCCATTCTCCATATAGCATGGAGCTCTGTCAGGAAGGACATCTGGTGTAAAACCTGTGCCAAATCAACATGCATATCAGCCTTGGTGTGAGCCGAAGGGACTTACTTACGTTTGTGATGCAATGATACTATAATACTGGCGTGCCCAACCAGTTGATCGCAATCGACTGGTCGATCGCCAGCTGAGTTCCATCGATCGCATGACACTGGTGCTGTAACGGACAGTGCTGCTATAACAGACTGATGCAGAAGGTGGCAGCACTGCACCAATAAGGATGTCGGCTGCCGTTAAACACCATAAAAGAAGAAAAGGACTACTACTACTACTACTACTACTACTACTACTACTACTACTCCTCTTCTTCTATGATGAAGGATGCAGAGGAGAAAAAAATTAAATTGAGAAAAAAACATTTTTGAAGCAACATAACAGCTTAAAGAGCCAAAATAAGTTACACTGTCGACAAAAATGGTATGTAAACAGTTCAAAAGTCTATATTTATTAATTTATTTTTCATGCATTTGTTGTGTTTGTGAACGCAAATAGTGAGCCATTAGCTCAGTCAAACTGTGACTATTAATTCTGTCATTTACTGTTTTTGTTAAAGATGATGACTGTGTTTGAGATTTTATTAAATTTTTTTGAGCATTTATTTTGTGTAATTTTTCCAAAAGCGACACGGGTTAACCGATTCTGTAACAGTTTATAAATATATACTCAACAAAAATATAAACGCAACACTTTTGGTTTTGCTCCCATTTTGTATGAGATGAACTCAAAGATCTAAAACTTTTTCCACGTACACAATATCACCATTTCCCTCAAATATTGTTCACAAACCAGTCGAAATCTGTGATAGTGTAATACAGAGATAAACTGTGACTATTAATACTGTGATTTCCTGCTTTTGATAAAGATGACAGTGTTTGTGGTTTTATTTTATTGTATTTTATTTATTTTTTTGTTATTCCATGTGCAGCTGGAGGACTGCTGCACACAGACGTAAATTTCTGGAACAGTTTCATGAATTGTTGCCCGAAATGAAAAAAAATTCTGAAATGTTCAAACCATGCTGAATATGCACAGCTTTTGGATTTAGCCTTTCTTATTTCTTGCCTCCTCTCAGTGCCAGAAGTCCCACGAAGGTAGGGAACAACTTTTCCAGCTTTAATTAGGCGTTGTGTAATTCGAGTTGTTCGTTGTTGTGTTGTTACAGGGCAGTCCTAAGCCTACTTGTGCTTATTCTTTGCACATTTACTTCAATAATACATTATTATTGTTAAAACTTTATCTTTGTACCAGGAAAATTGTGTTATTATATTGGTGCGCGATAAATTGCAGCTACGCTATGGCGTTCGATATGGCTTGGTAGATCTCGATACACTGTCAACTTTAAAAGTAGATCTTGGTTCAAAAAAGGTTGGGTACCCCTTCTATAATATATGGTTCACTGCAGTGTTGGCAATTAATGAATTCTGTCCAAAATGTAAACACTTTCCCCAAAACTATTACACAACCTTTCCACCATCTTTAATCCATATGAGCTCCAAACTGTTTGAGTTGTGATTTGTATCAACTTTTTGTTTGTCCAATTAATTATGATCTCTGAAAGTGGACAGATTATGAATAAAAATGGCTATAATTCATCAATGGTTACATTTGTGGTCAGAATTACACCGACATTTTAAGTACTCATTTTAAAATTATGTTCAGAAACAAATGCAAAGAAATTTTTTTTTTTAAATAATGAAAAGTTATTGAACAGAAACAACAAAATAAAAAAATGTTTTTAGAAAGTAAAATAAAAAAAAAAATAGATTTAAATGTACGCCGGACACGTGTTGGCACCTTTTGATGAATTTACAGTAAATCATCGCTGTTACACCAAACTGCAGAAGTGAACATTCACATAGTTTTGACTGTATAGTCTAAAACAGAGGATGATCAGCTGATGTTTGCGTGAGACTCGGTGCACACCCACAGAAATGTGACCAGACATTTGAAAAATTCATGTGTCACGTAAAGGGATAGCTCTGAGATCTCATGCACATTAATCCGGCTCATTGTGGAGCTGGAGCACATTGTGACTCAGGCATAAATGACGACATAGAAACTGGATGAATGGGTTCTTCTTCCTCTCCATAGTAAGTAAATATTTCATGTCAGTAAATAAGGCCAGTGTTTGGAAGGCATTTACAAGCACGCACACACACACACACACACACACACACACACACACACACACACACACACACACACACACACACACACACACACACACACACACACACACACACACACACACACACACACACACACACACACTTACAATTCTCAAAGCTGAAAGGTTTAAAGGGTCATATTGTGCAAAATATTTCTGAGAATGTCACAGTTAAATATGGCTCAGTTTCATGTTAAAGATTCTCAGAGTTCCACAATTATCTGCCTGTGTAAGCAGAAACACTGATAAGCATACATTAATTCCAAAATGGTTTGTTGTACATTTCTGTGACATATATTACAGAAGTCCTGAATGAATAGAGCCAGCGTGCCCAATCAGTTGATCACATGAAGGGAAAAAAAAATCTCACGCGCTTCTTTCTATCTGCACACACGCAGGTTCAAAAGGGCGTAAGAAGCTACAGTAGGTCGAGTGGATACTACAATGGCAGAAGCTAACAAAGCTAAAACGTACCATTTTCATTCAGAGTGGGAGGAGGATTATTTTTTGTTTATTCAAATGCCAAGTCCATCTGTCTTATCTGAAATGCAAATATGGCTTTACTGAAGGGAATTTGGAATGGCATTCCAAGATGATCCACCAGAGCTACGATGCAAACTTCCCGGCTAAATCACATCTACACGCCCAAAAAGTCCACGAATTGAAAACTTGGTGAGCAGCACAACAGTCCGTAAATATGGAAGATATGATGGATGTGGATAACAAGATTGCATGTTTTCTTCGGGCCAGGAGTCTGCAGAGGCGATTATTAGGTGCACAGCTGGAGGAGACAGGTACATTCAGTTGACTGGACATGATTTGGAAAGACACACACCTGTCTACATATAAGGTCCCACAGTTGACAGTGCATGTCAGAGCACAAACCAAGCATGAAGTCAAAGGAATCTGAGTGGTTGTCTGCTTGGGTGGTTGCCATCCAGGACCCAAGGCAGTTCTATGGTTTGGTCGATGTGGCGACAGGCGGCAGCAGTGCGTGCTCCCAGACTGCACTTAATCTCATGAAATGGCCTTAATTGAGCTTGTCTCTGTGTACAGAACAAGCCCGTGCTTGCTCTCTACTGTCTGAGTCTGACAGAATGTAACGCCGGATACAGCAACCGCCCCCCCGCCAAAAAAACGGTTTGCGGAAAGGTGAATACAAAAGGTCGAGATTGTGCACTGAGTCACCACAGGCTGAATGAGAATCTTTCTAAATTTTGAATCATTGAGATGCTTTCACGTGGCGTCCGCCTGCTTGTTTGGGCTGGACGGGAAACGATATTGACACTGAACAAAGGACACCTTTCTTTACTCCACAAAAGGCTGCATAAAAGTGATTGACGTAATTCTGCAACCCTCCAAGCACGCACACACTTTATGACACACTTCATGCGCTGAAGGACCCTGAGTGGGATTCATGGAAGCGCAGTGTCTGCCATCTAATCTTTGTCATAACTTAATAACATATTTGCCTGGTGACAGTCACGGAATGTACTGCAGCAAGAAGGTTTCTGAAGTCAACCCACATGAGCATGGGGTCTTGAATAAACTGAAGAGATTCTGCACTTTATGGTAAGCGGGATATACAATATCCAGATCCAGAGTTATTAGCCGGGGAGATGAGGGCGAATACAGGTTCACCAACTTAAAGATAACTTTTATTTTTCTGCTTTGCCACATCTATGCCCGAATTATGGATCATCAAACAATGCACAGGCATTTTGATATTGATGTGCATCCCTGCCAAAATGCAACAAT
This sequence comes from Thalassophryne amazonica, assembly GCF_902500255.1. Classification (NCBI taxonomy): domain Eukaryota; kingdom Metazoa; phylum Chordata; class Actinopteri; order Batrachoidiformes; family Batrachoididae; genus Thalassophryne; species Thalassophryne amazonica. The sequence goes on from NC_047113.1 coordinate 64,541,226, forward strand.
ACTTCAACTCTGCTGCACATTTAAAGAAGTCCTTGCACTTGTCCTCATGCACGGCCCGCGTCCACAACACCGTGCATCCAAACAGGAGGAGGCCTCAGGAAGCCAAAACCTAATTTCTCAGACACGGCTGCCTGTGGGGAGACAGGGCAAGGTGAACAGAGACAGCAGGTAGTCGGGCAATAACAACGCGACCCATCCGAAGCTGCTGTCCTATGAAAGGGCATCACGTTCTGCTGCTGGACCCAGACCGAGCCTGATGTGTTTTTCAGAGATGCTACAGTGAGCCGCATCACAAAACCATGCTGTGAAGACAAAAAGCTTCCACAGCCCTGGATGAGGCTGCATGTAATGGGAATGTTATTTTACATTGCTGATTGTTTGTTTTTTTTAATCATATATTTCTTCAATTAAGGCCAATTAAGGGTCACAGGGTTGCTGGACCCTATCCCAGCAGTTATGGCGCATGAGGTGGGACACCCTGGACAGGACGCCACATATAGACAAACAAACATATTCACACCTGTATATACACCTACAGACAATTTAAAGTTTCCAATCCACCTAACCTGCATGTCTTTGGATGTGGGAGGAAGCCGGAGTACCTGGAGGGAACCCACCCAAACACGAGGTGAACATGCAAACTTCAAAGACAACACCCACAGGTGGGAATCGATCCCATGGCCTTCTTTGTATTCCTATTTCCTGAAGAAAGCAAACCCAGAACATCCTTTTCAGCAAACAAAAACACTGTTTGGATGGCGTCACTCATGCAAACAGCCATCAAACATCATCCAAGATGTTTGTTTTGCTGTGGAAAATATCCACCCAACAGGACCACAGTTGAAGTGTCTGTGAAGAAATGTGATGTTATAGAGCTGATGATAGTGATTTATGTGATTTTCACCTTGCAGAGACTGTTTTGCAGGTGGTGATTCAAGGACATGTAAAGACACTCAAGAAACTACACTTAACAGGATATATGTAAACACAGTGTAACCATGGAGTATTTTAGGTGGTGTCAACAAATTCTTCAGGGGCCATTGTGCATCTGAACGAGGCTTTGAAGACAACCTTACAAAGTTATATTTTTAATCCTAATCCTAATCCTTGGGCAAAGTAAATGAGATGATGGGAAATATCATGGAGTAATTTGATAATCCTATGGTCAGGTTCACCATAAGGAAGCCTCCCAGAGTACATTGCATACTCTAGCAATAATGATAAACGTGAAAAAGAAAGAAGAAGAAGAAGAAGAAAAAAAAACACTTCCAAGATGTAAATACAATGAAGTCGGTAGAACTGACAAAGTTGAGGAAAATGTTTACTTCAATTTTTTTTTAAATGTATGTAAAGGTAATCAAATATAAGTAATTAGAAATAGAATTTACTCAAAACCCATTTGGTTTAAGTAAAACAAATGAGCTCAATAATGACATGTCCTTAAAAAAGTTTAAAATGTTTAATAAATTTGCAAAAATCTCAAAAAACTTTTTTCACATTGTCATTATGGGGTATTGTGTGTAGAGGTTTGAGGGAAAAAAAAGAATTTCATCCATTTTGGAATAAAGCTGTAACATAACAAAATGTGGAAAAAGTGAAACTCTGAATACTTTGCAGATGCACTATGTTAAGATGTCCCTGGAAAAGTGAATAAACCCCAACTTGCTCAAGTCCTACCCCCATTCAGGAAAAGTGTACTCTTTGTTGAATTCTGAGTATTATTCACATGTTTTGTTGTATTTTCTAACTTAAGATTGTTGAGTTGTATTTGTACGTTGTAGTAGTAGTGTAGTTGTATTTGATGCTGTATGTTGAAACAACTGAAAATACACAAAACAAATCATAGTCTTAATTTAGCTGAAACCAGAAGGTATATGTTACACTAATTTCAAATACAATGCTCCCCAAACTGGTGGCCAGTTCAAACTTGGTGAGAGCTGTTGAGAGTTCTCTGACACTGGGCATCACCTCCTGATACACTGTCATGAGCCTTCCTTGCCCATGACACGTCATAAGTTTTTTTTTTTTGAGTGTTCAGAAATGATCCACTATGTTGAAGTGTCAGTCTATGACCTCCAGCAACTCCTTTGATCCCACAAATTCTCAAAATGTCCCAGAAACAAGCCCAGTCAACTGAATCAAACCCTTTGCAAGAGTATTTATTGTTGTGTCTTGTTAATATGATGGGCGGTTTATGACAGCATCTTGCGGACTCTTGAATATTGTTGGTGATGTACATGAGGAAACTAACCAGCGTGATGCTGTCACCAATGCAACACAGAGCTCACCAGAGACTGCTCAGAAAGTGTGGTTAACATCACTTGACAGCTGACAGTCCACCTTAGCTATGTGCAGTAGGTAACTTAGATGGATAACATGCTGGGCTACTAATAATGTACATGTGCATTCAATTCCTGGTCACGTTGGTCTGTGTCATTGGACAGAACAATTTATTTACATTGTCCTAGTCCACCCAGCTCCACATGGGCATTGGCTTTGACAAGGGAAGGAATCTGTGTAATCCAGGTATAAAAAAAATCTACACCAATGGTCCTCTCCTATATAAGATGTAGGACCATCTCGGAGTGCAGTTTGTGGTGGATCGGCTTATAAATCTTGATAATTTGTGAAAGTTGAGACCCACTTGTGCTTCCTGGATTAAGTTGGCTGTCATGGAATAAATCAAGTGTGTGCTGCCACCTGCTCCCCACAGTCAGAGTCTCTACAGCAGAGATGGGGACTCGAGTCTGAGACTCGGACTCAAGTCGGACTTAAGTCACACAAACAAAGACTTGCGACTTGACTTCAGACTCGCCCTCAATGACTTGACACTTGACTTCGACTTGGGTGTTGTGACTCGTGAACAATAGTAATTTCATGGAATTATTTATTTCATTATTTCATTTGTTTCAGATTTTCCAATGAGTTGCCTAGCGTTATGGTAAATCGGAGGCTGATTGAACAGTTTCCCTCCCTTGATATTGCGCACTACGTAACGTCCGTGCAGCAACAAATTTTAAATCAACACAGACCATGGAGAGTTAGTTTTGGGGATGAAAATTTACAGAGTGATTCCATAATTTATTCCTCAGAATTGAGTGAGTCCATATTTTTTCCTCTGCTTGGTCTAAAAAAGTAACCGTTACTGACTACCACAATCTTTTTTTTCTTGATTTCTTATAGTGTTTCTTAAAGCCAGAAAGTTGCCATTTGAAATGACTTTAGTTTTGTGTCATGTCTGTGATCTGCTTTTTTTCTACAAAATTAAACAACTGAATGAACATCCTCCGAGGCCGGTGATTCCATAATTATTGCCAGGGGTTGTATTGCTCTAATTTTACTGCAGTAAACATCATATTTTGGACAGTGACAACCCAAATGTATGTAAAATAGAGGAAAATACAGGAAAAATGCAATATTATCTAAAATTATTGCTGTAATACAGTTAACATAAAATTGCAGCAGGGTTTTAGTGGTAAATGTATTTCCACATACAGTAGCCTATAGTACCTATTTTGTCTATATGACAAGATTAGATTTGTCATCCATATTGTATAGTACGTAAGTAAGTAAATTAATTGACATGTTCATGTAATTTTATTTACAGGTTTGCAGAATTCAGCAAAGCAAAAACAGGGACCAGTGAAGAGGGACAGAGCAGCATTGAGACTTTCTTGGTTAAGATGAGAGGTGTGCAAGTGTACCACCAGGGTCATCCTAGACAGAGGATCATCACTGAATCTGTAGTCAATGACCTTGTCATTGGATGCAATTTGCCCCTGTCTTTGATTGAGTACCCCAGCTTCAAGAAATTTTTGTCAGTGATAGAGGAGAGATATAATCCAGTAAGTTGATGCACGATTGCAAGAAGGCTGAGTGATCTAGCATCAGAGAAACAGGCCTTTACCAAATTAAAACTAGAAAAGACAGACACTGTGTCTGTGACTGTGGACAGTTGGACAGACAGGACAATGCGTGGCTTTTTAGGGGTAACAGCCCACTTCATGGAGTTAGACAGAAGTAGCCCAAGACTCCAGACAGTTCTTTTAAGTCGTGAAAGATTCACAGGGTCACACACTGGTCAGAGAATTAGTGATGCATTTGAAGAAGTTTGTGACAAATATCACATAAAGCACAAAATAAATCACATTATCTGTGATAATGCTTCAAACATGAAGAAAGCATTCACCGTTTGTTTTCCATCTGCTACAAGTAGTGATGATGATGATGAAGGCCTGGAAAACAGTGATCTCTGGGAGGACCTAAGTGAGGAGCACCAAGATGATTTGGAAACTATCCAGAGCAGTTGCCGTCAACAACGACTGCAGTGCTTTGCTCATTCACTGCAGCTTGTGGTGCGAGATGGACTGAAAGAGACGAAAGTCCTGAACAGTGCCATTGGAAAGGTGACCAAATTCTGCAGTTTACTATATACTTGTGGGCTAAAAGAAGCATTTGAGACAGAGTATGGAGCCAACCCTAGCATTCCCTCAGCTGTATCAACTCGATGGAACAGTACCCTCCGCCTTGTGGAGGCAGTCACTGACTTGGACCTCCAAAGTCTAAATGCACTCCTTGAAGCCCAAGGTCATAAAAACTTGTGCCTATCAGCCAGGGAATGGGGTCAATTGAAAGAACTTGTTGATGTTTTGGCCCCATTTCAGCAAGCCGCAGACCTTACCCAAGGAGAAAAAGTGGTTACCATTAGTGCAGCACTACCTTATGTACTCTCGTTGAATAGTCACCTCATCAGGATGCTGAGTTCGACGCATCACCTGGGGGGATTAGTGAAAGCTCTACAGAAGTCCCTCCAGATTTGAGGGGATGTTTGTGAATGTCAGGATGCATGACTCCAATGACCTGGCTGTGGATCTGCCATTTGGAGATACTGTTTACATGATGTCTGCATTGCTAGACCCATCGTTCTGCTTCTTTGGGCTGGAGCAAGATATCCAAGGGCCAGATGAAGTTAAGAGTGAGGTGAAGGAGATGATTATAGGTAGGCATACAGTACACAGCTTTGCCAAACACCTGAACATCACATTATAGAACACAATACAAAACAATAAGATACATTTGTTTATTAAATTTACCCTTAACACTGTGTATATTATTGTTATTTTATGACTAAGTGTGGATTTATTGATTTTTTTTATGATCACGTCTTGGCTGAGGCACGCAAAGTCACTGTTCCAGACAGCAGTAGTAGTGGTGATGATGACCAAGAGCCATCACCACCTGAGAAAATTCCACGTCTCTTCTCTGGATACAAAAAAAAGCAAGAGAAGTACTGACCATGGCTCATCTGTGAAGGCAGAGCTGATCCATTATATTCAGTGTTCAGCTAATGAAGAGGATGAAGGATGTCTGGAATTTTGGAAAAGGCACCAGAAGGCTTTCCCAAGGCTTTATCTGGTGGCTATGAGGGTCCTGGCTGTTCCTCCCACCAGTGCACCAGTAGAGAGGGTGTTCAGCCAGGGTGGGATCATCATGCGCCCTCACAGAGCCAGACTTACTGCAAAGACACTGTCAGAATTAATGTTTTTGAAATGCAACTATTCTGTTGTCTAAAACCTTTCTCTCCAGGATATTGGCCTAGATCATGTTCAAAAAGTGGTGCAAAAAGCTGGGATTGTTAATCTAAGATTCACCTGGCATCATCAGAACAATTTTTGGCCTTGCAATTCCCACTGCAATGTTCTTTAAATTAAATGTTCAGTCAGAGTATGTGCTTGACTGTATGTATGTGTGTGTGTGTGTGTGTGTGTGTGTGTGTGTGTGCGTGTGTGTGAAAAAGGAAGAGATTTTGGAAACAGACAGAGATAGAGAGGGAGAGAGTAGATGTGGTGGTCACCTATAGGCAGACTTTCATGTTGTAATTGTTATACATTGTTATTTTCCTCTTGTTATTTGCAGTTGTTAAATGATAATTTTCAGTTTGGTGGCTTTTGCGCCATGACTGGGGGTAGAAACATGTTAGGTTACACAGCATACTGTTTTTTAATGTATCCTGTGGTATGCATTTCAAAATATATTTATCAAGTTCAAACAAAGCTTTCATGATGTTTCTCCACATTGCACACTGACATAGCCCTCCTAAGTGACCATGCTCTGATCAATGTTGATACTGGTGTGTATAATTATAATAGATGATGTAGTACAATACATTCTTTCAATCCAAAACATACAGCAATGCAGTATTATTTCAGATAACATCTGATGAAAGAACGTTCATTCTAGTAATCTGAAACTTGAGACTCGACTTGGACTTGGGACAAAAGACTTGAGACTTGACTTGGCATTACCCTCAAAGACTTGAGACTTGACTTGGACTCAAGCATAAAGACTTGAGACTTGACTTGGACTTGCAAAAAAGGACTTGTGAACATCTCTGCTCTACGGCTCGTCAACAGTTTTCAAAGGCAGAAAACAAGAATCATCGGGAGATGACAAATTCCCCACAAATCAGTTACACAAAGTGCCATGGAATCGCCCAAGTACACATTTATAAGTATGAATGAAATTGGTCAACTGCTTCTTCAGATATCACACTAACAAGAGTGGTTATGACCAGAAGTGGGAGTAAGTCATTGTCAAGTCATCAATCTGCAAGTCCTAAGTCAAGTCTCAAGTCAGCTGTCAAACACTTGGTGGTCATTATGACTTGAGAATTGACTTGAACTTGCTGATTCATGACTTGAGAATGGCTTGACTGTGACTTACTCCCATCTCTCGTTATGACAATATCTTGAATATCTTGCTGTGACCTTGAAATGGACCCCAAGGTCACTGTAACTGGTGTTGGGGGATCACCCAAGTGCATCCTAAGCTAAATATGAATGAAATTGGTCAATTGGTTCTTGAAGCAAAAACAGACAGACGGACATGCTGATTGCTTTATCCCCCGTATTTCATTCTGGGGGATAAAAAAATCAAGTTTTTTGTATTATTGTTTCAGCCCCAAAATGTAATGATTTATATTGTGATCCACAGGGGACCTGATCTTTGATATCTTTACTGTGGGAATAGTTTTTGATAGTCACATTTTTTTGTTGTGTGGAACTCCACTTGTTGAGGCAGAAACTTTCACATACCTGGGATCTAGCGTGGCAAATGATAACTCCATGGACAGTGAGATCGACCTCAACTGCGTACGTATGCCTTCAGGACTGGCTGTGGAATGTGAAACTTATAAGACAAAACACGGAGCTAAACGTATACGGGGTTGTAGAGCTGAAGCGTCAACCATGTATGCCCACCATGTCAGAGGGCTGTCTGTCCTGGTCCAATGCCATCTTCACGGACTGATGGGTATTACCTGGAAAGAGCGTATTATCAACGTTGAGGTCCTGAGGCGGGTGGGCATACCGGCTATGGAACCCATGATTACCTGTTCACAACTCAGATGGACCGGACACATAATCAGGATGTCTGAAGAATGATTGCCACAAGATCTGCTGTTTTCTGAGCTGAAGGAGTGGACAAGGCCCCGTGGTTGACTGTGACTGCATTTTAAGGACATGGTTGCCTTGGCCTGGCAGGTATCAGCTATCAGCAGCTGGAGATGTTGGTGAAGAACTGGATCGGATGGTACACAGTAGTGAGGGAAGGCGGCGAAGCAGTTCACAGACACTGGGAAATTTGGGAAAACGAAAGAAGATGCCAATGGCATGCAGCTGACTCAAACAAGCAAACTTTGAGAAATGAACCCTGAGATGTTTTTTCGGAACATTTGAGCTGTACTTTCGAATTTTGAACAATTTTTCTGAACATTTTATACTGTTTGTTTCCTTTTTTCTCTCTTGCCTCTTCTTTGTTGCGCAGTATTATCCTAGTCTGTAATTGACTGACAAGTAGTAGCATTGCATCATTTATGGCACAATGTGTTGTGTAATGATCAATGAAGCTCTTAGCTGTCAGAAAAAGACCAAAAAAGAAAAGAAAAATGCAGTTGTAAACAGAGACAGAAGACATAAAGGAGAATGATGAAACAGTTAAGATGATAATTTGTCGTGAAGCGACATTTTGTGCAATTCCAGCAAAAATCACATCATTTTGGAAAACTCTTTTAGCAAACAGGTTTTTCACAAGTAAAACACACAATCTTCTGGAGCAGGAGATGAAATGACTGTTTTGTGCGTGCAGACTATTTGTCACTGAGGTATTTTTAAATGGATGAGCCTGAGGTGAAATTGTAATTACTGTTTTCAAAATAAAACACTCGTGACTGCAATAATGATAATTTTCTTATGTTTACAGTGTACTGTGCATGACTTTTTAACCTTCTGCTCACAATACCCATGAATGTAAACTGAAAAACACTTACATGGATGATTTGAGGGAAACATTTAATACAAGAGTAAAAACAGACTTGTACATCGCACTGAATTTGTACTGCAGATTTGAGGGACATGTATTCAGACTCTCACTGACAATGAATCCTTCCTCATTTGACCCAAATGAGGTCAATGTCAGTGCCCTCTGAACTCACATGAGATGGTTGTGAGAAGAACGTATACCTTAAATATGTTGGTTTCATGACAATTTGGTGTAACATCACTGCACAGATTTATTGTTATGCTTTGACCCACTTCTGACCCATAAAAATATGTCAAGCTTGGTTGTATCTGAACTGATGTGAGAGGGCTGTGAAATGAGCTCATCTTCCAAATATCTTGGTTCTGTGAAGACTGGTATTGGGAAATAGAGCAGAGAAGGTCACGGACAAACACAGACACAGACACACCCCATTTCTATAGCTACTATACTGTGGTAGCGAGGTCTAAAAATATGACAAAAGATATTGAGAACGCTGAAGAGCGTTTCTTTTTTGTGCGCCATCAGCACGAAGCTGATGGCGCAGCAAAAGCGTCACTGTGTTGAAGTCTCACAGGACATGTTGTGACATGCCCAGCTCTTCCACCATTCGTAAGATTCAGACAGCTTTCGGTGGCTTTTCAGTCGTGTGACTATCCGAGAAATTGTGGAAGAGCTGGGCATGTTACAGCATGTCCTGTGAGGCTTCAACACAGTGGCGCTTTTGCTGCGCCATCAGCTTCGTGCCAAAGCCATCGGCATGAATTTCGCTGCAACTCTTTTCATGGCAAAATCTTCTGTCACAGTGGCATGTGCCGAAAAAGTGCTGATGTCCACCTCTTCCACAATTTCTCGGATAGTCACATGATGGTCCCGGATCACCTCAGCGTTCACTTTGGAAATGATCTGGTCATTTCAGCATGTTGATGGCCGCCCGGAGCGCAGCTTGCTCTCCACCATTGTGCGATCGTCTTTAAACCAGTTGTACCGCTCCTTAATCTGTGTGATGCCCATAGCATCGTCACCGAAAGCCGTCTGAATAATCCGAATGGTTTCCACCTGGCTGTCGCCCAGTTTCTGGCAAAATTTGATGCAGTCGCGCTGCTCCAGTCGTTCCGCCATTTCCTTGCTACGAAAAAGCGACGAGAGACTCCACCCATCCTCACACAAAGGCTGCTTACAAGCAAATGACGCAATCGACAGGCGTGAAAAAAACTCAGGCATGCGCATGAAGGTTTAAGGTTGGCTCATGCAAACACACGTGATTCAAATCCATCAGGTTTTTGAAAAAAATAAAAAGGTCAGATACTTTTCTAACAGACCTCATATACAAAGGTATATCTAAATATCTAAAAAGGAAGAGTAAAATAGGAGAGTAGAAAAGAGTAGAGTAGATCCACTTAGGTGCCTGGTCTTGAGAACCAGGGATGGTAGGTTAAAAAGCTTTTTTATCCCATGGGAACTCTCCCTACCCACCCAAGCAGCTCAAGAAAAAGGTATACGAGGTCTATTAGAAAAGTATCCGACCTTATTATTTTTTTCAAAAACCATATGGATTTGAATCACGTGTGATTACATCAGACATGCTTGAACCCTCGTGGGCATGCAAGAGTTTTTTCACGCCTGTCGGTTACGTCATTCGCCTGTGGGCAGTCTTTGAGTGAGGAGTCGTCCACCCGCTTGTCGATTTTTTTCATTGTTTAGGAATGGCTCAGAGACTGTTGCTTTGTTTGATAAAAACTTTTTCAAAACTGTAAGGCACAACTGAGTGGACACCATTCAATAAATTCAGCTGGTTTTCGGTAAAAATTTTAACGGCTGATGAGAGATTTTGGTCTGGTAGTGTCGCTTTAAGGACGGTCCACGGCGCCTGACGGCGATCTGCGCTTCGAGGCGGCAGCGTCTCGCCGTTTCAAGTTGAAAACTTCCACATTTCAGGCTCTGTTGACCCAGGAAGTCGTCAGAGAACAGAGAACTTTCAGAAGAAGTCGGCATGAGGAGTTTATTCGGACATTCCATTGTTAACGGTCATTTTGTAATGAAAGAACGTGCGGGCAGAGTCGCATGTCGGGCTGGACCCGACCGCGGGGGGTCGCGGCAGGAAAAACACCTCCGTTGGAAATCTTAACGGGCAAGTTGGAACATGCCCAAGCTGTTAAACAATTTCTCAGTTACTCACTTGTTGAAAGCCATTAAAAGCCGCCTGAATTCTACAAATGGTTTTCAACACGGAGGTGTTTTTCCTGTCGCGGCGCACACAGATTTGCAAAGTCGTCACGGAAACGACTCGGCGAATTTGCGCGTACGTCTTTCATTAAAAAAATGTCCTTAAACAGTGGAATGTCCGCATAAATTCCTCATGCCGGCCTCTTCTGAATCTTCTCTGTTCTCTCACGATGTCCTGGGTGAATTAAGCCTTAAATTAGGATGTTTTCAGCTCGAAACAGGCCGACGACAGCGCCTGGAAGCGCTGCAGGACGTCCCGCTCCGTGGGAAGTCCTTACACCAACAGAAACACCCCATAATCTCTCATCAGCCGTTAAACTTTTCATAGAAAACCATCTTAATTTCTCGAATAGTGTCCACTCGGATATTCCTCACAGCTCCAGAAAAAATTTTGATAAAGCAACGCGCGCCGTCTTGAGCAGCGTGTGAAACAAAGGAATTCAGCCGAGAGGGCGGGATCACATCTCACTCAAGGCCTGCCCACAGGGAAATGACGTCACCGACACGCGTGAAAAAACTCACGCATGCGCACGAGGGTTCAAGCATGATTGGTGTAATCGCATGTCATTCAAATCCATATAGTTAAAAAAATATATAAAAGGGTCGGTTTATTATCTAAGAGACCTCGTATATAATATAATAAGTAAAAGACATAAGAAGGATAAGACATCACAGGAGAAGATTGTTATCAAACACAAAGGAACCAACTATTTTGTAAGCTACGATGAACGTTGCTAAGGCCGGCTAGATAAGATAACGTTAGCTGTTAGGTATAACTAATTGTATCCCACTCCTCCCATATTTACTTAAATATAATAATATTAAAAAGGGGGAACAAGAAAAAGTAAAGCATGCAGAAATGTATATGGAGACATAAGTACATATATTTGCAGAAAAGAGAAAAACAGCGGCTGCTAGCATTACACATGGGGAACAAACTGGTACAATTTTTTAAAAAGTTAAACTGAAAATTACCCCTAAAATAGCCAGCTGTGGGTATGACCAGGCAGATTCAAATTTTCAGCCCTGTATATGTGTTGGCCATCTCTGTTGATTTAATCCCTTTCTACAGCACACTCAGCACAGCACAGCCACAGCACACTCAGCAAAACAACAACATGCTTAGGCTGAGGCTGTGGTTATGACCAGGCAGATTCAAATTTCCAGCCCTGTATATGTGTTGGCCATCTCTGTTGATTTAATCCCTTTCCTCAGCTACTCTATGTTTATCAACTGTTAAGCACCTGACTGTCCTGTACAACCCTGTTTGCCTTCCTGTCTGAATACATTCATTTTATGTTTGTAAAATTGCAATGTAAAAACAGTGAAATACACCACTACCTCAATTCTGATTCATTGATATTTATATTTACTGTTACCTACCTTTTGTGTGTAATTTTGTTATAAATTTGACTGCAAAACAAAGTCTGCATGAAGGACTTCAAATATGTTTGTCTTTTAACTAAGTATTTCGACTTAATTTGGGGAGTCCACCTCTTATAGTTCTGCTGGACAAACTTTAGCCCATTAACTATTATATTTATAAGACATCAGCATTACAAAAACAAATGTTGGGCAATTGTTTTGATTAAAATTATTTGCATTTGGCTTATGTCTAAAACAGGTTAAGCCGGGCAGCGCTGGGTACCCCAGCTAGTATAATATATACCATAATAATAATAATAATAATAATAATTTAATACCATAATAATTCAATTCAATTCAATTTTATTTATATAGCGCCAAATCACAACAAACAGTTGCCCCAAGGCGCTTTATATTGTAAGGCAAGGCCATACAATAATTACGTAAAAACCCCAAAGGTCAAAACGACCCCCTGTGAGCAAGCACTTGGCGACAGTGGGAAGGAAAAACTCCCTTTTAACAGGAAGAAACCTCCAGCAGAACCAGGCTCAGGGAGGGGCAGTCTTCTGCTGGGACTGGTTGGGGCTGAGGGAGAGAACCAGGAAAAAGACATGCTGTGGAGGGGAGCAGAGATCAATCACTAATGATTAAATGCAGAGTGGTGCATACAGAGCAAAAAGAGAAAGAAACACTCAGTGCATTATGGGAACCCCCCAGCAGTCTAAGTCTATAGCAGCATAACTAAGGGATGGTTCAGGGTCACCTGATCCAGCCCTAACTATAAGCTTTAGCAAAAAGGAAAGTTTTAAGCCTAATCTTAAAAGTAGAGAGGGTGTCTGTCTCACTGATCCGAATTGGGAGCTGGTTCCACAGGAGAGGAGCTTGAAAGCTGAAGGCTCTGCCTCCCATTCTACTCTTACAAACCCTAGGAACTACAAGTAAGCCTGCAGTCTGAGAGCGAAGCACTCTATTGGGGTGATATGGTACTATGAGGTCCCTAAGATAAGAAGGGACCTGATTATTCAAAACCTTATAAGTAAGAAGAAGAATTTTAAATTCTATTCTAGAATTAACAGGAAGCCAATGAAGAGAGGCCAATATGGGTGAGATATGCTCTCTCCTTCTAGTCCCCGTCAGTACTCTAGCTGCAGCATTTTGAATTAACTGAAGGCTTTTCAGGGAACTTTTAGGACAACCTGATAATAATGAATTACAATAGTCCAGCCTAGAGGAAATAAATGCATGAATTAGTTTTTCAGCATCACTCTGAGACAAGACCTTTCTAATTTTAGAGATATTGCATAAATGCAAAAAAGCAGTCTTACATATTTGTTTAATATGCGCTTTGAATGACATATCCTGATCAAAAATGACTCCAAGATTTCTCACAGTATTACTAGAGGTCAGGGTAATGCCATCCAGAGTAAGGATCTGGTTAGACACCATGTTTCTAAGATTTGTGGGGCCAAGTACAATAACTTCAGTTTTATCTGAGTTTAAAAGCAGGAAATTAGAGGTCATCCATGTCCTTATGTCTGTAAGACAATCCTGCAGTTTAGCTAATTGGTGTGTGTCCTCTGGCTTCATGGATAGATAAAGCTGGGTATCATCTGCGTAACAATGAAAATTTAAGCAATGCCGTCTAATTCTAATAATATAAATGAGATTAGTCTTTTTTCCCCCTTTTCTCCCAACAACAACTATAATGCCGTCTAATTCTAATAATATAAATGAGATTAGTCTTTTTTCCCCCTTTTCTCCCAACAACAACTATGTTAAAGTTACAAAGTATTATTAGCTCTGGGGCTAACTCAGCATAATAATCTGATAACAACTACTACGGATCAAGAAAAGAAAAAAAGAAGGTGAAAAATAAACTTCTAGCCCAGGGCCCATCAGGTCCAGCCAACCAACAGGAGATTCAGCTCTTCCCAGTGCTCCGTTGAAATTGTGCCATGAAGGTGGAGACCTCATCGGGTGAAGCAAATCTCTTTGTCACGCCGCCTTCCAGAGTGATCTGCAAACAGGCTGGGAAAAGAAGGGCCGGCCATAAAGAGAGTTTGTAGAGATCCGCCATCACCGAATGATACTTAACCCGCTCCATCGCGACTTCTGGTGTGTAATCTTCAAAAATCTGGATCTATGAACCCTGGTAACTTAAACTCCCTCGTCTTTTTCGAGCCTCATGGATGATCAGTTCCTTCGTCTGGTAACGGTGGAGTCGTAGAATCACCGGCCTGGGACGCGTGCCTGGCTGAGGTTTGGTGGTCAATGTCCTGTGAGCCCGATACAGTTCTGGCGGGGACTGTAGAGTCTGGTTACTGAGTACTTCCACCAGGAGATCAGCAAAGAAAGTTGTGGGCCTGGATCCCTCGATGGATTCTGGAAGGCCAATTATCCTGATATTATTCCTGCGGCTGCAGCTCTCGAGATCGATAGTTTTAGCTGTTAGCTTGCTACTGCTATTGGCTAATGCTGCACACTTCTCAAGTGCTTGAATTCATTGATCCTGCAGTTTAGCATGCGATTCCAATGTATCAATTCGCTGGTCATGGTCTGTTATTGCCAGTTGTATTTTTTCAAGCCTCACTTCCAATGCAGTGAACGACATTTTGAAGTTGGCTGCGATGCTCGCTCGGTCACCTGGTGGCTATGCTACTTAGCGTCACGCTGTTGTCCGACAAGGAAACGTCCACTTCGCTCTTTTTAGACACTTTAGATGGCTTTGACATATTCCCCGGGATAAATAAAAGTCTGATAATAGCTTTCCGCTTCAAGGCAGTCAGGGATTTTTAAAAGAAAATGTAATTTTATCAGTTGTCGCTGCAAGAGACTGAAAGTACGCTGCCTTCACATGTTGACCCAAACCGGAAGGCCACTGCATAGATTTTGACCCAATTTTCACCACATATAGATATTAGGCCATGGAAGACCCCACTAAATTTTGGAGGTGATCTGGATCCGGATCCAGATTCTGGATCAAGATTTCTGGATCAAGATTACACTTTATATAGGCTTTGATGGATTACGTCAAAACCTCTTCACGGATGCTCACCAAATTTGCACCACAGATAGATATTAGGCCATGGAAGACGCCACTGAATTTTGGAGGTGATCTGGATCTGGATTTTGACTCAGGATTTCACATTATAGGCTTTTAAGGATTACGGCAAAACTACTTCACGGATTCTGACTAAATTTTCACCACAGATAATAACAATAATGACTTGTATTTATAGAACATCTATCAAGACACCCACCCTGGGGCATTCTACCATTCTGCCTCCGACCACTACCTCATTCATACACAGGCAAGGTTAAGTATCTTACCCAAGGACATAATGGCAATATGCAGATTTTCAACTGGTTGGGAGCCTGGATTTGAACTGCTGACCCTTCGGTCATATAATGACCCGCTCTACCAACTGACCTATTGCTGCCCTAATAGATAGATATCAGGGCAGGAAGATTGGTGGACAACAGAAATCTCTGATTGCTCTTGTTCATTATGAGATTATTTCATTGACCTCTAATATCTGTGGATCCTGAATGCTGACCTTTGAACCCATTCAGTCTTTTGTAATACTGGCCACAGGTGTTTTCGGGGAACTTTGAGCTTTAAACCTTCTCAGTATTAATTTCTAAGACAAGGTCTGCTCCTTGATCTAAATCAGGAATCTCCAACTGTAGTCCAGGAGAGCATCTGTCCTGCTTGTTTTCTAACTTTCACTGCTTCACCCACAGCTAATTAACTCAGTCTGGTGTGTTCAAAAGCTGAGACACACCAGAGTGAAAACAAAAACAAACAACCTTGTGAGTAAAGCAGGCAGGGCAAATGGTCTCCAGGACCAGATCTAAATCATGCCTGTGACCAATGGCATCTGATCAGGAATCAGTATCAAGAGGTAGATCCCGACCTTTGATTATGATCACTAAGCTAATCAGCAATCATGACTACAGGATCAAAGGAATAAGGATCAGAGGTCCACAGTCAAAGGATGGATTAGGATCAAAGGTATTTGAAACAAAGATCATGGCAAAAACCACACCTTGATCTGCAACCACACCACAAATTATGGTAATCAAAATTTCCCTGACCCAGGGGTAATATTTCTCCAAATTTCAGTGAAATCTGTGAAAACCAAACAAACACCACTACAAGGGCTGTCCGTAAAGTATAGGTCCTTTTTATTTTTTTCAAAAACTATATGGATTTCATTCATATGTTTTTACGTCAGACATGCTTGCACCCTCGTGCGCATGCGTGAGTTTTTCTACGCCTGTCGGTGACGTCATTCGCCTGTGAGCACTCCTTGTGGGAGGAGTCGTCCAGCCCCTCGTCGGAATTCCTTTGTCTGAGAAGTTGCTGAGAGACTGGCGCTTTGTTTGATCAAAATTTTTTCTAAACCTGTGAGACACATCGAAGTGGACATGGTTCGAAAAATTAAGCTGGTTTTCAGTGAAAATTTTAACAGCTGATGAGAGATTTTGAGGTGATTCTGTCGCTTTAAGGACTTTTCACGGTGCGAGACGTCGCGCAGCGCTCTCAGGCAGCGTCATCAGCCTGTTTCAAGCTTAAAACCTCCACATTTCAGGCTCTATTGATCCAGGACGTCGTGAGAGAACAGAAAAGTTTCAGAAGAAGTCGGTTTCAGCATTTTATCCGGATATTCCACTGTTAAAGGAGATTTTTTTTTTAATGAAAGACGTGCGGACGGGTCCGCGCGTCGGGACGCAGCCGACGCGGCGCGGCGGCACAGGAAAAACACCTCCGTGTTGATAACCATTTGTAAAATCCAGTTGGCTTTTGATGGCTTTCAGTGGAGTGAGTATATGAGAAATTGTTTATCAGCTGGAGATGTTCCAACGTGTCCTCAAGGCTTCCAACAGAGGTTTTTTTCCTGTGGCGGAGCGTCGCGGCGGCTGCGAGCCGACGCTGCAATCCGCCCGCACGTCTTTCATTAAAAAAATCTCCTTTAACAGTGGAATATCCGGATAAAATGCTGAAACCGACTTCTTCTGAAACTTCTCTGTTCTCTCACGACGTCCTGGATCAATAGAGCCTGAAATGTGGAGGTTTTAAGCTTGAAACAGGCTGATGACGCTGCCTGAGAGCGCTGCGCGACGTCTCGCACCGTGAAAAGTCCTTAAAGCGACAGTATCACCTCAAAATCTCTCATCAGCTGTTAAAATTTTCACTGAAGACCAGCTTAATTTTTCGAACCATGTCCACTTCGATGTGTCTCACAGGTTTAGAAAAAATTTTGATCAAACAAAGCGCCAGTCTCTCAGCAACTTCTCAGACAAAGGAATTCCGACGAGGGGCTGGACGACTCCTCCCACAAGGAGTGCTCACAGGCGAATGACGTCACCGACAGGCGTGGAAAAACTCACGCATGCGCACGAGGGTTCAAGCATGTCTGACGTTAAAACATATGAATGAAATCCATATAGTTTTTGAAAAAAATAAAAAGGACCTATACTTTACGGACAGCCCTCGTATATGAAAACACCAGCTCCTTGGCAGAGGTAACGGTCATAGCAGAATGTTGTGACAGCGGCTGTGCTCAGTGAAAGTGAGAAATACCAAACAAAATTGGTTTCCACACATCTTAACAATCAGAACATGAAGTAACTTCACGTCTCATTAGTCCATGACGTCAGAAAGTTACAGTTCAAAAGTAAAAAAGAGGCCAGAATCATTGTGATAAAAGAATCACATTCCTGTTGGATTAACGGTCTTCACGTACTTTCACAGGTTGTTTGTCCAAATCCATCTCAATCACTATACACCAGAAGCTATTAAGATATTAGATACTGACAAATGACTTCCAGATGTTATGAAATGACAGAGTGCAACTCTGACAGCAGGAAACGCAGTGAGTCGGTGAGAAATTCATCTTTTCTTACTGAAGGCAGTGTCAAAGGGTGATATAAATGATCCGTGTTCAACTCTTCACCTCAAATGGCTGGTTTGTTCAGCATTTCCAGGATACTGTGGCATTTTTGAATTTCAGCCATTAGCTCCCCCCCACCCCCCAACACCTCCACCTCCATTCCTGAATTCCTGGTGCCACACTTTATAGGAACACATGGAAAAACATGCAAAACAACCTTCCAAATTGGGTGTGCAGTGGCGTTATCAATTTATCAGAGTTGAGATAATGGAAACGTCTCCAAACAGCCCCCCCCCCCCCCCCCCCCCCCCAAAAAAAAACTGTCTGTAATCTGTCACATACCTTCAAAGGGAGTCACTTGGCTACATTGACTTAATACTGAACTCTCTCTCTCTCTCTCTCTCTCTCTCTCTCTCTCTCTCTCTCTCTATATATATATATATATATAGGATTTGTGTCATTGGTTTTGTGTTATTGGCTTAAAATAAACCAATAAATCCCTTTCCAGATACCGGCAACTGCAGAGGTTTTAATAGACTAAAAATACATATAAGAGCAAGTGCAGCCATTATGCAACTTTTACAGTGATGGTTTAATTTGACACTAATCCTGTCCCCTGCTGAACGTGTGGTCTGAGCCAAATCTTCTCACATTAAAAAAAGAACTGATGTTGCTCTTCTTGGTGGATTTTAAACATTACATGTTGTGCTGAATGCGAACAGCAGCAAAGGTGCACCGTTTACATTAGAATGAAGCTGGAATGATGCCACAAAGAGAGTTGCGTAGAATTACTTTGAAATGCAATCAGTTACTGAATAGAAAATACAGTACAATAAGAATACTTTGAATTATTTGTAATCCGAGTACGTTTGGATTACTTCAGAAGCAATTACTGGAAACGACGCACTTCATACTAAAACACAATCAGAAATATTCAAAACATCATATACGTAAAACAAATATTTCTAGTTTTATTCAGATTACAAGTAATCCAAAGTATTCCATCTGCATTGCATTTTCTGTTCAGTAAGGGATTACATTTCAAATTCAGCCAACACAACTCTCGACTATAAATGAAGGAAGTGGCAGCTGCTCAGAGGTTTGGTGACAAAAGAACGGCCTTCGTAAAACAAGCTTGTTTTGTTGAAATGGTTTCAAAAGCTGTCTGGCATTTCAGAGAAGTTAATAACTTCTGCCTAACCTCCCCACTGGGATTACAGCCAGCCAGGCAGTACCAAACCATGGCCTTCCATCATTGACGGGAACAGAACAGTGGTTCTAAGAATTTAAAGTAACGTTCTGTCATTTCACAATATAAACACATACATGCACACGCACACACAAAATATAGTATCATTAGGTCTGTTTTGTACAAACAGAAAAAAGTAACGCAATACATGAGACACCAAACAGGACAGTATATAACCTGTAAAAAAAGTTATACTGCAAAGTATTTATTAGTGCCTCAGTGTTGAGGATCAGAGTTGCTGGAGAAGGTCAAGGTGGTCAGCCATGTTTCACCTGACTGCAGCAGATAGATGGTTACTTTTGAGGGGTGGAGATGGTTCGGTTGAATGCCTAAGGGCCATCCAGGACCCGGGGTGGCTCTGTAGTGTTGTGGACAAGGTTGGGTAGGATTACTTTGAAAGAATACATGTGGATTATATGTATGTATGCACATACATTTGGATTACTTGTAATCTGATTATTTTTGGATTACATTTCAAAGTAATCCTACCCAAACCTGGTTGTGGATGTGGCCACGTGAACCAGTGCTCCCAGACTTGACTTGGTCTCCTCACTGGTTCAAGGTGTTCTACGTAGTGCATGGTCATCATTAATGATGTCACATTTCTATCTGATGTTTCTAACTACACTCAAAAAATGACTCAGTGGATGAACTCAATTCAATTATGTGAAGGATTTCCATCTAATAAACATAAATATATCCCCAACTAAAAAAAAAAAAAAAAAAAAAAAAAAAAAAAAGCACATCCATGCAAGATAATTTAATTTAGCTGGGACAGCACATATTTAATTTTTTGACAGTTTTTTTGACTGTACTTCCTCTATTCCTTAACTTTAGTTTAGAGGTTCTGGTAGATCCTCAGAACAAAAAATGTATCAATTCCTGGCTGTTAAGTTTGTCGTCCTTCCTCCATGATGTAATGTGAACAAGGTTCTAAACATTTTAGATGTTTATACAACAGACTGTGCAGCTTGTGGTACCACAGATATTTTTGAGATGGTCCCTAAGTAGGAACCAAACTTGCAGAGAAACAAACTTGTGTTCCAGGTGCCTTTGTTTAATTCTTTTTTTTCCCTGCTGTGACATACAAGAAGGCACGAGTTCTGCAGCTTGACTCTTAAATCCGTCACACGCACCACCCCGAGGCTCTTCCAGATAATTTGTGTGCTCTTAATGACTTTAACGAGCCACATAACTGCAAGTAATGACTGACAGAGTCTGACGTGAGGAACAACGACAGGAGGAAATTAATCATAAACCTGAGATGAGTGGTAATTTTGGAGTCGTTCACACCAAATAGCCTGCAGAGTTAATTTTGTTAGTAAATGAGAAAATAGTTTTTGTTGAACAATATTCCAGCACCATGGTGATGAAAATGACGGCACCATAGCGATGCAGCAAAACAAACAAACATGCAGGATTGTAGCGCCGCTACATGAACGCTGATTAACCTCATGAGTTTAAACAAACAAAAACCACATTTGCTCACATCAACAATCAGTAGTACTGCTACCATATTCAAGAAAAATAAACATATGATAAAATTTTAATGAGAAGAATACAGCCAGTTGTGATATTACTGAACAGGTTGATGTTTAATCTGTGTGTTTCTGCGACTGTTTGCTGCTCCCCAAATTCCAGATTTAAAATGAAGAGTATCATTTTTATTTTTTCATAAGTAAACACTCATCAAGATTTTCTCCTTGAGATCATCACACATTTCTGCGGCAGCTGAGGAAGTTCAACCTGCGAAAAACAATGATGGTGAACTTCTACACTGCCATCACTGAGTCTATCCTCTTATCTTCCATCACCGTCTGGTACGCTGCTGCCGCTGCTAAGGCCAGGAGCAGACTGCAGCGTATCATCCATGCAACAGACAAGGTGATTGACTGAAGACTGCCATCCCTACAGGACCTATACACCTCCAGGGCCCTGAGACGAGCAAGGAAGATTGTGGCCGATCCCTCTCACCCAGGCCACAAACGTTTTGTCACCCTCCCCTCTGGCAGACGGCTGAGGTGCATCAGGACCAAAACCTCAAGACACAAAAACAGCTTCTTTCCATCCGCAGCAAGACTTATAAATAATGCCAGAGACCCCCACTTACCCTGCCCCCCACTACCATAAAGTACAGATTGGTCATCCCTGCACTGAAAGGTACTGTACATCTGTACTTCAATCTTTTTTTTGGAGAGTCTCATTTCATTACATTATATTTATTTAGCAGTGAATATAGTTTTGTCTATATCCCTTTTACTCTCTAATCTCTTTTACTTACATAAGTGTTTTTCTTTTCTTATTGTTTATGCACCAATGACACCACATCAAATTCCTTGTATGTTCGAACTTACTTGGCAATACATTTAATTCTGATAGGTAGGTTAGGGTGCATTCACACTCTGACGATTAGCCTGGCTTTTGACAAAGGGTCAGCATTGCCTGACTGACATTGGCTTAGTCTGGCGGACCTTGGCGCTGGTTGACATTAATCAACTTTTCACTTTCCTTTGGCAAATCAGACAATCAATGGAATGAGCCTTCTCCGGAGTTTTACAGAGATTTTTGAGAATCTGCTACTTCGGCCAGCGTCAACCACTTCACCTCACAGTGTGAATGTGCCACTAGCATGCACATTCACAAGCACACCTATGACAGCTGTGTTTGGCTGTCATGTGGTTGATCATCTTGTCATGTTTCCAGAAGCTCCACTTGAAGAAACGTTTTGATTAATGCACTCACCAAATGTGATTACTGCATTTAATTGCCATCTATGTATATTATTTGATATAAATGCTGGAAGAGAACAAGCTGAAATTTTTACAGACTTGGAGTTGAAATTTGATGTACCCAGTGAAATGTTTAGTTTTGTTTTGATTTCCATGGATATACGGTACATTCTGGAAGGTCACAGTCTTACCCTTGTCAAAGTACAGTGAGGAAAATAAGTATTTGAACACGCTGCGATTTTGCAAGTTCTCCCACTTAGAAATCATGGAGGGGTCTGAAATTTTCATCTTTGGTGCATGTCCACTGTGAGAGACATAATTTAAAACAAACAAACAAACAAAAAAAAATCCAGAAATCACAATGTATGATTTTTTAATAATTTATTTGTATGTAACTGCTGCAAATAAGTATTTGAACACCTGTGAAAATCAATGTTAATATTTGGTACAGTAGCCGTTGTTTGCAATTACAGAGGTCAAACGTTTCCTGTAGTTTTTCACCAGGTTTGCACACACTGCAGCAGGGATTTTGGTCCACTCCTCCATACAGATATTCTCTAGATCTTTCAGGTTTGGAGTTTCAGCTCCCTCCAAAGATTTTCTATTGAGTTCCGGTCTGGAGACTGGCCAGGCCACTCCAGGACCTTGAAATGCTTCTTACTGAGCCCCTCCTTAGTTCCCCTGGCTGTGTGTTTGGGGTCACTGTCATGCTGGAAGACCCAGCCATGACCCATCTTCAATGCTCTTACTGAGGGAATGAGGTTGTTTGCCAAAATCTCGCAATACATGACCCCATCCATCCTCCCTTCAATATGCTGTCGTCCTGTCCCCTTTGCAGAATAGCACCTCCAGAGTAAGTAAGTAAGTAAGTAAGATTTATTTATATAGCACCTTTCAAGATAGAAATCACAAAGTGCTTCACATAAGAACAAAGAAATAAAAAGCAGCAGAAACATAAAACCATAAAAACTAGGTAAAAGCCAGCCTATACAAAAGGGTCTTTAGCTTCACTTTAAATGTTTCAACAGAGTCCACGGAGCGTAGGTCCAAATGTGCATTCCACATTTTAGGTGCCACCACCTCGAAAGCACAGTCTCCCCTGGTCTTCAGTCTTGTCCTAGGCACAACCAATAGGCCCAGGTCCGAAGACCTCAGAGAACTACTTGTCACATATGGATGTAATAGCTCGGTGATATAAGATGGCATTTGACCATGCAGAGCTCTAGAAGTCAGTACTAGAATTTTAAATTGGAGTCTGAAATGGATGGGGAGCCAGTGCAAGGAGGAGAGGATTGGGGTTATATGTGACCTCTTTGATGACCTCGTCAGCAGCCTTGCAGCCGCATTCTGAACCGTTTGTAAGCGGTCCAAAGAGGACTTGCTTAGGCTAAAAAATAGTGAGTTACAGTAATCCAAATGTGATGACACAAATGCATGAATGATCATCTCCAGCTCCACCCAAGACACAATGCTGCGCAGACGGGCAATATTGTGCAAATGGAAAAAACAAGACTGTGCCAGGCGGGTAACATACGCGTCAAAATTGAGGGAGTGATCGAACGTAACACCCAAGTTCCTCACTGCTGAGCGAACAAAAGGGGCCAGAGAACCAAGATTCCCAACCACAGTGGGAACAAAGTCGTCAGGAGCACAAACAAGGACCTCAGTTTTTGCTATATTTAAGGACAAATAGTTGGCCGCCATCCAGTCACCAATAACCTCAACACAGCTCTGAAGAGCAGATACCCTAGAGACAGTTAGAGGAGTGAATGAAATATACAGCTGGATGTCATCCGCATAACAGTGGTAGACATCTTTAAAACTGCTCAAGACATGACCAAGTGGGAGCAAATATAGAGCAAACAATATAGGTCCCAGAACAGAACCTTGAGGCACACCACAGGATAGCATGGCAGAGGAGGACATAAATTTACCAGCAGCAACAGCGAAAGTCCTGTGTGAAAGATAAGACAAAAACCAGTCCAGAGCAGACCCAGAAATGCCCACCCAAGTCCTTAGTCTCTCGACTAAGACTCCATGATCCACCGTGTCAAAAGCTGCAGAGAGATCTAAAAGGACAAGTACAGAATATTCACCTGCATCTCTGTGCATTAAAATATCGTTTGATACTGTTGTGAAAGTGTAGTGACACGGACCCACAACAGGGGGCGCAAATGAACGGTCAATAGATGAGCCAAAAATTAACACTTTAATGTTGTGAAGATGCACAACGAACATACAGACAATCTCCGAATATGATTACAGTCAATCCACAAAGGTGACGTGTGGGCAGGCTCGAGGATAGAAGACGTCTGTCCTGAGAAGAGCCGGAACCACACGATTTCCGCCGCCACCGAACCTGGTGAATACTGGAGCCGCCAAGTCCCGAATTCCCAGGTGATCACCGTCCCCGACTGTCGGATCTGGTACTGCTGGCGAGAACAAAGACAGTCAAGTGTGGGTGTGTGTACACCCAGTAACAACAACGGTGGGAATGCCACCTCCACCTCTCACTCAATATGTTGCAGAGTACCGCAGTGATTCCTCAGGGGAAAAGAGTGCCGTCCTGCACTCACTCAGCCTCCACGGAAAGAGGGACCGGTACTCCTGCAAACACTCACAATATACAGATATGTTGTAACACAAATGGCTGAGAATATTACCTCCAACGAAGTACGATATCTCGGCAACGAAGTGGAGTTGATGTCTGGTCTTTATGGAGTGAGATGATGTTGAGTAGATGGGTGACAGCTGTCAAGAGATAATGAGTGACAGCTGTCACCCCGGCTGTGTCCGTGGCGGCAGCGCCCTCTCGTGCCTGAAGCCCGCACTTCAGGCAGGGCGCCCACTGGTGGTGGGCCAGCAGTACCTCCTCTTCTGGCGGCCCACACAACAGATACTCTGAGAAGGGCAGTTTCTCTAGAGTGCAAGTGACGGAACCCAGACTGGAATTTATCAAGAATATTATGTTCAGCTAAAACTTCATTAAGCTGTTTGGCCACCACTTTCTCTTAGACTTTAGAAATAAAAGGCAACTTTGAAATTGGTCTAAAATTTTGAAGGAGTGAAGGATCAGCATTAGGCTTTTTTAAAAGAGGGTGAATAACTGCCTGTTTAAAATACTGAGGGACATAGCCGGAAAGCAGTGATCTATTTATTATCAATAAGACAACCGGGCCAATAGAATGGAAGACCTTTTTAAAAAAGGAGGTAGGGACGATATCAAGTGGGCAGGAGGAAGGTTTCAATCTGTCCACCAGACCAGTGAGCTCTTTCAGTGATATAGGTTTAAAACTATCCAGAACTGATGGCCGGATAAGATAGGGGACAGGAAAAGAAAGAGAGGGATTAATATTTGCCCTGATATCACGAATTGTGCTGATAAAAAAGGACAAAAATTTGTCACAGTCTTCATTTGACTGAATGATAGCAGCAGGAGATGCAGGTGTAACAATGTCTCTGATTGTGTCAAACAAAATTTTTGGATTCCGTCGGCTGTTAGAAATTAAAGTGGAAAAATAAGCAGCCCTCGCATCTTTCACCATATTATTAAAAGAGACACCTGTCTACATATAAAGTCCTACAGTTGACAGTGCATGTCAGAGGACAAACCAAGCACGAAGTCAAAGGAATTGTCTGTAGACCTTCGAGACAGCATTGTCTCAAAGCACAAATCTGGGGAAGGGCACAGAAACATTTGTGCTGCTTTGAAGGTCCCAATGAGCTCAGTGGCTGCCTTCTCTGTAAACAGAAGAAGTTCAACTCCACCAGTAATCTTCCTAGAGTTGGCCGGCTGTCTAAAGTGAGTAATCGGGGGGAAAAGGCTTTAGTCAAGGAGGTGACCAAGAACCCGATGGTCATTCTGTCAGAGCTTTAGCATTCCTCTGTTGGAGAGAGGAGAACCTTCCAGAAGGACAACAATCTCCGCAGCAATCCACCAATCAGGCCTGTATGGTAGAGTGACCAGATGGAAGCCACTCCTTAGTAAAAAGCACATGGCAGCCCACCTGGAGTTTGTCAAACAAAGGTCTCTGTTCAAAGATTGAACTATTTGGCATGAATGCCAGACATCAGGCACCATCCCTACAGTGAAGAATGGTGGTGTCAGCATCATGCTGTGGGGATGTTTTTCAGCAGCAGGAACTGGGAGACTAGTCCGAATTGAGGGAAAGATGAATGCAACAATGTACAGAGACATCCTGGATGAAAACCTGCTCCAGAGCGCTCTTGACCTCAGACTGGTGCGATGGTTCATCTTTCAGCAGGACAATGACCCTAAGCACACAGCCAAGATTTCAAAGGAGTGGCTTTAGGACAACTCTGTGAATGTCCTTGAGTGGCCCAGCCAGAACCCAGACCTGAATCCAATTAAACATCTCTGGAGAGATCTGAAAATGGCTGTGCACTGATGCTCCCCATTCAACCTAATGGAGCTTGAGAGGTGCTGCAAAGAGGAATGGGCAAAACTGCCCAAAGATAGGTGCGCCAAGCTTGTGGCATCATATTCAATAAGACTTGAGACTGTAATTGCTGCCAAAGGTGCATCAACAAAGTATTGATCAAAGGGTGTGAATACTTATGTACGTGATTTCTGTTTTTTATTTCTGATAAATTTGCAAAAAATTTCAAAAACCTTTTCATGTTGTCATTATGGGGTGTTGGGAGTAGAATTTTTTTTTTTTTAGAATGGAAGACCTTTTTAAAAAAGGAGGTAGGGACGATATCAAGTGGGCAGGAGGAAGGTTTCAATCTGTCCACCAGACCAGTGAGCTCTTTCAGTGATATAGGTTTAAAACTATCCAGAACTGATGGCCGGATAAGATAGGGGACAGGAAAAGAAAGAGAGGGATTAATATTTGCCCTGATATCACGAATTTTGCTGATAAAAAAGGACAAAAATTTGTCACAGTCTTCATTTGACTGAATGATAGCAGCAGGAGATGCAGGTGTAACAATGTCTCTGATTGTGTCAAACAAAATTTTTGGATTCCGTCGGCTGTTAGAAATTAAAGTGGAAAAATAAGCAGCCCTCGCATCTTTCACCATATTATTAAAAGAGATTAAAAGCTCCTTTAAATGAAGGAGGTGGACCTGGAGCTTTGTAGATTTCCACAACCGCTCCACTTTCTGACATGATCACTTAACACTACGAATACTGTCATTCATCCAGCGGGAGGAGTTATTCAGAGGGGCGTGTCTGGTTTTAAAAGGAGCCACTCTGTCCAAAATTGAGAGACAATGATGATTAAAAGAATTAACTAAAATATCAACATCATCTGAACTAAACAACTCATCAAGGTTAAAAGCAGCAGAAAATACATTTGCAGTAAAATGATTAAAAATGCGAGAGCAGATCACAGGAGGAGCAGACGGACAATCCAGATTAAGAGACAAATGAAATAGAATACAAACATGATCAGAAATAAAAATATCCTCAGAATAAATAGACTCAATATTAAGACCCAGAGTAAAAACAAGATCTAAAACATGACCTTTGCTGTGTGGTGGGCCAGACACGTGTTGGATCAAGTTGAAAGATTCCATCAGACTGATGAATTTAGCAGCAGATTTATTAGAAGCATCATCAACATGGAATTAAAATCACCAACAATTAAAAGTCTGGACAGCTTGAGAGTTGTAGATAAAAAGTCACTAAACTCCTTGAGGAAGGAAGTGCATTGACCAGGTGGACGATATATTAAAACACAATAAAAAGGATTAGTTCTCCCAACTTTTAAAATCAGTGATTCAAAAGATGGAAACGATTCTGAGCTGACATGTCGACATACAAAGCTGGTCCTACAGACTGCAGCAAGTCCTCCAATACGTCCACACAAACGCGGCAAGCTGAAGAATCGGAAATTTTGGGGACAGAGTTCAATGAGGGGGGCGTGTTCCATCTCCCTCTGCCAGGTTTCAGTTAGAAACAAAAATTCCAGGTCCTTGGACCGAATATAATCATTCAAAATGAAAGTCTTGTTAGTAACGGAGAGGTTGGAATGGTTGGAAACCATTCGTAAGATTCAGACAGCTTTCGGTGGCTTTTCAGTTGAGTGAGTATCCGAGAAATTGTTTAACAGCTGGGCATGTTCCAACTTGTCCTGTGAGACTTCCAAAACGGAGGTGTTGTTTGTCCCGCGCCATGAGTGGCTGCGTCGCGACGCGCGAATCCGTCCACACGTCTTTCATTACAAAATCTCCTTTAACAGTGGAATGTGCCGATAAAGTGCTGATCCCGACCTCTTCTGAAACTTCTCTGATAGTCTCACGATGTCCTGCATCAACAGAGCCTTAAATTTGGAAGTGATCTGCTCGTTCCAGTCTGTCGATGGCCACTCGGGGCGTGGTGCGCCCTCCACCACCGTGGGCCATTTTTAATCCAGTTTTAATGGCCCTTAATCCGTGTGATACCGATAGAATCTTCACCGAAAGCCATCTGAATCTTCCAAATGGTTTCCATCTGGCTGTCTGGCAGAGTTTCTGAAAAAATTTTCATGGAACAAAGCGGCAGTCGCTCAGCCATTCCTAAACAATAAAAATCCGACGAGGGGGTGGACCAGTGCTCACTCAAAGCCTGCCCACAGGCGAATGATGCAACCGACAGGCGTGAAAAAACTCACGCATGCGCATGAAGGTTCAAGCTTGTCTGATGCAAGCGCACATGATTCAAATCCATATAGTTTTTGAAAAAATAAAACGGTCGGATACTTTTCTAACAGACCTCGTATTTGTATATTTTTGCTGCTGTATTGGATGCTTTGCCCAGAGTACATATGGCACATGGTACACAGTACTCAGTGGTCAGCACTGGTGCCTCACAGCAAGACAAACAAGATCGCTTCCTGCCCTTTCTGTGTGGAGACTGTATGTTCTCCCCATGTCTGCATGGGTTTCCTCCCACAATCAAATCAAAACATGTTAAGGGTCTGCTCCTTTCTCTGCCCTTGATCAAGGCAGCATCTCTACATCTGGAGTTGGTACCTGGGCACCCGACTGTGGCTGTCCACTGCTCCTAGTGGTTCGAATGTGTTTAACTGTAATTAGGATGGGTTAAATGCAGAGGACAAATTTCAATGTATATATGTATGACAATAAAGGCTCTTCTTCTTCTTCTTCTACAGTGCATCCAGAAAATATTCACAGCACTTCACTTTTTTCACATTTTGTTATGTTAAAGTTTTATTCCAAAGTGGAAGAAATTTATTGTTTTCCTCAAAATTATACATACAATACCCAATAATGACTATGTGAAAAAAGTTTCATTATATATATATATATATATATATATATATATATATATATATATATATATATATATATTTGCAAATGTATTAAAAATGAAAGACTAAGAAATCACATGTACATAAGTATTCACAGCCTTTGCCATGAAGCTCAAAATTCAGCTCAGGTGCATTCTGTTTGCACTGATCATCCTTGAGATGTTTCTATAGCTTAACTGGAGTCCACCTGGGGTAAATTCTGTTGATTGAACATGATTTGGAAGGGCACACACCTGTCTACATATAAAGTCCTACAGTTGACAGTGCATGTCAGAGGACAAACCAAGCACGAAGTCAAAGGAATTGTCTGTAGACCT
This sequence comes from Thalassophryne amazonica, assembly GCF_902500255.1. Taxonomy (NCBI): domain Eukaryota; kingdom Metazoa; phylum Chordata; class Actinopteri; order Batrachoidiformes; family Batrachoididae; genus Thalassophryne; species Thalassophryne amazonica. The sequence goes on from NC_047113.1 coordinate 64,570,605, forward strand.
TCGAGACAGCATTGTCTCAAAGCACAAATCTGGGGAAGGGCACAGAAACATTTGTGCTGCTTTGAAGGTCCCAGTGAGCTCAGTGGCTGCCTTCTCTGTAAACAGAAGAAGTTCAACTCCACCAGTAATCTTCCTAGAGTTGGCCGGCTGTCTAAAGTGAGTAATCGGGGGGAAAAGGCTTTAGTCAAGGAGGTGACCAAGAACCCGATGGTCATTCTGTCAGAGCTTCAGCATTCCTCTGTTGGAGAGAGGAGAACCTTCCAGAAGGACAACAATCTCCGCAGCAATCCACCAATCAGGCCTGTATGGTAGAGTGACCAGATGGAAGCCACTCCTTAGTAAAAAGCACATGGCAGCCCACCTGGAGTTTGTCAAACAAAGGTCTCTGTTCAAAGATTGAACTATTTGGCATGAATGCCAGACATCAGGCACCATCCCTACAGTGAAGAATGGTGGTGTCAGCATCATGCTGTGGGGATGTTTTTCAGCAGCAGGAACTGGGAGACTAGTCCGAATTGAGGGAAAGATGAATGCAACAATGTACAGAGACATCCTGGATGAAAACCTGCTCCAGAGTGCTCTTGACCTCAGACTGGTGCGATGGTTCATCTTTCAGCAGGACAATGACCCTAAGCACACAGCCAAGATTTCAAAGGAGTGGCTTTAGGACAACTCTGTGAATGTCCTTGAGTGGCCCAGCCAAAACCCAGACCTGAATCCAATTAAACATCTCTGGAGAGATCTGAAAATGGCTGTGCACTGATGCTCCCCATTCAACCTAATGGAGCTTGAGAGGTGCTGCAAAGAGGAATGGGCAAAACTGCCCAAAGATAGGTGCGCCAAGCTTGTGGCATCATATTCAATAAGACTTGAGACTGTAATTGCTGCCAAAGGTGCATCAACAAAGTATTGATCAAAGGGTGTGAATACTTATGTACGTGATTTCTGTTTTTTATTTCTGATAAATTTGCAAAAAAATTCAAAAACCTTTTCATGTTGTCATTATGGGGTGTTGGGAGTAGAATTTTTTATTTTTTTTTGGGGGGGGGGGGGGATTAGTAACCATGAATAAATGAGTGAGCATTTTAAAATAATAATAATAATAATAATAATAATAATAATAATAATAATAATAATAATAATAATAATAAGGCCGGTAACATAACAACACGTGGAAAAGGTGAAGTGCTGTGAATACTATCTGGATGCACTGCATTAATAGCTGCGGATAACAGAATTTCTTATGGTGTTCAGAGAAAAACAACTTTGAGAGCAAGGAATCATATTGACTTTTCCCTTGGAAAGGAAGCAGGAAGTCCACCTGCTCTCAGTGAGACGAATCAGTGCATCGAATTGGCATGGGTGGCATCACTGCCCCAAGAAACCAAAGGCACAGTTGACAGATGACAGCAGTTAATTGGAAAACTAATGAGGTTCAGAAAACCAGCCTGGACTCTGCAGTGTGTTTGTGAGACCGAGTCAGAGAGAATAATGAGGTCCAGAAAGGAGGACAGAGTGAGGGGTTGCCCTTGTCAAGAGCAGATACTCATAAAAACAAAAGAAAGAAAACCCTGGAAAAAGAACAACTCGTAGGATGCGTATGAAATAGGCACCGTGTACGACATGGTCAATCAGTGACACACAACTGGAGCATCAGAAAGGTGAAATTTGATCTCTTTGAGCTGGTTCATTCTTATATCATTCTGTGTATAATGAAAAGGAAATGAAAGAGAAAGGTGAAGAAAGAAATGATGAACAAACAGATGTGATCCTGACCTTCACAGAAAAAACAATGCCTGCTGACAAATTGAATTTTTGATTTATTACCGGTTAAATTAGCAATAAAATCAGAGCATTTCTTTACGTAGGCATTCAAATTCACGGATACCGTCACAAATTAGTTATTTGATGGCCAAAGGTCTTCAGCCTCTGAAAAGTGCAGATTAAACTATTACAGAAAGAGGATTTTACAAATAGAGAACCCACTGTTGAGAGAGGAAGACAAAAGAGAGATGAGCAGACGGGTGGAGAAAGATAATGGTGCAGAAATAGAAAGTGCAAAAGTGGATCAGAGAGAAAGAATGTGGAATATGAGAAGGTGGCGAAGAGGAAAAGCAGTCACAGGAGAAATGTCTTTGTAGTGTTGAATGACAGCCAAAGAGTAATAAAGAAAACTTGAAATCAATGTATTGAGTTGTAGAACAGAACTGTTTAGTAAGTCAACAGGATGCAGATTTCTTTTGCTTTAGTCAAACACATTACAAGCAGAAGTCAGAATAGATTAAAATCAACAATTGCAATGAGTTTGTTAAATCCTCTACACTGAAAATCAATGTAAGTGCATCCTGTTTCTCAGTGATGATGACAAAATTGTCCCATTTTATTAAAGCTTATAATTACAGAGAAAATGTGAAATTCAATGACGCATCAAAATTTTTTAAAGGGGTCATATTAGACACTTTTTCCACGGAGGTAACACAGACCAGTAAAAATAGATGTTAAAGTTCACATCAAAAAATACCCTAAAAACACTGAGATGATGCATTCTAAAACAAGAGATCCATCCTGAAGGACAGTTGCTTTAAATGTTCCACTTGCTGCATCAAGAAGCAGACTGCAGCAGTGAGGAATCAGCATGCCCGGGTTTACTTTTGCCCCGGATCAAAGCCCCCCTCCCCGTACCCCCTGTGGTGGCTTCAGGCCTTCAGCCCTCACATATGGTCACTACATGGCCATCCTCCCTGACTCGTCTACTTGGAACAAAAAAGCTATTTTTTTCTTACGTCGCTTTGGTTGCTGTTTGTTGGACTGAATATATGCATTCGACACAAACCAAAACAATTAAAGGGTCAAGTTTGTTTCCTCATATAATGTCCAAGAAATTATGACATTTTGCAAGGTTTCGGTATGTTTAGATTAGATAGAACTTTATTGATCTCCTGGGAAGACACCAGCAGGGAGACAGTGGCACTATATAGCAGCACACAGGGTAAGAAGCACAGAGAGTATCAAAAGTGAAAAAAAGAAAAACAGTTTGCAAATGTAAATGTAAGCCTGGTGGAAAATCAGAGTTAGGAAGAAAGGAAGTGTGTGTATCATTCCTGTTTAATGGAAATTGTATTCCTGCATTAAGGTAGGATGTTGCACCGGGTTAATGGTGTTTCTGCTATCAGCAATAAGGTCTGATTGAAAGATTAGGATCAGGAGAGTCACTGTGAAATGAGTTGCACGTGTATCAAGTGGTGGGTTTTGATTGGCTGGTTTGAGGGCGTGTGGCATGGAGTGATTGGTGGAGTGTATGAGTGAGCCAGGGTTTTGGTGCTTGGCGCCGACTGAAAAGCGGGACACGGAAGTGGAGACGAGGCGCTTCGACAGGGGAGGCTTCATTGAGGAGAGAACTCTTTCACTCTCTCGCTCGGGAGACTGAGCAAATTGAGAGCAGTTTCGACACAGCATAGAGAACTCTTACCCCGGACACGAACTCGGCAGAGGTCGCCACACCAGTGGTGGGTGAACAGACGCAGGAGCGGGTAGGAACACCAGATGGCGAGACGGGAGAGCCCCACGCCCTCGAGCGGGAATATAGACGCATTCAGAGTGGCTGGAGCCGCAGGTGTGCCTGGAGTGGCGGAGATGCCACCGAGGCAGGTGGCATCTCTGATGTCAACCAGATAGCCTGTTTCCATGCGCTGGCCATGGCTGTGTTTTACCATCTACACAGCGTTTGTGTGTTCTGTACCGAGGTTTGCTGTACCAGCGAGGTTCATCGTGACGTGTTCACACATCGCCTGGTGGCCGGAGATGTACTCAAAGTGGACAATTGGTGGATTCCGCAAGGCAGGCCGGTGACTGGCCTGTGTGGCAAGTTATTTTTGTGTTCATCAGTTTCTCTTGCCTGGACGGCATGAGTACAAGACTGGACTGTATGAATGAGTGTGTGTGCGTGGGCCCGGGTTGTGGTGCATTCAAGGGGAGTCGGAAAAGTGGGGATGTGAGTTTTAAGAGTTGGAAATTAGTTAGTGTGGGCTTGTTTTTGTTGTTGTGATGTGTTTGCCTTTTCGTAAACATTGGGATCATTTGTGGGGTTTGAAAATGGGTCTCTTTTTCGTATTATGAATTTAAATAAAGAAATTTATATGTTGGCAACAAACGTTTCCTCTCTGTCAAAGTTCACTTACCAGGATGGCATTCGACATCGCATGTTGGGAAGGGCCGAATACCCTTAACTGGACATTGGACCCAAAGCACCCTCCCATTCTGAAGAATGTCGTATAGAGAGGTGGTAAGGGTGCGACATAAATAGAAATACAAATACTGGACATACCGACCAATAGCGGTTTACTGCCTACTACAACCCCTGGCAAAAATTATGCAAGCACCGGCCTCGGAGGATGTTCATTCAGTTGTTTAATTTTGTAGAAAAAAAAGCAGATCACAGACATGACACAAAACTAAAGTCATTTCAAATGGCAACTTTCTGGCTTTAAGAAACACTATAAGAAATCAGGAAAAAAAAAATTGTGGCAGTCAGTAACGGTTACTTTTTTAGACCAAGCAGAGGGAAAAAAATATGGAATCACTCAATTCTGAGGAAAAAATTATGGAATCATGAAAAACAAAAGAACGCTCCAACACATCACTAGTATTTTGTTGCACCACCTCTGGCTTTTATAACAGCTTGCAGTCTCTGAGGCATGGACTTAATGAGTGACAAACAGTACTCTTCATCAATCTGGCTCCAACTTTCTCTGATTGCTGTTGCCAGATCAGCTTTGCAGGTTGGAGCCTCGTCATGGACCATTTTCTTCATTTCCACCAAAGATTTTCAATTGGATTAAGATCCTGACTATTTGCAGGCCATGACATTGACCCTATGTGTCTTTTTGCAAGGAATGTTTTCACAGTTTTTGCTCTATGGCAAGATGCATTATCATCTTGAAAAATGATTTCATCATCCCCAAACATCCTTTCAATTGATGGGATAAGAAAAGTGTCCAAAATATCAACGTAAACTTGTGCATTTATTGATGTAATGACAGTCATCTCCCCAGTGCCTTTACCTGACATGCAGCCCCATATCATTAATGACTGTGGAAATTTACATGTTCTCTTCAGGCAGTCATCTTTATAAATCTCATTGGTACGGCACCAAACAAAAGTTCCAGCATCATCACCTTGCCCAATGCAGATTCGAGATTCATCACTGAATATGACTTTCATCCAGTCATCCACAGTCCACGATTGCTTTTCCTTAGCCCATTGTAACCTTGTTTTTTTCTGTTTAGGTGTTAATGATGGCTTTCGTTTAGCTTTTCTGTATGTAAATCCCATTTCCTTTAGGCGGTTTCTTACAGTTCGGTCACAGACGTTGACTCCGGTTTCCTCCCATTTGTTCCTCATTTGTTTTGTTGTGCATTTTTGATTTTTGAGACATATTGCTTTAAGTTTTCTGTCTTGACACTTTGATGTCTTCCTTGGTCTACCAGTATGTTTGCCTTAAACAACCTTCCCATGTCATTTGTATTTGGTCCAGAGTTTAGACACAGCTGACTGTGAACAACCAACATCTTTTGCAACATTGCGTGATGATTTACCCTCTTTTAAGAGTTTGATAATCCTCTCCTTTGTGTCAATTGACATCTCTCGTGTTGGAGCCATGATTCATGTCAGTCCACTTGGTACAACAGCTCTCCAAGGTGTGATCACTCCTTTTTAGATGCAGACTAACTAGCAGATCTGATTTGATGCAGGTATTAGTTTTGGGGATGAAAATTTACAGGGTGATTCCATAATTTATTCCTCAGAATTGAGTGATTCCATATTTTTTTTCCCTCTGCTTGGTCTAAAAAAGTAACTGTTACTGACTGCCACAATTTTTTTTTCCCTGATTTCTTATAGTGTTTCTTAAAGCCAGAAAGTTGCCATTTGAAATGACTTTAGTTTTGTGTCATGTCTGTGATCTGCTTTTTTTCTACAAAAATTAAACAACTGAATGAACATCCTCCGAGGCCGGTGATTCCATAATTTTTGCCAGGGGTTGTACTGTTTCTCTCATTCCCGACCTCTGTCTTCCTGTTTTAATGAATGTGTGAATTCTATGAGTAGCCATACAAGCTACTGAGTATGTCTATCGGCATTTCCAATAAATTTATATAGAAGATCCAGTATCTAATTTATCCAGTAAACACATGCTCGACTCAGTGGTTTTGTTGAGTACACATTATCTGTCAAACTAATACAGGGGAGAAAAAAAAAAACAACCCAGACTGCAACTTTGCCCAACTGAAGGCCTTTACTCACAGATATTCCATGGGGTTTTTCCTCTTTGCATCATGTGACCAGCACAAGGAAGCCTTACAAAAATAAACCATGATGACAAAAAAGAAATTAAATAAAATAAAATGAAAAAATATGTCATCTTAAAGACTAAAATAAACGTACACAGCGTGTTTCAATACCTTAGCACTAGCTTTCTTTGTTTCATACCACGGATAACAAAGGAGGCAGATGTGGAAATGTGTGTGTCTACCAACCTTGTAAAATTTAGCCAAAAACAACTAGTGCGCCCCCTATGGCGATGCACAACTACCTATATCAAAGTCAAAGTGTCTTTATTTGTCTCCCTAAGGAGAAATTTGCCTTGGGAGTCTGCTACACAACAACTCATCCAGTACATAGCACCCATACATTAAAAACAACAACACAGTAAGTCAAAGGACAAAATATAAATACACAACATTAACATCTTTGTGCAAATTCCGCAATACATACCCTTAAGCTATCTTCCCTGAACTATCTGCTGATTTATGAGCTTCACTGATAATGGAATAAATGAATATTTATATTGATTATATTTACAAAGAGGAACCCTTTACCTCCTTCCTGAGTTAAGTAAAGTATATTCAGAGTGCAGAACATGAGACTCATCTGTTAAAATACTGTCAGCACATCTGAGAACTGCCTGTTCAAACAACTCTTGGGGAGTTACAGGTACCACCATACCCATGATTTTGCCAGCTATCTTAATCAGATTTAATATTTGAGTTTTTGATTTAACCGTTAAATTACAAAACCAGCTAGTAATGCCATACCGTAACACGGACTCAATCGTTGCTCTGTAGAAAATCAGCATAATATTCCTACATACACCAAACAGTCAGAGTCGACGAAGAAAGTGCAAACGCTGGTGGATTCGGGCACAAACACTTGACACTTGCATGTGCCAGCTTAAGTTATTATCGATATAAACCCCCAGATATTTACACGAATCCACCTGTTCAATGTTACGTCCATGTATGGTGACCACACTACGGTCTCCAACAGCCCGAGGGTCCACCAACATCTCCACTGTTTTATTAACATTAATCTGCAATTGATGGACATCACACCAGTTCACAAACCTGTCCACTCCAGATTTGTGACAACTTGAATTAGTACTAGTGTTCATCAGACTGAGTATTACAGTGTCATCTGAAAATTTAACAACATACTGGTTTGGCTGATAGCTGATGCAGTCATTGGTATACAGTGTAAATAAAAAAGGTGAACTAACACAGCCCTGAGGGGCACCAGTGCTACTTAATGCAATATCAGAGCAGACAGAATTGACCTTCACCTGCTGTGACCTGTTTGTCAAAAAAGAATGATACCACTTAATTAAAAAAGGGTTCACATTCAACTGAATAATTTTTTGAAGAAGGATATGTGACCGGATACAGTTAAAAGCAGAACTAAAATCAATAAAAACTAATTTTGCATATGCAGAGGAACTCTCAAGATGCTTTAAAACCAAGTTCATTATAGTTAAAATGGAATCACTCGTACTCTGCTTCCTTTTGTACGCAAACTGATACTGATCCAAGTGTGGCTCCACCTCTACAGTAAGCTCCTGAATTAACAGTTTCTCCAATGCTTTCATAACATCAGAGGTTAGAGCCACTGGCCGAAAATCATTATTCACTTGGGGGCATGGTTTCTTGGAAACTGGAATAATAACTGATCTCTTCCAAAGCTCAGGTACTGAATAAGTATCAACAGAGAGCTGGAAGAGTTGATGCCAAGCTGGAGTGAGCTCCTATGCAAATGTTTTTAAAAGAAAAGCAGACATATTGTCTGGCCCTGTAGCTTTATTAGTATACATTGATTTAAAAACTTGACTAACTGATTGTGAGTCAATTAAAATTCTGTCCTCATGCAAATTACACCTAATCTCTTTTAAAATTTCCCTGCACTCTTCCTGATTATCACTCTCAAAACGCAAATAAAAATCATTTAGCTCATTGGCTTTTGCAAATTCATTATTGTCAATTACAGGTTTCCTTTTTGTGTCCATGTTTGTCATGCCCCGAAAAGAATCCCACAGTCTCTTATTGTTCGCTCTGGAAAGGTCCCGTTCTGTGCGCTCCTTATGCTGCTGTCGAGCATCTCTCATCTTCTGGTTCAGGTCTTTTTGTGCGACCCTAACCCCTGCAAAGTCCCTTGATTTAAAAGCTGCTTTCATCCTATTAATACATTCCTGTATTTCCAGTGTGACATACGATTTATTATTTGGGTATTTCTTAATAATCTTTTGGGGAATGATTGAGTCCACACAGAAAGAGATGTAACCAATAATTGCCTCTGTGGCATTATTGATATCCGCGTTTTGGAAAAAAATGTCCCAATCTGTACACAAGAAACATCCTTTCAGCTCCTCTATCTTGTCAGCAGACCACAGTTTAACAGAGTGGACCTCAGGTTTACTAGATTTAAATGATGATCGATAGGTGGGGAGAAGCTGGACTACATTATGGTCCGAATTGCCAAGAGGGGGTCTGACTCTGGCTGTGTAGGCATCTCTTATGTTCCCATAGCACTTATCCAGAGTCTTATTGCTCCTGGTGTTACACTGAACATATTGGTAGAAGCCAGGCAGGGATTTATTTAAACTGCAGTGATTTAAATCACCAAGAACAATCATGGCAGCATCCGGTTTATTTTGAAGATAAGAATGGACATAATCTGAAATCTGATGAGCTGCCCTGGCAGCATTTCCACTTGGTGGAATATAAACTACACATACAAATATATTTGTGAATTCTCGAGGAAGGTAATAAGGTTGTAAGGTTACACACAGGAGCTCAAGATCGGAGTTACATACCCTGTCTCTGACAGCAAAGGTTGTACACCACCTGTCTTTAACGTATAAACAAACTCCACCCCCCCCCGTGTTTTACCAGAGTTTTTGTTCCTGTCCAGGCGGATGTGTGTAAATCCATCCACTTGAATGAAGCTGTCCGGTATATCATCGCTAAACCATGTTTCTGTAAAAGCCAGTAATCCAGACTCACGGAACTCGTAACAAGCTCCAGTTTGTAAGCGCAACTCATCCAGTTTATTTTTAAGTGAGTGTATATGTAGTTGCCTGAATTTTGCAACCTTCTATCACTTGAGATTGGAGCAAAAAATTATATTTGGATCTTTTATATATATATATATATATATATATATATATATATAAGTTTTTGAACACCCTGCGATTTTGCAAGTTCTCCCACTTAGAAATCATGGAGGGGTCTGAAATTTTCATCTTAGGTGCACGTCCACTGTGAGACATAATCAAAAAAAAAAAAAAAATCCAGAAATCACAATGTATGATTTTTTTAAATAATTTATTTGCATGTCACTGCTGCATATAAGTATTTGAATGCCTGTGAAAATCAATGTTAATATTTGGTACAGTAGCCTTTGTTTGCAATTACAGAGGTCAAACATTTCCTGTAGTTTTTCACCAGGTTTTCACACACTGCAGCAGGGATTTTGGTCCACTCCTCCATACAGATCTTCTCTAGATCTTTCAGGTTTGGAATTTCAGCTCCCTCCAAAGATTTTCTATTGAGTTCAGGTCTGGAGACTGGCCAGGCCACTCCAGGACCTTGAAATGCTTCTTACTGAGCCCCTCCTTAGTTGCCCTGGCTGTGTGTTTGGGGTCATTGTCATGCTGGAAGAACCAGCCATGACCCATCTTCAGTGCTCTTACTGAGGGAAAGAGGTTGTTTGCCAAAATCTCGCAATACATGACCACATCCATCCTCCCTTCAATACGGTGCAGTCGTCCTGTCCCCTTTGCAGAAGAGCACCCCCAGAGTATGATGTTTCCACCCTCATGCTTCACGGTTGGGATGGTTTTCTTGGGGTTGTTCTCATCCTCTAAACATGGTAAGTGGAGTTGATTCCAAAAAGCTCTATTCTGGTCTCATCTAACCACATGACCTTCTCCCATGCCTCCTCTGGATCATCCAGATGGTCACTGGTGAACTTCAAACGGCCCTGGACATGTGCTGACTTGAGCAGGGGGACCTTGCTGCCCTGCAGGATTTTAAACCATGACAGCATCATGTGTTACTAATGTAATCTTTGTGACTGTGATCCCAGCTCTCTTCAGGTCATTGACCAGGTCCTCCTGTGTAGTTCTGAGCTTTCTCAGAATCATCCTTACCCCACAAAGTGAGATCTTGTATGGAATCCCAAACCGAGGGAGATTGACAGTCATCTTGCGTTTCTTCCACTTTCCAATAAATAATCATAACAGTTGTTGTCTTCTACCAAGCTGCTTGCCTGTTGTCCTGTAGTCCACTCCAGCCTTGTGCAGGTCTACAGTTTTGTCCCTGGTGTCCATAGACAGTTATTTGGTCTTGGCTATGGTGGACAGGTTGGAGTGTGATTGACTGAGTGTGTGAACAGGTGTCTTTTATACAGGTAACAAGTTCAAACAGGTGCAATTAATACAGGTAAAGAGTGCAGAATAAGAGGGCTTCTTAAAGAAAAAGTAACAGGTCTGTGTGAGCCAGAATTCTTGTTGGTTGGTAGGTGTTCAAATACTTAGTTGCAACAGTAACATACAAATAAATTATTAAAAAAAATCATACATTGTGATTTCTGGGTTTTTTTTTTTTAGATTATGTCTCTCACAGTGGACATGCACCTAAGATGAAAATTTCAGACCCCTCCATGATTTCTAAGTGGGAGAACTTGCAAAATCACAGGGTGTTCAAATACTTATTTTCCTCACTATATATATATATATATATATATATTACAGATTTTTCCATAGCTACTCACTTTATGCTATTAATGTTCACATTGGGTGTTTGCACAGGCACTCCTGTGACTTTACACCAACAAATGTTCTGTTCTTTCAGTGTCCAAATCTTTTTGAGAGCGTATTCAGGAGCAAATAGGCTAAAAACTCTTTTTACTGCTCTCACGTTTGATCTATGAGGGAATCCGCCCAACTCATCAATCACACGTGTCACAATTCTGCAGCCTTTTAGATTTCCCTGAACTTCAAAACACTGCATCAGCCACAGAAGCTTTAGTCCTGCTGACACGAAAAATGTGCGTGCAATGCATGACTTTCCTGTTTTAATCCCTGGGTTCATGCAGAGTTCCAAGCAGAGCGTGGGATGACATTCAGTGTGACAATAACATCAAAACTCATCTGACCAACTCTTTGATTTCATGCATTTCCCATTCTTGTAACACGCTTTATTCTTCCTCTTTGACACTCAATCCCATCACACTGACTCTTATTTCAGGTCACTTTTATTTCTCTATCCTCAAATCACAGAATGTATCAGTGATCTTTACATTGTCAAAAACAATGTCTGCCCTGAGAACATAGTAATATCTATAAGCACCCATAACAAACAATTCCCTCTCATGATAAATGACACCCAGTTCTTTTTCCATCTGTGTCACAATAAAAATACATTTTACCTTCACATGAAAGATTCTTACTATCAAGCCAGGGGGGCAAGTCCGGACAAATAGGACAGGAGGAGTCTGGTGTACTGTGTTTACACAAAGGTAAAGCTCCTTGTAACCAAAGATGGGTGTTTTCATGGTTTACCGTCAATGTCACATTTTTATAGAGTGCTGTTATGTTAGAAGACAAAAGGCATGAATGTCTATGACAACTGTTTACGTCGTAACCTAGTTCCTCAGATGATTCTGTTTTCACTTCTTACTCTTATATTTCTTCCACACGACACCACTTCTCTCCAGGAATAAATCACACAAAAATAAGCCTTCAGTAAGTAATATGAGTAACTGATTGCAAATATAAATGTAGCCCACAAAGATCTTTGAAGGAGTAAAATATTTGAGATTTTTTCTTTATAACTATCCGTCATGTATAAAGGTTGATCTTTTACACCTTTTAAAGAGTAGAGTTAAAAGGAAACATACATTGAAATTTGTTTGACTTTTCAAAACAAGAGCATAAATGTATGCAAATACATATGTGTTATGATTCTATGTTGGTGGGGAAGCAGTTATCAAGAACTTAAGAGATGAGGTATGGACCCAATCAAACTGACTGTGGACTGTAGCTTGATGATTTATGTGGCATAGTCTAAAGCGCATAGTGCAAGTGTATTTGGGATGTGTCCAGCTCCATTTTGCTATTTACAAGGCACGTAATCTGACCACAAACGAAGGTACAGGGTGTAAAAGGGATAAACAGAACACCATCGCTGGGTGATTTCCACCCACACCATGGACGATCACATTGTATACTTACAAAGGCTTAGTGTCCTGGGGCCTATTAGTCATATTATGGACAGAACTTCAAATAAACCAATCAGAACACTGTGATTGGTTTACCTGTCATTGCTTTCAAGAGACAGGTGCACCAGCAGATGCCCCATTGGACTTTAGATGACAAACTCAGGAGAAAGAGGTTTTCTGGTGAGGAAAGATTTCTGTACACCAAATATAAATGTTCACTAGCTGCGGCACAGCAAATGTTGCCCCAAGGCACTTCACACATGTAAGGTCTAACCTTACCAACCCCTGGAGCAAGCACACAGGCGACAGTGGTAAGGAAAAACTCCCTCTGATGATTTGAGGAAGAAACCTCAAGCAGACCAGACTGCACATACCATGTATAATAATGTCCACCTCCAGTGCTCCCCCCCCCCCCCCCCCAGAGTGCAAAGGAACTGTTTATATGTATGTGGCACACTTCATCATGATAATTTATAAGTATTATCATGTACAGTGAATGTCAACACCGAAAGTACCATGCACTACTGTGTGCATGCCGCTGCAAATCTGAACAGGCTGTTATGTCCACAATAGGCCTTACAGTACAGATATTTGTCCATTCCTTCCCATGGGCAACGTAAATAATGTGAACTATTGTCTCCAAAATATCTGTAAACAACATGGGCAGCTGCACCTCTCTGTGGTGTGCAGTATCGCCTCATTGCACGCGTCAGGCTCGGAGCTGAACGGATCTCACTGCTGAATATATGATCACCTTCTAACACTGTAGGAGATATGACATGGAATTGTTGTGCCAGGCCGTGACAGCATTAATAAACATGAGTTTCACCTCCAAAAGAGGTCCAGGAGTGTTCCACAGCGCAGACATGGACATGAAGCCGAAACCCGCAACCTGTGGTTAAAATCCTCTCACCCAGCTGCTGTGCGCTAGAATGAATCATGCAAAAATAAATCCCATGAGATAATCCAACCATTGCAGTGTACAGAGTTGCGTTGTGCTGCTGAAGTGAGCCAAAACACATACAAAAAAAAAAAAAAAGTTCCCTGGAAAGGCTCTGTGTGACGCATGGGACAGCATGGCCTAATGCCAGCAAACTTTCAGCGAAGCTGTCCAGTGGCTTGCACGTGTGCCCCGCGCATGTACGTGTGCCTCCTGCACGCGCTTAGTGGCCCATGCAGCATTATGCATACATACATACATACGTACGTACATAGATACATACACACATGTACGCATTAGGAACACAGAGCTGCTAGTGTGCCTTGATAGAGAGAGTGGTGACATGGCGAATTGGAAAAAATAAAAAAAATAAAAAAAATCGGCCATGCTACTCATGGTGCCATCTTGGGTTCAAAATAGCGTTCATTGTTAATTTGTCTGCATGTAAATCCAGCTATTCTATTTATTTATTCACTGAAAATGCTGTGTTGTTGTGCATTTGGATGCACAAATAAACACAACAAGGGCTTCAAGATGTACAGATTCCCTTCAGATCAGAACAGAAGAAAAATTTGGGAAAATAAAGTCAGGTGTGTGGGATGGAAGTGACTTCATCGTCAAAGCTTTGAGAGGTAAATTTATTGTTCAGTCCCATGTACAGTAAAATTCACCTAAACCGTCATCGAATAAACCAGATATTCGCAGTCACCGGATAAAAAAGTCCCAAAGTTTTTGTATTGTTTTCCATGAAACGGATTTCGTACAACGGATTGTCACTCACATCGGATAAAATGTCCCGTCCGATCACAATGTATTTTCATTAAAACCCTGGGCATGTGGGGCCGGAGTCATTTCTGTGATTAAAAGTCCGACAGTTAATTTTTTTCAAACCGTGTTCAGACTGGGACCTGAAGCCTGACGTGCATCTGTTAAATCAGACACACAATACTTTTTACAGTGCGCGTGCTGATTACAAGTGAATCAGAGTAGTCCGCACAAAGTCGATAAAAGAGGAAAATGTACAGTTTACCTTTGATTTGTAGGTGATGATTGTAGAAAGAAAAGCTTGTTGAGGGTCATATTAGTCCAGAATAAAGCATAATCCAGAGATGGAGAACTTTAAAACTGTCACGCACATCATTGCATGACACGGAATTACAGAGCAGCAGAAGCATAAATCAGGCTTTAAATTAATTAAATAAATCATCATAAATGGTAACTTTATGTAAATTTGATAGCTTAACTATTTTTATATTTATTTTGATAGTACTTGTACCTGGATGTGTTGCTGTATGTGGTTAGATAATTTTAAAAAATGTTGAAAACATAAAAGGTTCATTCAGTAATTCAGCGCAGTTGGAACCAAAATGGCGCCATGTTCTGAGTTGATGTCGCTTTCATTGGACCGACATCTCTGCTATTATGGAACTGTGGGATAACTCGTGCCCACAGATTGAGCTCGCCGGACTACTTTTGCCACCCTGCTCAGCGTGCCGCTCTCACTGGAGCAACAACACAGAATGTGTCTTTCAGTGCAGCTTCTTGTTCTGACTTTAACACGAAGTTACACCCAAGTCATTCAACGCCAACTGTAAATGATAATCAAACCATTCCAATCGTATCTTTCTGAACTCTTCTACATCAAACATTGTGTCAATGTTTAAAATGTGCTTGAGCAATAACAGGCGAAGTTGCTCATAAACTTTCAGTTTCTTAAATATTTATTACAGCCACTCTTAAAACTTCAGTTATCTTCATAATTTTAACACTGGTAAATTTTAGAATTGATTTAGATGAGATATACTTAATCACAGTTATCTGGGAACTACTTTTTGCGCAGGAATTCATCAAGCACTTCGGCTGCGGGCGCGTAGTAACACAGAATCCCAGAAACTGGACAGTTGTTAGGCCATAATGAGAGCGTCCACTTTTAGCTTCCCATAAGCTAAGCTAGTGGTGCTCGTGAGAGTGTGGACACCACTCTCTCAATTAAGGCACTCTAAGTGCTCCCTCCCTTTCTGGTCCTGTGTTTGCCATCCAGACGTTTGGACATGGGCAGTCTGCAGCGCCTTTTATGGCTGTCTGACGGCAGTCTGTGTCATCTACCTGTTGTCTACATGTGCTTTGGATGCCATCGTGCAGGTGTGGACGAGGTCATCTGGATGCTTTCTGACACTGCTGACCACACCTCTTTTGCTCCTGAACATGTCGGATTATGGCAATATTTGCCACGTCGGGCTCGTTCCTGCACATGGGCATGGTTCCTGCACTTGTTATGTGTGACGGAGGCTTTTGTGTCTACTGTTCAGTTGAACTGAACTTATTGTGTTATGATCAGGCTTGGGGAGTAACGGAATACATCTAACGGCGTTATGTAATTAGGATACAAAAAAGGTAACTGTATTCCGCTACAGTTACAGAAAAAAAGATGTATTCAGATTACAGGTATATTTAGTAAAAATGGGGATTAGTTTGCAGGATTACTAGACTAGAGTGCCAAATCACAACAAACAGCTGCCCCAAGGTGCTTTATATTGTAAGGCAAAGGCCATACAATAATTACAGAAAAACCCCAACGGTCAAAACGACCCCCTGTGAGCAAGCACTTGGCGACAGTGGGAAGGAAAAACTCCCTTTTTAGACTGCTTGGTCTAAAAAAGTAACCGTTACTGACTGCCACAATTTTTTTTCCTGATTTCTTATAGTGTTTCTTAAAGCCAGAAAGTTGCCATTTGAAATGACTTTAGTTTTGTGTCATGTCTGTGATCTGCTTTTTTTCTACAAAATTAAACAACTGAATAAACATCATCCGAGGCCGGTGATTCCATAATTTTTGCCAGGGGTTGTATATATATATATATATATATATATATATATATATATATATATATATATATATATATATATATATATATATATATAATATTTAGTAAATGTTTTGGCTGGAGACTATTGATCTGAGGTGAAGAGGGTTCAAATGTTCCACGTAGGGCAAGTGAATGGGCAGAAACAACCCTGTTGTTGTGTTCCCATCAGCTTTGTGCAAGTTTTATGTCGACATTCAGAAACTCATCCATCTGAAACAGCAGAATGATATCCAGAGAAGTTTGCTGATTTTCTGGAAAGCCATCGAGTTGGGAGTTTAGTGGTTTGCTGCCAGTGACTACGACCTCTCAATCTGTTGCCTTGTACTGTTGGATCAGTGTGTGTGTGTGTGTGTGTGTGTGTGTGTGTGTGTGTGTGTGTGTGTGTGTGAGAGAGAGAGAGCCATTGATGCTGTCCCAGTCCTCAGACTCTGCCAAACAGTTTGACTGGTGAGAACAGATGGCAGCTCACTGTGTGCTACAGTGAAAGTCTGTATTTGGCAGTGTGAAAGGGTGAGTGTGAGTGAAAGTAGTCACACTGCACATATATGTAGCATGTTTATGTGTGCATGCGCAGATATGTACAGTGTCTGAATGACAAAGGATTCTCAAACACTCACATGCCGTTTTTCCATCCTCAAACATACATTAGAGCACACACACACACACACACACACACACACACACACACACACACACACACACACACACACACACACACACACACACACACACACACACACACACACACCTATCACCACAGCTGTCGAGGCCTGAAATTACTGACTCCACAATGTGCTCTTGGACCTGCGTCACTCGTTAAGTCTCAGGTGTACAGGGAGGAGCTGGAGATTTAAGAAGCCGCAACCTCCGGTGCTGAAAAATGAAGCCAAGGCAGAATCGCCCCGAGTTTCCACAGCAAGTCAACAGACTCCCATATAAAAATGCCCAACTTTACACCAGAAGTAAACATGTTTACAGACTGGCACAGACAAAACAACAACAAACACAGTTCTATGGCTAACTTCAAGAGATGGCTAGCTTCCCTATTCATGACAAATGCACATGGGCGATGTTTTTATATAACTCATCAGTTTAAGCTTTTTCAAGCCATAAGGTTATGTATGAATAAGTAGGAGCATGGTTGATTTGAGTGACAGCTCAAAGCAACCACATCTGCTTTTAGCAGTGGCTGCACGCTGCTATTACAAATATCAGCGATAATATGACTTGCTGTGCAGTTAATTGTCTTCATAGACCATTTATGAAGTTGGTGCTCCAGGACTTCTGTTGAATGAAATTTTGGTATTTGGTACACTGTCATTTTTTTTCTAAGGATCAGAAAGAACACCAAGCGCATGTTTGTCAGGTCCTCCAGCAGCTGTGGGAGGACCAGTGTCGCTCACCAAATGGTCCCCCCTAAAAATTGGTCCGCCCTGCCTCCACTTCGCACGGATCATTTGCAACCACAGCAGCTCCTGTGAGATTGACTCTCTTCACCCAAAGTGATCAAATTGATTAATGGGATTATTAACCATCAGATGACAAGGTAAAACCCATTCTATAGTCAGTTTTAAGCAGAAACGAGGTGATATGAGGTGACGCTTTGAAATGACCGATGCGCAGCGAACCCGTCAGCTAACAGCTTGTGTAGCTGCAGCGCTCGGATCTCTTCCTCCACCGTTTATGATGAAGTAATGCTGATTCTTGTACAAAAGCTTCAGATATCTGTTGCTGAGACAGTTGATGACTGGAGTGCAGTTTGAAGGAGAAATGAGGTGATAATCTGTGAACTGTGGCTAATGACGCATGCGCAGTGAAGGCAGAGCAGACCGATTTTTAGGGGGGACTGTTTGGTCGGTGACACCGTTTGTCAAAGCAGAGAAATGTGTGTTCCACTTACCCTCTGTTTCCTTTCTAGGTTTAATCACCACACATGGGCAAATAAGACCTTATCCCAAAAAATCTGTGCAGTTCCTGAATGGCCTATTCCCACCACAATAAAACAGCTTCAACGATTCCTCAGGTTTAACCAATTTCTATCTCAAATTCATCTGGAATTACAGGCAGGACGCTTTGCCACTCGCCACCTCACGCAAGACACAGTCCAACTGGACAGACGCCCAGGCTCAGGCCAGCGAGGCATATCAAATGCCTGTTCACCTCCGCGCCCATTCTCATTCAGGTGGATCCTAGCCGCTAGTTCAACGGTGGAGGTTGATGCATCCAATAGCGGAATCGAGGCTTTTCTTTTCAAGAGCATGGTGGATGATCGCTTACATCCCTGTGTGTTTAGCTGAAGTCAACTATGATGTAGGTTACCGGGAATTTCTCGCCATCAAGGAGGCTCTGGAGGAGTGGAGGCACTGGTTGGAGGGGTCCACACTATTTTTCATTATCTAGTCTCACCATAAGAACCTTACCTACATACAGAACACTTAGAGACTCAATGCCCGTCAAGCCAGGTGGGCTCTGTTTTTGAATGTTTTAAGTTTTTTTTTTAAATCACAGACTCAGATCCTAGAACATAAAACCAGGAGCATTATCTCGACAGTTCTCAGATTTGGACTCAAGTACCCCAGAACACTTTCTTCCTTCCTCAGTCATCGTGGGGAACCTCACCTGGGACGTCAAACAACTTATCCAAGATGCTAAGAGATGATACCTGGACCCAAGTGGTGGACCCCCAGGTTGCCTCTTCGTTCCACCAACCCTCGACTCCTAGGTATTGCAATTCTGTCAGTCATCCAAATTCACATGCCATCCTGGAATAAACCAAACACTAGACATTGTTAAGAGACATTTTTGGTGGCTTTCTATGGCTGCAGACTGCAGAGCTTTTGTATTGTCCTGTTCTAGTAAGTTATCTAACCAACCCACCACTGTTTTCCTTCGTCCACTTCCCAACCTGCAACAGAATTTAGACCAAATGTGGCACACACTTATGTGGATTCCAGATCTGTCCTAGCAAGGACAGCTAGAGGTCAAACATCTAGGTGAAGATCAAGATCACTGGGATCACCTCAGATTGCCACAGCCCAACTGTGTTCACGTCTAAGGGTACTGTTACCCACTTTACATATAAATGCTCCATAGTCACAAACTGATCAACATGAAACCACCATTTTCAGGTATCGGTTTGCCAGGGATGATACAGCTCCAGTCTCCCATCCAGTGGTTTAAATCTGTCACAAAGCATGCGTGTACTTTGTGTTGTGAAAGTGAACAACAATTCAACCCTCATGAATCCACGCTTGTAACTGTTGATACGAAACAGAACTGAATGGATCGGGGAGCGGAATAAATTGTTTATTTATTTAACACAAATGAGCTCATGTTCACTGTGTTTTGTAGTTCCATGTTTGAGCTGGACTCTTCCATTATTACATCACTACAAAATCAATAGAACATAAAACATACCTCAGAAAACCTTTCTAAAGCAACACATCTCTTATTGAGCCCTTTGCGTGAACTGGGTTGTTGATCTTGTTGTTGTGGACTCTGTGTGCATATGTGTGTCTTATCCAGGCACCAGTTGGACACCATCTGTCCCTGTCGGTCCCCATGGCAACCAGCACCAGTTGCTTGGTGGGAAATATTCACTTCACCAACTGCCTGTCCTGGTCTGCTGTACAATTCACACATGCATGCATGCACGTACGTCTGTTGTGTGGCTTGCTCACACTCTCCAGCAGCCATGACTCCAGTTTTGCATCACATCAGGCCTCATTAGTGCCGTTTTGTTTAGTTGACTGCTTGTGTGATGCTGTAAAAAAAAAAAAAAAAAACGTCTGGCGAAGCGCGCAAAGTTGTCCATTTATAATTTTGTAGCTGACATAGATATGTGCTTGTTCACCAAATATCGAGACCTGAAATAAACATTTTCCAAGTTGATGTTGCTGTGATTTGTGATCCATCACTTTTTTCATAGACTGTATATGTACTGGACAACCAACAGACAAACGCATTCAGACTCCAAGACATATTCAGTGACTTGGAAATGTTCTAATATCCATTCCCTGATTTTTCTGAATCAAACTGGTTGTAAAAATATTGATTTGCATAATCAATAATCCATATATTTAATTTGTACAATAGGCACTATATGCACATCTTGATTGTTTCATTACAAAAATTGCCCCTGACTTCACATGCATACACAAACACAGGCACAAAATCTCTGTCATATTGTGTTCTGATTTATAAAGCAATATGGAAACATAAGTAACTCTAGACATAATCTGCTTGATAACATCAGACATTCTGAACTAATCAATATATGATAAATATATGAGATTCATTTTCCTGCTTTGTTGCTTAATATTTGTTTGAGAGTGGTGGCCTCTGCTGGTTGCAGGTTTCAGTTGCAGTTTGAAGCTGTGGTTGCTGAGTATACATGGGCAATGAGAGTTTGTCTCAGTCAGGGATAAACAGTTTATACATTATTTAATTTGATTAAATTATGTCCTGCCAAAATCAAAAATACACACTGCCATCAGTTATAAGCCAACTACACTCCAAGTTCTTGTTAAATTTTTGGTAGTGGTCACATTACACAGCTATAACTGCTGCTATGGTTTTGAAGTTCCAATATGATGACCGGAAATGGATCTATGTTTCCGCTGTCGTTGGTGAGGAATTTAAGCAGACAGGACTTAGCAATGCCAACTACTAACATTAGTTTAAAAGTAATACATTTTCTTACAATAAGTGACATTCCAGATTCCTTTTCATTCCTTTTCTTGACGCGGCCACCTATTGCCGACTAATTTGGCAATCTAACCCTAACCCCAACCATAACCCTAACACCCCCCACCTGTGTCACCCCACTTTTTCGTGATACCATCACAAAATGTGATACAACACAAAATCTACATTTTGTCACAGGATCACAAACAAATGGATTAAATCACTTTTTGTGAATGTGGCACGAATTTGGCATGAGAGTGGGTTGTCCAGATTGAGGTGTTACTATAAAACAATTTATACTTGGATTAACATTAGCTGACATTGCTGATTTAGCAGTTAGCTTAATTAGGTTGAAGAACATCATTAAAAACCCTAAATTTTTGAAAATACTCCCGTCTTTGTCCAGCATAAAACTGTTTTAAAACATGTTATTAAAAAAGAAATTTAAATGGCAAAAATCTTCTTACATTTATCTCATGTATTAGCGACAATGACATATCTCTGTGTGTAATGCTGTGGAGCAGGACAGACATGCTATGGTGAGCAGTCAAGCTAACACGCACAGAAAGAACAATCTCCAGTTTTCAAAACATAACAAAACCGTTGCTGGCTAAACTCCTGAGTGGCTGACTCACTGTAGCGCTATCATACTAGCTAGCATGATACATTCTATAATTTTACAAAGAACTGCTCAACTGAAATACTGAAGGGAAATGATGTGAAAAAATGTGTGTGTGTGTGTGTGTGTGTGTGTGTGTGTGTGTGTGTGTGTGTGTGTGTGTGTGTGTGTGTGTGTGTGTGTGTGTGTGTTGGTGGGGATCATTTTCACATAATACAGGCTTTATTTCTTGACAAAATCTGCTTTTTAGACCTTAGATGAAATGTGCTGATCATTAGTGGTGGTAATTTGAATATGGCTGCCAGAGTTTATTCCTGTCCTCATTTTCTTTGGCTGTGTTCCCTCACTGGAAATTAAGAAAAATGACAGACAAGGTTGATATGCCTTATGTGTCCGTCCAACCACACGGCAATAAGCAGTACGCCAATTACAGCAGCTTCATAGCAGTAGGTTCTCTGACTATTTTTAGACCCTCCATCTCACGTCCAGGAGTTTCATTTCGTTTTACTGAGTTTTGACAGCGAAGAGCGTAGTGGCAGACTTAGCTTATTCTGAGTTACCAAACAAGCTAAAGGCAACAGACTAGTCTTGGTTTGGCTGTTTCATTAACACATATTTCCGAGAATTATGTGTTGATTTTCATGAGAAAAATTTGCTCCATAAACCCCACCTTGCTACTGATACAGTTGTTGCTCAAAAGTTTACATACCCTGGCAGAATTTTTGGTTTTGTTGGCCATTTTTAAGAAAATATGAATGACAACACAAACTTTTTTTCACTCATGGTTAGTGGTTGGATAAAGCCATGTATTGTCAAACAACTGTGTTTCCTCTTTTTAAATCAAAATGACAAGAGAACTACCCAAATGAACCTGATCCAAAGTTTACCCCTGTTCTTAATACTATGTGTTGCCCCCTTTAACATCAGTGACAGCTTGGAGCCTTTTGTGGTGGTTGTGGACGAGGCTCTCTGATGGTAAAGCTGCCACTGAATATGTTTTGGACTTTATTTACATCGATTACAAAGAAATACAAACAATATGACACTTTATGGTAAATCTGCATGGAATAGACAGTTCTCAAAAACTGAGTGACTGTGCAAGAAGTAGAAGAGAGAGGAAAGCCACCAAGACACCCAGACAACCCAGAAGTAGTTACAGGCTTACGTGGCTGTGATTGGAGAAATTGTGCACAGTGCAAGCTTTGCATTTTGTATCACCAGTTATCTATCTTCATGATGAAGTGGTATAGAGGAGGATTTTCTTAAAAAGAAGACGTGAAACTGTGCAGTTAATTGTCGTGGACTTCCCTGAAATCTGATTGGACACAGATGATTGACATGTCACGGCACCACACATCCGGTTGAAAGACCTGCATTTTTAAATCAGTGAGTCACATTGACTGCTAGGTTCCTCCTGTCCGGTAGTTTGTGCTGTGTACCACAAAAAGTTCGAATCCACCTTAGTAGAAGAAGAAAAATATTTGAACTGAACACGTCGTTTGAACTATGGACTTCTAATCACACCAAACTTATATTGGTGAGTAAACGACCATATTTTATGTCAGAAATGAGGTCCAGGTTGTTAAAAGCAGCATTTCTTCCTTTAATTCGGGTTGCCTTATATACGCATGTTTAAGCTAGCAGTCAGCAGCTGGTTCATGCTGTGTTGGCTTATTAGTGCAGCAGCTAACTGATACAATCCTTCAAATGGCGATACAAGCATCAAATTCAGCAAATACAGCTGCAGCAAAATTAATGGCGCAACTTTAACTTCTGACCCCTGTACAAACTGAAACTGACCTTTGTCACCATTCTTGCTGCTTTTACATCATAACTCCATAACATTCAGTCACAGATAGTCCAAACTATACCTTTTTGGAATCTTAATGATCAGGCAAATACTGTGGTGTAGTTTTGTATGTGATTGGAGCATCTTTTAATTTTGACCTCTGTGTAATTCTTCAATTGACCCCTGCCTGGTTGCCTATTGAAAATTCAAGTGGCCAATCAGTTTTTTAAAGAGTTAATGTCTATGGATTGTTTGTGCCAAATTTGATGCTCGTATCACCATTTGCAGGATTCCACTCTAAATATTCTCTTATCTGCTGCACTATATATGAGATGTAAGATGCTGCTCCTCAGTGTTTCTCAGTTGCCCTCAAAAGTATTGGAACACTTGGTATTTCACACATTTTAATTTGTTTATTCCATTTCATTTAGACATCTGTCCATGACTTCCTGTTCCGGAGCACAGCGGTGTTCTGCTGTATCTGTTAGCTGTTTGAACTGAGCTGTTTGAGTTCTTTGAATTAACAGTCTTTTTCAAGACTTTTTTACTTTTTTTTACTTTTTCACCGTGCTCCAACGCCTAAGGAAGACCTCTAACGGTCGAAGCATCGCGACGGAGCTCTTTTATCAGCTGGCCTTCATCAGCGTTGGCAGGATAACTAGCTTGCTAACGCTTTCGTTTTTATTTTTGTTTTATTTTTTAGCACTGTTGTCGTGCTGCTCCACAGCTTGCCTAGTGGATTTTTATTTTATTTTTTAGCACTGTTGTCATGTGTTACCTGTGCTGCTCCACAGCCTGTTCAGTGGATTTTTATTTTATTTTTTAGCACTGTTGTCGTGTGTTACCTGTGCTGCTCCACAGCCTGTTCAGTGGATTTTTATTTTATTTTTTAGCACTGTTGTCGTGTGTTACCTGTGCTGCTCCACAGCCTGTTCAGTGGATTTTTATTTTATTTTTTAGCACTGTTGTCGTGTGTTACCTGTGCTGCTCCACAGCCTGTTCAGTGGATTTTTATTTTATTTTTTAGCACTGTTGTCGTGTGTTACCTGTGCTGCTCCACAGCCTGTTCAGTGGATTTTTATTTTATTTTTTAGCACTGTTGTCGTGTGTTACCTGTGCTGCTCCACAGCCTGTTCAGTGGATTTTTATTTTTTTTTAGCACTGTTGTCGTGTGTTACCTGTGCTGCTCCACAGCCTGTTCAGTGGATTTTTATTTTATTTTTTAGCACTGTTGTCGTGTGTTACCTGTGCTGCTCCACAGCCTGTTCAGTGGATTTTTATTTTATTTTTTAGCACTGTTGTCGTGTGTTACCTGTGCTGCTCCACAGCCTGTTCAGTGGATTTTTATTTTTTTTTTAGCACTGTTGTCGTGTGTTACCTGTGCTGCTCCACAGCCTGTTCAGTGGATTTTTATTTTATTTTTTAGCACTGTTGTCGTGTGTTACCTGTGCTGCTCCACAGCCTGTTCAGTGGATTTTTATTTTTTTTTTAGCACTGTTGTCGTGTGTTACCTGTGCTGCTCCACAGCCTGTTCAGTGGATTTTTATTTTATTTTTTAGCACTGTTGTCGTGTGTTACCTGTGCTGCTCCACAGCCTGTTCAGTGGATTTTTATTTTATTTTTTAGCACTGTTGTCGTGTGTTACCTGTGCTGCTCCACAGCCTGTTCAGTGGATTTTTATTTTTTTTTTAGCACTGTTGTCGTGTGTTACCTGTGCTGCTCCACAGCCTGTTCAGTGGATTTTTATTTTATTTTTTAGCACTGTTGTCGTGTGTTACCTGTGCTGCTCCACAGCCTGTTCAGTGGATTTTATTTTATTTTTTAGCACTGTTGTCGTGTGTTACCTGTGCTGCTCCACAGCCTGTTCAGTGGATTTTTTTTTTTTTTTTTTTTAGCACTGTTGTCATGTGTTACCTGTGCTGCTCCACAGCCTGTTCAGTGGATTTTTTTTTTTTTTTAGCACTGTTGTCGTGTGTTACCTGTGCTGCTCCACAGCCTGTTCAGTGGATTTTTATTTTATTTTTTAGCACTGTTGTCGTGTGTTACCTGTGCTGCTCCACAGCCTGTTCAGTGGATTTTTATTTTATTTTTTAGCACTGTTGTCGTGTGTTACCTGTGCTGCTCCACAGCCTGTTCAGTGGATTTTAATTTTATTTTTTGGCACTGTTGTCGTGTGTTACCTGTGCTGCTCCACAGCCTGTTCAGTGGATTTTTATTTTATTTTTTAGCACTGTTGTCGTGCGTTACCTGTGCTGCTCCACAGCCTGTTCAGTGGATTTTTATTTTTTTTTTAGCACTGTTGTCGTGCGTTACCTGTGCTGCTCCACAGCCTGTTCAGTGGATTTTTATTTTATTTTTTACCACTGTTGTCGTGCGTTACCTGTGCTGTTCCACAGCCTGTCCAGTGGATTTTTATTTTATTTTTTACCACTGTTGTCGTGCGTTACCTGTGCTGCTCCACAGCCTGTCCAGTGGATTTTTATTTTATTTTTAGCACTGTTGTCGTGCGTTACCTGTGCTGCTCCACAGCCTGTTCAGTGGATTTTTATTTTATTTTAGCGCTGTTGTCGTGCGTTACCTGTGCTGCTCCACAGCCTGTCCAGTGGATTTTTATTTTATTTTTAGCACTGTTGTCGTGCGTTACCTGTGCTGCTCCACAGCCTGTTCAGTGGATTTTTATTTTATTTTTTAGCACTGTTGTCGTGTGTTACCTGTGCTGCTCCACAGCCTGTCCAGTGGATTTTTATTTTATTTTTTGGCACTGTTGTCGTGTGTTACCTGCGCTGCTCCACAGCCTGTTCAGTGGATTTTTGTTTTGTTTTTTGGCACTGTTGTTGTGCGTTACCTGTGCTGCTCCACAGCCTGTCCAGTGGATTTTTATTTTATTTTTTGGCACTGTTGTCGTGCGTTACCTGTGCTGCTCCACAGCCTGTCCAGTGGATTTTGATTTTTATTTTATTTTTTTTAGCACTGTTGTCGTGCGTTACCTGTGCTGCTCCACAGCCTGTCCAGTGGATTTTTATTTTATTTTTTAGCACTGTTGTCGTGCGTTACCTGTGCTGCTCCACAGCCTGTCCAGTGGATTTTTATTTTATTTTTTACCACTGTTGTCGTGCGTTACCTGTGCTGCTCCACAGCCTGTCCAGTGGATTTTGATTTTGATTTTATTTTTTTTTTGGCGCTGTTGTCGTGCGTTACCTGTGCTGCTCCACAGCCTGTCCAGTGGATTTTTATTTAGCGCTGTTGTCGTGCGTTACCTGTGCTGCTCCACAGCCTGTCTAGTGGATTTTTATTTTGTTTTAGCACTGTTGTCGTGCGTTGCCTGTGCTGCTCCACAGCCTGTCCAGTGGATTTTTATTTTTATTTTATTTTATTTTTTAGCACTGTTGTTGTGCGTTACCTGTGCTGCTCCACAGCCTGTCCAGTGGATTTTGATTTAGCACTGTTGTCGTGCGTTACCTGTGCTGCTCCACAGCCTGTCCAGTGGATTTTTATTTTTATTTTATTTTTTAGCGCTGTTGTCGTGCGTTACCTGTGCTGCTCCACAGCCTGTCCAGTGGATTTTTATTTTGTTTTAGCACTGTTGTCGTGCGTTGCCTGTGCTGCTCCACAGCCTGTCCAGTGGATTTTTATTTTTATTTTATTTTTAGCACTGTTGTCGTGCGTTACCTGTGCTGCTCCACAGCCTGTCTAGTGGATTTTTATTTTGTTTTAGCACTGTTGTCGTGCGTTGCCTGTGCTGCTCCACAGCCTGTCCAGTGGATTTTTATTTTTATTTTATTTTATTTTTTAGCACTGTTGTTGTGCGTTACCTGTGCTGCTCCACAGCCTGTCTAGTGGATTTTTATTTTATTTTAGCACTGTTGTCGTGCGTTGCCTGTGCTGCTCCACAGCCTGTCTAGTGTCGGATTCCCTGTTTGGGAATCCGCTAGCTTAGCGTAGCTACTAGCTCTTAGCCGTTTTAGCATGGCGGCTTCTCCTGTCTCTCCCGTACTTTTCTGCTCTGGGTGTGAAATGTTTAGTTATTCCTCGGCCTCTTTTAGCAGTAACGGTACTTGTAATAAGTGCAGCTTATTCGTAGCTTTGGAGGCCAGGCTGGGCGAGTTGGAGGCTCGGCTCCGCACCGTGGAAAATTCTGCAGCTAGCCAGGCCCCTGTAGTCGGTGCGGACCAGGGTAGCTTAGCCGCCGTTAGTTCCCCCCTGGCAGACCCCGTGCAGTCGGGAAGGCAGGCTGACTGGGTGACTGTGAGGAGGAAGCGTAGCCCTAAACAGAAGCCCCGTGTACACCGTCAACCCGTTCACATCTCTAACCGTTTTTCCCCACTCGACGATACACTCGCCGAGGATCAAACTCTGGTTATTGGCGACTCTGTTTTGAGAAATGTGAAGTTAGCGACACCAGCAACCATTGTCAATTGTCTTCCGGGGGCCAGAGCAGGCGACATCGAAGGACATTTGAAATTGCTGGCTAAGGCTAAGCGTAAATTTGGTAAGATTGTAATTCACGTCGGCAGTAATGACACTCGGTTACGCCAATCGGAAGTCACTAAAATTAACATTGAATCGGTGTGTAACTTTGCAAAAACAATGTCGGACTCTGTTGTTTTCTCTGGGCCCCTCCCCAATCAGACCGGGAGTGACATGTTTAGCCGCATGTTCTCCTTGAATTGCTGGCTGTCTGAGTGGTGTCCAAAAAATGAGGTGGGCTTCATTGATAATTGGCAAAGCTTCTGGGGAAAACCTGGTCTTGTTAGGAGAGACGGCATCCATCCCACTTTAGAGGGAGCAGCTCTCATTTCTAGAAATCTGGCCAATTTTTTGGGATCCTCCAAACTGTGACTGTCTAGCGTTGGGACCAGGAGGCAGAGCTGTGGTCTTATACACCTCTCTGCAGCTTCTCTCCCCCTGCCATCCCCCTATTACCCCATCCCCGTAGAGACGGTGCCTGCTCCCAGACCACCAATAACTAGCAAAAATCTATTTAAGCATAAAAATTCAAAAAGAAAAAATAATATAGCACCTTCAATTGCACCACAGACTAAAACAGTTAAATGTGGTCTATTAAACATTAGGTCTCTTTCTTCTAAGTCCCTGTTGGTAAATGATATAATAATTGATCAACGTATTGATTTATTCTGCCTAACAGAAACTTGGTTACAGCAGGATGAATATGTTAGTTTAAATGAGTCAACACCCCCGAGTCACACTAACTGTCAGAATGCTCGTAGCACGGGCCGGGGCGGAGGATTAGCAGCAATCTTCCATTCCAGCTTATTAATTAATCAAAAACCTAGACAGAGCTTTAATTCATTTGAAAGCTTGTCTCTTAGTCTTGTCCATCCAAATCGGAAGTCCCAAAAACCAGTTTTATTTGTTATTATCTATCGTCCACCTGGTCGTTACTGTGAGTTTCTCTGTGAATTTTCAGACCTTTTGTCTGACTTAGTACTTAGCTCAGATAAGATAATTATAGTGGGCGATTTTAACATCCACACAGATGCTGAGAATGACAGCCTCAACACTGCATTTAATCTATTATTAGACTCTATCGGCTTTGCTCAAAAAGTAAATGAGTCCACCCACCACTTTAATCATATTTTAGATCTTGTTCTGACTTATGGTATGGAAATAGAAGACTTAACAGTATTCCCTGAAAACTCCCTTTTGTCTGATCATTTTTTTAATAACATTTACATTTACCCTGATGGACTACCCTGCAGTGGGGAATAAGTTTCATTACACTAGAAGTCTTTCAGAAAGCGCTGTAACTAGGTTTAAGGATATGATTCCTTCTTTATGTTCTCTAATGTCATATACCAACACAGAGCAGAGTAGCTACCTAAACTCTGTAAGGGAGTTAGAGTATCTTGTCAATAGTTTTACATCCTCATTGAAGACAACTTTGGATGCTGTAGCTCCTCTGAAAAAGAGAGCTTTAAATCAGAAGTGTCTGACTCCGTGGTATAACTCACAAACTCGTAGCTTAAAGCAGATAACCCGTAAGTTGGAGAGGAAATGGCGTCTCACTAATTTAGAAGATCTTCACTTAGCCTGGAAAAAGAGTTTGTTGCTCTATAAGAAAGCCCTTCGTGAAGCTAGGACATCTTTCTACTCATCACTAATTGAAGAAAATAAGAACAACCCCAGGTTTCTTTTCAGCACTGTAGCCAGGCTGACAAAGAGTCAGAGCTCTATTGAGCTGAGTATTCCATTAACTTTAACTAGTAATGACTTCATGACTTTCTTTGCTAACAAAATTTTGACTATTAGAGAAAAAATTACTCATAACCATCCCAAAGATGTATCGTTATCTTTGGCTGCTTTCAGTGATGCCGGTATTTGGTTAGACTCTTTCTCTCCGATTGTTCTGTCTGAGTTATTTTCATTAGTTACTTCATCCAAACCATCAACATGCTTATTAGACCCCATTCCTGCCAGGCTGCTCAAGGAAGTCCTACCATTATTTAATGCTTCAATCTTAAATATGATCAATCTATCTTTGTTAGTTGGTTATGTACCACAGGCCTTTAAGGTGGCAGTAATTAAACCATTACTTAAAAAGCCATCACTTGACCCAGCTATCTTAGCTAATTATAGGCCAATCTCCAACCTTCCTTTTCTCTCAAAGATTCTTGAGAGGGTAGTTGTAAAACAGCTAACTGATCACCTGCAGAGGAATGGTCTATTTGAAGAGTTTCAGTCAGGTTTTAGAATTCATCATAGTACAGAAACAGCATTAGTGAAGGTTACAAATGATCTTCTTATGGCTTCGGACAGTGGACTTATCTCTGTGCTTGTTCTGTTGGACCTCAGTGCTGCTTTTGATACTGTTGACCATAAAATTTTATTACAGAGATTAGAGCATGTCATAGGTATTAAAGGCATTGCGCTGCGGTGGTTTGAATCATATTTGTCTAATAGATTACAGTTTGTTCATGTAAATGGGGAATCTTCTTCACAGACTAAAGTTAATTATGGAGTTCCACAAGGTTCTGTGCTAGGACCAATTTTATTCACTTTATACATGCTTCCCTTGGGCAGTATTATTAGACGGTATTGCTTAAATTTTCATTGTTACGCAGATGATACCCAGCTTTATCTATCCATGAAGCCAGAGGATACGCACAATTAGCTAAACTGCAGGATTGTCTTACAGACATAAAGACATGGATGACCTCTAATTTCCTGCTTTTAAACTCAGATAAAACTGAAGTTATTGTACTTGGCCCCACAAATCTTAGAAGCATGGTGTCTAACCAGATCGTTACTCTGGATGGCATTTCCCTGATCTCTAGTAATACTGTGAGAAATCTTGGAGTTATTTTTGATCAGGATATGTCATTCAAAGCGCATATTAAACAAATATGTAGGACTGCCTTTTTGCATTTACGCAATATCTCTAAAATCAGAAAGGTCTTGTCTCAGAGTGATGCTGAAAAACTAATTCATGCATTTATTTCCTCTAGGCTGGACTATTGTAATTCATTATTATCAGGTTGTCCTAAAAGTTCCCTAAAAAGCCTTCAGTTGGTTCAGAATGCTGCAGCTAGAGTACTGACGGGGACTAGCAGGAGAGAGCATATCTCACCCGTGTTGGCCTCCCTTCATTGGCTTCCTGTTAATGCTAGAATAGAATTTAAAATTCTTCTTCTTACTTATAAGGTTTTGAATAATCAGGTCCCATCTTATCTTAGGGACCTCGTAGTACCATATTACCCCATTAGAGCGCTTCGCTCTCAGACTGCGGGCTTACTTGTAGTTCCTAGGGTTTGTAAGAGTAGAATGGGAGGCAGAGCCTTCAGCTTTCAGGCTCCTCTCCTGTGGAACCAGCTCCCAATTCAGATCAGGGAGACAGATACCCTCTCTACTTTTAAGATTAGGCTTAAAACTTTCCTTTTCGCTAAGGCTTATAGTTAGGGCTGGATCGGGTGACCCTGGACCATCCCTTGGTTATGTTGCTTTAGACGTAGACTGTGTTTCATAATTATTGTATGGCCTTGCCTTGCAATGTGGAGCGCCTTGGGGCAACTGTTTGTTGTGATTTGGCGCTATACAAGAAAAAAGTTGATTGATTGATTGATTTCAAATACATTTTTTTCTAAAATTATCTTCCAAACTGAAAGTAAATCTCTACAACTCGATATAAATTAAATAAAAATATAAAATCCAGCTTCCTGATGAAGTGGTGTAGAGGAGGATTTTCTTAAAAAGAAGACCTGAAAGTTCACCTACAATTTGACAGAAAGTACATTTGAGATGAAAGTCTAGATTTGATGTTTTGGTGAAAGAAACTTTTGTATTTCTTCATAATTGATGTAAATAAAGTCCAAGACATATTCAGTGACTTGGAAATGTTCATGTTTCCATCCCCTGACTTGTCTTAAGAAAACTGGAAATAAAACTGATTATTATTTACAGATTTTAATCAAGTTTTAGAGATGTGCTTTCAGTTTGAGATAAATTTAGAAATTTTTATCTTTATTTTTTGTATTTCAAATAGCATAAACAAATTAAAATGTGTGAAATTCCAAGTGTTCCAATACTTTTGGAGGGCACAGTATCCTAACCTTATGATGAGTGCAAAATGAGTGGTATTATTACTGTTTTAAGAATGTTTAATTTTCACTGTTGCTGCAGTTTGTGTCAAATCATAGTCATATTGTATATCATATTGATATGAAAATTCAGTAAGGTATATCTTCTATTATTCTACTTCGGTCTATGTACTACCCGCCGACAAAACCGTCTATGTGTAACCTGGGCTTTAGGGGTCACTATGCAAGCACTTGTAGTTTTATTACTGATCATAAAAATGACTACGAACACACAACACTTAGATTAAAATACAAGAAAACCTCTTGTTTGTTTTCCCTGTGTAGATTTTACCTATTCTGCCTGAAGTGAAACATCAATCTCTTCATACACATTTCTGTAACCAAGGGATAAATCCTTCCACTTAAAAAAATAAAGTTCACAGAGCAGCTGCTAAAACCCAAGGCAGCAGAAGTGTTTTGTGTTAATGTGCATCCTCTTCTGTCTCAAACCAAGCTGGATATAAAACCCAGATCACATTTTACAGGGTCTTTACCTTCTGTTGCTGTATTGTGCCACTGAGCCTCTCCGATCTCCCAGCAAATGATGCCTTCTCCTAAATTCATAAAACTGCAGCTGGGTGATTCTTTAACTACGGGCACTATTGGCCTTGTAAATGTAATTTCCACCACACCATTGCCTTACAATATAAAGCACCTTGGGGCAACTGTTTGTTGTGATTTGGCGCTATATACATGTGCTCTGATGTCACTGTTTATCTCCATAGAAACTACCCAAACAATCTTTCATACAAACTGTTTAAAGGGACATTACAGTGTTGTGGTGGAAATTACGGCAATAGTGTGGGACAACTACATTTTGTTTAAAAAAATCACAACAGTTGTATGACATTGAATACCCCAGTTATGTTTTGATTATTTTGCTGATATTTTATTCAGAGATATTTTGAAACATTAGAAAAAACGTTTCTTTACCATTCATTTTTATCATTGAAGATCAAAAGTCTGGGTGTGGGACAAGCACAAAACGGCAATATTTGCATATAAGGATGCTGAAAAAAGGTGAAAAAGCCATCATAAACTACTAGAACAAATTTCTTTACACACTTTCATTGTAAAGATAACTATAAAAGTGTGAAATTTCCCCTTTTTTCTGTTTTTCATACAATATGATCAAAGGACATAATAAGTGCCCGTAGTCTAAGAATCACCCTTATATAAATAAATGTAATTGAATTTAAAAGTAGTTTAAGCCAGTTTATCAAAGCAGAACTTAAACTAGAGCACCACACTCATAGAGGGCAAAGTCAAACCTCCACCAACACTAGTATCCAATTCCACAAATTTTTACCTTGAAAAAAAAATTGAAGGAGAAAGTCCTGTTTCATAAGTTAAAATATAGATCAGAAGGGGTTTTCAATGTTAAAATTAAATATCCGCTAAATCCACAATTAGTTATAGGCTTACATTCCTGGAAAGAGAAGAAGAGGAAGACCAAAATGCAAGTGGGAGTAATTGATGTGTTTGGCTCTATGGCGCAAGCAAGTAGGAGGGCAAAGGACAGGAAACAGTTTCAAGACAATGTCAGGGAAGCTCTGATTAGAGTTTCATTTGACTACAACGAAATCCGCAATATGGATGAGATGCCGATCAGACTTAGTTTATTCATTGAGAGTATCAGTTTGCATGTCATTGTCACAAATGAGAGTGATTGAGGCACTTTTGATTGAGATATAATGCAAAAATGTACATCAAATGGGCTTTTCAATAATTTCAATAATTCAAATGTCCACAAAATCCACAATCCGGATCAGATCCAGATCAAACTTTGTCAGGCTATAATGAGTCAGTCTGCACCTCACTTTCAAACATGAGAGTGATTGGGGCATGTGTGATTAAGATATAATATAAAATATACGTGATTAAGATATAATATAAAATATACTTTAAATGGGGATTTCAATGCTACATTTAAATGCCCACAAAATCTGTAATCCAGACCAGATCCAGATCAAACATCATCAGTTAATAAATTAAATCTTTTTTGACAGAGTTATGAATTTTTGAATATCCATTCAATGTTTAGGATAGGGATTTTTCCAGTTTTCCAAGATTTTTCCTGACTTTGACCTATGACCTTAAAAACTGAATCAGATCTGGTCTATCAGGATATGAATCCTCTGTAAAAATTTCCTAATGATATATGAAAAATTGAGGGTTACAGGCTTTTCACAAACTGACAAACAAACAAACATGTGAAAACCTCTGCCGAAAATCACTGGTGGAGGTAACACTGATTATTAAAGTAGCTGGGGACTAATTTTCTTTTAATCAACTAATCAGTCAATTGACTCATTGGTTGAGTATGTCACTTATTGCGTCTCTCAGAGTGTTAACGAGTAGCGACTTTCTTTTTGCCATATTATGAATAGATTAATAAAAAACATTGACTGAACTCATTGCTTTAGGTTCTGTGCAGAATCTTCTTCTATTTTGTACACCATAGTTACTTATACAGGATTGGTACTGTAGTTTCAGATGGTCTCTGACAAATCAATTCTTTTGAAGGAGAAAAGCAAATTTCTTGACAAGACGCCAGGTGTCACAACAGTTTACATGGAAACCAGATGAGAAACCCTGCGGCAAAATGTAGACTCACAGCTCAGTGCTCTTCACTCACAATATATATTCAGAACTAGGACACAGAGAAGGTTCTGCTGTGCATATCGTGCATGTGAACTGCAGTTTTGCATTAAACCTTATAGATCATAACCTTGAATTACAGATTCTTTGTTCTAGATAGATACCTCCGTGACTAACACCTTGACCTTTCTTGATTTGTCTTCTTTTGATGCACTTTAATTAACATTTTAAAGTGCATGTACAGTGACTGCATTAGACACTCAGATTTAAGTGCTGTCATCTAATCACGCAAGACTGCTCTGGGTAATTAACACATTAGTCATTTGTTAAATGACTTGTAATATTTATTGCAGGATTTTTGCCCAAGGACAAACTGTGAGTAATTTTCACTGAACTTTTTAGGATGCCATCAGCAGACTACAGATTATGACTGCAACTGCACATTTTCTTCCTTCTTTTTTTTTTTTTTTTTTTTTTTTTTTGCAACACTGCACGGTGGTTGGATGTAGCAGAACCACCAGCTGTAGATTTGGTATAGCCCTTAAATTCCAATTTATTGCTTTGCCATTTAAATTCAGAAAGGAAGTCTACAGTGAACATTGACCTTTTTGACCTGTGATGTAATCCACACGTACATGTACTTCAAAAATACAGATTATAACAGGTGGGCTCCATGTTGGAGTTTTCATGAGCCTGTATAAATGAGAACTGAACTTGAAACTGTAGAATAACTTGAACAAACACAAAGAGCAGCAGACACAAACACCAGAATATTAACAGCTGAATGATGCACAAATAAAAGCTCTCGAACACATTTTTAACATTGTCTATTTATTTTCTTACATTTATCAAGGTTTACACTCATAACCCTTACAAAAAAGGTACATTTATTATGTTCTACCATTTCAGGTTCCCAGTGCCTCTGACCGAATGATGCACATTTGTGACTCTAAACTGACTGTACGTGTGAGTGAGAGTGTGAATGAGTGTGCCTATATGTGTCGACCCTGCAATATACTGGCAGGCCACCAGGGTGTAACCCAACTGTCGCCCAATGACTGCCAGAATAGGCTCCAGTTCCCAGTGATCCTTAATTGGAATAAGTGCGTACAGAAGGAAAATGAATGAATGAACTATAGATGCACTGCAAAAACTGATATCTAAGAAAGTAAAAAAAAGACTTGTGTAAAGAAATTTGACTTAATTTTTGTCTAAATAGAAAAATAATCTTTTCAAGCATTTTTTTTTTTTTTTACACAAAAAAGTGTCTTATTTTGGGAAAATGTATCTCACTTTTTCCAGCTAATATCAAGCTGTATTTAACCAGTAACATGGATTTCAAATCATCCAAGCAAAGGAACAAGATTGTTTTCCTTATTTTAAGACAGAGGCTAATCTTAAAATAAGAATTCTGTCTAGTTTCAAGGCACATTTTGATTTTTAGTACCTAGACGTTTTGCTTGTTTTGAGAATTCTAACCAAGCAATCTTGTCCTATTGGCAGGTTTTTTTTTTAAATAGTAGACAATTTGGCTAGATTTTGGATTATTTGGCTTATTTTGAGAGGGACTGTTTTTGCAGTGCGTGTTCCTTATGTTGGACATTGGAGTGAAAAATCTAATTTTGACATTTGATCCCAATAACTGACCTTCAGCCCAATGATTGGTCTTTGGCAAATCTTTCCTTGCTTGGGGAATTCCAGAACTTGCATATATAGGCATGGTTGGAGTTAAAAAAAAAAAAAAAAAAAAAAGATCTTTGACCCAAGGACCTTGACTGTGACCAAAAGCAATTCTGGGGTTGATGTGATTCTACGTACCAAATTTGGTGGAAATTGGCCAAAGGACCTGGGAGGAAAAGGGGAAGATACAAGAACAGACAAGCAGTGGGATTATGGGGTTGGATTACCAATATGTAGAACTGGGTTTGATTCCCAACCACATAACCTGTCTGTGTCCTTGGACAAGACATTTCATTATATGAAAGCGGGTTGTGGCCTTGGCTTGGAGAAATAACCTGTGATGGCATCCTGTTCTGGGGGCTCTGATTGGTTTCAGACGCACCAAAAAAGAA
This sequence comes from Thalassophryne amazonica, assembly GCF_902500255.1. Classification (NCBI taxonomy): domain Eukaryota; kingdom Metazoa; phylum Chordata; class Actinopteri; order Batrachoidiformes; family Batrachoididae; genus Thalassophryne; species Thalassophryne amazonica. The sequence goes on from NC_047113.1 coordinate 64,607,322, forward strand.
CAAAGGCACAAGCTCCAAATAGAAGATGGACCACCAGAAGGAATAAATAACTGCAAACGAAACTCTGGAATGACTGTTGTGTCAACTGCAACAAGAAAGAAAGAAAGAACAAAAGAAAGAAAGAAAGGGGTTGAATCAAGCAAAAAATACAGGAAAAAAAGGGCTGTTTTATTGAATTATAAACTCCAAAATGAGAATTTTATGGCCAGTGCACGGAAAAATAAGGATGAACTCAACAGAGAGAACGACCCGACAAAGAACGCTGAGTGAAGTGAGAAAGACGGAGAGACATGATTGTAGAGAAAGAAGCCAACAGCAGAAAAAGTTTCTTGATGACCTCAAGTATTCAAAAAACCACAACTCAACCAGAGAAAGAGAGATGAAAGTAGAGAAGGATGAAAAGAATAGAAGTGGGAGCAAACGAAGACGCCAGAGCAAACGGAGACGGCGGGAAAGCGGAGATAGTTTAGAGACAGACGTGGGAACAGAGGAAACGAGGGCAAGGTCGGAAATGAAAAAGAAACACCGAGAAGAAAGAACTTCCCCACACTGTGGCATCAATTACAAATAAAGAAACAATTTGAAATACAGGCGGAGGAGAAGGACCCCTAGAGACAGTCGTTGTGGAGATCTGTGAATATTTTACGGTGATGGAGATGGACTTTGTGAAACTGCAGATAAGGAACAGAAACAAGTAAACTGTGAGGTCAGCATTAGGGACAGCATCATGCCACTTTTTCATGCCCAATGTGATACCAGTACTGGAACCTTTCAAATTAGCCGATACCAGTACCGATACCAGTACCAATCCCATCTGGTAAGTCTTTCGGTCTTTCTTCTTTTAAACACACCGGTATCACTGCCTAGAATGAGTTACCAAGTCATATCCAGTCAAATGAGTCCAAATGTGCTTTAAAAAAAGGGGAGAAATGTTTTTTATATGATCAGTCGTATCAACAGTCATGCAACCCTTTTATTCTATTTTAGTGCATTTATTTTTATTTTATTGTTTTACTATTTTTTCTTCATTTTGTGAACACTCTGGTTGTTATTTTTATTATTTAGGTACCAGTATTGTTAATGAGTATTATTTATTTTAACAATATGTTTTAGTATCATTGTTATTTAGTTTAAATATTAGTATTATTGTTACCTTATGTTATATATTACTTTGTGATATAATTTCTAATAATTACTGATTTGGTACTGCCTTTGTTGTGTTGTTTTGTTGTATTTTTTAACTTTTGCTGGACCACAATGGAAACAAGTTTTTTTTCACTTTCTTGTGCTATCCGTGTATTTTTAATGGGCAATTACGTGTGTATTTTGTGCATTATTTTACTAAAATAATTGTAATCAATCACTCAATCAATTCTCTCTGTCTCTCTGTCTTTAAACTGTCATGCCACTACCGGAAATGGTAGTAGGACTATGAAATGGAAACAGTTTGTGCTTTAATAGTCTAACAGAACATAGCATGATATTTTATTGGACCAGACAGAATAATATATCATAAAAGAAAGCAATTATCTTGCCTTCCTGTGTGCTGAATTTTGTCTGCCGTTTCACACTGTTTGATGTAAATACTGAACTGCTCCATTTGTTTTTGTTATTTTGTTGTCATTTGATACCCACAATTCCCTCCTCTGCTTTGGCCAGAGGCCATAGAGAGTAGAAATAAAAACCAGGCTGTGTAAAGAATATTAGGAACATTATCCAATATGTCCAGTTTCTTTGATGATTTCTCTCCTGTCATGCAACATCTGCTTGTCCTGCAGGTACTAAATATTAAGAATAATCTGCCGGGGTTTTTCCCTTATGGTCTTTTGTCAGAGAATGCTGTTTTCTCCTGCTCCCCACAAAGAAATATTGGTATTTTGATGTGCTGATCATATGTCAATATGGATATTGACCATAAATGATGTAACATCAGGAGTATTACAGTATAAGAGTCTTCAAAATCATTAGAATACCATCTGAATGGGATAACTTTCAATGACCTTGGGGCAGGCAGCAGACCCCCAGAAGGCCAAACACCCATAACCTCAATTGACACCCTTCTGGAGTGAGCATGTATGGGTTGAACCTCAGATATCTTGTCTTTCCTTCAGCACAATATGTATGATCAGTTTCTGAACCAACATTATTTCCTCTCCTCTTCAAAGTGAGGGTTTATTACCACCACCTGCTGGGATGGAATCATTTTATTCTTTGTTTCAAGTCAAACAGATTTGCTCCCTCAGTGGCATCTTGCTGCCTTTCACTGTTCTCAGTGTTTAACAATTGATTCCACGTAGCTTTCTGTGCTGAAGCTGAGCCATACGGCTTGATGGTGAGAATAATGCAGCAATACGGCTCGCCAAACACCGTGGATTACACAGACTGCAGTCATTTTCTGCTTTTCATACTTAATGTGTTCTGCTGGGTTTTGGGGTATTTGTCAGAAGCAATGGAATGTAGCATTCATAACCATCTGTTCATTAATGTATAATTACTAAAAAATGAGCAGAGCAGGGTGCTCATTGGATAAGGAGCTGATCTGACAATGCGTAGACTGAGGTTTGAATCTCACTCGTGCTACCTGTCTGTGTCCTTGGATAAGGCACTTAATTTGCATTGTCTCATTCACCTCAGCAGTAAAATGATACCGGCCTGGGCTGGGGAAGTAACCTGAAAGGGACTGGCGTCCCGCCCAGGGGAAGTTGTGGACTCTTGTCCATTGCATGCCACGGAGACAGGAGAAAGGCACCAACCTGATGGGCCTCAGAATCAATGTGTATTTATGAGCTCAGAGTAAGGCCTTCATATCTATATTCTTGCTTACTTTTATATATGGTCTATTTTATATATACGTATATATAAAATAGACCATATGTATGTATGTGGCACAATTTGTGCTCAGAGTGAACTTCCACTGTGATTAAGTGATCAACACCAAACTTGGTATGATGACTGGGAGCACCAAGGCGGACGTCTTTGGGGCCTTTGTGTCGAAAGCGCATGTGCATGAACACACACACACACACACACACATATATATATATATATATATATATATATATATATATATATATATATATATATATATATATATATATATACGAATATATATACACACACACACACACACACACACACACACACACACACACACACACACACACACACACACACACACACACACACACACACATGCGATTAAAACATCACACACACTGGATTAAAGCATCACACACACTGGATTAAAGCATCACACACACATTAAAGTGAAAGTTCTTTTTGTCTAAGAATTCTAGCAATAATGATTAAAGCTGAATTCTGTAAAAGATAAAGAGAATAGATTAAGGCATTAAATTAATGGTTGCCCAGTAACCACAAAGAATTAAAGTGAAAGTTCTTTTTGCCTAAGATTTCTCACAATAATGATTAAAGCTGAATTCTGTAATAGACAAATAGATAAAGAGAATAGATTAAAGCATTAGAATTGACATCAAATCATAAAGGAACAGAAGTGACACACACAGTCGGCCTTATATAATACTTGCTTTGAAGCAGGTACACCTGCTAGTACCTTTATATAAAGACCTTTAGCATTTTGCAGCATGGCCAGAAGACTGAAGAAGTCACTCCCCGCTACACTGGCTACTGATCGCAAGCAATGGAGGATTATATTCAACTGTTTTCATGGCAAGTGCCCACACTGTGCACGGCATGAAATGCACGGCAGAATTTCACACAGTTCATGATGCACATAGACTGTGCATGTGCACACCATGAAATGGAATCAACAACAAAGAATCATTACATGAAATACAGGAAAACACTCATTTTAGCTTCACCTTGCTCCTTCTCTTTTAAGTTGCCAGACAACCTTTCACAGGATTGCTGAGTCCAGCTCTTAATGTTATCTCCAAAACATGCCCACTTTGTGCTCAGATTACATGCCATGTCAACAGCAAAAATGAGTTGAGCGTGCTTGAAATGCACCTAAATGCTTTAGACTGTGCACCACACATCAACGAGACAAGGTCCAAATACTGTAAAAGTCTTCTGGGGCAGTCAACAAATGACTGATGTTTGCTGAAGTTGTTTCACTTCTATAGAACAGAGGCATCAAAACACTTTAACACTTTACATTAAAGCAAAGGTTTACTCTGTACAACTGAGCCCACTGAACAAAACCTTTATTTTTTTCTATGCAAATACTGTTTTGGGGGATACCCCCAAAATACAACCTTTGCTTAATCACATTTGCCTGATTGACAACAACATCATGGTGGAAAAGGGAGGGACATCAATAACACAACAAAAGCTGATTTATGATCCAAATAAGATTAGTGTCATGTTAGCCACTGTGATAAAAACCAGCCACTTCTGTTTGATTCATTGAGGTTTTTCGTCTTTGAAATCAGAAGAGCTTTCACAGGCTGTTTCTTGATTGCTCTAACCTAAACAATAATAGCATATATTGTTGGAATATGAGGTAATTAACCAACAGGACTTATTCCAGTCGATGTCTCAGAGCCTTGCTTGAGCAAACAAATTGTGCATGTTTTAGATATCAAAAATCCTTATAATACATGGATGGATCACCTTGCTTGTAACCATAAATAAATATATAATTTTATCACACTCAGTCACTCATTTTCAACTGCTTACTCTAATTAAGGCTCACGAGCCTGGAGCCTATTCCAGCAGTCACAGGGCATGAGGCAGGGGTACACACTGGAACCCACTCAAACACGGGGAAAACACACAAACTCTACACATAAAGGCCACAGGTGGGAATCAATCCTGTGACCATTTTGCTGTGTCAACAATGCTAACCACTAAACCACCGTGCTGCCCTAAAATAAATAAATATGTAAGTGAATATTAGTTTGCATTTAATTACTGCCTCTCCTTAATTATATGCTTTAGTTTTATGTTTGTTGACTTGAGAGATTAGAGCATTAATGTTTTTTTTTTTGGAAAGTACCAATGCTGGTTTTGCACAATAATAAACTACATTGCTCAAAAAGCTGTGCCCTCAATTGCAAACACTAGATGGCAGCAGTGAATCAACTGTCTTCCAAAATGCAGTAGAGCATCTTGATATCTTCACTGTGATGTGCCGTAATCAGCAGTTAGCGCCTTAAACACATGTATATTGTGATGTACATGTGATATACTGCTGAAACATAGGAGTGGCTGCTTCACACTCAGTGCTTTTATTGATTACGTATTGGATTCTGGAATCAATAGGCCGAGCATTTCCTCAGTGACCACAGAACAGAATGAAAGGTTACTTCTTGGCACAGGGTCCCTGTTGATCTGGAACAGATTGAATTAGAAACTCCATCAGTTGGAGGCCCAACTACTTCCTGAGCACCATGCTGTGACAGCGGATTGGAGCTCCCTCAAAGGAAATCATCTCCCAAAGTCTGTATTAACACAGTCTTGCCCTCCTGCCAAGATAAGCCATCCTGTTTCACTTGTTCCTTGCCAGGGTTACAACTGGCACAGATGGTGGCAGGCACCTTCGAATGTGGGCCAAGGCCCCATTCTCCAAAGGTGGGCTTCTGATTACACAAGTCTGAGGATATGTAGGCAAGCCGAGTACTAACTACAGGTGCCATGTTGAGACAGAGTACTCTTTGTTTAGCCGTTGGTGACTCATTCTGTGTTGAAGAATAGGGTGGGAACTCCCCTGAAGCTTCATCTTCAAGAGGCTGAACATATTAAATTTGGAAGCAGACTTGACAATGCCTCCCCCCACTTCATGGTTTGATTTAAAGTTGGCTGATCACGGTCCATGCGGAAAAATAAATAACACTCTAACTTCAGGAAAGACATAATGGTCTACTTGAGCTGCAGTCAGATTCAGTCTACTGTCCAGCAGGCAGTGATTTCTTTCGATAAACAAGTCATCCTTTCTCTGTTCAGACGCTGTTGATGGATAACAGTGTTTGAAGGCGCAGTGGCAGGTTTGCAGCCAGGCAGAGCTGCTTTCAAGATTTTATTTACGGGCTGGCCAACAGATGACCCACACTGTGCAAGTATACTTGCACACAAATATTCTTACTTTTACCAAAGAGGTTTGTACCCATGCCTGTTGGTTTGTCAGATTGTTTACAGCAGCTTTACTCACAAACTAATGCTATAGTTGTTTTTTTAAAACCCACTGAGAGAGGAGTGCACCAAAGAACAAATTTGGATGAAAAGGTTTTTTAATCTTATGACATTGTTAAAAGTGTTACATATTTAGGACACATCTATCCATCTATCCATCTATCTATCTATCTATCTATCTATCTATCTATCTACCTATCTACCTACCTACCTACCTATCTATCTATCTTGATAACAGGTGCAAAATGAGTGTCACAAATTAATTGGACATGGTCCAAGATCTATTTGCTGTCAAATCTGAGTGCAAAGCCAGGTGCTGGGTGGAAATGGATTGGATCTACAATGTTCATTGGGCATGGGTGTGTTGTAGCCCTAACATAAATTCAATCAGAGGGGCACCTGTCATTCCCATTGCTGTGGTATTGAGAAAGTGGATGTAAGTGACAAATTTTCTGGAGAGTTAATGGATTAGTGCCAACCTGTCAGAATGCACCAGAGGACAATGGGCACCAAAGCTGCCTGAGGTGAAGAAATGAAGCAGCAACATGAGGTTTTGTATTTTTCCATGAGTGTTGACATGTATTTTATTTAATAGTTGTTTTCAAATGGCTTTTTTTGTTGTGTGGATGTGCGTATGACATGCTTTTCTTTCTATCGAGAACAACATCACTTTGTTTTGAAACCTCACATCACAGATGTGACTGCATTTATATAATGCTTTTCCATCTGCATCAGAAGCTCAAAGCGCTTTACAATGATGCCTCGCATTCACCCATTCATTGAATATGAATTTTTGACATTTTTTATCTTTGACCTTTGACCTATGACCTTGAATCAATTCTTGCCCGTCAGGATATGAATCTTCAGTAAAAAAAATTCATAACGATAAATGAAAAATTGTGGACTCCTGGCTGTTCACAATCAAACAGACAAACAGGGATGAATTACCTCCACATTGGCTGTTGAAAATGGCTCTAATCACCTCCTGAATCACAGAGGAAGCTGCGGCTGGGTTGTTCGCGCACGCGTACAAGCTGCAGAAAGCATTTTGAGCTGTCTAAAAAGATAATTATTTGACTTGTTTACATTGTCAAGGCTTGATAAAACAGTTGCGTGTTTTTTCCTTCTTGTCTGCAGCTATTACACGATTTATTCCTATGTTTATAACAGATTTAACTTCTTGTTATAATCATTCAGATGAGCTGCGCTCTGATGCGATCTGCTGACGTCACCACTCGCCCTGTTCACTGCTTGTTTACTCCAGTCAACTTGTCCGAGTCCAGAGGCTGTATTGTTGGTGTGAATAGTGATGCAGATGGCCTGAGTGCGCTTCTTTTATGACCGCAATGCAGATCCGATGCATTCATAATACACCCATAATACTGCCGTGATAATCGCAATGCATCGGATCCGTTTCCTCACTACATGCGTTATACAACCGTGATTGTTCATCATATATTCGCTATATATTATTAATATATCCATAATTCATACTGGGACATTTGTCACTTTGGCCATTTTTGTTGCGGATGACAACGAATGCCCGTAATTTGTGTAGTCAATTCATGCGCAATTGATCCTCTCCCCAGTGGGACAGGGCCCTAAAGACCAACAAAAGGACACGTGAACAAAATAAAGGGGCCAACTAGGAAATAGAGTGACAGACCTAAAAAGAGACTGAGAACAATAAATGTCTATCAACAAAACTAAAACTGAATTGAACATGGCCGAAGTATAAATGTAAAAACCAACTCAGAAAATAAGATGGTAAAAGAAGCTGTGGGCTGAACAGAAAATAAACGATGAACAGAAATAAAACCAGAGCCTACAGAAAAACAGGTAATGCAATGAATGACTAGAACAAAAGATAAATGATAACAGAAAACAATACCAAAAACAAAAGGAACACAATAAGATAATTAAACGCTGAGGATACACAATAAACAGAACCAGAGAAAAACATAATACCAACTGATCATAAATGGGCAACAAATAGGATCAAATAAGAGGAGACAGATGTCGACAGAACACAAACACATACCCTCACCCTGGGCCAGTACCCACCCTGATAAGAAGTTAAAGTAAATATATGTAAGAATCATGGCAACAACTTTTTTTTTTAATTTGGGCATGCACAAATTAAGATACTAACTACCACAGTAAGTACGCGAGCACACAGTTAATATTTCTACATGGAGACAGTGAATATCTGTAGTGTAGCAGAAGTGGTCTTGAACAACCTCCCTGTCATAAATATGCTCATATTTACAGCCTTTTAACAACAACCACCATGCGAAACGAAGTACCCAGACTGTGGGCATGTGCCTGCGGTTTGTGCTGATGTGCATTGGCATTTACAGCTGTGCTGAGACATCATGAGAATACATCATTTTCTGCAGCTCAGGTGGCTCAAGCAGCTGAACCAGTCACTTACGATTATACTTATCATCGTCTTCCAAAAGCACAGGAAGCTGCAGAGAGAAGAGTGCAAAGGAGAGCAGGAAGAGAATGCATGTGGTTAAGTTGTAAAAATTTATAGCTAAAATGGGATTTCTCTCTACAGTGAGCCATACTTGAAATGCTGTGGACCTTCCTGAAAAGATAAGGCCAACGTTGAATAACGTGGCCACCAGAAGAGAATATTACTGCTGCTCCATGTGAACCCACCTTACAGGATGTATTGGTGATGGAACACACAAACTAATGTAGCGCAAGTGCAGAATTATTACAAGCAAGAAATCTGGATTAATGCTGTTGAAACACCAAGGGGCCTCCAGATACTTTTATGCAAATGTAAAATGGAGATTGTTATTTTGTTGAATCTACATTTATTCTTCCGTAGGTGATGTTGAGGTCTATGTCTTCCTTTGGCCTTTGCTCATCTCTGCTGCTTCTTTGCTGTTCAGAATTATTCAATTTATTTTTATTCATACATCATAATCACAACAAAACAACACAGGTGAGAGCGGTAAGGAAAAACTCCCTCTGAGGTTGTTGAGGAAGAAACCTAAAGCAGACAAGACTCAGAGGGGTGACCCACTGCTTAGGCCATTTTAACAGTTACAAGGTTTTTAGAAAGTTTTTTTTTTTTTTAACCAAGCTGAAGAAACAGCAAACAGAAAAACAAAAAACAGAACGGCATCAAAAACAAAGTGCATTATTGAGATGCGCACACAGTCAGTAGCGCCACAGGCAGGGTGCTGTGAGTTAAGTCCAGCACCCTGGGGTGCAGGGCCAGCGTCCATACATCAGGTCATCAGTGGGCCACAGCACAAGCTGTCCTCATGGAAGAGTACATTCCAAAAGCAGACTGCAGGTGGAGCAAAGTTAATGCTAACAGATGTGCTAAGCGCCGAAAACTAAGCTCATCTGCATCGCCCATGATGCCTAACTCGACTGAATTAAGAAGCTGCTCTAACGTATGGATACGGCTCTCTAAGAGGGCCACACTTTCTGTGAGCATAGCGCAAGATTAATGCAAAGTGTTGTGCACCAAGAGAACCTAAATATGTAGCAAAAGCTAACGCAAGCTAAGCGCTAACAAAAAGCTAACCATTCAGGAGTAAAGTAACAAGTTAAAATTTGTTGCTGTTGCATTAAAAATGAAAAGACATGGCACACAGGTAGCAGAAATAAAATAAATGATTACAACATTGTATTAATTACAAAAGTGCTGTTCAGTCCAATTGCTAAGGAGGCAGCCGTCCAGGAAAAAGGTCCGACTGGAAACATGCAGTAGCACGAGCAGGTCACCCTGCTCAACGTGTGCTCTCGTTGGAGCGACATCTCTGTTATTTTGGCATTATGGGATAGCTCACCTGATTACTTTTGCCTGACCTAGCGCTGAATTTACCAACATGAGAAGATGCTACTGGACGAGTGTGAGTATTGACTTACGATCATTTAGGTGTAAAAACACACGAGATACACATGTTCTTGTGCCAAATATTCTCCTTATGTTTTTGTTACCCATGAAAACACACTGTCATCGCAAATACAGCATTGTTTGGGAGCTACTTTTTGCGCAGGAATTCGTTAAGCCGTGGGCACGCACTAACACAGAATATACAAAAACTGTATAGTTATTTGGCCAAAATGCGAGCGTCCACTTTTAGCTTGTCATAAGCTAAGCTAGTGGCACTTGTGAGAGTATGCCAGCAAGTAGCAGCAATAGCAGGAGATTATTCTGAAACCTAATTCCATTAAAAAAAAAAAAAAAAAGATATCTTGGAAACACAAGTTATCTCTATATGGTCGACATTACTCAGGGTGCTTTTCATCTCCAAAATATGAAAGAAGAAAGCATATGATCAGAAAATATCCGTGAAGATCAGTGCTACCCTTTTATTATCTAACCTTTCCCATTATCTTTAAATGACAGATAACATTATTCCCAGCAAAGATCAGGACACATCCAATTACATTCGAGGTCTGCGGGAAGCTGCTGCCGTTGCTGCTACAGCTTCAAATTTATCATATTTGTCAGCAGTCACAGAAACATCAAAAGCTACAGCAGCAAACCTATGTCTTTTGTGCACGCTGTGACTTCAAGGCACAATGCCTTACCGAAAATGACTGTAACAAGGCTGACAAACAGGAAAACATTCATAAATAAAGAGTACCAGCTCAGAGCAGCACCACAACAGTGCATGTTTCTTTTTGTGTTTTGTTTTTTACCTAGAACAAATGGTTGTTTTTGGTGTTGATGTTTTTTTAATGAATTTATATATAGAGTGAGTGTGTGCATGTATATGGCTTTGATCACGCAGACATTGAGGAGAACTGACATTTGTCGTTTGGTATGCTTATGTATTTTGGGTCAAGGTGTTGTGTGGGCCGCTGAAGAGGAGGTACTGCTGGCCCACCACCACCAGATGGCGCCCTGCTTGGAGTGCGGGCTTCAAGCACAAGAGGGCGCCAGAGCCACTGGGAGTGACAGCTGTCACTCATCCTCAGCACCAGCTGTCACTCATTCATCTCATCACCATCACCATAAAGGCCGGACTGCAACTCCACCTCCTCGCCGAGAAATCTTCTACTACTAGAGGTAACGTTCTATGCTGAATTACTGATTGTCTAACATTGTTCTGTGTGCAGTCGCATTCCCGTGAAGACCCAGAAGAGGGACAAACGGGAGCTGCACGAGTAAAGACGTACCTGGAGGTGGAGGTTATCCCTCCCGGAGGAATTGAGTGTAAAGGTTGCTGGGTGTGAGGACTCACACTCACCGCCTTCTGTTTCTTGTCTGCCAGCAGTACCAGGGCCGACAACGGAGGACAGAGACCACCTGGGGACTCAGGGCTTGGCGGCTTCGGTGTTCTTCAGGCCGTTGGTGGTGGAAGCGGTGTGGGCCCCGGCTCTTCGTTCATCCGAGGTCTCCTATCTTCGAGCCTGCCCACAGTCCTCCTGTGTACAATTGGCATCATTATTCTTGTTTGTATTCCGTTGTGTTTTTTCACAACATTAAATTGTTACTCCTTTTCTTATCCATTGTCCGTTCATTTGCGCCCCCTGTTGTGGGTCCGTGTTACGACACCTTCCCAACAGGATTTCTCGGCCTTGCAAACTTCTACAGGAGGTTCATTAAGGGTTACAGTCAGGTTGTTAGCCCCCTGACCGCCCTGACCTCCACTAAAGTCCCCTTCACCTGGTCGAACCGGTGCGAGGCCGCGTTTAGGGAGTTGAAACGCCGGTTTTCGTCTGCGCCAGTTCTGGTGCAGCCTGATCCTACTTGCCAGTTTGTAGTGGAGGTGGACGCCTCAGACTCAGGAATAGGAGCCGTGCTGTCCCAGAGCGGGGAGTCCAATAAGGTTCTCCATCCTTGTGCCTACTATTCCCGCAGGTTGACCCCCGCTGAGCGGAATTATGACGTGGGCAATCGAGAACTCCTCGCGGTGAAGGAGGCTCTGGAAGAGTGGAGACACCTGTTGGAGGGAGCTACGGGGCCTTTCACGGTTTTTACAGACCACCGGAACCTGGAGTACATCCGGACCGCCAAGCGGCTGAACCCCAGGCAAGCCCGCTGGTCCCTGTTCTTCGCACGCTTTGACTTCCGGATCACCTACCGCCCCGGGACCAGGAATCAACGATCCGATGCACTGTCCCGGGTGCACGAAGAGGAGGCCAAGGCCGAGTTGTCGGACCCCATCGACACCATCCTTCCCGAGTCCACTGTCGTGGCCACCCTCACCTGGGACGTGGAGGAAACCGTCCGGGAGGCCCAGGCAAGGAACCCGGACCCGGGAGACGGTCCGAAGAACAAACTTTACGTCCCACCAGAGGCTAGGGCTGCCGTCTTGGACTTCTACCACGGATCCAAGCTCTCCTGTCATCCCGGAGTGCGTAGGACCGTGGCAGTAGTCCAGCAGCGCTTCTGGTGGGCATCACTGGAAGCCGACGTCCGGGACTACGTCCAGGCCTGTACCACCTGTGCCAGGGGCAAGGCGGACCATCACAAGACCAGGGGTCTCCTCCAACCCCTGCCTGTGCCTCATCGCCCCTGGTCCCACATCGGCCTGGACTTCGTCACGGGCCTCCCGCCGTCCCAGGGCAACACCGCCATACTGACGATAGTGGACCGGTTCTCCAAGGCGGCCCACTTCGTGGCCCTCCCGAAGCTCCCGACGGCCCAGGAGACGGCAGACCTCCTGGTCCACCACGTCGTGCGTCTGCATGGGATACCATCGGACATCGTCTCGGATCGTGGTCCCCAGTTCTCCTCGCAGGTCTGGAGGAGTTTTTGTAAGGAGCTGGGGGCCACCGTACGTCTCTCGTCCGGGTATCACCCACAGACGAACGGCCAGGCAGAGCGGGCGAACCAGGACCTAGAACAGGCCCTTTGCTGTGTCACCTCCGCGCATCCGGCGGCCTGGAGTAACCATCTGGCCTGGATCGAGTACGCTCACAACAGCCAAGTATCATCTGCCACCGGCCTCTCCCCTTTTGAAGCATGTCTGGGCTACCAGCCCCCATTATTCCCACTTGTGGAGGGAGAGGTCGGGGTACCCTCGGTCCAGGCCCACCTGCGGAGGTGCCGCCGGGTGTGGTGGACCGCCCGTTCTGCCCTGTTGCGGGCCCGGACGAGGGCCAAGACCCATGCAGATCGCCGGCGTTCCCCGGCCCCTGCATACCAACCGGGGCAGGAGGTGTGGTTATCCACCAAGGACATCCCGCTCCAGGTGACATCCCAAAAACTAAAGGACCGTTTCATTGGGCCATTCCCCATCGCCAAAATCCTCAGTCCGGCCGCAGTGAAGCTGACACTCCCGGCTTCACTGCGGATCCATCCGGTTTTTCATGTCTCTAAACTCAAGCCATACCACACCTCACCACTCTGCACCCCTGGACCCGAACCACCTCCTGCCCGAATCATCGACGGGGAGCCGGCATGGACTGTTCGTCGGCTCCTGGACGTCCGTCGGAAGGGCCGGGGTTTTCAGTACTTGGTGGACTGGGAGGGTTACGGACCCGAAGAACGCTCCTGGGTGAAGAGGAGCTTCATCCTGGACCCGGCCCTTCTGGTCGATTTCCACCACCGACACCCGGACAAGCCTGGTCGGGCGCCAGGAGGCGCCCGTTGAGGGGGGGGTCCTGTTGTGTGGGCCGCTGAAGAGGAGGTACTGCTGGCCCACCACCACCAGATGGCGCCCTGCTTGGAGTGCGGGCTTCAAGCACAAGAGGGCGCCAGAGCCACTGGGAGTGACAGCTGTCACTCATCCTCAGCACCAGCTGTCACTCATTCATCTCATCACCATCACCATAAAGGCCGGACTGCAACTCCACCTCCTCGCCGAGAAATCTTCTACTACTAGAGGTAACGTTCTCTGCTGAATTACTGATTGTCTAACATTGTTCTGTGTGCAGTCGCATTCCCGTGAAGACCCAGAAGAGGGACAAACGGGAGCTGCACGAGTAAAGACGTACCTGGAGGTGGAGGTTATCCCTCCCGGAGGAATTGAGTGTAAAGGTTGCTGGGTGTGAGGACTCACACTCACCGCCTTCTGTTTCTTGTCTGCCAGCAGTACCAGGGCCGACAACGGAGGACAGAGACCACCTGGGGACTCAGGGCTTGGCGGCTTCGGTGTTCTTCAGGCCGTTGGTGGTGGAAGCGGTGTGGGCCCCGGCTCTTCGTTCATCCGTGGTCTCCTATCTTCGAGCCTGCCCACAGTCCTCCTGTGTACAATTGGCATCATTATTCTTGTTTGTATTCCGTTGTGTTTTTTCACAACATTAAATTGTTACTCCTTTTCTTATCCATTGTCCGTTCATTTGCGCCCCCTGTTGTGGGTCCGTGTTACGACACCTTCCCAACACAAGGATGATTGCTGCAAAAACAGAAAGTTGACAGGACTAATACTTTGGGAAAAATTAGCAATTTTAGCTAACCAGTATATAATGGACATTATGCTGCAATGCACCATGGGAGTTTGAGGTTTTATTGTAGTTATTGTGGTTCATGTTAGTTTAACAGTGTTGTTAGTGTTATTGATTTATTGTGTTTTTATAGTTCAATTGGTTTAATCAGTGCATGTGTAAAAATTAAAAGCACCTGCTTACAGCAGAATGCAGAAAACAAAAAGAAAAGCTCTGCGCATGTGTGAGACTGGAGTGAGCTGACATTTGCTGTTTGATATGCTTATATATTTTGGGTCAAGGATGATCGCTGCAAAAAGAGAAAGTTGACAGGACTAATATTTTGGGAGAAATGAGCAATTTTAGCTAACCAGTAAATAATGGACATTATGCTGCAATGCACCATGGGAGCTTGAGTTTTTATTGTGGTTATTGTGGTTCATATTAGCAGCTGGTCTGGTCTGTGTCAGCCTGATCCCATCAGATCTCAGAAGCTAAGCAAAGCAGGATCTGGTTAGTACTTGGATGGGAGACCTCTTTGGAACACCAGCGGCTGTGTGTGTTTCTCCAGGTGAAACTGGAGTTGCGTCAGGAAGGGCATCTGGCGTGAAACTTGTGCCAATTACCAATGCAGATCTGGCTGTATCCGCTGTGCTGACCCCGAACAAAAACCGGGAGCAGCCGAATGAACGACAACATTGTGGTTCATATTAGTTTAACAATGTTGTTAGTGTTATTGATTTATTGTGTTTTTGTAGTTCAATTGGTTTAGTCAGTGCATGTGTGAAAATGAAAAGCACCTGCTTGCAGCAGAATGCAGAAAACAAACAAACAAAAAAGCTCTACGCATCTGTGTGACTGGGGCGAGCTGACATTTGCTGTTTGGTATGGTTATGTATTTTGGGTCAAGGATGAACGATGCCAAAACAGAATGTTGATAGGACTGCTGTTTTTGGAGAAAAACAAATATCAGCTAACGTTGCTAATTACATTCTGGACTCACATGCCATTCCAGCAGGGACGGTATATCATCTTTATATTAAAGCGTGAGTGCGTGCATGCATGATTTTATTTAGTAAGTTCAATGTAAGTACATATTAATAACAATAATAATAATAATAATAATAATAATAATAACAGTAATAAAACTGATTAAACAAACTGATGCTAATGATATTATTAACTCTGCTGAAAACATGTCTTTTTCTCTCGTTTTTGTTTTTGTTGAGAGCTCCAATAAATTGTTGTCCCAAATTCAATAGCTGCTCCAAAGGCTGTGGATTACATCAAATAAAGTATTTTATCAGCTGTAGAAATTCCACTGTAGTCACCATGAAATAAAGAGGTAATTACTGTATTTACAGATGGAAACCCTTAATGGACTATAAATTACATGGGGAAAAAAAAAAATCAGGCCATAGACTATGCTCCCCCCCCTCAGCCATTTTCCGGCAGATTTCACTGTTAAAAAGAGATTATGTCATGGAAAGCCGCGCGGAGGCTTCGCGTGTCAGGACCGATTCGCTGATCGAGCGAGACAAAGGAACACCTCCGTTTCGGAGTGTTAGAGGACAAGTTGGGACATGTCTATCTCGGCTTTCAATGCTTACCAGCCCAGTGAGTATAAGAGAAATTGTGGAGAGCTGGGCATGTCCCAACTTGTCCCCTGGCACTCCGAAACGGAGGTGTTCCTTTATCTCGCTCGATCAGTGAATCGGTCCTGACGCGTGAAGCCTCCGCGCGGCTTTCCATGACAAATCTGCCGGAAAATGGCTGATGTCCAGCTCTTGTGATAACCAGAGAAATTGCTCACGACGGTCCCAGCTCCACACAGCCATCTGTTTAGAAATGATGTGGTGTTTTCTGCCTCTCGATGGCGGCTCAGAGCGCGGCGCACCGTGTGCCATTGTGGGGCGTCCTTAAAGCTGTAGTAACAGTCCTTATTCTCTGTGAAGCCCGTAAAATTTTCACAGAAAGCCACATAAATTTTTCGAATGGTTTCCAGCTGCTTGTCTCTAACAGTTTCTGAAAAAATTCTGATGGAAAAAAAGCCCAAATCATTCCGCCATTTCCTCGCAATGAAACAACGACGAGAGGGGTGAACCACTCCTCCCACAAGGCGTGCTCACAGGCGAATGACGCAACCGACAGGCGTGGAAAAACTCACGCATGCGCACGAAGGTTCAAGCTTGGCTGACGTAAAAACATATGAATCAAATCCATATGGTTTTTGAAAAAAATAATAAGGTTGGATACTTTTCTAATAGACCTCGTATGTCTGCACTGCAATTTTGACAGCTGATGTTTCTGACTCAGCACTGTTTACGGTGCGGGTGGGGAGCTGTTGACCCTGACTGGGGATGTTGTCGAGCGGTGGAAGGAGTACTTCGAGGATCTCCTCAATCCCATCGTCACGTCTTCCGAAGAGGAAGCAGAGACTGGGGACTCAGAGGCGGACTCATCCATTACCCAGGCCGAAGTCACTGAGGTGGTTAGAAAGCTCCTCGGTGGCAAGGTTCCTGGGGTGGATGAAATCAGTCCTGAGTACCTTAAGTCTCTGGATGTTGTAGGACTGTCTTGGCTGACACGCCTCTGCAACATCGTGTGACGATCGGGAACAGTACCTCTGGATTGGCAGACCGGGGTGGTAGTCCCTCTGTTTAAGAAGGGGGACCGGAGGGTGTGTTCCAACTATAGGGGGATCACACTCCTCAGCCTCCCCGGTAAGGTCTATTCCAGAGTACTGGAGAGGAGAATTCGACCGATGGTCGAACCTCGGATTCAGGAGGAGCAGTGTGGTTTTCGTCCTGGTCGCGGCACACTGGACCAGCTCTACACGCTCCATCGGGTGCTCGAGGGTTCATGGGAGTTCGCCCAACCACCGCCAGGGCTGCCCTTTGTCACTGGTTCTGTTCATTATTTTTATGGACAGAATTTCTAGGCACAGCCAGGGTGTAGAGGGGGTCTGGTTTGGGAACCAGAGAATCTCGTCTCTGCTGTTTGCGGACGATGTGGTTCTGTTGGCTTCGTCAAATCAGGACCTTCAGTGTGCACTGGGGTAGTTTGCAGCCGAGTGTGAAGCGTCCGGGATGAAAATCAGCACCTCCAAATCCGAGGCCATGGTTCTCGACCGGAAAAAGGTGCTTTGCCCTCTTCAGGTCAGTGGAGTGTCCTTGCCTCAAGTGGAGGAGTTTAAGTATCTCGGGGTCTTGTTCACAGGTGAGGGACAGATGGAGCGTGAGATCGATAGACGGATCGGTGCAGCATCTACAGTGATGCGGTCGCTATGTTGGACCGTCGTGGTGAAGAGAGAGCTGAGTAGGGGGGCAAAGCTCTCGATTTACCGATCAATCTACGTTCCGATCCTCACCTATGGTCATGAGATTTGGCTCATGACCGAAAGAACGAGATCGCGAGTACAAGTAGCCGAGATGAGTTTCCTCCGCAGGGTGGCTGGGCACTCCCTTAGAGATAGGGTGAGGAGCTCGGCCACTCGGGAGGAGCTCGGAGTCGAGCCGCTGCTCCTCCACGTCGAAAGGAGTCAGTTGAGGTGGCTCGGGCATCTTTTCCAGATGCCCCCTGGACGCCTCGCTGGAGAGGTGTTCCGGGCACGTCCCATTGGGAGGAGGCCCCGGGGAAGACCCAGGACATGCTGAAGGGACTACATCTCTCGGCTGGCTTGGGAACACCTTGGGGTTCCCCCGGAGGAGCTGGGGGAGATGTGTGTGGATAGGGAGGTCTGGGCGGCTTTGCTTGAGCTGCTGCCCCCGCGACCCGACTCCGGATAAAGCAGAAGAAAATGGATGGATGGATGGATGTTTCTGACTCGTATTTGTTGGCCGTGATCCCACTGTGATGCAAGGTTTGCATTGCATTCTGGTAGGTTTCTGATAAGAAATCCATGCACATTTATTATTAGCACCAGGCTTTTCCAACATCACTACCAGTGTGATGTGATTATACATTATTACCCACAAAGTTTGCAATTAGTAATTAGGGTTTGCAGTTAGGGTGGTGGCCAAGTGGTTAACTGTGCTTATTTCCAGTGCAGAAGGTTGCTGGTTTAAGGCCTCCCCTGCCCATTCACCATGTAACGTCGAGCTGCATCAGTAAGGCCATCCAGTGTAAATCTTGTGCCCAGTCAATATGCAGATCCACCTCGGATATGCTGTGGTAACCCTGAGGTGGAGAGGGGGGTGGGGGCAACCACGTCAAGGGAGAAGCTGAAGGGACTTTCTTTTAACAACCAGTATGGTTCTGCATGGTAAATCTCTGTGGAGTGAGTTCGGGAAACGTCGCCTCGATGCGAACTGGGCCCAGGGTTAAACCTAACCCAACCCTAACCCAGGCCGAGTTCTCCTGAGTGCCAAGTTCTCTTGTTACCTGTTCAGTAGGCAATTCTGAAAAATGAGTGAGCATACAAGAAAGAAACTAGTGAAGGAAGCCATCAAGATACTCATGACAAATCTGAAGGAGTTATGGGCTCTTGTACCTGTGATTGAGGAAACTGCATAGTGCAGCACAGCTGCAACTAGAGCACTGTGCTCGTAATGCGCAAACCTCAGCAAACATTAGTTTTCGATTCCACATATTTTTGCCTTGGAAAGAATTTTCAAGGTCAAAGTCCTGTTAGAAGTGACTTTTCATAAGCTAAAATATAATATAAAATATAGATCAAAAGGGCTTTTCAATGGTAAAATCAAATATTCGCTAAATCTGCAATGCGGATCAGATGCGGATCAAACTTAGTCTATTCACTGAGGGAGGTGGGGGAGGTGATGGTCTAATGGTTAAGCATTGGGCTTGAGACCAGAGGATCCTTGGTTCAAACCCCAGCCTGACTGGAACATCACCACAGACCCTTGGTCAAGGTCCTTAATTAATCCCAGAGTTACTCTCAGTGTGTAGTGAGCACCTTGTATGGCAGCACCTAGTGGTGGGCACAGCTAACTGAAAAGTTAGCTTTGATAACCACTAAGCTGCTAACTGAAAAGTTTACTTTTATGATGTTAAACCGATAATGTTATGTGTCGACGCGGGTTGAGGAGCGGACCTGCGTCTGACGGAACCCAGCGCTAAAATAACCAGAAAGCGGTTCCAATAACAAAACAATTTATTTTTTCACCCTCTGGTGCATAACAAAGTGTATGAACAAAAAATGCATCAGTCTGGTGGAGTGAAGGCTGGCACACTCTCCAGCGCCTAAAAGGATCGAGGCCCGGCGCTTCTGGACCCACGTTTACCGCCAAACACCCTCCAGGTGGACACGACAAACCGACTCTCTGTGAAGGATAGAAAAGGTGAGGTAAGTCAGCAGCTACAACCAATATCCTTCAAAAGACACACACTATCAGCAACACATTCAGGTCTGTATTTAAGCTTTATGTAAATGAGCAGCTTCTCACAACAGGTGGAGGATCACCGTCCGCACACCACGGCAGTGAGAAGCGAGCTGCACAATTCTCATCACAATTCAAATATACTGCGTAACAAAATACGAAGTTACTATCAAGAATTAGTCAAACAATTAATCACCTCTGATGTGTGCTGACAGCATGTGTCCCTCACCCTTCCTTCTTCACAGGCACGATGTGTCAAACCCAGGCGCGGTCCTCAGCGTCTCACAAACGAACATCACAAGGTCGAGTTCCCGGCAATTCTGCTTGAATCACACATGGCTTAAATGCAGAACGCCATCTCATCATCCGCTTCAGCTGAAAGTCTTTAAGGTTGCACGTGAGCACCATCCACAGGTGCTGCACATAATGTTGATGAGGGTGAAGGACTCTTCTGCCAGCACCTTCTCCACAGACAATAAATCAGTTTGCATACCACCTGGAGAGCAAAGAAAAGAAAAGAACACCAACATATCCAGCCACACCCCCCAACACACAACAGATAAACTCCTAAAAAAATTAGCGGAAGTTGCAGCTAATTATTAACTTTTAGTACTGACCTGGCACACTGTCAGGAACTGATAAACCAGTTTTGACTTTTAGCACCGCAAAGGCTTCTGAGTAAATGCAGCGCTTGTGTCTTTAAACAACCTGTCAGCTGTTGCAAAGATGTTTCACTTACATTTCACAGTGGCAGTGTAGATCGAATGCAAGGCACTTTCACTCATGGTTCCATTTATAAACAGACTAATTCCGGACAGTTTATCAACACATTAACAGCAATTCTGTCATTTTTACAAAGTGAAAATATCGCACTTTTAAAGTAATGTGCTAATTCTGAAGGTTTGAGTGTTAAACCGACACAAGCACCTAAAGGCATTATGGGAAATCAGACTTGGCCCCCGTCAAAACTCATAGAACACTGCCATCTACTGGATGGGAGTGTGAAAAGCGGCCAACATGCTGAGTCACACTTCACAAACAGAATTTTTAGTTTTGCAAATGCGTTTTTTTTTTCGTTTTTTTTTTCAAATGGAAAAAATGATGTACGAGGTCTGTCCATAAAGTAACGGTCCTTTTTATTTTTTTCAAAAACTATATGGATTTCATTCATATGTTTTTACGTCAGACATGCTTGAACCCTCGTGCGCATGCGTGAGTTTTTCCACGCCTGTCGGTGACGTCATTTGCCTTTGTCCCAGTTTTAGGGTTAATGAATGTTTTTGACCATTTGGTCCTACTCACTATGCCAGCAAAGAAATGATAGCATACTCAAAGTTAGTGGAACTAAATTTAGCAGAAACTAATTAATCCGCTGATGGTAGGGTTGCCAACTCTCTGAAAAATAAATAAGGGACACCTCACCGCCAGGGCCGACCGACCATTGCCTTCACCCTTCCCGGCGTCTGTGTGAAATGATTTTTAACCATTTGACTGTTGACTTGACCCTGAATTTAAGTAGATGCATACATGCATTTGTTCTGATATGAACACGTGGAAAACAAATTATTATTTAGCAATTTATTTTTAGTGCAAAATAAATTTTCACTCACAATTTCAATATGAGCATTCTGTCCTGCTTCAAAGCACAAAATAAAAACAATTATTTAAAAATAAATCTCTCTGTAGTGCTATTGCTTAACTTAAAATTGTATAAATTAACAAAAAAACAATTGAAAATTTGCATCATCCAAAACAATGTAACAGTGCAAAACAATGTAACAGTGCACATTTACACATTTAGTGTAATAAAAAGTGCAAAAAATAAAGTCTGAAAAGTAAACAACACTTACAATACTTATAGCTGTTGTCGTGCACCTTTTCCACCCAGCCATTTTCTTTTTCTCATTCGCCCCTGTATTTTTGCATTCTTTTTTTTTTTTTTTTTTTAGGAGGAGTAGTAACGACGTTACAGACATTGCTGTCCGTAGGCATATCTGCAGTGCCAGTGTCGGTGTCTGCATCGATATCAGCCATGCTGCTTTGTTATTGTCGTCCAGCGACCGTCGTCGGCTCATGACGTCGGTATCTTCTTGCGAGCAGATGTCCCTCGACCAATGAGATAAGAGTGATTCTGTATCGTCAACTCGTGTCTGTCAGCTCATTGGTGAAAAGCAGGAGAGAGGCTGGGATCAAATTTACCGTAAGTTTCCATATAAAGCGCCAGTCAATTCCATTGACATTTTACAGACTTTTTGATTCTCACAGAAATACGGGACAAACTGCGTCCTGTTTCAGGTCAATACGGAACGCACACTTTTATTTCCAAATAAGGGACGATTCCATTTTTCAAGGGACGGTTGGCAACCCTAGCTGATGGTTTTCAAAATTAGCTGAAAAGATAATCCGCTAACAAAAAAGTTAGCTTCACTAATTGGTGGGCACAGTTCCGCCAAGCCGCTAACTGCGAATTAGCAGAACTGTGCCCACCACTGGCAGCACCCTGACATCAGTGTGTGTGTGTGTTTGTGTGAATGGTTGACTGTGAGACATAACTGTAAAGCACTTTGAGCATCTGATACAGCTGGAAAAGCACTATATAAATGCAGTCCATTTACTGAGAGTGCCAATTTGCACCTCACTGTCACAAATGAAAGTGATTGAGGCATTTTTGATTGAGATATAATGCAAAATGTACACCAAATGGACTGTTGATTATTAAATTCAAATGTCCATAAATCTACAATCCAGATCAGATCCAGATCAAACTTTGTCAGGTGACAGTGAGTGTCAGTCTGCACCTCACTTTCAAATATGAGAGTGATTGGGCCAAGTTTGATTAAGATAAAGTATAATGGAAAAAAACAAACATTAAACGGGGTTTTCAATGTTAAATTTAAATGGCCACAAAATCTGTAATCTGGATCAGATCTGGATCAAACCTTGTCAGTCAATACATCCTATATAAGGCTTTTAAATATGAAAAAGATTAAATCTTTTTTGACAGTTATGAATTTTTGAAAATTGATTCAATGTTAAAGGATAGGAATTTTTCTAATTTTCCTCGATTTTTTTTTTTACGTTGACCTTTGACTTATAACCTTGAAAACTGAATTAGTTGTTGCCTATCAGGATATGAATCCTCTGTAAAAATTTCATAACGATATATGAAAAATTATAGGTTACAGACTGTTCACAAACAAACAAACAAACAAACAAACGGGTGAAAACATAACTGTTGGTGGAGGTAATAATGCTTCATGTTGAAGTGGAACAGAGAAGGATTTTCTTTTGCAAGAAAACATTTCAAATCTAGGCTCAAGCCTTGTGTGTCACTTCTGGTCAGCTGTAGCTGAAAATTTACACACACACACACACACACACACACACACACACACACACACACACACACACACACACACACACACACACACACACACACACACACACACACACACACACAAATCATTCTCTGTGCCACTCTGTGACTGTAATTCCTGAGTGGTTAATGAGGTCAAAGGGTAGTTCTCAGTTTTTGCAATATTGTTGTTAAACCCTAAATTAAAGCTAAAGCTCTGCACTACAAGCACATCTCGATTTCTTCATTTCGACTCCATTGTGGTGGAGTAACGAGGCAAACTTACAAAAACTGTCATGCAAATTCTTCTGGGCGTTATTATTTATGAATAAATTTCACATCTATATTTGTACACGTAAAAACCGCTCCTCAAGTACAGTATGCCATCAACAGGAGGGGAATTGTTGTGGGGCTGTCTGTTCGGGATTTGTTTTTGTGCCGTGTCTCGTGGTCGTTCTGTCTCAGTGTGTGTGTGTGTGTGTGTTTTGGCAGGTGCCTCAGTGTACTCCTTCTGTGTATGTCCTCCTCCTTGTGTGTATTTGGCTTGCATGTGTGTGTGTGCTCGTGATCACCTGCCATCTTGTGTTGTCTACCTGTGTGTGTGTTCTTGTGCACTGGCTGTCCTGTGTCATCTGTCATGTATGTCTGTCCCCCGTGCCTCTCTGTTTCCCCTGCCTCCGCTCTGTGTTGTAGGCACGCCCCCTCCTTCTTGTGTGAGCCCAACGCGCGTGTGTGCGCATTTCCAGTATGTATTTGTGTTTGTATGATCACCTGTGTGTACGATTGTGCACGTCCCCTGGATTATGTCAGTGTCTGTCCTGGAGTATGTGTGAGTGTATAGCTGCCTTCCTCCCTCTCGTGTCCTGCATGTGTGCGTATGTTTTTCTTTTAGTCCCTGATGAGTGGGCGCGGCACACGTCCTCCGTTGTCCCATCAGTTTATTCCTTGTCCCCCGTTTTTATCTGATTGTGGTTGTCTTTTGTCTTCATCCACGGTCTTGGTTTGGTTTTGTTTATTATTTTTCCTACTCACCTGTTGTTGTACGGCTTCTGATTGGCCTTTAGTTACTGTCAGGTTATGGTTTTGTCTGTGGACTTTGTTGTTCATGTGCATTTGATTTTTGACTCCTTATGGTTTTTCCTTCACGCCTGTGGTTCATCAGTTCAAGCCCTTTTAAGTCACTCCTGCTGTCTGCTGTTCAGTTGCGGGTCTGTTGTATTTGTTATGTTAGCGTTTCCAGCGGGTATGGAGTTCTTGTTCCTCCCAGTTGTAAGTATTTATGATCCAATCCTCTGTGGTGTTTCTGTGTGGGTTTTTTTTTGTGTGTTTTACCCCTTTGAGTCTGGTCTCCTTGAGGTTTCTTCCTCAGAGGGAGTTTTCCTTACCACTGCTGCTCTGGGGGTTAGTAAAGTTAGACCTTACTTATTTGAAACACCTTGAGACAACTCTGTTGTGATTTGGTGCTATATAAATGAAAATAAATTGAAAAAAAAATTTAAATTTTGTATTTTTGTTCATCACACCTACGCCCCTCACTGTTTGTTCCCATCACCTCTGACGTTTGTATTATATGTTCACTTTTTGATAATTAAAGCACTTTGATTTTTGCATTCTATTCCGGAGTCCTGGCTACCTGCTTTTGGAGTTCAACAAAACCTACATCGTGGCATCTGGACGTAACAAGAATTTGACTTTTTGTTCATAGTTTGGTAAAATGTAATGAAAATGTGTCAGCAGCAGCCTTATAAAACACACCAAGTGTAACTGTAGATAGTAAACTCCTCGTCAGGTCATTAAAACTCCCACAGTCCCAGAAACAATAACAAGGACACAACCTTGGTAGCTATACATCCCTTATGGGCAGGCAGTAGGTGTTGGAATGACATGGGCAATATCACAGAAATACAGAAGAGGCCACAAAGTGAGACTCAAAATGTGTGTACAGTACATGTTCACCACCAGAAAAATGTGCACATTTGTAAATAAGTAGGCATACCTTTCTTTCAGTCCCTTCAAAAGAGAATAAAAACCTAAAGAGGAGCTGTGTTCTCATCATCCTGTATATTTTGTGCTGCACCAGTAAAACCTTTACTATTGCCTAGAATGTTTAAACCCTCTAAATGACTTTGCTGTAACATTAAAAAAAAAGCTGAATGCACTTTACAACAGCTGCTTATTTACAGTGAGAATTAACAACCAAAACACAAGTTTCATTTATGAACTACAGGAAGCTATTTCACCTGAAAGCCTGGTCACCTACATTCTAAAGCCTGCTATGTTAGTCCAACGCAAATGCCTCTGAAGCAGATTCCTAAGATTTTGTAAGTTAATGCCAGTAATTCAAGCATCAGTAATAATCTTGACAAAGTAAAATAAACGTTTGATTAGTGTCGAACAATGAATTAACATATCATGAAAATCATACTGAAGTACTGAAAAATGTAAGGAGGAAAGTAGGCAACAATGCAAGCACATGTGGTGTAAGGTGGCAAAAGCTCAGGAAAATGTATATTGGGAACTGTACCTAAAGTTAAGTAAGAAAGAAAGAGAAACTGTCTTGTACCAATTGGCAAGACAGATGGACCTTACTGCAAAAGATGTGTAGCAAGCTGCAGTGATGAAGCACACAGATGGAAATGTTTTGTAGAGTGTGATGTGGTGGAGAGAGTACTTTGAGGAGCTGATGAATGAAGAAAATGAAAGGCAGGGAAGATCAGATGAGGTGGGCAGAATCAATCAGGAAGTGCACCGGATTAGTAAGGATGAAATGAGGGCAGCTATGAAGAGAATAAATAGTGTGAAGACAGTTGGTCCAGATGACATTTAAACATTTTAACATTTCAATTTGTGAAAGATCACTATTGCTGCAATGTTTGCTCAAAGAGTGCTGATGGAGAAGTATAGAAAAGGACAGGAGTTACATTGTGTGGTTGTGGATTTAATTTAACATAAAAATGATTGTTATATTTTAAATTTGTGATGTTGAGATAATTCCTGATCCACACGTGAATAACTGGATTTAATTGATGGAGTTCAGGAGTACTCATATAAAAGTGCATGAAAATTAATAAGCAGGTACAATATGTAGTAATCGGTACTCAGTACTATCTGAGCAGAAGCCTCTTTCTGATCTTTCTTTGTAATATCAAATCCGTGAAAAGCACAATGCACTCTTCAACAGTAGATAGTTTTGAGATGTGAAAAGACACAATTTAGCTTTTTGGTAAAGTGTGAATAAAACATGGAAGTAGCATTCTGTGCATCCTGCTGTGTATGTGCA
This sequence comes from Thalassophryne amazonica, assembly GCF_902500255.1. Lineage (NCBI taxonomy): Eukaryota > Metazoa > Chordata > Actinopteri > Batrachoidiformes > Batrachoididae > Thalassophryne > Thalassophryne amazonica. The sequence continues at coordinate 64,633,759 of NC_047113.1, forward strand.
AAAACAATCATGTAATTGGAATTGTACATACTTGAGATATTCAGAAATATTCGGTTACACTTGTATGGTACTCGTATGCCAGTTACATACCTCATAGTAATGAACTTTGCCTTAAAAAATCATTGCAGATTTCCTCAGCTGTGATATCGAGATGGAATTGGCACCAAAAATTGTCCGATTGTCCACAGTCTTAAAGGTCACTCTATCATTCAGTACTGACTGCGTATGTCAAAGGACTTACAATTATTAAAAAGACACAATGTTATTGTGAACATTTAAGTCACTTTAGCATTAGCATACTAACTTTAGATCATGTAAATAAAATAAGTTATGACATTTGAATAATTTGACTTACCTAACTGGCTTCTTCAAAGTATTTGAGCTGAGCTGGGGGGGGGGGGGTCTGCTTTCTAAATGTGGATATCACCACAGTTACTTTGTTATTCATTTTATACAGATGTGATCACTGCGTGTGCGTGGCGTTCAGTGGAGTTTAACGTAACGTGCTGTCCGATGCTTACAGGCCAGTGTTTTATAAACTTTGTCAAAATTTTCTTCCATTTTATCATGGATGTGGAGTTTCTGAACAACTTGGTACTTTCTAGCTAGTCCCGCAGATGGTGTGTGCATATCGAGTTTGTCGTGTGAACGGGCCCATTCACACTATGAAGTGAAGTTGTGCTGGCGGAGTTGGATATTTGGCAATGCAGTAGCAGAGCTGATCATCGACTCAATGTTTGATCTGTCATGTGATGTAGCCTGTATAACCTCGACGTCTGCGATCTCATCACTTGCTACTGGTGTGTCATCAAGACAAATTTGACATATTCCCTCACATTTCACATTTCGTACATATTTCTTCATGCAAAAGGGATCTAGAGATGTTGGTGCTTCCAGTCAAGCCTGACACGTTGGCCAGCAGAGACCAGCGGAGGCGAACAGAGCAGTAATGGCGTACTGGCAGAAGTTATGTAGTGGTAGCGGAAGCGGTGCTCAACTCTCGCCAGCGTTTTTCACCATTAATGTCGAAAATTTTAAGCAGGTGTTCTTTTCTTTTCTTTGCTCTTCAGGTGGCATGAGAACTGATTTGTCTGTGGAGAGGGTGCTGGCTGAGGAGTCCTCACCCTCATCAACATCATGTGTAGCACCTGTGATTGGTGCTCACATGCAACCTTAAAGACTTTCAGCTGAAGCAGATAATTGGATGGCGTTCTGCATTTAAGGCATGTGTGATTCAAGCAGAACTGCCGGGAACTCGACCTTGTGATGTCCGTTTGTGAGACGCTGAGGACCACGCCTGGGTTTGACACATCGAGCCCGTGAAACAAGGAAGGGTAAGGACACTTGCTGTCAGCACACATTAAAGGTGATTAAGTGTTCGACTAATTGTTGATAGTAACTTGGTGTTTTGTTACGCAGTATACTGGAATTGTGATGAGAATTGTGCAGTTTGTTTCTCACTGCTGTGGCGTGCAGGATAAGTGATCCTCCACTTGTTGTGAGAAGCTGCTCATTTGCATAAAGTTAAAAAATACAGACCTGAATGTGTTGCTGATAGCGTGTGTCTTTTGAAAGATATTGTTGTAACTGCTGACTTACCTCACCTCTTCTTTGCTTCACAGAGAGTCAGTTTGTCGTGTCCACCTGGGGGGTGTTTGTCTGGTGGTAGTGGGTCCAGGAACGCCGGGCTTCTATCCTTTTGGGCGCTTAAGAGCGTGCCAACAGTCACTCCACCAGAAGGACGTTCTTTTAGTTTTGTACACATTATTATGCACAGGTGAAAAATAAATTGTTTCTGTTGTTGGAACCGCTTTCTGGTTATTTTTAGCGCTGGGTTCTGTCTGACGCAGGTCCGCTCCTCAACTCGCGTCGACACATAACACAAGTGCCAGAAACCGTGTGACATGTTTGTTGTGAGTAGTGACATGTTTGTGGTGGATAGGGGCGAGTTGGGTGGTGAGTGCTACACGTGCCTCTAAATGCCACGCACACGCCTTCTGTGTGAGAGGAGCTTGAATTGACAGAATCAACAAATTCATTCCTAGATCATCTGGTGAAGGCTCTAATCTGTGAGGATGTGGTGGGTTGACCCGCCTCTGCCTATACCCCCCCCTCCCCCCACCGTCAGTGTGATTAATGGTGTTCCCCACAAACTGCATCAGTTAGCCAGTGCTATCTGGTATTTGTCTTTTACAAGATCCTATCGGCTTTCGGGAGATCATGCAGAAAATGAACTGTCATGTGCGAAGGAGTTTGCCAAGCACCGGCTGGTAATACCTTCGTGCCATAAAGAAACAAGCTTCGCCATGGCAACAGATACCACAGACGAGGTGTGCAGATAATGACGCAGACCTCTCCGGTCTGTTTGGCAGAACTCTTGTTCTGCCTTTAATAAGAGTAGCGCCCTGCTTCTTTTATAGAAATGGGTTTTAACAGAGGTCTCAGGGAGGATATTACAACATATTAAGCTGCTCCACTGTTTGGTTATACCACAAAATAACATCATTTTTTTTCTCCTTGCATGCAGATGCACTGATGCACTGACGCCTGGTTTTGTTTTTACTCCGTAAATGGCTACTTATAGTCAGATTAACATCAAATACTTTGATTTCAAAGAGCTTTTTCTCTCCGTCTCTGTGGCATTTGCACTTTTTACATCCTTCAGAAAGGCATCATAACAACATAATACAGGATCCACTTTGCATAATAACATGTTTGTTTTTTATCTCTTCAAAGATACTGAAACACCTGTTCATATTTTTTTTCTTTTTTGCAAAACTTTGATCTTCCAAACACAGGGTGACTTTGACATGATAACTGAAGCAAAACATAAAGCTTCAGCCAATACAATGGAGTCAAATATAGAAAATTTTAATTTCTTAAATAATATGTATATGCAGCCCGGTCTCACTTTTTTTTTTTCCATGCTCCCGTCACGAAATGAGTCAAATTTTCGTGACAGGGTTTTTTTAAACTCACTATTACTAACCCTACTCCTACCTCAAACTCTATCCTTAACCATAACCTAATCCTACTCCTTCCCCCACTCTAACCATAACCCCCCGGCCCCCCACTTTTAATTTTGTGCAGCCATCACGGAATGAATTAGAATTAATTTGTGCTGCCGTGACGAAAATGAGGCGCTTTTCATCACAATACCACAAACCAATAGATTAATGTATATTTAGTGTTGCTTAATCACGACTTGCCGTGAGACTGGGTTGGTATATGTCACGGACATGAACGAGCAAAGGTCTTCGGCATCACGCCATGTCATTTAGGTCCTTCAGACTTTTTTTTTTTTATATATATACAGTAAATGCTTCTGGGGAGCATTAGCATGGCTAAACCCCCTCAGACCCCCAGCCATTATAAACAGTTTTCTTTATTTGCCTCTCACATGCCTGGAAGCTCCTCACCATCTAACCATGTCATTTAAGTCCATCAGACTTTTTTTTTTTAAGTAAATGCTTCCGGGGAGCAATAGCATGGCTAAAACCCCTCAGACCTCGGACCATTTTAAACATTTTTCTTTATTTGCCTCTCGCATGCCTGGAAGCTCCTCACCATCTAACAATGTCATTTAGGTACTTCAGACTTTTTCAGTAAATGATGCAGGGGAGCATTAACATGGATAAAACCCTTCAGCTTACTTATTTTCAAAGATCAAAATATTTTTACATGTAATTTGCACACTAAATAGTCATTGACTTACCTCAAGACCTGTCAAGGTGCACACCGCCACTCAGTTTAGCGTTCCTGGAAGTGTCCAAGATTTGACATTAACTGTTTCACTGTGGATTAAAAATCTGACACTTTTTGTTTCAGTTTCAACTTTCCACTGAATTCTTGTCACATCTCCACTATCGCTGATCTATGACGTGTTCAACATTTGACATTTCCTGTTTCACTATGGACTCAAAATTTGGCATTTCCTGTTTCAGTTTCAACTTTCCACTGAATTCTTGTCACATCTCCACTATCGCTGATCCATGAAGTGTTCAACATTTGACATTTCCTGTTTCACTGTGGACTCCAAATTTGGCACTTCCTGTTTGGCCTCCCTGTACCACGACCGAGCTCACGCCACTTGCGCATCGCTTCGCTTGTATCTGAACATGCATTTTGCTTTGTTTTCGCCTGCCGACACCCTGAGTTTGGTGACTGTTTTAGTGTGGTACCCCTTCAGAATCGTCTGTTAGTCATCTTTTTCCTTTTGAATCACAACCAGAATAGCCTTTATTCTCCAGGGATCTTCAAAGAATACAAGGAATTTGACTCTGGTTTGAACTGTTCTCTCTCTGTACAAGCATGTATAAATATACACTAAACACTAAATAATTCACAATAAAAAATGTGCAAATAAAAAGGGGTTGGTAAGGTTAGACCTAACTTGTTTGAAGTGCCTTGAGGCACCTTTGTTGTGATTTGGCGCTATATAAAGGAGATAGATTAAATTAAATTAAAAATGTGCAAATAAAACGTGCAGTTAAAAAATGTGTGTAAAGGAGAAACAGAGAAACAGATTGAAGTTGTACGTGAGGTATATGAATTATTGAGTTTTACGGCAGGTTAAATTTTGCTTTCTTGTAGTTCACAGTCAGATCTTCAAATCTGGACTCCCTGCCAGGTCTCACATCCACCAGTCACTTGCAGGCATTCGGGAGAAAGCGGTTGTATCAACTAGGCTGATAATGCAAGTTAATCCCGGGGCTGATTTTCTAACAGATCAGAGCGCAGGGCACGAAGGACCACAGCTACCAACAGCCCGTGGCAGAAGGCAAGAAGAGAGAAGGCTGCCTTTTTGCTGAGGCAGTCCGCATCCAGACAACAGGAAGAAGAATGACCGCTTTGGAAAGATAATTCCGCCTGGAGAAAAATCAACCATAGGAACTTTTGGAATTTTACAAACCAGCTTTCCTTTTTGCCGATAGGTTGGGATACAAAAACTGGCTAGGTGCCGATGGAGGAAGCAGGGAGTGTTGTTACCAGAGGGCCACTGCACACATGATAAACCTCCTCTCTGGCTTTATTCCTTTCATTTTGTTTATGCTCTCCACTCTGTTGCGTGCCTGATGAGGTAAACACATCGGTCCCCTGGCTTCTGAAATCAATTGGAATCCGGATTGGTCTTCTCAGGCACCTGACGAACCCTGTGGTGGAGCTCTGCTGTGGAGCTGAGAGGAGCACTCGGGTCACCCTCCTTCCTTCACATGCTGAAAGAGGAGGTCGTGATTAACTGTGACACAACAATGCTCCTCAGAAACTCATAGAAATGAGTTGAGATGCCGCTACACACTCTCTCTCTCTCCCCGGCTCTGCTGCAGTCTTGGGCAGAAGCCAGAACTGCACAGATTTTGGATGAGCCCTGTTCCTGAGAGAGACGGCAAAGTAGGCTGGGAGGACAGTTATACCCACAAGACTCTTCCGAAGCTAATGAACATTCTGGAAAATAATTAGTGCACTGCAGCCATGTGCTGTTTTTAACCTCATCAACCTTCATGTGTTTGTCAAACAAACAGCTAAACTTTAGTGATCATGAGTACTTATTTATCCATTATGTCTGTCGAGATGTTATTATCATGTAATAATATTACTGGGTTGTTGTTGCTGCTGGAAGCAAATTAAAAGGTGTGCAGTGGGAAATTTGCATATCAGAATGAAATCAAAATTCAGATAAAACAGATTATTATTTTTATGTTTTCACCCAGATCAGAAAAAAACAAACTTGAAACCTGGTGGGGGGGAGAGGGAAGTGGAAAAAAAACTGTTATGGATCAGGATCAAAGGACTGTGATCTGCATTGAAGTTCAACCATACAGATCAAAGTTCTTCCACCTGGATCAAACGTCATCAATCTGGATTAAGGTTTTGCCATTATTTAACAATATGGATACAGCTCCATTATTTTTTCCTCCTCAACAATCCGGATATATGTTCAGGAAACAGGATCCATAGTCAGTGATCACAACACAAAGTGAGGATCAAAGCTGTGTGATCAGGAACAAAAATTATGACCACAGGTCAACAATCAGATCAAAGAAACACTGAATCAAATGTAATTGTTAAGGATCTTTTGGTCAAGATACAGATAATCACAGAAATCCCGGTGCCAGAAATCCCGGGGTACCCGGCACTGCCCGGGTTAACCTGTTTTAGACATAGGCCAAATGCCAATCATTTTAATCAAAACAATTGCCCAACCTTTGTTTTTGTAATGCTGATGTCTTATAAATATAATATTTAATGGGTTAAAGTTTGTCCCTCAGAACTATAAGAGGTGGACTCCCCAAACTAAGTGGAAATATTTGGTTAAAAGACAAACACATTTGAAGTCCTTCATGCAGACTTTGTTTTGCAATCAAATTTATAACAAAATTACATACAAAAGGTAGGTAACAGTAAATGTAAATATCAATGTTGTGAAAGTGTAGTGACACGGACCCACAACAGGGGGCGCAAATGAACGGTCAATAGATGAGCCAAAAAATAACAATTTAATGTTGTGAAGGTGCACAACGAATACACAGACAATCTCAGAATATGATTACAGTCAATCCACAAAGGTGACGTGTGGGCAGGCTCGAGGATAGAAGACGTCTGTCCTGAGAAGAGCCGGAACCACACGATTTCCGCCGCCACCGAACCTGGTGAATACTGGAGCCGCCAAGTCCCGAATTCCCAGGTGATCACCGTCCCCGACTGTCGGATCTGGTACTGCTGGCGAAGAACAAAGACAGTCAAGTGTGGGTGTGTGTACACCCAGTAACAATAACGGTGGGAATGCCACCTCCACCTCTCACTCAATATGCTGATGAGTACCGCAGTGATTCCTCAGGGGAAAAGAGTGCCGTCCTGCACTCACTCAGCCCCCACAAACTAAGGACCGGTACTCCTGCAAACACTCACAATAGACAGATTATTAGTTACCACAAATGGCTGAGGATATTACCTCCAATGAAGTACGATATCTCGGCGATGAGGTGGAGATGACGTCTGGGTTTTATGGAGTGGGATGATGAAGAATGAGTGACAGCTGTCAGGACATAATGAGTAACACCTGTCACTCCCGGCTGTGTCCGTGGCGGCAGCGCCCTCTCGTGCCTGAAGCCCGCACTTCAGGCAGGGCGCCCTCTGGTGGTGGGCCAGCAGTACCTCCTCTTCTGGCGGCCCACACAACAGGACCCCCCCCTCAACGGGCGCCTCCTGGCGCCCGACCAGGTTTATCGGGGTGTCGTCGGGAGAAATCGGCCAGGAGGGCCGGATCCAGGATGAAGCTCCTCTTCACCCAGGAGCGTTCTTCGGGTCCATACCCCTCCCAGTCCACCAGATATGGGAACCCCCGGCCCATTCGACGGACGTCCAGGAGCCGGCGCACTGTCCAAGCCGGCTCCCCGTCAATGATCCGGGCAGGAGGCGGCCCCGGACCGGGAGCACAGAGGGGTGAGGTGTGGTATGGTTTGAGTTTGGAGACGTGGAACACCGGGTGGATCCGCAGTGAAGCTGGGAGCTGGAGCTTCAATGCGGCAGGGCTGAGGACCTTGAGGATGCGAAATGGGCCGATTAACCTGTCCATCAGTTTTGGTGACTGTACTTGTAGTGGGATGTCCTTCGTCGACAACCACACCTCCTGCCCGGGCTGGTATGCAGGGGCCGGGGACCGCCGGCGGTCTGCATGGGTCTTGGCCCTCGTCCGGGCCTTCAACAAGGCAGAACGGGCGATGCGCCACACCCGACGGCACCTCCGAAGGTGGACCCGGACCGAGGGCACACCGACCTCTCCCTCCACCACGGGAAATAATGGGGGCTGGTACCCCAAACACACCTCAAATGGGGAGAGGCCGGTGGCAGAAGACACCTGGCTGTTATGCGCATACTCGATCCAGGCCAGATGGCTACTCCAGGCCGTCGGGTGCGCGGATGTTACACAGCGGAGGGTCTGTTCCAGCTCCTGGTTGGCCCGCTCTGCCTGTCCGTTCGTCTGTGGATGGTACCCGGACGAGAGGCTCACGGTGGCCCCCAGTTCCCTGCAAAAACTCCTCCAGACGTGAGAGGAAAACTGGGGACCACGATCCGAGACTACGTGAGTGGGTATCCCATGCAGACGGACTTCCTGTGGTCAGCCTTGCCCCTGGCACAGGTGGTACAGGCCTGGATGTACTCCCGGACGTCGGCCTCCATAGACGCCCACCAGAAGCGCTGCCGGACAACTGCCACGGTCCTTCGCACCCCTGGATGACAGGAGAGCTTGGAACCGTGACAGAAGTCCAAGACTGCAGCCCTGGCCTCTGGTGGGACGTATAGCTTGTCTTTTGGTCCAGTTCCCGGGTCCGGGCTTCGTGCCAGGGCCTCCCGGACGATCTTCTCCACATCCCAGGTGAGGGTGGCCACGATAGTGGACTCAGGCAAGATGGGCTCCGGTGGATCCGACAGTGCAGTTTTGACCTCCTCTTCGTGTACCCAGGACAAGGCATCTGACCTCTGGTTCTTGGTCCCAGGGCGATAGGTGATCCGGAAGTCAAAACGCCCGAAGAACAGTGACCAGGGGGCTTGCCTGGGGTTCAGCCGCTTGGCGGTCCTGATATACTCCAGGTTCCGATGGTCAGTGAAAACCGTGAACGGCACAGACGCTCCCTCCAACAGGTGTCTCCACTCCTCAAGAGCCTCTTTCACCGCAAGGAGTTCTCGATTGCCGACGTCATAGTTCTGTTCAGCCGGGGTCATCCTGCGTGAAAAGTAGGCACATGGGTGAAGAACCTTATCAGTCTCTCCGCTCTGGGATAGCACGGCTCCTATCCCTGAGTCAGAGGCGTCCACTTCAACCACGAACTGGCGGCTAGGGTCGGGCTGCACCAAAACTGGCACAGTAGAGAACAATCGTTTCAACTCCTTGAACACGGCTTCGCACCGATCCGACCAGGTGAAGGGGACTTTTGGAGAGGTCAGGGCTGTCAGGGGGCTAACTACCTGACTGTAGCCCTTAATGAACCTCCTATAGAAATTAGCGAAGCCGAGGAACTGTTGCAGCTTCCTACGGCTTGTTGGTTGGGGCCAATCTCTCACCGCCGCAACCTTGGCCGGATCAGGGGCGACGGAGTTAGAGGAGATGATAAACCCCAGGAAGGACAAAGACGTGCGGTGAAACTCGCACTTCTCGCCCTTCACAAACAGTCGGTTCTCTAACAACCGCTGCAGGACCTGACGTACATGCTGGACATGGGTCTCAGGATCCGGAGAAAAGATGAGAATATTGTCCAGATATACGAAGATGAATCGTGCAGGAAGTCCCGCAAGACGTCCTTAACCAAGGCTTGGAACGTCGCGGGGGCGTTGGTGAGGCCGAACGGCATGACCAGGTACTCAAAGTGACCTAACGGGGTGTTAAATGCCGTCTTCCATTCGTCTCCCTTCCGGATCCGAACCAGGTGATACGCATTTCTAAGATCCAGCTTAGTAAAGATTTTGGCTCCATGCAGGGGGGTGAACACGGAATCCAACAATGGCAACGGGTATCGGTTGCGAACCGTAATCTCATTCAGCCCCCTGTAATCAATGCATGGACGGAGTCCGCCATCTTTCTTGCCCACAAAAAAGAAACCTGCCCCCATCGGGGAGGTGGAGTTCCGGATCAGCCCGGCAGCTAATGAGTCCCGGATGTAGGTCTCCATTGATTCGCGCTCAGGTCGTGAGAGGTTGTACAGCCTGCTGGACGGGAACTCAACGCCTGGAACCAAATCAATGGCACAATCGTACGGACGGTGCGGGGGAAGGGTGAGTGCCAGATCCTTGCTGAAGACGTCAGCAAGATCGTGGTACTCAACCGGCACTGCCGTCAGATTGGGAGGGACTTTGACCTCCTGCTTAGCCTGTAAACCGGGAGGAACTGAGGATCCTAAACACACCCGATGGCAGGTTTCGCTCCACTGAACCACCACCCCAGACGGCCAATCAATCCGGGGATTGTGCTTCAACATCCATGGGAAGCCCAAAATCACGCGGGAGGTAGAAGGAGTTATAAAAAACTCAATCTCCTCCCGATGGTTTCCAGACACCACCAGAGTTACTGGTTGTGTCTTGTGTGTGATTAAAGGGAGGAGGGTGCCATCTAGTGCCCGCACCTGCAATGGCGAAGGAAGCGCCACGAGAGGGAGCCCTACCTCCCTTGCCCATCTGCTGTCTAGCAAATTCCCTTCTGACCCCATGTCCACCAGTGCTGGGGCTTGAAGGGTTAAATCCCCGCTCAGGATTGTAACTGGGAGTCGTGTGGCAATCTGTGTGTGTCCCACGTGAATGTTTTGACCCCCCCTTAGCCCAGTCTCTGAGGGCGGTTGTTGTTGTGGCCGTTTGGGGCAGTCTTTCTGTATGTGCTCCTTTGAGCTGCAGAGAAAACACTCCCCGCGGACCAGCCTCCTCATTTTGGCCCTGTGCGTTTCCCTAACAACATCAACAGGGGGAGCTGTTGCCCCACTGAGCGCTGCAGCGGTGGAGCGTGGGGAGGGCGGCCCCTTTTCGAACCCGGAAGGGAGAGGGACGGCGCGTATCCGGCCACGTCCTTCGCCTCGCTCCCGACGGCGTTCCTCTAACCGATTGTCTAACCGTATAACGAGATCGATAAGCCCATCTAAATCCCGCGGTTCCTCCTTAGCTACCAGATGCTCCTTCAGGACCAATGACAGTCCGTTTACGAAGGCGGCGCGGAGCGCAACGTTATTCCAGCCGGACCTCGCAGCCGCGATGCGGAAGTCGACTGCATATTCGGCTGCGCACTGGTGCCCCTGTCGCATTGACAGCAGCATTGTTGAAACGGTCTCTCCTCTGTTAGGGTGATCAAACACTGTTCTGAACTCCCCCACAAACCCAGTGTATGCTGATAACAACCGTGAGTTCTGTTCCCAGAGCGCCATAGCCCAGGCGCGTGCCTTACCCCGAAGCAAAGTAATAACATAAGCCACCTTGCTGGCATCAGACGCGTACATCACAGGTCATTGTGCAAAGACGAGCGAACACTGCATCAGAAAGTCCGCGCACGTCTCCACACAACCCCCGTATGGCTCAGGGGGACTTATGTATGCTTCAGGGGATGGAGGGGGGGTTGGTTGAACGACCAGTGGAATGTTAATACCCGGCACCGGGTCGGCAGGAGGAGGAGCCGCAGCAGCGCTCTGATCGCGCGCTTCCACCTGTGCGGTGAGAGCCTCCATCCTGCGATTAAGGATGATGTTTTGCTCGGACATCAAATCCAGCCGAGCGGTAAAGGCGGTGAGGATTTGCTGCAACTCACCGAGCACGCCTCCTGCAGACGCCTGTGCACCCTGCTCTTCCATTGGCTGTCCAACAGATGGATGATGCCCCTCGGGATCCATGACGCTGGCCGAGATATCCTGTTGTGAAAGTGTAGTGACACGGACCCACAACAGAGGGCGCAAATGAACGGTCAATAGATGAGCCAAAAAATAACAATTTAATGTTGTGAAGGTGCACAACGAATACACAGACAATCTCAGAATATGATTACAGTCAATCCACAAAGGTGACGTGTGGGCAGGCTCGAGGATAGAAGATGTCTGTCCTGAGAAGAGCCGGAACCACACGATTTCCGCCGCCACCGAACCTGGTGAATACTGGAGCCGCCAAGTCCCGAATTCCCAGGTGATCACCGTCCCCGACTGTCGGATCTGGTACTGCTGGCGAAGAACAAAGACAGTCAAGTGTGGGTGTGTGTACACCCAGTAACAATAACGGTGGGAATGCCACCTCCACCTCTCACTCAATATGCTGATGAGTACCGCAGTGATTCCTCAGGGGAAAAGAGTGCCGTCCTGCACTCACTCAGCCCCCACAAACTAAGGACCGGTACTCCTGCAAACACTCACAATAGACAGATTATTAGTTACCACAAATGGCTGAGGATATTATCTCCAATGAAGTATGATATCTCGGCGATGAGGTGGAGATGACGTCTGGGTTTTATGGAGTGGGATGATGAAGAATGAGTGACAGCTGTCACTCCCGGCTGTGTCCGTGGCGGCAGCGCCCTCTCATGCCTGAAGCCCGCACTTCAGGCAGGGCGCCCTCTGGTGGTGGGCCAGCAGTACCTCCTCTTCTGGCGGCCCACACAACAATCAGTGAATCAAAATTGAGGTAGTGGTGTATTTCACTGTTTTTACATTGCAATTTTACAAACATAAAATGGCTTTAAACAGCAAATGTAAATATTAGAATGGAAAAATATTTCTTCACCATTCTTGACCATTAGTTTTGAAGAGCCTCTTGATAGACAATGTTCCTTGTCATGCCACCTGGTGATTGGATGTACAACTGTTCTGGGTTACCAACCCTGGAGCAGCCGACATACAACTGGCCATGGGAGAACACAGGCTCTGCCAGATTAAGTCCAACCACCTTAAGGAACTGTCCCTGAGCTAATGTTGATGGACATTGCAAAGCTGGGTTTGACTGGGAACTGCAGACGCCTGAATTCAAATGGAATATCTGATGGGATACGTGGAATCCTTGGTATAAAGACATCTTCTCCCTTGGCCTTGCCTGTCATTACTCTGGCCTCCAGGACTCTTGGCATCAACTTCTTAATCAATGAATCAGTCAATCAATGGGAGTGATGCTTTGTCATCATTATTTAATTGTATTCGCGATGTAAAGCAGTGGCTGTCCCAAAACTTCCTTTACCTAAATGATGGTAAAATGGAGATCATGATGTTTGAGCGCTCTGGCATACCAAATGTGGTAACACCAAATTTTGGTGCTTTGGCTGACTATGTAAAACCAGCTGTCAAGAATTTGGGAGTGATATTTGACAGCTGTTTGAGGTTTGATCAACAGATAAACTCTGTTGTCAAAGCTAGTTTTTCCAACTTCGCCTTTTGGCTAAAATAAAGCACTTTCTCAGTAGACGTGATCTTGAGACAGCCATTCATGCTTTCATCAGCTCCAGACTTGATTATTGTAATGCACTTTATTCAGGCATTAATCAGTCGTCTCTTGCACGTCTCCAATTGGTGCAGAATGCTGCTGCTCGTCTTTTAACAAACACTTTTACAGGGGGTCGTTTTGACCGTTGGGGTTTTTACGTAATTATTGTATGGCCTTGCCTTACAATATAAAGCGCCTTGGGGCAACTGTTTGTTGTGATTTGGCGCTATATAAATAAAATTGATTGATTGACTTTTAGACGTGAGCATATTACGCCCGTCCTGTACTCACTCCACTGGCTTCCAGTTCATTTTAGAATTGATTTAAAAATTTTAATGTTTGTTTTTAAAGCTATTTATGGCCTTGCACCTCCCTACTTGTCTGAAATTTTAACTTTGCGCACCTACAGTAGGACATTAAGGGCGTCTGGCCAGCTTTACTTAGATGTTCCGAGGTCAAGATATAAACGCTGGGGTGATCATGCTTTTGCGGTAGCTGGCCTCGGACTGTGGAACGAGCTACCTCTTGAGTTACGTACTATTCCTGATCTAGCACTTTTTAAATCTAAGTTAAATACTTATTTATTTAAACTGGCTTTTAACACTTAGTGGGGAGGTGATGTTCTGTTTTTTATGTGCTGTTTTAAAATTTTATTCTATATGTGTTTTATTTTTGTGAATTTGTGTTTTTAATGTTAAGCACTTTGGACACCAGTCAGTGCTGTAAAGCGCTTTATAAATAAATGTTGAACTTCTTAATTGTGAGTCGCGTTCCATTGCAGAGCTTGGGTGGGTCAAGATTCCGCAGGAGCATGACTGGGGCACCAACTTTGAGCACCAAGCTGTGTGGTGGGAGGCCTGCTGGTGCCAGGCTGTTAAGGAATTCAACTGGGTAGTTAACCACCTCATCTGGATCGGGCACTGTGTAAATTGACATGTAGCTGGAGGCCTGTCCTGGAAGCTGGGCCAGAAGCCTAGCATTGATGACATCCACTGCCAAGTTCTTTGGAGCAAGGATAGCACGCTTGCTCAGCCAGTTGTGGTTCTGGTAGTTACGGTGGAGGTTTGGAAAGACTTTGGCCACCAGCTCACATATGTCATGATGAATAGTGTGATCAAAGGGCAGCTTGACCTGGTCATCCAGAGTGTCAGGTTGCCCAGTAACCATAAAAGATAAATAGATAAAGAGAATAGATTAAACATTAAATTATTGGTTGCCCAGTAACCATAAAGAATTAAAGTGAAAGTTCTTTTTGTCTAAGATTTCTAGCAATAATGATTAAAGCTGAATTCTGTAATACAGCTGTAGATTATATATAGCAGTAATGATTAAAGCTGAATTCTGTAATAGATAAATAGATAAAGCGAACAGATTAAGGCATTAAATTATTGCTTGTCCTTAATTGTGTCTTTAGGAAGTAAAAGATGTCTTACCTTTAACCTTTATGTATCTTGCCAGCTTTTTCTGTCTTGTCATAAATGGTGAAAATACAAAGTTTTCAGACAGCAAATCTTCAAACTGTACTGGGTTGTACACCAAAGGTAATTATATTTTACAGATTCAATATAATTTTATGTTGAATCAAATAACTTCTTTGATTGAATGGATTCAGACAGGAAGACAAACTGGGTTGTACAGGACAGTCAGGTGCTTAACAGTTGAGAACAGTTGAGAAACCACATGGTACAACACTGTATGGTCTTACATAAAAGGCTATCTATATACATAAAGGGCTAATTCTTTGTGTCCGGGATAAACTCCCAAACTATAATATGTAGCCCTAAAAACACTCTCTCTCTCTCTCTCTCTCTCTCTCTCTCTCTCTCTCTCTCTCTCTCTCTCTCTCTCTCTCTCTCTCTCTCTCTCTCTCTCTCTCTCTCTCTCTCTCTATATATATATATATATACTGAATCCTCATGACATGGGGAACAAACTGGTACCATTTTTTAAAAAGCTGAACGTAACCAAAACAATTTATGCTTTAATCTATTCTCTTTATCTATTTATCTTTTATAGTTACTGTCATCAAGAAAGCCTGAGTACAAAATTATAAAGCAGTCAGAATTCTAATTCCACCCCCTCCCCCCATCCTGAGGATGTCATCAAGAAAGCCTGAGTACAAAAAGTATAAAATGGTCAATTCTAATTCCACCCCACTCAAACTAATATGTAGCCCTAAAAACTATATATATTCTGAATCATGACATGGGGAACAAACTGGTACCAGTTTTTTAAAAGTTGAACTGAAAATTACCCCCAAAGTAGCCATTTATGTAAGACCATACAGTGTTGTACCATGTGCTTTTCATGCTGCCACTGCTGCTGAGCTGAGCCTAGCACCCACAGCTATAGGTATAAAGCTTTGCTGCTGGCCTGCTGACCAGCACAGCTAGGTCTCTGGTCCAGCACACAGCACAGCACACTCAGCACAGCACAGCCACAGCACACTCAACAAAACAACAACATGCTTAGGCTGAGGCTGTGGGTATGACTAGGCAATTCAAATTTCCAGCCCTGTATATGTGTTGGCCATCTCTGTTTATTTAATCCCTTTCTACAGCACACTCAGCACAGCACAGCCACAGCACAGCCACAGCACAGTCAGCAAAACAACAACATGCTTAGGCTGAGGCTGTGGATATGACCAGCCAGATTCAAATTTCCAGCCCTGTATATGTGCTGGCCATCTCTGTTTATTTAATCCCTTTCTTCAGCTACTTTGTGTTCTCAACTGTTAAACACCTGACTGTCCTGTACAACCTAGTTTGCCTTCCTGTCTGAATACATTAATTTTATGTTTATAAAATTGCAATGTAAAAACAGTGAAATACACCACGACCTCAATTTTGATTCATTGATATTTACATTTACTCTTACCTACCTTTTGTGTGTAATTTTGTTATAAATTTTATTGCAAAACAAAGTCTGCATGAAGGACTTCAAATGTGTTTCTCTTTTAACCAAATATTTCCGCTTAGTTTGTGGAGTCCACCTCTTATAGTTAAACTTTAGCCCATTAACTATTCTATTTATAAGACATCAGCATTACAAAAAACAAATGTTGGGCAATTGTTTTGATTAAAATGATTGGCATTTGGCTTATGTCTATACCAGGTTAACCCGGGCAGCGCCGAGTACCCCAGCTAGTTTCTTACATAAAAGGCTATTTTGGGGTAATTTTCAGTTCAACTTAAAAAAAAAAAATGGTACCAGTTTGTTCCCCATGTCATGAGGATTCAGAATATATATAGTTTTTAGGGCTATTATAGTTTGTGTGGGGTGGAATTAGAATTGACCACTTTATACCTTTTGTACTCAGGCTTTCTTGAAGACATCATCGGGATTGGGGGGGGGGGGGGGGGGGAGTGGAATTAGAATTCTGACTGCTTTATAATTTTTGTACTCAGGCTTTCTTGATAACATCAAGTAACCATAAAAGATAAATAGATAAAGATAATAGATTAAAGCATTAAATTACTGGTTGCCCAGAACTTAAAACAAATGGTACCAGTTTGTTCCCCATGTCATGAGGATTCAGAATATATATAGTTTTTAGGGCTACATATTATAGTTTAGGAGTTTATCCCGGACAGACAGATAGACAGACAGAATTAGCCCTTTATGTATATAGATTCCTCTGCAGTAAACTGGAACTCCAGTAAAAAAAAAAAAAAAATTCTTGTCGTCCACTATTATTTTTTCTTATGCTTATTTGAAATGGCGGTGACTTTATGCAATACTTGTGATACATGCAATAATCACATTAGGTTTACAATTCACTGCATGCTCTGCTGAATGAAAGTGGGACTGCATGCATGTCTGCCTTGTTTCAACCAGCAATTGAAATGGTGCTGTATTGATGTTGGACTTTAAAAATCAATTCTCATATTGTAAAAGTAAATATCGCAATATCGTGAGTATTGATATTTTTCCCACTCCTAATTTTTCAACAGAGGTGATCCGCTAGAGTGGACTAAGGATGGATTTTGTTGATGATAAATTAAGATGGAAAACTTGTTAAATCTAAAATCTCAAAAGCCATTGCTATTCTGTATAAAGCACAAGACGTCCTCCCCCAGCATTTGTTAGTTACGTTATATCATTCATTACTTGTCCCATATATGACCTATTGCATTGAGGTTTGTAACATACAAACCAAATACAAATTCAATATTTTTTCATTACAAAAGAAAGCTATAGGAGTTATCAGTAATGAACCATATTGTGAGCCAACAAACTCACTATTTGCCTGTTTACACATTTTGAAATTCTGGGACTTTGTTGATTATATTTCGACACAAATCATGTATGAAGTTAAGAATAAACGTTTGCCTCAGCATGTCCAGGACCTGGTCAGAATGAGGGAATCCAGCTCCAGTTGGAGAGGAACATTATTATTTGATAAATTAAAAACTCGACCTACTGTAAAAAGTCATTGTGTTTCTGTAAAAGGTGTAAAAATTTGGAATAACTTCTGATATGCACAATACCTCGTGTTCTCAAGATATTGCTAAAACTAATAACCGAATTTTAATGACATTTGGTGAGCGGTCCTTGGGTCAAGGAAAAGCTGAACACATTTTGAGTCCGCTGTTCAGCAAAACTGCCCCAACTGTACTTCAGCTTGGTGAAGGATTGATAGTAACAGACCTGGTTGGCTGAAGGGCCGTTGGTGGTGCTATATCCTGTGAGTTTCCTCTAGTTTTCATTAGTGATCGTTATCTCTGCTCCCCTCCACAGCATGTCTTTTTCCTGGTTCTCTCCCTCAGCCCCAACCAGTCCCAGCAGAAGACTGCCCCTCCCTGAGCCTGGTTCTGCTGGAGTTTTTCCTTCCCACTGTAGCCAAGTGCTTGCTCACAGGGGGTCGTTTTGACCGTTGGGGTTTTACATAATTATTGTATGGCCTTGCCTTACAATATAAAGCGCCTTGGGGCAACTGTTTGTTGTGATTTGGCGCTATATAAAAAAATTGATTGATTGATTGATTGATAGTTTTTACTGCTGCTGTTGTTATTATGGTTTGCACCATTGCTTTTGAAAATGGTGCTTCTTCTTTGTAAAAATACATTTAAAAATGAATTCCTTTAACATGAATTGCGTATATCAGGATGCACTGGTGCTTCAACAAATCCTAACACGGAACTATAAGCTATGTACACCTCAGTAGGTTGCTGTCAGGGTCTTGAACCTAAAGCTTCTGGCTCAGGGATCCTCTCCTTAATTATTGACTCTCCCTGCTGCTGAAATGAGGCTTGATTTATGAGGGACACTTTAAGGGCACGTAACACTAATAACACCCCTTGATGATTGCAGTCATTTCAGTCATTGCATTTTTTCAGGGATCTGCAGCTTTTTAGTCAACCATGATATGATTAGAGGTTCGAGAGAACCTGGAACATTTAGGTCGACCTCTCTCTCTCTGAGACCATAGAAGAATTTGGCGTCACAATGATATGACTGACAATGTGGCTGCAAAGTAAGTGAAAATGATCATGTTTGCTTTAATTTCAAGTCGTGGGTTCACTGTGCACTTCAATTAAAAGAGAAAGAACTGGCAACACCTAAGATTAAATATCACTAACCCTTGAAGTGGAGTCAGACTCTTTGAAAGCCTTCAAAAGGCTCAAAAATATGGGTACAGTGTGGACTGTCATTAATATGCAACTCTAAACTTCTATATTCTAAACCCATAGAACTACTGGAAGAGTCAGTTCTTGAAATTAAAAAAAAGAAAAAACTTTATCTCCATATTTGTGCCTGATACCCACAAGGATCAGAAAGAACTGCTTTGCAAAAAGACTATGCACATAATATCAAAGACTATTGTGTTGCCCGTTGGGATCCACGGGCTCTAGATTGGGTAGAGTTTATAAAATAGGCAGCTGACGTTTTTCAAGTGCTGTAATAAATTATGAAGTTTCTATAATGAGTTAGAAATGCATGTGAGTCCAGAATGTTTTTAGAATTTAGAACCTTACACCTCAACAGTTTTTAGAGGAAGAACTCAACCCTTTTATTTCCTGATAATTATGTATTTTTTATGTTAATTAACTATCTTAATGTATTTATAAATTGTTTAGGTTCTTGTTATCATATACACACTATTAATATGCCTATGTCGTGGACATGAATGAGTGAAGCTCGTCAGCATCTTACCACGTCATTTAGGTTCTTCAGACTTTATTTTGAGTAAATGCTTCAGGGGAGCATTAGCATGGCAAAAACCTGTCAGCTTCTGGGCTCTGCCCCCCCAGACCCCCTGTGTTTTTAAGCATTTTTCTTTATTTGCCTCTCACATATTTGGAAAAGCTCCTCACCATCTAACCATGTCCTTTAGGTGCTTCAGACTTTTTTTTTTCAGTTAAATGGTTTCTTGGGAGCATGACTAAAACCTTTTAGCTTTTGGGGGGGGGCTCCACCTCCCCCCCCCCCCCCCCCCTCAGATCCCACACCTTTTTAGGCATTTTCCTTATTTTGAATTTCAGCTTCTGGAGTGCTCTGCCCCCCATACTCTCCACCTTTTTATGCATTTTTCTTTTTTGCTTTTCAGCTGACCCCCCTAATTACAGCACTCTTAACCCCCTGCCACTTTAAGCATTTTTTTTTTAATGTAGATGTAAATTAATATTCAAAGTTTTCAGCTAGTTGACAGTAGGGCTTTACAATATGGCCAAATTATCGTATCTCAATATTGTCATATAAATTGTCATGTAAATGTCACTTGTGTACATGCTGTCCATATTTTTGAGCCGCTTAGGTGGGTAGGGAGAGTTCCCATGGGATAAAAAAGCTTTTCAACCTACCATCCCTGGTTCCCAAGACCAGGCACCTAAGTTGCCATTTAAGTGAAATCACATTAATGGCAGCATTGTGGCCAATTGTTCAGTGCATTTGCTTCCACACAGAATGCTCCCGGTTCAAGACCACACATGCCCATTCTCCATGTAATGTGGAGTTGTGTCAGGATAGGCATTCAGCGTAAACTTGTGCCCAGTTAACGTACAGATCCGTATCGTATCCACTGCGGAAACCCTGAATGAAAAGGGAAAGCCAAAAGAATGGACTAATATTACCACAAGCAGATACTTTATCCAGTCTGAAAAGCACATGGTTCAAATGTCAAAGCAGGAGCTTCTATGTACAGTGCATCTGGAAAGCATTCACAGTGCTTCACTTGTTTCACATATTTTATGTTACAGCCTTATTCCAAATGGAGTAATTAAATTTTTTCCCCTCAATATTCTACACACAACACCCCATAATGACAACATGAAAAAGGTTTGTGTGAAATATTCAATACTTTATTGATTACTTTTGGCAGCAATTACAGCCTCAAGTCTTCTTGCATATGATGCATGCCACAAGCTTGGTGCACCTATCTTTGGACAGTTGCAGCAACTGTCAAGCTTCATCAGGTTGGTTGAGGAGCGTCAGTACACAGCCATTTTCAGATCTCTCCAGAGATGTTCAATCGGATTCAGGTCTGGGCTCCAGCTGGGCCATTCAAGGACATTCACAGAGTTGTCCTGAAGCCACTCCTTCGACATCTTGGCTGTGTGCTTAGGGTTTAGGCCCCCTGACACTTGCATGACTTTGATCCACGCACTTGCATGCACATCATCGTGACAATTCCATCTGCTTTGTTCTCAGCTGGACGCTGTGCTTTGTTCCACTGGCTGCCACGCATTGTGTGCTGGACGCTGCATATATAAAGTAATTATTCGTAGTGGATCAATCACTTTCTGTTCGAGTTGGCTGTTGAAAACGCCTGTAATCGCTTCTGGAATCACAGCGGACTGTTCCAGCTAGAGCTTTTCATGCGTGCACTGAACGAGGTGGAGAAAGCATTTGACGCCATCTAAAAAGGTAATTATTTGTCATGTTTATAACTTAATGACTTGGAAAGACAGTTGCATGTTCATCCCTTCTTGTGTGCAGCAGTAGAAGTAGATTTACTATCTCATTATAATCGTTCAGATGAGCTGCGCTCTGATGTGGTGCACTGACGCCATCACTCACACTGTTGACTTCTTTACTCGTCTTGACGAGCTGTGCGTGCCATCTCACACACCATCAAGCATCAACGTTCATCAACACATAGTATTGGCGAGTAGAACGCGCAACGTTCACAGCCATTTCACGTTTGTTGCACGACTCTGATGCGTGAGATTTTTTTTGAACATTTCAAAATTCTCTTTGTGCACTGGCACATGGCTGCGCACATCTCACATTCAGTCTACACCGGTTCACAGCGAGTTTACTCACTAGTACGACACACTGTGTACTGGTGCGCGAATCAAAGTTGTGCAAGTGTCAGGGGGCCTTTAGGGTCATTGTCCTGCTGAAAGATGAACCGTCACCCCAGTCTGAGGTCAAGAGCACTCTGGAGCAGGTTTTCATCCAGGATGTCTCTGTACATTGCTGCATTCATCTTTCCCTCAATCCTGACTAGTCTCCCTGTTCCTGCCACTGTAAAACATCCCCAAAGCATGATGGTGCCACCACCATGCTTCAGTGTAGGGATGGTGCCTCATTTCCTCCAAACATGATGCCTGGAATTCACCTCAGAGAGTTCAATGTTTGTCTCAACAGACCAGAGAACTCCAAAAACAACCAGCTCTGGGAGGTTCTCCTCTCTCCACAGAGGAATGCTGGAGCTCTGACAGAGTGACCATTGGGTTCTTGGTCACCTCCCTGACTAAGGCCCTTCTCCCCCGATTGCTCACTTTAGATGGGCGACCAGCTCTCAGAAGAGTCCTGGTGGATCCAAACCTCTTCCATTTATGGATGATGGAGGCCACTGTGTTCATTGAGACCTTCAATGCACCAGCAATGTTTCTGTACCCTTCCCCAGATTTGTGCCTGAAGACAATCCTGTCTTGGAGGTCTACAGATAATTCCTTTGACTTCATGCTTGGTTTGTGCTCTGACATGCACTGTCAACTGTGGGACCTTATATGTAGATAGGTGTGTGTCTTTCCAAATCATGTCCAATCAACTGAATTTACACCAGGTGAACTCCAATTAAGCTGTAGAAACAGCTCAAGGATGATCAGTGGAAACAGGATGCACTAGAGTTCAATTTTGAGCTCAAGTGCATCTTGGAGTTATCATAAACCTTTGTCTGTTGCACCAGCAGTTACAGCATCACGGTGGCACCAGGAAGGAGGCAAGATGATGCCCCATGTTTCACCCCATTGTTACGACAGTGCTACTTTCAAGAAGTGAGGATGGGCAGTTGAGTTGTGCAGTGGAGATAGCGAGCGTGTCGACTCATACTCATGGATCACAATTGTATCAAACATTGACAATGCAGGTGCAAAAACATCTGCTTGGAGGAGGAAATTCTAGGATTCTAGGACAGATTTTTTTATTCACCCCCTCCAACAAACTCCCCCCCCCCCCCCCCCACACACACACACAGCTGAAATATTTAAGCAGATGGCTGCCAAAACAGTTCTTAGCTTCATTTTGTCTAAATCAGCCAGAGGCTGGAAAGTTCCAAAAAAAATGCAAGAGTTCACACTGATCAAAATGTTAAATGCAGAAGTTCGATTTCTGTGAAATATGCAAATCAGGTGTGTGTGTGCGCGTGTGTGTGTGTGTGTGTTTTGTGCAGCTGACGTTTTCATTTGTGCGCGTGCGGAGAAAAAGCACACCAGGTTCGATGGGAAAAGTTGCTTTAGCAGGTTCTGCATTTGATAAGAAGATAGCTGGCGCTCTCCAGGACTGACAGAAGGAACAAGGAGTTTCACCTCTTTGAATTAGACCCACTGCTGGGACAGGCTGCAGTGGGAAAACTATTCTCAAACTCAGTTGCTCCTGTTGGTCTGATTAAAATTAATGTAACCGTCTGATTGCTTCAGCAGCACCGAAGCTTTCCCACATAGCATATGATGCTTAATTCATGGCGTGTGTTGAGTATATTTTTTTGCGGTTTTTCCCTTCACTCTCACCTGAATAGCTTTCCTGTACGTCCAGCTGCGTTACAGTTGATCACGCTCTGCAACATCCCCCATAATCCCTTGCGCTTGCTTCTATGTGATGCCATCTTTTCTTGGGGATTAACACCTGTGTCCTGAGGGCTCATGATAAGAGCGTCTGCTTAGAACAGACCAGTCAATAAAAACCTGAATCAAAACACTTTAAAGTTTCATTTACAGGCATGCAAAAGCAAACATGCACATACACATTAAAAAACAAAAACAAAAAAACTACTATACCTGCAACAGTGAAAATATGCCCCCCAGAGAAAGACAATGATTTATTTATAGCTTTCATAAAACTGGGCTCGGTTAAAAAATGGGGAGAAAGATTTTCTGACATGAAATAAAATTCGAATAATAAAATTCATTTTTCTCAGAAGCAGTTGTAGCTGTATCAGCGGTAGTGCAGTCAGCCCTCGGGGTAGAGGGTGACAGCTGTTTGCACACCAGAGTTGGGATAAGATATTCGATATTCACTCACTTACTCAATGTGGATTTTTTTTTTTTTTTTTTTGCCTCAGTCCCCCTGGACTGTGGATTTTTAGCATTTCTGAGTTTGTCCTGAAAACACATTATTTCTGAAGCTGTCTGTAACATGACATTTAGGTATTGAGATAATACTTGGTTTCCAGTCTCCCTCCCAACAAATATGCATTGTGTGTGCTAGCCTCGAAAAAATGCATGGTTATCTCCTCAAACTTAAATATTAAAATCCTGAAAGACATGCTTTAGAACACATTTGTACAGGTGACAATAACAGCCATTTATAAGTCTATCTGACAATAAAGGCAAGGCTGCCTTTTGTGGCAAATAAAAATAACTATATGGAATCTTCAAGTGGATTTAAATGTGGCTGCTAGAATTTTAACAATTAAAATTTGAACACATTACACAAGTCAATCAATCAATCAATTTTTTTATATAGCGCCAAATCACAACAAACAGTTGCCCCAAGGCGCTTTATATTGTAAGGCAAGGCCATACAATAATTATGTAAAACCCCAACGGTCAAAACGACCCCCTGTGAGCAAGCACTTGGCTACAGTGGGAAGGAAAAACTCCCTTTTAACAGGAAGAAACCTCCAGCAGAACCAGGCTCAGGGAGGGGCAGTCTTCTGCTGGGACTGGTTGGGGCTGAGGGAGAGAACCAGGAAAAAGACATGCTGTGGAGGGGAGCAGAGATCGATCACTAATGATTAAATGCAGAGTGGTGCATACAGAGCAAAAAGAGAAAGAAACAGTGCATCATGGGAACCCCCCAGCAGTCTACGTCTATAGCAGCATAACTAAGGGATGGTTCAGGGTCACCTGATCCAGCCCTAACTATAAGCTTTAGCAAAAAGGAAAGTTTTAAGCCTAATCTTAAAAGTAGAGAGGGTGTCTGTCTCCCTGATCTGAATTGGGAGCTGGTTCCACAGGAGAGGAGCCTGAAAGCTGAAGGCTCTGCCTCCCATTCTACTCTTACAAACCCTAGGAACTACAAGTAAGTCTGCAGTCTGAGAGCGAAGCGCTCTATTGGGGTGATATGGTACTACGAGGTCCCTAAGATAAGATGGGACCTGATTATTCAAAACCTTATAAGTAAGAAGAAGAATTTTAAATTCTATTCTAGAATTAACAGGAAGCCAATGAAGAGAGGCCAATATGGGTGAGATATGCTCTCTCCTTCTAGTCCCCGTCAGTACTCTAGCTGCAGCATTTTGAATTAACTGAAGGCTTTTTAGGGAACATTTAGGACAACCTGATAATAATGAATTACAATAGTCCAGCCTAGAGGAAATAAATGCATGAATTAGTTTTTCAGCATCACTCTGAGACAAGACCTTTCTGATTTTAGAGATATTGCGTAAATGCAAAAAAGCAGTCCTACATATTTGTTTAATATGCGCTTTGAATGACATATCCTGATCAAAAATGACTCCAAGATTTCTCACAGTATTACTAGAGGTCAGGGTAATGCCATCCAGAGTAAGGATCTGGTTAGACACCATGTTTCTAAGATTTGTGGGGCCAAGTACAATAACTTCAGTTTTATCTGAGTTTAAAAGCAGGAAATTAGAGGTCATCCATGTCTTTATGTCTGTAAGACAATCCTGCAGTTTAGCTAATTGGTGTGTGTCCTCTGGCTTCATGGATAGATAAAGCTGGGTATCATCTGCGTAACAATGAAAATTTAAGCAATACCGTCTAATAATACTGCCTAAGGGAAGCATGTATAAAGTGAATAAAATTGGTCCTAGCACAGAACCTTGTGGAACTCCATAATTAACTTTAGTCTGTGAAGAAGATTCCCCATTTACATGAACAAATTGTAATCTATTAGACAAATATGATTCAAACCACCGCAGCGCAGTGCCTTTAATACCTATGGCATGCTCTAATCTCTGTAATAAAATTTTGGGTCATAAAGAGTTCATACGCTGTTCTTTTGTTGATAACAAAATAATGAATAATCATTTTGCAGTCTTAGCTCACAGAACGTTTGGAGCCTTATGTACCTTCCTGTGCTCTGTATTCTCAAGCTTCAGGCTTCCTCTGTGTTCCAAAGGTGAAACAAAAGTCAGCAGGCTACAGGGCATTCCCTAGTTGTGCTCCTTTTCTGTGGAACAACCTGCCTGCTGTGATTATCTATTTTGTATTACATCCAGTTATTGAGAACATTTTTATTCCCCACCAACATTAAGGCCTGGAAGAGTGGTACAGAAATATACTCCATCTGTGCTTGTGTCTATGCATGCATTAATCACACTTTGAAATGAGTGTATCTCAAACAAGTTTGAATTTGAACAAGAGCCTTGATGAATGATTATTGTCATTTCTTATCCCCCAGTGGCAACAGTGTGTGTTTTTACCTGAGGCTATGAAATATGGCCATCGGGTATTGCAAAGGCTTTGCGTCCGTCCGTCCGTCCATCTGTCTGTGCTCAATATAAATCCATTCCTATTACTGCCACAGTGTTCAAATTAACAGGGAACATTCTTGGGACACAGACATTGGATAAGTTCAAAGATGGCTAACCTTGACCTATTTTAAGAGGTTAAAAAGTCACATTCTATTTCAATCTGTTTGATTTTTTTTTTTTTTTTGAGTAGCGGGGGTAACAGCCAATCAGAGTAGAGCTGCAGCTTGACATCAGTAGCTAGTCTCTCCAAAACCGCTTTGTTTTGTGTGTTTCTATACATGTTTCTCATATATTATGTAAAATCTAGCAAGAAATAAACAATTCTAAAAGTGAAAACTCTGTTTTGGGAACCTAATAATACTTCTGAAGTGATTTACAAGACATTTAGCTGATGTTAGCTTGCCTGCTAACATCTGCTATCTCAAAGCTAACTTCCGTTAGCTCAGTGTTGCTAGCTCAGCCTGTTCCTCTGTTTAAGAAGACAGGATTATGGGATCTATTGTGTGGGGCATTGGAGGTGGTCTGTGTGTTTTTATTTGTGTTATTTCAGTTTTGTCTGCAGCTGCTTGCAATGCTCCCCACCAAACAGTTGGTGGCGGTAGTGCACTGAGTCGGGTTATGAGCCAGACTGAATGCCAGCTGAATGCAATTTTACAAATTGCTGGTGAGGGAAGCTTGCGCACGACTCTGCCTTATCATTTTATGGTTCTGCGCATTTTCCCATAGATTTGCCACACACAGGATACTTCTTTTTCACACCATTTTTTGTACACCCCAGAGAGGGCTGTGAGTAAAAATCCCAGTAGGTCAGAGGTTTCTGAAATCCTCAAACCAGCCAATCTGGCAACAATAACTGTGCTTCGTTCAAAGTTAGGTAAATTGGCTTTCTTCTCCATTCCAATGCTTGGTTTGAACAGGGGAAGTGATGGTCTAGTGGTTAAGGTGTTGGGCTTGAGTCCAGAAGATCATGGGCTCAAATCCCTGCCTGACTGGAAAATCACTAAGGGCCCTTGGGCAAGGCCTTTAATCCCCTATTGCTCCCGGTGTGTAGTGAGCGCCTTGTATGGCAGCACCCTGACATCGGGGTGAATGTGAGGCATGATTGTAAAGCGCTTTGAGCGTCTGATGCAGATGGAAAAGCGCTATATAAATGCAGTCCATTTACCATTTTGGTTTGAACTTGAAGAAGAATACCTGCAAAACCTCCAGAGAAAGGCATAGCAAGGAGTCTGAACCACCTCAACGGGTTCCTTTCAATGCAAAGAAGCAGCCGTTTCACTTGATGTTCTGAGATAACAAGGCTCCTCACAGTGTTTTGAAACCACTCTGTTAAGGAAACTCATTTACCCTGCTTGAATCTGGGATATCAAAGGGTGGCTTGTTATTGCAGACAAAATGCAAGCCATATACAACCCCTGGCAATAATTATGGAATCACTGGCCTCGGAGGATGTTCATTCAGTTGTTTAATTTTGTAGAAAAAAAGCAGATCACAGACATGACACGAAACTAAAGTCATTTCAAATGGCAACTTCCTGGCTTTAAGAAACACTATAAGAAATCAGGAAAAATAATTGTGGCAGTCAGTAACGGTTACTTTTTTAGACCAAACAGAGGGAAAAAAATATGGACTCACTCAATTCTGAGGAATAAATTATGGAATCACCCTGTAAATTTTCATCCCCAAAACTAACACCTGTATCAAATCAGATCTGCTCGTTAGTCTGCATCTAAAAAGGAGTGATCACACCTTGGAGAGCTGTTGCACCACGTGGACTGACATGAATCATGGCTCCAACACAAGAGATGTCCATTGAAACAAAGGAGAGGATTATCAAACTCTTAAAAGAGGGTAAATCATGACGCAATGTTGCAAAAGATGTTGCTAGTTCATAGTCAGCTGTGTCTAAACTCTGGACCAAATACAAACAACATGGGAAGGTTGTTAAAGGCAAACATATGGGTAGACCAAGGAAGACATCAAAGCGTCATGACAGAAAACTTAAAGCAATATGTCTCAAAAATCGAAAATGCACAACAAAACAAATGAGGAACGAATGGGAGGAAACTAGAGTCAACGTCTGTGACCAAACTGTAAGAAACCGCCTAAAGGAAATGGGATTTACATACAGAAAAGCTAAACGAAAGCCATCATTAACACCTAAACAGAAAAAAACAAGGTTACAATGGGCTAAGGAAAAGCAATCGTGGACTGGTTCTGCTGGAGGTTTCTTCCTGTTAAAAGGGAGTTTTTCCTTCCCACTGTAGCCAAGTGCTTGCTCACAGGGGGTCGTTTTGACCGTTGGGGTTTTACATAATTATTGTATGGCCTTGCCTTACAATATAAAGCGCCTTGGGGCAACTGTTTGTTGTGATTTGGCGCTATATAAAAAAATTGATTGATTGATTGACTGTGGATGACTGGATGAAAGTCATATTCAGTGATGAATCTCGAATCTGCATTGGGCAAGGTGATGATGCTGGAACTTTTGTTTGGTGCCGTTCCAATGAGATTTATAAAGATGACTGCTTGAAGAGAACATGTAAATTTCCACAGTCATTGATGATATGGGGCTGCATGTCAGGTAAAGGCACTGGGGAGATGACTGTCATTACATCATCAATAAATGCACAAGTTTACGTTGATATTTTGGACACTTTTCTTATCCCATCAATTGAAAGGATGTTTGGGGATGATGAAATCATTTTTCAAGATGATAATGCATCTTGCCATAGAGCAAAAACTGTGAAAACATTCCTTGCAAAAAGACACATAGGGTCAATGTCATGGCCTGCAAATAGTCCGGATCTTAATCCAATTGAAAATCTTTGGTGGAAGTTGAAGAAAATAGTCCATGACAAGGCTCCAACCTGCAAAGCTGATCTGGCAACAGCAATCAAAGAAAGTTGGAGCCAGATTGATGAAGAGTACTGTTTGTCACTCATTAAGTCCATGCCTCAGAGACTGCAAGCTGTTATAAAAGCCAGAGGTGGTGCAACAAAATACTAGTGATGTGTTGGAGCGTTCTTTTGTTTTTCATCATTCCATAATTTTTTCCTCAGAATTGAGTGAGTCCATATTTTTTTCCCTCTACTTGGTCTAAAAAAGTAACCGTTACTGACTGCCACAATTATTTTTCCTGATTTCTTATAGTGTTTCTTAAAGCCAGAAAGTTGCCATTTGAAATGACTTTAGTTTTGTGTCATGTCTGTGATCTGCCCCTTTTCTACAAAATTAAACAACTGAATGAACATCCTCCGAGGCCGGTGATTCCATAATTTTTGCCAGGGGTTGTAGTACACTGAAAACGTATTAGCATATCTTCTGCTGCCCAGTAAATATCTAATTTATAGTCATGCAGACCCACCCATGTGATCCACCTCCTCTCTAGATGATGCAAGGAAGTAGACTGAGGATGGAGTGAGGTTCGACTCCTGAAAGTGAGGATGTGGAAATGATGCTGAACAAGTGCATCACTGGGGATTTCCTTATGGTTCAAAGAATCCCTGTGCTGCAGCAGTGAGGGAGTGGAGGGAATTTAGCAGATAATATGCGAGAATCTGGATATATTTATTGCCCTCTCCCTTCTGGTAGTCATACGTACTTCCAAATATATATGCCAAAACAAAAACACTGTTGCTTCCTCTTATGGTACAACTCCAACAATGCCAGACAGTTGATCTCTGGACCTAAATGACTGGCACCTTACCCAGCCATGTACCAGTGTCCTGACAACAGAATCCACCTGGATTAGACTGTATCCACTGAAAGCTATTTTTTTTTTTTTTTTGCTAAAGGCCAGTTTTTGTCTGTTTCACTTCTGGCTGATGCAAAGAACAAAATCATTGGTAATCACATGATCCTATGACTTTTTATCCCTGCCGTTTGTCACTAGTGCGTTGATTCTGCTGCACCTCACACAGAAGAGGAACTGATTGCTGATTTTGAGTAGAATCATCCAAATGATGATACAAGCATGACACTTGGAAAGAACATTCATATTGGAATACGCTTCAAAATTAGCCGATGAGCCGAGCAGAAATTCCAGATGGCGGACATTTTCCAAGATGGCCACCTACAGCCATGTTGAAAATCTAATTTGACATTGCTCAAGAATGAAACAACATATTTGAGTGATTACAGTTTCTATGTTTTTTTTTTTTTAGTATTTTCAAACAGATGATATGCAATCAAAGATAAACAGATCAGTGAAACTGTTCAAATGGCATAAACTGAATATATATATATACACTCAACAAAAATATAAATGCAACACTTTTGGTTTTGCTGCCATTTTGTATGAGATGAACTCAAAGATCTAAAACTTTTTCCACATACACACTATCACCATTTCCCTCAAATATTGTTCACAAACCAGTCTAAATCTGTGATAGTGAGCACTTCTCCTTTGCTGAGATAATCCATCCCACCTCACAGGTGTGCCATATCAAGATGCTGATTAGACACCATGATTAGTGCACAGGTGTGCCTTAGACTGTCCACAATAAAAGGCCACTCTGAAAGGTGCAGTTTTATCACACAGCACAATGCCACAGATGTCGCAAGGTTTGAAGGAGCGTGCAATTGGCATGCTGACAGCAGGAATGTCAACCAGAGCTGTTGCTCTTATATTGAATGTTCATTTCTCTACCATAAGCCGTCTCCAAAGGCGTTTCAGAGAATTTGGCAGTACATCCAACCAGCCTCACAACCGCAGACCACGTGTAACCACACCAGCCCAGGACCTCCACATCCAGCATGTTCACCTCCAAGATCGTCTGAGACCAGCCACTCGGACAGCTGCTGAAACAATCGGTTTGCATAACCAAAGAATTTCTGCACAAACTGTTAGAAACGGTCTCAGGGAAGCTCATCTGCATGCTCGTCGTCCTCATCGGGGTCTCGACCTGACTCCAGATCATCGTCGTAACCGACTTGAGTGGGCAAATGCTCACATTCGCTGGCGTTTGGCACGTTGGAGAGGTGTTCTCTTCACGGATGAATCCCGGTTCACACTGTCCAGGACAGATGTCAGACAGCGTGTGTGGCGTCGTGTGGGTGAGCGGTTTTCTGATGTCAATGTTGTGGATCGAGTGGCTCATGGTGGCGGTGGGGTTATGGTATGGGCAGGCGTCTGTTATGGACGAAGAACACAGGTGCATTTTATTGATGGCATTTTGAATGCACAGAGATACCGTGACGAGATCCTGAGGCCCATTGTTGTGCCATACATCCAAGAACATCACCTCATGTTGCAGAAGGATAATGCACGGCCCCATGTTGCAAGGATCTGTACACAATTCTTGGAAGCTGAAAATGTCCCAGTTCTTTCATGGCCGGCATACTCACCGGACATGTCACCCATTGAGCATGTTTCGGATGCTCTGGACCGGCGTATACGACAGTGTGTACCAGTTCCTGCCAATATCCAGCAACTTCGCACAGCCATTGAAGAGGAGTGGACCAACATTCCACAGGCCACAATTGACAACCTGATCAACTCTATGCGAAGGAGATGTGTTGCACTGCATGAGGCAAATGGTGGTCACACCAGATACTGACTGGTATCCCCCCCAACAAAACAAAACTGCACCTTTCAGAGTGGCCTTTTATTGTGGACAGTCTAAGGCACACCTGTGCACTAATCATGGTGTCTAATCAGCATCTTGGTATGGCACACCTGTGAGGTGGGATGGATTATCTCAGCAAAGGAGAAGTGCTCACTATCACAGATTTAGACTGGTTTGTGAACAATATTTGAGGGAAATGGTGATACTGTGTATGTGGAAAAAGTTTTAGATCTTTGAGTTCATCTCATACAAAATGGGAGCAAAACCAAAAGTGTTGCATTTATATTTTTGTTGAGTATATATATATATATCTATATATATCATATATATATATATATATATATATATATATATATCATATATATATATATATATATATATATATATATATATATATATATATATATATATATATATATCAAGTTTACATCTACTAAATTTATTAGATTTTATATTGTTAAAAAATGAGTGATGAATAAATTTTGCCACTTTAAAAAGAAAACAAATCCTTTGTAATTTTTGTTCAGTTCTAATGCAAAATATGAGTGTTAACAGTGTTTTTATAAAGGAATAGTTTGCACCATCTGTCATGCTTAGTTATCACGACGGGGTAATATATGTCATATGTCACAAAATGCAATGGATGTTGGCCTCGTTCAACCATTACTTTGGAGACCAACCATTCAACATGGCTAAATATAATGCATTTATTAATCCTATTAGCTCAAATAAAACTTTGCATCTTTTTTTTTTTTTTTACCAAAATCGGCGCAGCTTAACTTTTCACACCTGTAAAAGTGAAATTGACCTTTGTCACCATTTTTGTTGTTTTTTCCCCATAACTCCATAATAAGTTGTCTAAACTATACGTTTTTGGAATCATTATGATCAGACCAATAATGTGGTATAGTTTTATATCTATATATGATTGAAGCATTTTGAAATTTTGAACTCTTGTGTCATTCTTCATTGAACCCTACCTGGCTACAGCTACCACCCTGGGATGGGTTAATCATACATTTCTGTGTAGGTCATGGTACACTGGGGCTGGATTGTACCTTTCATTTATTCCGCTTAAGTGGTACCGAAAACCTGCTTGGCCCATGGACTACGAAGGTGATGTCATTGTCGGGAATACACTCCACTTTCCACATGTAAGGAAACTCTGTAACTGTGTGTAAATGCAGGACGCGACTGAGTTGAAAAATGACTTTTTGGCACTACGACTGACTCCTTGCACTTTAAACCACAATGTAATCAATTGTGTGGAGTCAGTAGTTCACTCCTATCTGACAACAATAGAATCAGAAGCAGAGAGGATTTAAGATAAGCTTAATGAGTAAAAAACAAACCCACATTAATACACTTCCCTCACGCTTTCTTAATTAAACTTGACACTTTGCCCTTCAGTCAATACCCGGCGATCAATACTTGGCCCGTGCTGAAACCAACATTTTTGGTTGATGCTGAGCATAAATCATTTATGTCATGGTTAAGTTACTGACCTCAAGATGGAGAAAACAAAGACAAAGCACTGCACACACACACGCGCACACGCACGCACGCACGCACGCACGCACGCACGCACGCACGCACGCACGCACACACACACACACACACACACACACACACACACACACACACACACACACACACACACACACCCTGAGAGAATTAGACCACCACATGCATTTAAGGTCATCGCTGCACAAAGATGAAATGACCCCCTGATCAGTGAGAGTCCCACCTCCTCCTCTCAGTCTTTCACCATGTATGCATCCCTCTGGGATGTGGATGTGTGTGTGTGTGTGTGTGTGTGTGGTGGTGGTGGTGGGGGGGGTCCCCGTCGGGCTGCGTGTGGGTTCCATGTGTGCTCAAAATTTTCTTCACTGGACTTCTAATCATTCAGCAGATAACTGTTAAAAACATAAGACACACACACACACACACACACACACACACACACACACACACATACACATACGCATGCACGCACTTACACAAGCAGAGAAAAGTTAATGAGGTTTTTCCCGCATGACACCTCCAGAGGCAGGGGTCCGCTTAGCAGCAATGTCATTAGCCAAGAATTAAACTGGGACTGTTGTTTTGCTGTGCTATCAACTTATAAACTTTAATTGCTAAAACAAACTGTAACAAAACAAGGTGGGCTAAAGACGCGCCGCTGTCAGTGTGACTCGCCACGTTTAGTCGCGGCTAATAGAAGCCTGTTTTCCTTGCATCGCTTACACAATGCAACCCTGCCGTCTTGTTTTGCATGTGCATTTGTTGCAAACTTTTAAACTAGAGCAGACACAAACTTAGTCCCAAGAGAAGCAATACATTAGCGAGCTGGGGAGTATATCCTAATAGTATTTTAAAGCAGCTGCACTTGGCAATCCATCATGGAGATAGCAATCTCAACGTGTCCCCTCACACGGCAGCAGACTTACCGTCATCTCACACACACGGGCGCCGTACACACATTTATACATGGAGTATTTTGGGACTGCTTGGAAATACTGTGCAGTACAACTTAATATGTCCAATCTGGGTTTGATTACAAGTAACGTTAAACTTTATCAGAGAGGTTTATCAGCTTCCTAAGAAATAGGGAGAGAAATCTATGTTCTGCAGTGCAGGTAGGCTGAATGGACTTTGCTCTAGATAATGTCATTCAATGGGAAGCTCTCCCAGTTCTTTCAGACACAACCCATGTCCCCAAAATGGAAAGTAGCCTGTGGTTAAATCAGGCTGCAGCTTCTTTTCAGGTAAATGTCAGAAAATATCACAAAGAAAAACATTCATTTGAATGTCATATACATTAAACATAATGGCACTCAGGCGCTTGTGTACCACAGCTCAGGTAACCTAAATGGAAGGAAGTCAGGTGCCTTTTATCAACCCCAGGGTTCTGAGATGTCATAAAGAAAGAAGGGAGGAAAAAGGAAAAGTACAGAGGCAGATCTAGATCACTACCAAAAACCACAGAACCTGACCAAATTTTAGTAAAATGTATGAAGTAATGATTTATTCATTTTCTGACTCTTTTCCAAGTCTGGGCTTTAGTGGCAGCTAATCAAGCAGCTCATCCCTCACTTCCTTATCCTCAGCTGAGTCTTCTGGGGAATCCCAAGGTGTTTTCAAGCCAGCTAAGAAATATAATCCCTCCAGCATGTGCTGGGTTTTCCCTGGGTCTCCTCCCAGTTGGGCATGAATGGAAGACCCTCCTAGAGAGACAACTGGGGGCATCCAACATTCAGAAAATGGCTCTTTGGATGAACTCAATTCAATTATGTGCAGGATTTCCATTGAATAAATATATGTAGCCTCAACTCAAATAAAACACATCCATGCAAGATATGAATTTAACCCTCTGGGGTCCGAGGGCATTTTTTGGACAGTTCACTCACCTGGCATAAATGTTTTATTATTGCTGTTAACAGCTCTCCTTGCATCCCACAATCAAGTTTTATGTCTCTTTTTTTTCAGGACAATTTGTGCTTTCAGAATATATATGCTTTTGTTGTGTTTTATAAGTGTAATAAAGGTTTACAATCAGAAATAAGAAAGGAAAGGAAAAAGTAAAGCGGAAAATAATTTTCCACACACATTTATTCAAAACACACAGCAAACTATAATAAACTGTTTTGACACTTTATAAAGGTAATTTGAGGTCTTGTGTGAAAGACTGTACAACAAAAAGGTTCAAACAATAAACACAAATGCACATTTTGAACAATATATACAAAGTGGTCTGTGCATTTTGTTTGTCTTCATCTCAAAGCAATTTCTGTCTGCTATTACACAATGGTTACATCACAAACTTCTACTTCTACTGTGTTTTGGAGTGTTCTGTGCTGCTCCTAAAGCAGCTTTTATTCACACTTTGGCCCACTTTGGCTCCTACAGTCTGAGGCGCGGCCCTCCCTCTTGCTCCATTGATATGATAAACAGTGCTTTATGCCAAGAAAGCAACAAAATTATCCAGTAACATTCACATGCGAACTAGTGGAGCAATCCTGATAGTTACACACTCTTTGTTTGAGCACGTGAGATTGTCATCAGAGGCTCTCCATCTGCTCCGTCTGCCTTCATTGATCGCTGTGCGTAGTGCCGCAGGGCGCATGGAGCCCAATAGTATGTACTCATTGGAGCACCCAGGGGGCTATTCAAACGGGCCAACTCACTCCTGAAAATGATCTTTGGCTTTTCACGTGAGGTAAATCTGCCCTACGACTGGATTTTGGAAAACCATGTGACAGTGAACCAATTCCGATTGGACACTCACATTGCGCACGTCATCACACAGCTTCTATGAGGAGTACAAAGATGGCCGATGGCTGGCTCGAAAGTCCACGGAGTTAACTTTTCATCATAAAAAGTAAGTTTCTATCTCATATCATTAAAAACTTATTTATAATTTAGTAAAGCTTGGTCTTAGCGATCGTATACGACGGCGTCGGCCCCAGAGGGTTAATTTAGTTGGGACTACATATATTTATTATGTGGAAATCCTGCCCATAATTGAATTAAGTTCATCCAGTGAGTCATTTGTTTGTGTGATACACTCAAAAAACTGACTCATTGGACTGGATTCCATCCATAACAAATATATGCAGTCCCAACTAAATTAAATTAAATTATCTTCAATGGACATGCTTTATTTGAGTTGGGGCTACACATATTTATTAGATGGAAATCCTGCACATAATTGAATCAATTTCATCCAATGCATCAGTTTTTTGAGCGCAACAAGATGCCTAAACTCCCTCAGCTGGCTCCTTGTGAGCAAGCAGCATCCCTACCAGATACTGAAGCTTCTCACTGTGTCCTTGAGTGTAAGACCAGATACCTGACAGAGGAACCTCATTTCCTTGTTCTTTCAATCATTACCCAAAGATTATGACCATAGGTGAATACAGGAGTGTAAATCCACTGATAATTTGAGAGCCTCACCTTCTGGCCCGGCTCTTTCTTCACAAAGGTACAACATCTGCAGGAAACTCAGACGCAGCCCCAACGGTCTGTTGATTCCATGAACCATTCCACTCCCACTTGTGAACAAGACCTGAATATACTTGAACTCTTCCACTTTGCACAATAACCCAGAGGGCACAATCAACTTTTTTTTTCTGATAGAGGACCATGGTCTCAGATTTGGAGGTGCTGACCCTCATCCTACTCACTTCACACTTGGCCTCAAACGTGCCCAGTGTGCATCAGAGGTCACTGTCTGATGGAACCACACCATCCATAAAAAGCAGAGAAGCAGAAATGTGTTAACCAACCGGATGTTCTATTGTTTTCAATGAGTGGTCTGACAGAAAATGATGGTAGCTCTGGCTGTGAGCACGAAAAGTCAAAAAAGGTAAACTTTTGTTGACTGCTGTCACAGTGACAAAGACAAACTGGATGCTGTTTTATCTTTAATGAGGATAAAAGACAGGACTATTCAGGTAGAACATGTCACCCAGCTTTAATCAAGTAGCCAATCATCACAAAAAGATCACGACGGCATCAAAGGTATCAGGACAAGAGATCAAAGGTCAATGGCATGCCCAAAAGAAACAGGATCAAAGCGTTAAGATCACAGTACAAAGACATGTTCACCCCTTGATCCAGATTCATACCAAAATGTAACAAAGTCCTGACCCAAGGTCTTCCGCTTAGGGCCCCTTCAGACATAGTACGAATGTGGTCAAATTGCGCATGAAGTGCACATGAAGCAGGCAGGAATCGTATGCAATACTTGTAAAATTGTACCTGCCTCCATCACCTTGTACACCTGTTTCTACAACTATTTGTGCACACCAGCGGCTGAAAGGTAGAGTGTGCGCTGTGAGAGCCCATTCGATCCCTCTCGCGGCAGGTGACGGCCAAATCGCAGGTGATACACATGAACATCTAACACCGCTCGCTTGGCACTTAGAAAATGTGTGACCATTCACACTGTTAGCATGAAAACAGTCAGCATATGATCGCTATTGAGCTGGCGGTGAAATTTGTCTAAGTGCCCCCACGACTATGGAGTTGCCGAGTGCACATGTGACGTGCCAGAGTGTCGGCTCCCTCCACAACGTGTGCGTGTGTTTCGCGTGCTCCCCCACCAACACATGCGTGCATGTGGTTTGCACACCCCCCCGCAGGCGAGGCACCTGTCATCTAATCACACAGTGACACCTTGGTCTGTGCGCTGAACGGACGAGGGCGTTGACAACTCTGGTCCTGGATGTCACAGCTGCAAATAAGCTTACACCTATGTTATAGCATTTTTTTTAGCTATTACAAGTAGGGAAACTTTAGCTTTGCTTAATCACGTGACATTTCCAGCCCAGTCTCATGCTTTTTTCAGGCCTCCGTCACGAAATGAGTGACATTTTTGTGATGTGTTTTTTTATTTTTATTTATATATTTCTCACCCTACCCCTTCTCCTAACAGTAAACATAACCATAACATAAGTAACCCTAAACAGAAACTCTGCTCAAAGCCTCTTCGAACTGTTCCCACCCCAACCAAACACTTTATTTTGGGTTCGGTCAGTTTAGGCGAACCTCACACCGAAACGCCTGAGGAGTTAGGAATTAGCAAAGGCATGTTAACACTGATGCAATGCACCGGAAAACCCCCCCCAAAAAAACAACATAATTCGTCACACATATTTTTTTTTAACTGTACCTCATTTGGTCCTGTTTTTCCTCCTTGAATTTTCTTTTTTCCTCCCCTGGGCAACAGACAGTTTGGTCCGTTTTTACATTGTTGACTTGTTATTCACATAACAAGTCCTGACACCAGGTTTTGGCAGCCTTTTCTTTTCTTTTTTTTTTTTTTTTAAAGAAGGACTCCGCTTATCAGACACTTTTGGGGGTGGGGGGGGACGACGAGGAAACCATTATCATCATTATTATTATTTAATAGGCTTTGCTATGCAATTTAATCAATATGGGCTTATATTTATTTGATATTTAATAGCGTTAACAAGTTTTAGTATGAGAACCCTCATTTGTGGCACCCCCCTGGATGGACGCCACCCTTAGCTATTGTCTGTATTGCCTATAGGCACTGGCCAGGTATGCTGTATATTATATCTCTGTCTGTCTGTAACTAATTGTTGTTTTCTATATTGTATGTTAAGTATGAGACTTCATGTCTCAATGAGACTATACCTGTATCAATAATGAAAAAAAAAATCATGTTGCACCAAATCAAATCACTCTATAATAAATATTATCATCCCTAAATTCTGTCATAGCACATGTATCTACATACATATTAAATTGTTTCATAAAAAGATATGCACACCCCTAATGTTTGCTGGTATTTATATGTCAGGCTAAAAGTAAACACAACCCAGAATAATTAAAAATGACAAAAACAAAAACAAACAAACAAACAAATAACAGCAAGTGACCTCTTCCTGGAACAGTGTGTTTAAGGTACCTGCATAGAGTATAATGTCATCTGCAAACTACATTGTGTAAAATAAGAGTAAGAATTTTATGTTTTCTATTTTGTTCAGTTTGGCAGTATGCAGTGATCTTCTGAAGGCAGTCAAGCCGACTGCAATGAAAGCATTGGATTATAATAGAACGGGAGTGTGTCATACGCACAGGAAAACAAAGAAAATCCGATAAAAGATATGTCAATATGAAAACTTGTGCAATTTCTTTTCATCTGCATTTTCTTTCTTTGCTTTGTTGCGAGAGTGAAGCAATGCCTTTTTTCCCTCTCTTGTTACTCTGTATTTCATTTCTTTTGATGCTCCAGGACTTTCTGTTCTCACGCTGCTGCCTTGGCTGAGTGATGTTTTGTTCAGAAGCGTGTTAATATTTTCATTCCCCTGATTGGATTGTGAGGAAACTCGTTCAAATGTGGGGAACAGAAGTGAAAAGAAGAATTTCCTGTATACATCCAGAGTCCTCACACTCTATCCCTCCATCGCTGCTATGAAACAAACCTTTGTAATTGAACCTGAGATATCAAGATGGGCAGCAGTGGCGCTAGGGGCATACTAAAAATAGTGCACTCTGATAGGACCCCTTCCCTGGAAGCCATTTTTTCATGCATTATGCATATATGCAAATGAAGAAAAAGGAAATGGATTAGTTGAAAGGGCACCTGTGATTCCCAGCTCAAAGATATATACACAACAGGGGAAATGAAGTGCACACAGTTATCACTTAGCCGACATGCTGCTGTAAGGAAGACAGGAGACGTTTCTGTAATTCAAAAGCTTGTGATGACGGATATGTGGGAGAATTCACAAGGAGGCTCATGCTGAGGAATTACATGAAATGCATGCGGGTGTTTTTGCTCGGTTAACTTGATTCATTTTGAAATTGCGTGAAGGCATGTTGGAGCAGATTAATGAGTTAATTCACAGTTATTTACTCACTAAAAGGATGGAAAATTATAATGGGATAGAAGAAAAGAAGGACCAACTTACAGTCACGGGCATCAGAATCATTGCAAGTGCAGGCAACACCTTTAAAGGTCTTGGTGCACAAATACATAATCACAGTTATAAATAAAGATTAATTATAATGCTTTGTGTGTGTGGAGTTTGCATGTTCTTTCTGTGCTTTGTTTGGCTTCCTCCTGCTTTCAAAGGCAGGTGAATTGGTGACATACGGTCACAACACAGCCACATACAACTTCCTATGGAACAAAAATACAGACATAC
This sequence comes from Thalassophryne amazonica, assembly GCF_902500255.1. NCBI lineage: Eukaryota > Metazoa > Chordata > Actinopteri > Batrachoidiformes > Batrachoididae > Thalassophryne > Thalassophryne amazonica. The sequence continues at coordinate 64,673,829 of NC_047113.1, forward strand.
TGTAAGAGCTGGAATTTTTTTTTTTTAACACTGCAGTGTTAATTTAACACTGCATTGAGTGTAGACCAATTGAGACATTTTTTAAATGCTAAGACTTAAATTGCTGTCTTAGCATTAAATCAAGCTGATCAACACAAACAAGGCTGATTTACACTGTCAGAGCTGATTTAACACTGTGATAGAATTAACACCATCTTGAATGGGACTGCATACATTTAACTCACTGCAGGGTTAATTTAACACTGCAAAATAGATGCAACAGAACAGGAGAAAACTGATTACAGAGCTGTGATGATGTTTGACTTTTTATGTTCAGACATTATGCAGGTTTCACTTTTTGGTACAGTGCTGACAAGCTGTGCCACTGCACCATAAATTTTTATAGTGTCAAATAAACTCTGCTGTGAGTGTAGATGGTCCCATTTCCAATAGTCTTAAATCACTTTGATCGTTGAGTTAAATCGTCTCTATTAGAGTGTTGAATTAAGCTGATAAAGGTTTATTTATACAATGGAAAAGTTGATTTAACACTATGACAGAGTTGATTCAACACCATTTTGAATGGGACCACATGCACAAAACCGATGTCAGAACTGTGATGATATCTTTATTGGGTAAGATATGGTGCATTTAAAAAAAAAATTCAGTACTATGTGTCACTACACTGTAAATTTTGCAGTGTTAAATTAACACTGCAGTGTGTGTAGTTGGTCCCATTTCCAATGGCATTAAATCAGCTCGAACATAGTAGTAAAGCAACTTTATTAGAGTATTAGAGAATGTGAATAAAAAAATCATGCTGATTAACACAAAAAGAGTTAATTTAGATTATGACAGAGTTGGTTTAGCACTGATAGAGTTGATTCAGCAACATTTTCAAAGGGACCACACTGCATGTGCCTATTGCAGGGTTAATTTAACATTGCAAAATACATGCAACAGACCTGACTACAGAGCTGTGATGATGTTTATAGCGTGAGGAAGGTGTGCACTTTGTGTCAAAATGAAACAAAGGTTCAGGGTAGACAGAGTCTGAAAGATGATCCTCATCCAGGCAGGCTCCAAACCTCTCAGCAAAACAGGGACAAAGTGAGCCAAACGTTCTTGAGAGACAAGCTTCTGAGCTATAATGGGGAGCCGCTGTATCACAACATCTTCCGTCATCATTTGACTGAGCTCCGATCTGAGGAAGATGTATCATAAAGATTTTCGTGGATGAAATGAAGAGGATTGTGGTGACACTTGCCTTCTCAAGATTTAAAGGGGTCATGCTGCGAATGTTTTCATCAAGCTAAGGTCATCGGTTGTGTAAAAAAGCCCATTATCATCACTTACTAGGGCGTTCCCTGGAGGTTAGCATTACTTTGCGTGGGTGTTGATACTCTATAACAGCTCGCCAAAAGTGGACCAATAACTGCTGTGGTGTGCTGGAACTTAGCATTTTATTCATTTATTTTTTTTAAATATTGTGATTGTCTATTCTGTGTGACTGTACACATTCAGCAGCAGCAGCAACAACAACTGTCTTGCCTCCTGACCAAACCAAAACGCGATTGATTTGCTGTAGTAAAATGTGTCTCACAGTGATGTTCCTCTCTTGCTAGTTAGCTTGCTAATGTCTTAGTAAGATGTTTTGTAAGTCACCCCAGAGGTGTTATCTGGTTACAAAAACAGGGTTTTTAGATGTAAAAGTCTTTATTTGTTGATACCTTTTACAAAATATATTTATACAAAAATACACCTGGGCAGCACGGTGGCTTAGTGGTTAGTACTGTTGCCTCACAGCAAGAAGGTCATGGGATCGACTCCCACCTGTGGCCTTTCTGTGTGGAGTTTGCATGTTGTCCCTGTGTTTGTGTGGGTTCCCTCCGGGTGCTCCGGCTTCCTCCCATGTCCACAAGCATGCAGGTTTTGTGAACTGGAAACTTTAAATTGTCCATAGGTGTGAATGTGTTTGCTTGTCTGTATGTGGCCCTGCAACAGACTGGCATCCTGTCCAGGGTGTACCCTGCCTCAGGCCCTATGACTGCTGAGATAGGCTTCAGCACCCCGTGACCCTTAATTGGAGTAAGCAGTTGAAGATTAGTGAGTGAGAAATACACCTAGGAGTGAATTCCGCCATCTTGTGTTATTTTTTGAGAAACCAACCAACACGCATCACCTTGATGCAGTGGTGGGCATAGCTAACAAAAAAGTTAGCTTTGATAACAGATAATCAGCTAACTGAAAAGTTATCTTTTATAAAGCTAAACCGATAAACCACCCCAAAATTTATCGGAAGCTACAGCGATAACTTCCAATATTGTCTCCGGTACACTTGCAACTACTAACAAGCTGATTTTGAGTTTTAACACCACGATCGCTTCTGGTAGCATCAAAGGCGACCACAGACCCAAACAATGAGTCAGCACGTCTGTTTTTGAGCACCCTGCCCTCTGCTGGAAGATATGTAATAAACAGGAGCTTCCAGCAGAGACGTGGTTGAGAGGAGCAGCAAAGCTCAACTCTCTACTCAATAACAGCATTGCCATGAGGCAGAAGTCTTGGAAAATAAAGCAGTGCTGATAAATAAAATTAATACAGATAGAATAACTCCATTAATGTCAATTCTGTCATTTGTACAAAGTTAAAATATAACATATATCTTTTAATTTTAAATAATGCACTAATTCTGAAGTTTTGTAACAAATACAGACAGATGCCAAAGGGATTATGGGTAAAATGTGCCTCTGCTCAAACTGATTGGTTGACTCATTCATTCTATGTAAAACCAACACGTTAATGTGAGGTGTGTGTGTTTACATGTGCTTTTGTAAAATATGCCTTTTTTTATTTGTAAAAAAAAAAGCCATTTGCAAAAAGCCAAAAACCCAAGTTGTTATCTGACAACCGTCTGATATAACTGGGGTCAGAATAAATAGAACACTGCCATCTACTGGCGTCCAGACGCTCATACTGCCATGAACACTACTGGCCAGTAGATGGCAGTAGAGACGGTGAAAACTTGCCAAAAAAAATTCCCGATAATCCGTGTCTGCTACGATTAAGATGTGTGGAATTTAATAAATGCAAACTGAATTTCAAACATCTTATATATATTACTCTGGAACAAAGATGACAGACAGTGTCTGACATAAGCAGGACTCTAATAGCAAACAGGAATCAATTGCTATGATTCCAATTGAAAATAATGGAGGAGCAACCTGAGCTGCTTCTGGCATTTTTACATAAAACAAACACAATAACAATGTCTATAAACCCAGAGAATATATTCACGAGAATTGTAGGCACAATATACAAAGATTTTAATGCTGTTGTCCATGTGGAGCCTGATCAGAGCGTCTCAAATGCATTTCTTCTGTCGTGAATGTACTGAGATTACCCATAATGCACCTGGACACAGCATATCCACACTAAAACCTTCAAAATTAGTGCATTACTTTAAAACTAAAACATATACCTCATATTTTCACTTTATAAAACTTAAGACATGATGTTAATTTAAATAACTTGTCCGAAATTAGTTTGGTAAAAATTTTAACCATAAGTTAAAACTGTATGCATCTGGATGACTTGGGTGATATTGCCAGCATGTCAGTATGGGGTCAAAAAAATTGAATTATAATAATAATAATTAAATGTTTGTATCTGTTAAGCTTTGTTCACCACTTCTGCAAAAACTTGTTAGGAGTCTAAAAATTATCGGACCAAAACTTATCGGAAGGTCCTATGATGGTTTTCAAAGTTATCTGAAAAGCTAATCCGATAATGAAAACATTAGCTTTGAAAATTGGCAGTTAGCAGATTAGCAGAACTATGCCCACCACTGCCTTGATGTCTTGTTGCCTACACACGGATTGGCAGCCGCCATATTGCATTGATCAGCATGGTTTGTATGTAATTGCGTAGTGTAAGTGATAATAATAACAAAAACATAATTGTATTCTGGACCCTATGGTTGAGGTTGCTAATGAAATGGCGGGCTGCTAACCAGAAAGGCCCATTCACGCTATAATGTGAAGTGGCTAACACTGGCTGATGTAGCAGATTCACAAAGATCTCTGTGAAACCCCGGTGATGCCTCACTCCAGGGGTCCAAATTTCCTGTCTCCAATGGCGGTTGATGTAGCCCAGCAGAGGGTGCAGACGTGCCAGTGGAGCTCAGCGTTTACAGACGGTCCACTGACTCAAACAGTAGGTAGTTTAACTTTTACTGTCATGTTTGCAAGGCAGTCCTTCAGCAGTAACAGTGCTGCCGGGGCTCATCATTGAATCAACGTTTGAGTCACCATGTGTCGTTGCCTGTTGATGGTTTTAGACTATCCCAGAATCCTTTGCGCGCTGGGGAGGGAGGCTTGATAATGGCTCAGCTTAATGCTAACTTTAACATTGCAAATGCCATAGACATGCTAACGTGTTTGCATTGGCCCCGTTTTTAAGTTATAAAATACATCTATCAACTGTTTCAGAAGACCCTAACAGGTCGGATTAACATAAAAAAGGTAAATATTACTCACAGACATATTCTCGTTAGGGTTTTAGTGGGGAAAAATTAAGATAAAGCAAAATAAAACAAAGAACCAAAGAAGCAGAAGATCGAAGCACTGCTTCATTGGGTCAAGGTTCAAAGCAAAGCTGCGCTGCAGAAACACTTGATTACAGACTCTGCAGCAGGTCAATGTAGAGACCAGAGGGTCAATGTAGACAAATGATCATTTTCCTGACAAACACACCCAAAAACAACAGCCACTCTGAAGGACTGATCAGGGAATCGTTAAGCAAAACGGCTATTGATGTCGATGGATCGAATCATTTCTTAAGGATACCTGAAAAGAACTGGGTCCCGACACAACCCTAACAGCAACAGGATTTTATTTATTTATTTATTTAATAAAACTCACAAAGACTCACGATTATCTTAGTTAAGCACCTAAATACATATTGTGGTTGAACTCACCTCCATAACGGCGCAATGTTGCAAACAAGTTGCCGCAAATGCTTGTATACACTGACAACAAAATCTTGGCCTCCCCAGCAAGAACGTGATTACACACAAGATTTGAGACCATAAAGGCGTCAATATAAAGTCGACGTACCTCCGCAGTTGTGGACAGGTTCTACATGTTCCTTCACATTTCTACATAATTTTTCATGCCCAATCAATCCAGGGGTGGCGCATCCAGTCGAGCCTCTGATGTTGGCCAGCGGAGGCTGACAGAGGGCAATGGAGCAGTAATGGTATATTAACGGAGGTGATGTAGTGGTAACAGAGCTCAACTCTTGCTGGCATTTTAGCATGAAGATTTTAAGCGTATCGAAAAAAATTCTCCAGGACCACGACGAACATCATCATTGTTGGCTCTTGTGGAGTCTGGTGATCCTCTGCGATGGACTCAGTGGCACCTTTTCACTCTGTCAGCAAACGGCGTACTTATCGCCACACCCGTCGCTATGGGCGGGCCCTAGGGGGCAGTGCCCGCCCACTGATATGCACTGATATGCACTGATATGCTTGGGCCCGCCCCGGCCCGCCCGCCCCCACGCAAGCCAGATCACAGTCACAGATCTCAAATAAATAAATAGATAAATAAAATCCTAGTTTAATTTTATTGTACTTGCTTTGGGTTAAAACGGCCAGTGTTGCATAATCACTAAGACATTAAATATATTAAAACCGTGTGAGTTTGTTGGAAAGTTTGTCTACGTATGTAATCACGTCAGTGTAACCTAGTTACAGCGTTTATGGGGGGAAACGAAGTGTGAGTTTTTGCCAGCAGACAGCAGCTAGTTTTTGTGCTTTCCTAAATGTGGATATACGTAACTGGTTTAAAACCCAAACATCGGTAACTCTGGATAAACCAACACATGATGTCGTTGGCAAAGAAAACCTTGGACCCATTTCTACCTCCGTGGATCCTGTACTGACACAGGGTGGACAAAAGAGAGGACAGCGCTGGCACTCTACTCAAAGTAGGTCCAAATTTTTATTGTGTGTGTGTGTGTGTGTGTGTGTCAGAGGCGATTGCTCTAAGACTGCAAGGGAAGCTCAGCTTCTCCTGAATTGTCAAAAAATAAGTGATCAAATATATACTGTTGTGTGTACATGTCACTGACTAAATATGCGCTACAGCGCGCTCAACTTTTGTTCAGAATCAGCTTCTTATCAGTGGTAACGACGCGGCTTTCCTCTCACTCAAACCCGCAGCTTCACAATGTTTTAAACAGGGTGGACGCTCAGCGTCACTGTTCACTGAGTTCAATAGCGAAGCAAAGAGTGCAGCAAAACGAGACGAGTCATTGGATAAATGCTGGGCTTTGTCCCGCCCATCGGACGCTCAGCGTGTCTGGGGTCTATGGGGCAGTGGGCAGGCCCGGATGCTCAGCTTCTGCATGATGATTGGATGATCTGTCTGAGGCTGAATCCTTTTGATTGACAGCGAAATGAGCGAATCAGCGATCTTTTGGTGTAATCCGTGGGAGCATTTTTAAATTTTCATTCTGTTCTGAGTTGAACCGGAGACTTTCCTCTAATTCTCTTAGCGGCATTTTCTTTGTTAAAAACGACTAGCGACAAATCGAGCTTCTATTTCTGGTGTGTTTTTTGTAGTGTCTTGTGTTTGGAGACTGACTTCTATCACTCTTTCTGACTTCTATCGCAGTTTCTGTCCCTACCGAGCAGCGGGTGCTGCTGAGCTCCTCCAACGTCACAAAGCACTCACAGGCGGACAAACTTCACACTAGCCTCGCGCCAGTCCCAGCTAGCGAGCTAGCTAGGTAGCAAGCTGCACATAATGGCAGACAATTTGAATGTTGTGGACCGGATTTTGGTGAAGTCATTTGATAGTCTTACGAAGAAAAACTTAGAGTTAAACAGCAGGGCCGATCAACTCCTCAGATTAATTTGGTGCAAAAGGTGGGGAAAAGTAACAGGTCTTTTCAGCTGTCCCGCTGGCTGACTGGAAGTGCTGTAACAAATAAAATGTACTGTTTCTTGAAAAGGAACGGAGGGTAGAATTTACGTATAAATAAACTGACACATTTTATGACGTAGGCCGAAATTGAGCTTCCCCTCCTTGAAGGACCAGCATCCACCACAGGTGTGTGTGTGTGTGTGTGTGTTGGCAATTGGTACTATTGCGACTGTGACCCCTCTGTTGGTTGCTTTGAAATGCACCCGCCGTGGTGGGTTTTTTTTTTTTTTTTTAGTTTGAGATGCTGTTTGTCATCTAATACATCATGTGCACACTCGGTGGTGGTGGTAGAGGTGTGTGTGTGTGCTGGCAATTGGTAGCTACCCCTCTGTTGGTTGGTTTGAAATGCACCCGCCGTGGTGTTTTTTTGTTTGTTTAGTTCGAGATGCTGCGTGTGATCTAATACGTTATTTGTACTTGTGTGTGTGTGTGCGTGCGAACATGTGTGTGTGTGTGTGTGTGTGTGTGTGTGTGTGTGTGTGTGTGTGTGTGTGTGTGTGTGTGAGAGAGAGAGCACTGGTCCGGTCATGCTTAATGTGATGATTATTGTGAGGGATTATGGCTGCATGAATAGTGAAAATAAGCAAAAATAAGCTATTAATAGTGGTGCCCACCTGGTGGATTTCATAAGCCCCCCTTAAGACTGAGATCTGGGGAAGTGATGGTGTAGTGGCTAAGGTGTTGGGCTTGAGTCCAGAAGATCATGGGTTCAAATCCCCACCTGACTGGAAACTCACTAAGGGCCCTTGGGCAAGGCCTTTAATCCCCTATTGCTCCCGGTGTGTAGCGAGCGCCTTGTATGGCAGCACCCTGACATCGGGGTGAATGTGAGGCATAATTGTAAAGCGCTTTGAGCGTCTGATTCAGATGGAAAAGCGCTATATAAATGCAGTCCATTTGCCATCCATTTACCATCTGGCGACGGGACTGCTTATCGCCAGAGTGTGAATGTGCTGTAACACCCTCCAAAATCATGTTATTGTATGATTATTATAGTTTGTATCCAAATGTATATCTTTATTTCTAGCCTTGATCATACAGCGAAAATAAAGAAGGAAGTGAAAAATAGGTAATCTTGTTTGTCATGTGTGCATGTGTGTCTTTGTCAATATGTGCACTTCATGCACTGAATAAAAATTGATCGTCTCTGAAGAAACTGTGCAATTATCCTCTGTGTCTCCCTCCCATCTGCTCCTCCTTTGTGCTCGGGATGTGTATGCTGCATACTGTTAGAGTGCTGGCAAGGAAGCAAGTGTTCAGACCTTACGCTTGTGTCTCATCTGCACAAGCTGCTGTAGCAACTGATTTCCCCTGTGTCCCCTGCATGTGTGACGCAGAGTGCACCTACACGATAAGGCATGTTTGTTTGCACGTAAACCAATCAGCATCAATTAGTCGCACTGTGAGGATCCTTGTGTTCCTCTTTAAACTCTACAAACAATACATAATTGTTTAGAGATGGAAACATACTAGGGGCTCCATGTTTGAATATTTGCAGTTTCGTGTCTGTAAATGCCGTTGAACAGATGAGAACATAGTGAAGTACATAAATGTTTTGATATTGACACAGTCTCCCCTATTTGTTGCGTGCACACTATAGCTGATCCATAGACGGTACCAGATCCCGGGTTTCTTCCTTCGATACTTTGATTCCTGCTTGTTGCTGAGGTACCAGTCTTGTTCAATCAATGTTAAATAAGGCAAGAAACATTCCCAAACATTCCCTGGAGCTCTATGGATATACAAGTTTAGTCTGAGAATGGTGTCCTTCCACAATTAAGACGATTGATAAGGGGAACGTGTGCAGCATTTTCTTCTACTGGAAAAGATGCTCAGTTTTATTGGTGAACCTAGTTAGAATTTGGGTGATTGGCACAATTGTAACAATAATCTGCTTCAGCGTCATCTCAAGTGACCTCGTTCAGATGACATTGTTAGAGTTAAGATCACTGGCTAAACTGTACCTCAGATTTCTTTTGCACTTTACTTCATGTCATTATTCATGTGCACATTTTTTTTTTTGTTTTGGTAGATTATAATCTGACCTTGGTGTTTTTGAGATTTATGTGGTTTACATGTTGTATTACACACCTTTTTTTGTCTTTTACATTTGGTGAAGGATTTCCTCACTTATCCAGTTTGACACCAGTACGAGTACCTACTACAGTGTGTTATTGATCTGGCCAACTGTTGGAAAATGATTTTTCATCTACCCCACTTATCACTGGTCTTCTGGACTTTTTGGTCTTCCTGAGTCTACCATCTTATGCTTTCTTTTAAAGAATGTACTAAATAATGGATTGTAATTGAAAATTCATATATAACACTTATGCCGCTCAACTCAACCTTTAATCTCTGTACTTGGTGGTGCAATGAGGAATCAAGATGACATTCAAGACTAGGGCTGCAGCTATCGAGTATTTTTGGAATTTAATTTTTCATTGATTGAGTAATCAGATAAAAAGTATTTCTGCGTTTTTAATCAACAATATCAGTAGTGCCAGGGCTCTCCCTAAGGCCCCTTCACACATAGTGTGAAGTAACACAGCTCGCATAGCACTTAGAAAATGTGTGGCCAGTTGCACTGTTAACATGACAACAGACTGCAGGTGACCACTGTCGTACTCGCAGAGAAATTTGTCTAAGTTCCACACGACTGTGGCTTTGGTGTGTGCGCTGACAAATGACAGGAGGTGTGGCCGTGGACAGAAGCGGCTGTGGTGATCTGTCGTTCTGGACATTCCAGCTGGACAACATGGACAACATGTTGGACAGACATGGACTAACAACTGTCCACTGTGAAGCACGTGTGTCTCAGTGCTGTATATACATGTACATAAATAAAAACATACATTGCCATGGCAACAAGCTGCAGCGAGCAAGTGGGCGATCTGACCGTCACGTCACCCAAGTGAGCTTTGTTCCACATGACATGGTGTCTGTGCTGCGGTGTGCCGTCCACAAGACACGTGTGTCAGGCAGAACACGCGCGCGGTCGATTGGACACACCGGATCAGTAGTTGTGGACATGATCGTTCTTCTAATTCATGTCATTTCATGACTGTATGTCTGTGACCGTGGCTCATCACGAGAGGAACAGACGGATCAAATTTGTATAGCTCGCTTGATAAATGCAGTGTTTTTATATGGTGTGTGATTTAAATTTTTTTGTAATACTTCCATGTCCTTCCTGATATGAGGCAACTTCCTGCAGCTTTCAAAGAACAGCTCCGTAGCTCAGTGGTAAAGTTGCTGACTGGTAATCAGACCTTTTGGAAGGCGCGAGTTTGCATCTGGTGGGTGGTATGTTTTTTCTTTTTTTTTTATTCCACGAGTGGTGCAATGTGGTCCCACAGGTACTGGCTGGTTTTTATTTTTTTATTTATTCCATATAAGCGGTGCGATCATGTGGTGCACCTCGTGCTGTTCCTGCTCGAAAGACACTGTCGCATGCATGAACTCTTGCACTGGGCTCATGCACGCCTGCCTATTGGTGCGATGTTTCATCATGTGCAGATTCAAACTGTTTCACGCTGTGTTGCCATTTTCGGCCAGATGTCGACCACACTTCGCAGTATGTGTGAAGGGGCCCTAAGCAATGATACAATGGAGCTGCACCATCATGCTGGCTTCCAAATTTAAATACTTCTGATTTTTTTGGACATATTATCGGCTCGGTACCTTTTCCCTTTGATTTTACATCCAAATCACAAATCACAAATGACATTGAGCATATTGCTCAGAGTGGTTTACTGATGAATGATATCAGTGATCATTTGCCTGTCTTTACAGTTCTTGATTTGCAGCATTAAAAATATGAGAGTTCAAATCAGTCCACATACTTCAGAGTCAGAAGTGAGAAAACCATTTACGAATTTAGAAGAGAACTTTTGGAGCAAGACTGGTCTGGAGTTAATGTGGATGAAGTGAATGAAGCTTACAAATTTTTCATAAATACTTATTTGTTACTTTATAACACATGGTGTCCACTAAAACCGTGGAAAACCTTGGTTTACGATAGGAATTATGAGATCATGCCAAAACAAAAATAAACTGTATAGAAATTATTTTAAAAACAGACACCAAACAGTGAGATAAAATACAAAACATATAAAAACAAACTAACAACTATTATGAGAACTACTGAGAAGGATTATTACAATAGCAAACTGAGGGAATATCATGGGAATATGAAGGCAACATGGAATGTATTAAATAGTGCAATGACACTTAACTCCAAACCAAGACAGCTACCTGATTATTTTATTGAGAATGATGTTGAATATACCAATAACAAAACTATTGCTAATGAATTTAAAGTGTCTTTTTCAAATATTGTGCTAATATTGCAGAATCCATGAATACAATTAATCAAAAGAAATCATTCATAATGGGAAGCAGAATAATGCAGTCTATTTTTGTTGGGGAGGTCAGTGAACATGAAGTCTTATCTATAGTAAAGTAAATTATCCACAGATAGTGATGGATTAGATATGACAATTGTTAAAAGAATTATTGACATTCTTAAGCTGTTGAGCTACATTTTTAATCTTTCCATACTAACTGGTGTTTTTCCTGAGCAAATGAAAGTGGCTAAAGTGATCTCTATTTTTAAAAATGGGGATGAACACAAATTTAATAACTATAGACCAGCGTTGCTGATTTTTTTTTTTCTATAGCGCCAAATCACAACAACGTTGCCTCAACTTCATTCATTCATTTATTTATTTATTTCATTCATTTAAAAGAAAAAGAAAAACAAAACAAAACAGAAAAGCTGTTATATGGCTGGGGGGGGGGCCTGGCTGCCGGTTTGTTTCTGTTTTTTGGTTTTCCTCCCAGGTGGCGTGCGTTTGGGACTGAGTGGCTGTGTTGCTGAGGCTGTCAGGACCTCACCCTGATCACCTGCGACTCGTCAGGACTCACAGCTGTGGTGCATCTGGATGGAGTGGAACATGTTGGCATTTAAGACTGGAGTGCACAGTGTGTATTTGCCAGAGACTCGACCTTGTGACCAGACGGGTGAGATCGTCGTCTTGGGAGCCATCTCATCAACAGCGGATGCTGAGAACGTCCAGGTTTGATGCACAGTCTGTGAAAGAGGAGGGGGTGAGGTCTCACGCTCGTCAGCACACTTCCTGAGGTACGTTAGATTTTGTGACTAACAGTTATACAGTCAGTAAATGTGGTGTCCCTCACACCTTATTGTATTGAGCTGTTTGTTAGTCATGTATCAGCTTCCACTGCGGTGGAGTTTTGTGAACTGGATGTTCCATGCCTGCAGGTTGGGAAGCTGATCAGTAATCAAGCCAGGAAGTGTTTGCTGTTTGTACACCTTTTAAGTGTTCTGTGTGTAGAGTGTGGACTCACATAATGGTTCCTTCTTTCACAGTCTCGGTTGTTGCGGCCACCTGGGGGGTGTCGGCGGGGTCCTTGGGTCCGAAACAGCTTCTGGCTCCGGACCGTTAGCGCTGCTGGGAGCGCACCACGCCAGGCCGCACCTTTTTGTTATTATCACTGTTATGTATTAAATTCAGTTAGCCTTTGAACCGTGCTCTGCTTATTTCATACTGGGTCCTTCAAACGCTGGTCGGTTCTCCGAGCTGCGTCCGACACATAACAAAAGCAGAAATAAAGCATCTCCATTACCAGAATGAAAAGGAGCAGAGAGAAGAACAAGTCTTATATTTTCTGCCCCTTTTTACAATACAATCTTTCAATATCCAGCGTCATTTTTCAACATTATTTAACAGATTGTATTTCTTTAACTTGTCACATACCAGACTTATTTCATAATTATGACCATTATTAATAGATTACATCTCTGACAGGTTACATTTTTAAACTTAAAACATTTTATACATTATTAACAAATTACATTTTTTTTTTTTACTTCCTTACAGCCCACTAACTTATTTTATAGTTTCATACTTACTTAATACATCTAGTTTAATACGTTTTTTTTTAAATAATTTAAGCGACCTTAATTCTTTAATTTCTTTGTTGAGATTGTTCCATAATTTTACACCATTTACTGCAATACTCCGTTCTTTTACTTTGGTTCTGTATCTTGGTTTTCTAAAGACTTCTATTCCTTTCAGTTTATAACTACTTACTCTTTTCTCAAACATATTTTGAATGTTGTTGGTAAAGCATTTTTATTAGCTTGGTACATTGTAATATTTTCAAATCGACCAAATCACGAAATTTAAGTACCCTGTACTTAATGAACAATGGATTAGATGGATCTCTAAAACCACTGTTGCTAATCACCCTTAAAGCCCTTTTCTGCAGAATAAACAAAGGTTGTATATAAGTTGTATATGTTGATCCCCAGATTTCTACACAATAAGTTAAATATGGGAAAATCAATGAATTGTACAATGTTAATAAACCATAACTATTTAATGAATATTTTACTTTATGCAAAACAGCAATGGCTTTCGCTATTTTTCCTTTTATGTAATTTATGTGTGACTTCCATGTAAGATCTTCATCAATTATGACTCCTAAAATTTCATTTCTTTTACCCTTTGTATATCCATTCCATCTATTTGTAATGACACGTTATTTTTTTTTGCTCTGTCATTAAACAATATGAAATTTGTCTTATTAATATTTAGTGACAGTCTGTTTATATCAAACCAATGCTTCACCTTTTCCAATTCTGTTTTTATAACTTGTGCTACTTCCTGTATATCTGATCCAGAGTAAAACAGCGTTGTATCATCAGCAAATAAAATGCTACCAAGCACATTAGATACATTCACAAAATCATTGATATACAAAATAAACAGTTTGGGTCCAAGTACTGATCCTTGTGGTACTCCATAAGCAATATTACACAATTCTGATTTGATATTATTTATCTGAACAAACTGTTTTCTGTTTTCTAAGTAGCTTTTTACCCACTGATGTGCAATACCTCTTATTCCATATTGTTGTAACTTGTGAAGCAATCTTGAGTGGTCAATAACATCAAAAGCTTTTTTCAAGTCAATAAAAATACTTACAAAATAATCCTTATTTTCTATTGTTGTTGATATTTTCTCTATTAATTCCATAATTGCCATAGCTGTCGAATGTTTTGTTCTGAACTTTTGAGTTGCCTGCTTTTACAGTTCTCTAAAGTTCTTGAGAAATGGTTCACACAAAAACTAACTAATTTTTTGAGAAACATAAATTAATTAGCTTAAAACAATACGGCTTTAGATCTCAACAATCAATAAGCTTAGCACTCATTGAATTGATAGAAACAATTACAACTGCAGCTGAAAGAAAAGAGTGCACTGTGGGTGTTTATTGATTGATGAAAAGCATTTGATACCTATAATCATTGGTTGTTATTACTAAAATGATATAAGTATAGGATGAGGGGCACAGCACACCAGTGGGTTCAAAGTTATATTACAAATCATCAGCAGTATATACATTTCAATCAACCCTCAATCAATACATTTAAATTCTGAGTGTAGAGAGGTTAAATGTGGAGCTCTGCAAGGAACTTTAGGGCCTTTGCTTTTTCTTTTATTTACTGTTTATTAATGACATATGTGAATCTTCTAAAATGCAAAATTTTTGTTGTTTGCTGATGATACCAGTATTATTCAGGAAGTAATCTGTTGGAAATAACAGAAGTAATAGGGGAAGAAATGATAAAAGTGTGAAATTGGTCTAATGAAAATAAGTTGGCTTTAAACTGGGATAAAACAAACTATATGAGTTTTGAAAATTGAATGAAGAATGATGATGTGAAAATTACCATTGGTGGAGTTATTATTGAAAGAGTTAATGAAGTTAAGTTTCTTGGTGTAGTGTTGGATGAAAAATTAAACTGGAAAGCCTACATTGATTACATAAAGAAAGTTAGTAAAAGCATTGGTATTTTACGTAAAGTAAAAGGTTTGCTTGAATTTAATTTGTTGTGTATGCTGTTTTGCTAAATGATTCTCCCATACTTCAGTTATTGTGCTGAGGTCTGGGGAAATACATATAACAGTACCACTAAGCCATTGTATTTGCTACAAAAGAGAGTCATTAAAATAGTCAAAAAAAAAAAAAAAAGGTTATAGAGAGCACACTAACAATCTGTTTATTGCAGCCAATCAATTAAAATTTTAAGATTTTTGTTGACTCAAAAATTGCTGTTATTATGTGGAAAGCTAAGTGTGGTATTTTGCCAAATGAAGTCCAGAGTTTGTTTAGTTTTGTTACACAGGCCACTTGCCATAGAAGAAAATATAACTTTTGGATTAAGTACTCATGAACTACTATGAAACAGAAATGTCTCTCTGTGTATAGAGTTAAGTTTTTGAATGCACTGACTGAAGAAATTAAATGTTGTAGAAATGCTTATCAGTTCAAATAATGTATAATGTATAAGGATAAAATTACGAGAGAATACAGTAAACCAGAAGAAAAGTGAATGCAGCTGCTGAAATGTAAGACAGTTATATCACTGCTAATGATGCTTCTTTGATGTTTGGTGACTGACGAGGTGATGGTGGTGGCATTTTTGCAGTTTATGGATGTTTTTTTCTATGTATTTATGATAGATTTATCTTCTTTTGTTCCTTGTTCATAGAAATTTCCATTGAACGTAAAGTAGAAACAGTGGCAGTGCCAAGGGGGTGCTTAAGCCCCCCAATAATGAACCAAGCCCCCCTCAGCTCCCCCAATAATTCTGCCAATAATGTGAATAGCGACTGACATATTTGAGGATCTCAACTGCAGTTTTGCGCTGAGAATGTCTCAATATTGCGTAACTGAGCAAAGTGATGAATGTGTGTGTTCGTGATCCACCAATGCTGAATCACCCTTCACAAACAGAATTTTCAGTTTTGCAAATAAACATTTATTTGTAAAAACGCACACACAAGTTACAAATCAGAAATTTGTATTTGTGGATCACAAAGCACGTGATTCTCAGTGATGTGTGTGTGCATTGATACCACATTTTAGAGGAGCACGGGTGACTAAAACATATACCTTGGTATTTATAAAGCAATTTACTATATATTGTTCATTTCAACGACATTTTGTGGAGCCCCTCCAACTTTTACCCCAGCACCCCCTCAGCCCCCCCAACAAAAATTTCCTGGCACCGTCACTGAGTAGAAAGTGTTCCCCCTCTGTTTTCCCAGGTCATTATTTATTTTTTCCACCTTGTTACGAGTTTCAGAGCTTCCCAGACTATACGTGCTGGTGGTCTGTGAAATACACAATCAGCTGTGCAGGAATTTGAGCACACAGCCTGTGAAAAATGGCTGCAGAGTGCTGCTTTTTTGCAAAGTTGCATTAATAAATCCGCTGTGCATTCTTTTGACAAAAACTTTGATTGAATTCAAATAAAGGATTCGTTTTTGAAGAGTTATACTTGATTCATTTAAAGTCTGTGTCCTTTCATATTCGTCTGTGAGGTGGAGAGCAGTGGACAGTTTGCCAGAAGGCACAGAGCAGAGTCAAGTCTAGGTTTGATCTGGGCTTTTTGTGTGAAAATCCTTGTGGTAGTTAAGTCCTGTATAGGCCTCGAGGCCCATCTGGCCAGTGCTTATCCCCAGATATTTCATCATGATGCAAATTCGAGTCTACAGCTCCCCCTGGATGGGACCCCACTCCATCACAAGTTACTTCCGAAGGCAAGGCCTGTACACATTTACAGCTGTGAGCACTGAGGTGATACAGGTAGCCTGAAGCACACATATGGACTCAAACCCTGGCCTTTCTACTGGTTTGTCCAGCTCCTGTCTCACAAAACTACCTGCTTTGTTTTGTAATTTTCCAGTTCCTTCAATCTCAGCCACAGAAACCTGTAACTCCTTAAGTGTGTTGGTGGCTTCCCTCACTGTTCATTTTCTTGCACAGTTTTTGAGAACGGTCAGATTTACCTTGCAGTACCATTATGTTTGTTTTTCATCATGATTGATTTAAATGAAGCCCGAGACATAGTCAGTGACATGGAAATGTTTATGTATCCATCCCTTAACTTGTCTGTCCAATTACTTTTGCTACCTGAAAGTGGAGCCACTGTGCGTAACAATGGCTTGAATTCCTAAATTGTTGAATGCAAAACAAAACAAAACAAAAAACTAAACTTTTTAAACCACTTGAATTAAAGCTGGAAGTCTACAGTACAGCCATATATTAATTATTTCATATCAGATCCATTGTGGTCATGCACAGATGTAAAAATAAAATAAAATAAAATAAAGATAAAAAAATATCAAATGTTGTGGCACTTTCCAAAATCCTTACAGTCCATGCTGCATCACCACACACCTGATGTTGGAACATGTGAGCAGGCACTTGTTGATTTACTTGTGTCCTTTTAAGCATGTACATTTAAGAGAAAACACTACAATAGTTCTAGAGACCATTCAAACTCTGCTGATGTCCAAACACGCATGCAGGTGTGTGTGCATGCGGACACGTGCACTTGTAAAAGGTATGTATTTCAGCATGTTTTGTGCTTCCACCTGAGTTTTACTCAGCTGCCGCCATTAGCTACAGGCCGTTCTTGCTGAGTCGCGCGTGTCAGAGTTGTAATCTAACCTGGAGGATCTGTGCTTGATGAGGTCTCCGCTGCAGACAGAGTGGCCGGCCAGAGCCAGTCGCAGAAATCATGGAGCCAGTGGGGATGTTGTGGGCTGGCAGACATTAGCACAAGGGTAATTGCTGTCCCCACAGCAGCTCACTGAATGACATCTAATACTGCAGCTAGCCATTACCCCGTGCGCAATAAGAGCTTTTTCTGTTGGCTGCGGAACTCCAATTGGGCCTGCAAATGGTTCATCATACACCCTTGGTCGTCCAATTTACACTCCTGTGCTGTTGCAGCTGAAAAAGGTACAGCACCTAGATTATTGATTGTTCCTGGGACTTTTTGCACGTTGATGCTTTTCCATACACATGAAGTGACCAGGTTTGTTTGCCGGAGTGAATGCTGCACTGATGGATGTGCAGCATCGCTGACGGACACAAACCCGGTAATTGAAGGCCTCTGGTGAGACGTTCTAAATGTAGCCTGCAGCCGCCGTGGAGGATTTGAATTTGCTAAAATATTATGCTTCATAAGCTTAAAAAAAAGGGTTGGGAATGCGCTTTGTGATTGCTTTCAGCTAGTTTCGTCATTTTGTGTCGATTTTCTCCAACATTCTAAACATGCTTTGATCACGCTTTGAAGAAAACAGGCTCTGCTTTCAAGAGTATACATTTTCATGCACTGTCACAGCTTGTGCTTGCTTAGCTGAAATGTGAAGGAAAACAAAATTCTCGCGAGTTCACACCCACAGAACACACTGAGGATTATGCCTCTGAGATAAACAAGTGCTGCAAAAGAACAGCGAAATGATGCTGCAGCAAACCGAAGTGACAAAACTGTTTGGTCAAAGCTGATGTTTGTTGAAGCCGACCAGCTGTTTCTGTCCTTTATTCCGTTTCGCTGAGAACCTCATATCCCAGAAGACCTTAAAACACTAGATTAAGTCCTCAGTATGCCCATTTTGTTGTCACCAGGTAGTTAAGTTTGCATATTTTCTCTTGTCTATATCAGTCCGTATGCAGGTACAATTGCTGTACTTCATTTCTGAACTTAAAAACTCTCCTTTCCTGCCACAAAAAGCTTGAAATCAGGCTGGAACCCCATCTGCCTCTGAGATGTGAGCTCAGCTCCACAGCTGCTCTTCAGACACTTAAGGCAGATGTGAGCTTTCATTTGGAAAGCAAAGCAAATCCACACAAAAAAGACAAAATTTGACAATTTCTAAGTTTACAAAGTTTAAAAGCAGTGATTTATGTTTGCATTATGCAGCTGTCCACTTCAGCTCCTGTGCCTCAAATGTTCTGTGAATTACTTTGTGATTTGATGCCCTGATGGCTTAATCAGCGTCAGCATGCGGCCCTTTGTGTGCCGCCTTGGAGGAAACAGTCCCTGCAGCCCCCTTTAAACATGCTGCTCCCCAGCATGTCATTAAAAATGTAAAAGCTGCTGTCATCAGTGCGGCGGACGCTCATGTTTCTCATAGACTGTGGAAGGTCTGATCTCAGCTGAGGTTGTGCACAAAACACAGCACATGTCCATATTCACAGACGTGATCCTGGACAAATACAAATCAGTGAAAACTGGGATTTGTAGGTTTTAACTCTGTTATGAAGGAGTGTCATTTTAAAGCTACAGTGTGCAGGATTTGGCATCATATAGTGGTGAGGTTGCAGATTGCCTTATGCTGTAGATGATCACAATTTTGGTTTCCTTCTTTGGTGACAGGGATTCACGCTTCCTTACTTTATCTTGTAATAAGCAATATGTACAGGGTGTCCCCAAAAAAGTGGGAGATCGGTCTTGTTTTTTTAAAATGTATGTAGTACATATTGGTTTCGTGGTGTTGTTAGCGTTATAGATTTGTTGTGTTTTTATAGTTCAAATAGTGTAGTTAATTTGGTGAAGAGTTATGTTGTGATGATGAGTGAAAAGTGCTCTACGTTTGATGTCTTCTGCCACTGGCTGAGCTCCTCACAACAGTCAGGAAGTAACATGAAAATTCAGTAAGGTATATCTTCTATTATACATTCCAAATCTAAGGTGGAACTCTACTAGTGTTTACTAAGGTACACCTAAATATCTTAAAAAAAAAAAGAGTGAGCCACTTAGGTGCCTGGTCTTGAGAACCAGGGATGGTAGGTTGAAAAGCTTTTTTTATCCCATGGGAACTCTCCCTACTCACCTAAGCGGCTCAAGAATATGGACAGTGTGTATATAAGTGATATTTACACAATCAGGGAAGTAAACAACATATACAAGAAAATAGTTACTACATAATATTACAGGAGGTAGCTCCTGAATCCTAAGTGTTCATACAGGAGAAGATTGTAGCATACATCTGCCTAGTTTGTAGACTTGTTGTAAAGCTAAATTATAGCTAGTAGGATATAAAACTGGTTATGTTATTATAGAAACAGAAGCTATGATGTATGTTTTTATATATGTTTTAGGTTTCTATCTAAAGTTCACCCTGCTAGCTAGGTTATGGATTGCTATTATAGGAAGACAAATTCCGTACTCTACATGCTTTCTAATGGAAACCCCAAACTTAGATACTATCTATTGATATCTATAAAAGAACCCTTTAAACTGAAGAACCATTAAAAATCGACACCATGTAAAATAAAAGTGCAAATCCCAAAAGTAGGCTACCGTTAATTTAGCCGTTAACTAGCTTAGCGCACATGTATGATTTTAGGGTTTACAAACGTTTTTGACCAATAAGCTTTACCAACTATGCCAGCAAAAAAATGTTAGCAGACTGAAAGTTAGCAGAACTAAATTTAGTAGAAGTTAATTGGTCTGCTGATGGTTTTCAAAGTTAGCTGAAAAGCTAATCCACTAATGAAAAAGTTAGCATTGCTTATTAGCAGTTAGCGAAATTGTGCCCACCACTGCTTTTGGATAATGATATCTGTCATATGTCATCTTGAAGCATATCTCAGGAAATTTTATCTCTGGTGTTCAATTTCACCTCAAGTTTGTATGAGTTTTGGCATTCACAAGATGTGCTCAATATGTGCACCGCAGTGGTTCAGACATTCATTCAACCTGATTGCAAAGTTTCCAATATCAGTTTGAAACTTCTTTACAATCCTTCATATTGTCTTTCTGTCTGGAGCTTTTCTAAATGCAAAATGACATTGATATTGTCATTGGGTTTGCATGAACTATATGGTCTCAAAGTCCAGCAGAATTCCACAAGTTTCCCTTTTTGCTCACTTGTAAACGCCATCCTCATTGGATCAATCTCAAACTACATCAGAAGAAATTCGTCACATATATCTTGATGTCTAAAACAAACAAACAAACAAAAAACAAACAAAACAGAATTCAGATTAGCTATTGCAGAATTAGTGTACAAATACATTAATGAATGTTTATGAGTTCAGTGGTATGAATATTTCATGAGGTGAACAATGGAATGTTTCATTCAGTGATGCGAAGCCGAGTTGAATGAAACATTGAATCTTGAATCGTATTGCCCGCTTGATAAGAGGTGTTTAATACAATGCTATGTTTGTGTATGGTGCGTCTTTTTTTTAAATACGTCCATGTCCTTCCTGATGTGAGGGAGCTTTCAGCACCTTTTACAGGATAGTGATGGTAGCTTGCTTGGTAAAGTTGGGCTGGCAATCAGTAAAGTGCAGGTGTGAATCCTGTGTGTGGTATGAGGTCTGTCCAGAAAGTAACAGACCTTTTTATTTTTTTCAAAAACTATATGGATTTGAATCACGTGTGATTACATCAGCCAAGCTTGAACCTTCGTGCGCATGCGTGAGTTTTTTCACGCCTGTCGGTTGCGTCATTCGCCTATGGGCAGGCTTTGAGTGAGCACTGGTCCACCCCCTCATCGGATTTTTATTGTCAGGGAAATGGCAGAGCTACTGCCGCTTTGCTCCATGAAATTTTTTTCAGAAACTGTTAGAGACAGCCAGTTGGAAACCATTCGAAAGATTCAGATGGCTTTCAGTGAAGATTCTGTCGGTGTCACACAGATTAAGGAGTGTTAAAACCTTTTTAAAGATGGCCCACAGCGGTGGAGGGCGCGCGGCGCACCGAGCGGCCATCGACAGGCTGGAACGACCAGATCATTTCCAAACTGAACGCTGTGTTGATCCGGGACGTCGTGTGACTACCACAGAAATGGCAAGAGAGCTGGACATAGCACTTTTGCGGCACATTCCACTGTTACAGGAGATTTTGTAATGAAAGACGTGCGGAGGATTTCGCGTGTCGGCACCAAGCAGCTCATGGCGCACAACAAAAAAAAAAAAAACACCTCTGTGTTGGAAGTCTCACAGGACATGTTGGGGCATGTCCAGCTGTTACACAATTTCTCGGATACTCACTCGACTGAAAAGTCAACGAAAGCCGTCTGAATCTTCCAAATGGTTTCCAACACGGAGGTGGTTTTTATTTTTTATTTATTCCACATAAGCGGCGTGACGTGGTCCCACAGGTAAGTAATGGCTAGTTTTTATTTTTTATTTATTCCACATAAGCGGCGCGACGTGGTCCCACAGGTACTGACTGGGTTTTACTTGTTCCACATAAGTGGCGTGACCCACGGGTACTGGCTGGTGTTTATTTTTTATTTGTTCCACATAATCGGCGTGACGTGGTCCCATGTGTACCGGCTGGTTTTTATTTTTGATTTGTTCCACCTAAGTGGCGTGACGTGGTCCCACAGGTACCGGCAAGATTTTATTTTTTATTTATTCCACATAAGAGAAGTGACATGGTCCCACAGGTACCGGCAAGATTTTATTTTTTATTTATTCCACATAAGAGAAGTGACATGGTCCCACAGGAACCGGCTAGTTTTTATTTTTTATTTATTCCACATAAGAGAAGTGACATGGTCTCACAGGTACCGGCTAGTTTTTATTTTTTATTTATTCCACATAAGAGAAGTGACATGGTCCCACAGGTACCGGCAAGATTTTATTTTTTATTTATTCCACATAAGAGAAGTGACATGGTCCCACAGGTACCGGATAGTTTTTATTTTTTATTTATTCCACATAAGAGAAGTGACATGGTCTCACAGGTACCGGCTAGTTTTTATTTTCTATTTATTCCACATAAGAGAAGTGACATGGTCTCACAGGTACCGGCTAGTTTTTATTTTTTATTTATTCCACATAGCAGTGTGACATGGTCCCACAGGTACCGGTTGTTTTTTATTTTTTATTTATTCCACATAAGAGAAGTGACATGGTCCCACCGGTACCGGTTGGTTTTTATTTTTATTTATTCCACATAAGAGAAGTGACATGGTCCCACAGGTACCGGTTGG
The DNA here is from genome assembly GCF_902500255.1 of Thalassophryne amazonica. Classification (NCBI taxonomy): domain Eukaryota; kingdom Metazoa; phylum Chordata; class Actinopteri; order Batrachoidiformes; family Batrachoididae; genus Thalassophryne; species Thalassophryne amazonica. Next base: position 64,696,642 of record NC_047113.1, read on the forward strand.
TTTTTATTTTTATTTATTCCACATAAGAGAAGTGACATGGTCCCACCGGTACCGGTTGGTTTTTATTTTTTTATTTATTCCACATAAGAGAAGTGAAATGGTCCCACAGGTACCGGTTAGTTTTTATTTTTATTTATTCCACATAAGAGAAGTGACATGGTCCCACAGGTACCGGTTGGTTTTTATTTTTATTTATTCCACATAAGAGAAGTGACATGGTCCCACAGGTACCGGTTGGTTTTTATTTTTATTTATTCCACATAAGAGAAGTGACATGGTCCCACAGGTACCGGTTGGTTTTTATTTTTTATTTATTCCACATAAGAGAAGTGACATGGTCCCACAGGTACCGGTTGGTTTTTATTTTTATTTATTCCACATAAGAGAAGTGACATGGTCCCACAGGTACCGGTTGGTTTTTATTTTTTATTTATTCCACATAAGAGAAGTGACATGGTCCCACCGGTACCGGTTGGTTTTTATTTTTATTTATTCCACATAAGAGAAGTGACATGGTCCCACAGGTACCGGTTGGTTTTTATTTTTATTTATTCCACATAAGAGAAGTGACATGGTCCCACAGGTACCGGCTAGTTTTTATTTTTTATTTATTCCACATAAGCGGTGTGACATGGTCCCACAGGTACCGGTTGGTTTTTATTTTTTATTTATTCCACATAAGCAGTGTGACATGGTCCCACAGGTACCGGTTGGTTTTATTTTTTATTTATTCCACATAAGAGAAGTGACATGGTCCCACAGGTACCGCCAAGATTTTATTTTTATTTATTCAACATAAGAGAAGTGACATGGTCCCACAGGTACCACCAAGATTTTATTTTTATTTATTCAATATAAGAGAAGTGACATGGTCCCACAGGTACCGGCTAGTTTTTATTTTTATTTATTCCACATAAGAGAAGTGACATGGTCCCACAGGTACCGGCAAGATTTTATTTTTTATTTATTCCACATAAGAGAAGTGACATGGTCCCACAGGTACCGGTTGGTTTTTATTTTTATTTATTCCACATAAGAGAAGTGACATGGTCCCACAGGTACCGGCAAGATTTTATTTTTATTTATTCAACATAAGAGAAGTGACATGGTCCCACAGGTACCGGTTGGTTTTTATTTTTATTTATTCCACATAAGAGAAGTGACATGGTCCCACAGGTACCGGTTGGTTTTTATTTTTATTTATTCCACATAAGAGAAGTGACATGGTCCCACAGGTACCGGTTGGTTTTTATTTTTTATTTATTCCACATAAGCAGTGTGACGTGGTCCCACAGGTACCGGTTGGTTTTTATTTTTATTTATTCCACATAAGAGAAGTGACATGGTCCCACAGGTACCGGTTGGTTTTTATTTTTATTTATTCCACATAAGATAAGTGACATGGTCCCACAGGTACCGGTTGGTTTTTATTTTTTATTTATTCCACATAAGCAGTGTGACGTGGTCCCACAGGTACCGGTTGGTTTTTATTTTTATTTATTCCACATAAGAGAAGTGACATGGTCCCACAGGTACCGGTTAGTTTTTATTTTTATTTATTCCACATAAGAGAAGTGACATGGTCCCACAGGTACCGGTTGGTTTTTATTTTTTATTTATTCCACATAAGCAGTGTGACATGGTCCCACAGGTACTGGTTGGTTTTTATTTTTTATTTATTCCACATAAGCAGTGTGACGTGGTCCCACAGGTACCGGTTGGTTTTTATTTTTATTTATTCCACATAAGAGAAGTGACATGGTCCCACAGGTACCGGTTGGTTTTTATTTTTTATTTATTCCACATAAGCAGTGTGACATGGTCTCACAGGTACCGGTTGGTTTTTATTTTTATTTATTCCACATAAGATAAGTGACATGGTCCCACAGGTCCCGGTTGGTTTTTATTTTTTATTTATTCCACATAAGATAAGTGACATGGTCCCACAGGTACCGGTTGGTTTTTATTTTTTATTTATTCCACATAAGCAGTGTGACGTGGTCCCACAGGTACCGGTTGGTTTTTATTTTATTTATTCCACATAAGAGAAGTGACATGGTCCCACAGGTACCGGTTGGTTTTTATTTTTATTTATTCCACATAAGAGAAGTGACATGGTCCCACAGGTACCGGCTAGTTTTTATTTTTTATTTATTCCACATAAGCAGTGTGACGTGGTCCCACGGGTACCGGCTAGTTTTTATTTTTTATTTATTCCACATAAGCAGTGTGACGTGGTCCCACGGGTACCGGTTGGTTTTTATTTTTTATTTATTCCACATAAGCAGTGTGACGTGGTCCCACGGGTACCGGTTGGTTTTTATTTTTTATTTATTCCACATAAGAGAAGTGACATGGTCCCACCGGTACCGGTTGGTTTTTATTTTTATTTATTCCACATAAGAGAAGTGACATGGTCCCACAGGTACCGGTTGGTTTTTATTTTTATTTATTCCACATAAGAGAAGTGACATGGTCCCACAGGTACCGGCTAGTTTTTATTTTTTATTTATTCCACATAAGCGGTGTGACATGGTCCCACAGGTACCGGTTGGTTTTTATTTTTATTTATTCCACATAAGCAGTGTGACATGGTCCCACAGGTACCGGTTGGTTTTATTTTTTATTTATTCCACATAAGAGAAGTGACATGGTCCCACAGGTACCGCCAAGATTTTATTTTTATTTATTCAACATAAGAGAAGTGACATGGTCCCACAGGTACCACCAAGATTTTATTTTTATTTATTCAATATAAGAGAAGTGACATGGTCCCACAGGTACCGGCTAGTTTTTATTTTTATTTATTCCACATAAGAGAAGTGACATGGTCCCACAGGTACCGGCAAGATTTTATTTTTTATTTATTCCACATAAGAGAAGTGACATGGTCCCACAGGTACCCGTTGGTTTTTATTTTTATTTATTCCACATAAGAGAAGTGACATGGTCCCACAGGTACCGGCAAGATTTTATTTTTATTTATTCAACATAAGAGAAGTGACATGGTCCCACAGGTACCGGTTGGTTTTTATTTTTATTTATTCCACATAAGAGAAGTGACATGGTCCCACAGGTACCGGTTGGTTTTTATTTTTATTTATTCCACATAAGAGAAGTGACATGGTCCCACAGGTACCGGTTGGTTTTTATTTTTTATTTATTCCACATAAGCAGTGTGACGTGGTCCCACAGGTACCGGTTGGTTTTTATTTTTATTTATTCCACATAAGAGAAGTGACATGGTCCCACAGGTACCGGTTGGTTTTTATTTTTATTTATTCCACATAAGATAAGTGACATGGTCCCACAGGTACCGGTTGGTTTTTATTTTTTATTTATTCCACATAAGCAGTGTGACGTGGTCCCACAGGTACCGGTTGGTTTTTATTTTTATTTATTCCACATAAGAGAAGTGACATGGTCCCACAGGTACCGGTTAGTTTTTATTTTATTTATTCCACATAAGAGAAGTGACATGGTCCCACAGGTACCGGTTGGTTTTTATTTTTATTTATTCCACATAAGCAGTGTGACATGGTCCCACAGGTACTGGTTGGTTTTTATTTTTTATTTATTCCACATAAGCAGTGTGACGTGGTCCCACAGGTACCGGTTGGTTTTTATTTTTATTTATTCCACATAAGAGAAGTGACATGGTCCCACAGGTACCGGTTGGTTTTTATTTTTTATTTATTCCACATAAGCAGTGTGACATGGTCTCACAGGTACCGGTTGGTTTTTATTTTTATTTATTCCACATAAGATAAGTGACATGGTCCCACAGGTCCCGGTTGGTTTTTATTTTTTATTTATTCCACATAAGATAAGTGACATGGTCCCACAGGTACCGGTTGGTTTTTATTTTTTATTTATTCCACATAAGCAGTGTGACGTGGTCCCACAGGTACCGGTTGGTTTTTATTTTTATTTATTCCACATAAGAGAAGTGACATGGTCCCACAGGTACCGGTTGGTTTTTATTTTTATTTATTCCACATAAGAGAAGTGACATGGTCCCACAGGTACCGGCTAGTTTTTATTTTTTATTTATTCCACATAAGCAGTGTGACGTGGTCCCACGGGTACCGGCTAGTTTTTATTTTTTATTTATTCCACATAAGCAGTGTGACGTGGTCCCACGGGTACCGGTTGGTTTTTATTTTTTATTTATTCCACATAAGCAGTGTGACGTGGTCCCACGGGTACCGGTTGGTTTTTATTTTTTATTTATTCCACATAAGCAGTGTGACGTGGTCCCACAGGTACCGGCTAGTTTTTATTTTTTATTTATTCCACATAAGCAGTGTGACGTGGTCCCACGGGTACCGGCTAGTTTTTATTTTTTATTTATTCCACATAAGCAGTGTGACGTGGTCCCACGGGTACCGGTTGGTTTTTATTTTTTATTTATTCCACATAAGCAGTGTGACGTGGTCCCACGGGTACCGGTTGGTTTTTATTTTTTATTTATTCCACATAAGCAGTGTGACGTGGTCCCACAGGTACCGGTTGGTTTTTATTTTTATTTATTCCACATAAGCAGTGTGACGTGGTCCCACAGGTACCGGTTGGTTTTTATTTTTTATTTATTCCACATAAGCAGTGTGACGTGGTCCCACAGGTACCGGCTGCATACATGTCAACCTATACGGATTGTCTGTAAATTATACGGATTTTTCCGAGTTTCAGAGTCATACGGACGTACAAATAAAGTCTTACGGATATTCAGGGTTTGGTCTGCAGCGGGTCTGTAATCAACCATTTCTGCAGCGCGACTCCACTTTGATGCGTGAGCCATTGAAGCAATGCTTTGAACCACTGGCTCGTGGTTCTTTGATTCGCTGCTCTTGAGAAGCCGTAAGTCCACCTCTTAACTCCTGTCAAAGCCATTAAAATATCGTGAGTCGCTTTTGTGTGGATTAAAGTTACTAACTGGGACTCTTGTCATGTTGTAGTCAAGAAACGAGAATCGTCCTCCGTTCCGTTGACAACAAATTGCTGCTTTAAATAAAATGACACCTCTTTCCAAATGCTGTAATACAGAAAATAAACTACAATCGACTAAAACATTTTTTTCTTCCCAAAATGAGACGTCCTGTGTTCTTTATGAGTTAAACTGATGCTGACATACAGCCAGCTGTAAGAGCCCAGCTCAGACATATGGACAGATATTCATGCCAAAATGTCTGAAAGGAAATGCTTTTGACAAAAACTACAGATTTTCTTTATTCCTATTTATGTCCAGAGATCAAGGATCAACCCTGTAGAGTTTATGTCCAAAGTTTAAGGATGCAGTGATCAATTTCATATTTATTTACTTTAAGACTCAATAAAATGTTGTTCAAGCGCCAAATCATAACAAAAGCCGTCTCAAGGCGCCTCACATAGAACAGTTCAACATAAATTTTTTTTAAATAAATAAATAAATAATAATAATAATAAAATACATAATTAAAAACAGAAGTAAAGGAATAAAACAGATACAAAATAAAAACTATTCATAAGAAAGAGAATAAAAATAGGCTTTAAGGCTTGACTTAAAAATGTCCACAGACTCCAACTGCCTCACGGTCGCAGGAAGACCGTTCCAGAGCAGGTGCACGATAAGAAAAAGCTCTTTGACCCACTGACATAGAAAACCTGTAAAGTCTACTTTTAGTACACAAAAAAATCACAAGAGGTATCGATAAGGGAATCGATAAGAAATCGGATCGATAAGCGGAATCGATAATGGTATCGATAAAACCTTATGATACTCATCCCTAATAAACACACGGGGCAAAGTCGAGGATCATTGACACACCCATCTCCAACACTGGCACTGGCGAGGCGATTTTCAATACACTTGATGAAGTTCTGAGGTATGTTTTATTTTGTTCATTATATTCAATTTATTTTTCATAATTTTATTAATATCTTTCCACTAGTGACACACAGTTCTTGTTTCTGTAAAAAATAACTAAATTTAACACATTCAGTTCTATAAAATTCAGCTTGACGGATAAATACTAGATCTCTATTGTTTGAAATTCAACTGTGGAGGAAATACTAATGATCCTGACTTTAATGTCATTGTGGCAACTCATAATATGTGGACAAAAACCCAGTTACGTGATACTGCTATGCGGTTGTGTGTACTGTAATAAAACTGATTTTGGTGCGATTTGGAGGTTATAAGGATTTTGTGCTGATTTTATGGATTTACTCACTTGGTTATACAGGTGGACCCTCAAAAGGGTTGACATGTATGTGGCTGGTTTTTATTTTTTATTTATTTCACATAAGCGCACGATGTGGTCCCACAGGTACTGGCTGGTTTTTATTTGTTCCACATAAGCGGCGAGACCCACGAGTACTGGCTGGTTTTTATTTTTAATTTGTTCCACATAAGCAGCGTGACGTGGTCCCACGGGTACCGGCTGTTTTTGATTTTTGATTTGTTCCACATAAGCGGTGCAATGTGCTGCACCTGGCACTGTGTTCCTGCTCGAATGACACCGGCGCGTGCACGAACTCTCGCACCAGGATTGTGCACGGCTGCCCGTCGGTGCAATGTTTCGCAGTGCGCTAATTTAGAACTGTTTCGCTGTAATCGACCAAACTTCACACTCTGTGTAAAGGGGCCCGAACCTTGACCTTCACCTGGACTTCTACATCTTGACTTTTTGGGGTGGAGGCGGGACATAAATTTGGCTCCGTGCAAAAGCAGCTGCTTACAAATGTTTGCTAGGGATTTAAAATGATTAAGAATTGCACATTTTTTAAATGGTCTTCTATTCTGCATATGTTTATCATCACACTGTCAGAGGTATGCACTATGAGTTCTGGTGAATTTAATCATTCACGTTATCATTCATTTACCTGTGCCACAGAGTGTGTCTAAATCTACAGGACTGGTGAACGAGCTTCTCTGCAAGTGCGCAGAAAAAAGCAGAGCTCATTCCTTGTCTGAATTAACGAAGGAAGCTCTTGCAGCTCTAATGAAGCAGTTGCTGACTCCATCAGTCAGACTGTCAGGAGCCAGCTGGACCACACAACAGTCTGGCGCTGCAGGGGAACTGGAGGAGAGGAAGACATGGTGTAAGTCAAAGGGAGCAGATGGCTGCGTGTCGAAAGGCTAAGACAGGAACACCAACAACCAATAGGAAAGAGTGGGTGCGGCACGTGGGGTCACTCAGGTGACAGCCTGAGTGGGAGAAAGGACGAGATACGAGATGAAGAGATGTGTTTCTGAGATGATTGGGAATGAAACCACTTATGCTGACGATCATGTGGGTATTGTGAATTCTGTGTGTGAGACGGTGAGTCAAACAGACCACCAGTGGTGGGCACATTCCCACTAATCCACTAATTAGTGAAGCTAACTTTTTTGTGAGTGGATTATCTTTTCAGATCATTTTGAAAGCCATCAGCAGCTTAATTAGCTTCCGCTAAATTTAGTTCTGCTAACTTTCACTCCACTATCATTTCTTTGCTGGAATAGTAAGAATGAATTGTCAAAAACCTTTGTAAACCTTAAAACCAAACATTAATTCCTCTCTGTTGGGTGTTTTGCAACAGCCAGGCTGCCATAAGATAAGATGAGTCTGATTTTCCATAATGCCTTTTGGTGCTTGTGTCTGTTAACGCTCAATCCTTCAGAATTTGCGCATTACTTTCAAAGTGCGATATTTTTACTTAACAGTTGCTGTTAATGTGTTGATAAACTGTCTGAAATTAGTCTGTTTATAAATGAAACCATGAGTGAAAGTGCCTTGCATTTGATCTACACTGCCACTGTGAAAAGTAAGTGAGTAAGTGAGACATTTTGGCAGCAGTCCAGACCTGTCACCCATTGAAAATGTGTGGCACATTATGAAGCACAAAATACAACAACAGAGATCCCGGACTGTTGAACAACTGAAGTCTTACATCAAAAGAGAATGGGAAAGAATTCCACCTACAAAGCTTCAACAATTAGTGTCCTTAGTTCCCAAACGCTTATTGAGTGTTGTTAGAAGGAAAGGTGATGTAACACAGTGGTAAACATACCACTGTCCCAGCTTTTTTGAAACATTGAGTATATGTTGAAGAGGATTTGCAAATCATTGTATTCTGTTTTTATTTACATTTTACACAACATCCCAACTTCATTGGAATTGGGGTTGTAACCTCTAACTTTTTTAGGAATTTAGTGTCGTAAAAGTTATCCTTTCAGTTAGCAGATTAGTGATTGTCGATGCTAACTTTTCAGTTAGCTGTGTCCACCACTGCAGACCACGCATGTGTGCGCGTGCAATTTTGGGTCACACTCACATTATCCGTTTTCCCCGGGAGCTGTTTTTTTTTCCGACCTGCCAAATCGGATGCAGGAAATATTTAGAACACTGAGAAAGATACCATGCTGGTGATGGCCAACTTTGGAGGGCGCACAATCTCTCTGGGAAACAATGTTTGCTGTCTCAAAGGCTTTATGCAAATGTTTCATCAATCATTTGTACAATTTAAGATTTTCTGCAGTTTTCTCTGATAATAAATGAACAGAAAGAAATACCAGATAAAAACAAGCAGCTGGGGATGGTTCTGATCCAATCCTGCTAACAGGCAGACAGACAGACAAATAAATAAACCCTGATGATTTTATTACATCCTTGGCGGACACAATAGCCTTCCTCTCTTTCTTCTGGCTGCTCCTGTTAGAGGTCTCCACAGCAGATCAATTGTTTACATCTAACCCTGTCCTCTGTATCTTACTCTGTCACACCATCCACATGCATGTCCTCCCTCACCACATCCATAAACCACCTTTTTGGCCTCCCTCTTGTCCTCCTGCTTGGTGGCTCCATCCTCAGCACCCTTCTCCCTATATACTCTGGGTCCCTCCTCTGCACATGTCCAAACCATCTCAATCTCACCTCTCTGACTTTGTCTCCAAACCATCCATTCTCATCACCCCCAAAGAGAATCGTAACATCTTCAGCTCTGCCACGTCCAGCTCACTTTAGGCCGTAATAAACTGACAATCTCATTTAAAGCTACATATAAATTGAACCATATCTGCTCCTAATCTCCATCATGCATGTGATGATAAGACTGGACTCTGCAATTAGCCCAAGAACACATTCAGTAGATGGAAGTGATCTTATGGTGGCAGACAGGTCTATGGGATCCATCCATCCATCCATCCATCCATCCATCCATCCATCCATCCATCCATCCATCCATCCATCCATCCATCCATCCACTTTCTACATTCTAGCCTTTTACAAAAACACAAACAAACAAAAGATAAATAAAATAAAATTGCATTTTAACTGTGATTTAAGGCTACACCCTGTGACAGACTGGTGTTCTGTCCAGGGTGTAGCCTGCCTCATGCCCTATGGCTGCGGGGATAGGCTCCAGCTCCCACCCATCCCCTCCACCCGTGACCCTTAATTGGAGTAAGTGGGTGTAGAAAATGGATGGATTTAAGGTGATGAATGACATTAATCAAGGCAAAAATTGGAACCTCATTAAAAATTGGTTTTGTCCTGTAGATTCACAAAATAAGGGTGACACCAGGAAATTTGATTGTTTTTTTATTTCATTATTATTTTCCACCAATCAGGAGAGCAAGGACAGTAGTTACATGATTGCCTTTTTTTAAGGACAAGATATCTCAAAAAATACTACACTGATCCCAACAACAACAACAAAAAATTGTGTGTGTTCTTTGGGTCAGTGAAGAGCTGATTAAATGTTGTTGATAATCTGGATCTGCTTCAGACCTTGCCTTTGATGTCTTTTTTAATCAACGCTGGCTTATGACGTCAGAAGGATCCGATAAGGAAAAGGCCTCTGTGGTGGAGGACGCCGGGCTCAGAGTTCCTTTGTAGTGTTTTCAACTTTTGCAGCTAATGAGAGACGTGTGATTTGACAGGATTTTCTGTTCATCACATTCAAAATATTTAAAGAGGCGAGTGAATGGGATTTCATGCAAACAAACAGTCTGGCTGTTCACAATGAATTTCAAATGAGATTTCTAACCCAGATGAGAAAATTATTTCAGAGGATTATTTAGATATTCTGGTCTTCAGATAAGAAATAAAAACCTGGCACAAATCTGCTTCACATGTAAGACGTTGTGGTGGGAAGTGGAATAATGTGACCTTTGCTGTTCGTCTTTGCTTCTAGTGTCAGAATGTCAGAATTTACTGTCTCCTCTTATTTAAAATGAATGTGATTCAATTTGCTGCCTGCTGACCAAATCTAAATGTAGCGAGCAATGAATCAAATGGTTAGAGGAGAAAAATGTTGGGTCTTCACTGCCCTGTAGGTTAGTCATCTCTCAAATGTGACACACGTGCAGGGTGGGGGTCTGCGGGGGAGGGAGGGAGGTGGGTACTGTTGTTAATCATCATCATCATCATTGGTGCAAGTACACAGTAATTAATACTGGAATGAGGTCATGACCACAACCCCATTTCAAAGACAGTTTATGTGCAGGAAGGAAGTCTGACAGGCCGTTCTTGCTCATTTGCGTGCAGACTGTCTGTTCCGTTGGATCGCTGCACTGAGTACAGCCAACATATCGAGATCAAAAATAATTCCTGCGACATATTCACCGTGGGCCCGCTACAGGTATTTCAAGCTGGAATTAATTTTCACTGTGTCAGCATTCACCGCTCACCTCCAGGATGGCTCCGTTTTCCTCCGAGACACCCGCTGCTCCGCGCCTTGTTAGGCAGAAAGCCCAACATTCTGCAAACCTGGCAACAGTGTCGGCCTCCTCACAGCTGTCTAAAAAATCCCTCCGATCACCTCAAGCGTCTCCTGCCACTTTGCTTCTAAATTCAACCTCCTCATAAATTCTAAGCAATGTTTTTTTTTTTTTCTTGAACTCCTCCAGCTCTACCAGAGTGATGGTGTGTTGTTGATGCAATATACCTGACAGCCAGGTGGGGGCACTGTTGCATTTTAAAGCCAGTACACCCCCCATTACCCCCCCTCGCAGCAGGACAGTGAGGTTCTGAGGTGCAGGAGTGCCATACGGATATTCTGTTATTCATGGTTGTGGGCAGAGTCCCACTGTTTAGGGAGGCTTTGGTCAAAGGTTTGGCTTCAGTTTTCTCTTCACACACTTGCCAAAGACCTTTCAGGGTGCAAGGCAGCACGCTTCCACAAACCCACAGACCGCTGTGATACGCCGTCTCTTGAAGCAAATGAATATGACAAGGTCCTGGCGTCTCCTTTTGCAGACAAATCAGTCGTTGCTAAGCTGAGACCTCGTGGCGGAGGCGTCTGTCTCCGCCGGACACTGAAACCGCTAACAAACTCGTCTCCAGGCATCTGCCACTGTGACACAAAGAATCTGAAACTGTGTGAAGGAACAGTGCAGTTTTTCTCTTCACGGCCTTATCTCCGCACAAATATTTAAGCACAAGTGCAGCAATTTAAAAGATAAATAGCTGAGAGTCAAATGATATTCTAATCGGGGTGAAAAGCGTTTGGATTCAGCGACTGTGCTGCAGCGGATCAAACTATACACAGTCTTATCTGTGGGAGGAAATCTATCACCTAAGAGTTTATCATAGTTACAGCTGCACAAAAACCAGGGACAGCTGACATTTGCCGTTTGGTATGCAGATGTATTTTGGGTCAAGGATGAACAGCGCCAAAATGGAAGAATGAATGTTGCTAACTACTTTCTGAACTCACACACCATTTCAGCAGGGGGTGGTAAGTCATCTTTATATTAAAAACATGAGTGTGTTGAGTGATTTTATTTAGTAAATTCAATCTAAGTATATAAAGTAAATAAAATAAAAATACATGAATGACACAAAGTGAATACATATTTCCATTGTGGTCCATTTAAAAATCAAATGCCAAAACAGAAGTAAGAATAAAATAATAATAATAATAATAGTGTATATGTTAATAAGAAGCTAAACAATTTATAAATACATTACGACAGTAAATTAACATTAAAAAAAATCACATAATTCACAGGAAATAAAAGAGCTGAATTCTTCTTCTAAAAATGGTTGAAGTCTAAGGTTCTAAAACATTCCCGACTCACATGCCATTCCACCTCATTGCTTAATTTATTACCATCCTTGAAAAATGGCAGCTACCTATTTTCTAAATACTACCCAATCTAGAGCTTGTGTATCCCACGGGCAGCATGCTAGTGGTCCTATAATCTGGGCTCATGTTTGTGTGTTCTTCTTCTCCTCTGAGATCCTTTGTTCCATTTCCAATAAATTTAGTATTTGTTTGAAGGTCTACCTCAGAATGGCCCTTAAAGGGTTATATTCAGCAAAAGCCAAAGTCACTGGGCTTAAGGGTCAAAATTTAGATTTTTCACTTGCATTTTCCCCAAATGTGGCACGCACATGAAGTTGGGTTCTAGAATTATCCCGCAAGGTCAAACTGACCAAACTTCAATCACTGGGGTCAATGACATTGGGGTTAAATATAAAAATTTTCATTTTTTTACCTTGATGTCCACCAGACTTGGCACGAATATGGATGTGCATACTGGGATTATGCAGGTTAGGTCAAATTTGCTAAAAGGCAATATTTTGGGTCAAAGTCTTTGGTTGTCAATGGTCAACATTTAGATTTTCTGTCTGATGTCCAAGATAATTGGCACATATATGGAAGTGCATTCTGGGATTACCCAAGCATGGTGACATTTGCCCAAGTTCAGTCATTAGGGTCAGGGTCCTGTCTGCATATTTTTCTGTTGACCTACGCTGAAAAAGGCCTTTTGGTTGACCCCAAAAGTTGATCTGAAAGAAGTCATTTTGGCAAAGGTCAAGGTCAAGAATTTGATATTCAAGCAGATTTGATGTGCAACACACAGGTGGATTCCAGAATTGTCGTGGCAGGGTCAGCCTGAGGTTAATCATTTGGGTCAAGGTCAGTGGGGTCAAATATCAGCCTCCCATAACTGTTAACTGCCTTCATGCTCATAGGTAGTCACATTTCATCAATTATTTCTTATCTCTAACATAAGTCATTTTTTAAAACACCTCATTTTGGGCCACATTTCGTATGAAGTTAATGAAATAGTATGGGTATCCCCAAATGAAATTAATTTGTTTGCATTTTTGTTTTCATTCAGTGCACAACATCAGTTGCTAATTGCTTCGTGGGAAAAGTATGATGAAAAGCTAGAAATAAATCAAAAGAGGAAGGCACTCCAGAGGATGGAGTGTACCTCCACCAACAGGTTTCATTAAGAATTGTACTTTAGTTTTTAGATGTGGAAAATGTTAAAATGCATCATCTTCCTAGGAAGAAGAACAAAATATATTCAAAATCCACACCTGAATAGCAATCTTCGCCAAAACATAATTTAATGCAGTGGGTCCCAAACTTTTTCTGCAGGGTCGCCTTTTTTAGATTAGAATATTTTTGAGCAACCAACACCCCCCCCAAAAAGCACAAAATAAACAAAGGCAACCCCCCCCCCCCCCCAAAAAAAAAATCTGAATCCTAAACACCACCAAAATCGTATGGGTTCTTCTTGATAAGACAGTCCATTTACCCAAATTTTCATTTGGATCAGTTGAAAACCAAGAAATAAACAAAAATGGCTGAAAATGTCCTTGGCATTTGTTGATGGCCCAGATTAGAGAGTTGTATGTTTGGACAGTTGATGTCACCAATGTACCATAACTCATGCAGACAAGATGGGTCCTGGCAGAACTGGATTGTTTGACCATCTGAGCAAAGATGCTCTTCAAGCCTAAGAAATCAAGGAGCCTGGTGATACAAAAGGGTAAAACAACTGAAAGGTTCGAGCTACTTGTTCAAGGGGAAGTGATCCCAAACATCCAGGGGAACCCAATTAAATGCCTTGGAAAGTGGTATGATTCCCTGTAAGACAAGATAACACTGGGAAACAAGTTGAAGAGGTTTGACACATTTGGCCTGCTTGGGAAATATAAGTGCTGGATTTACCAACATGGCCAGCTCCTGAGACTCATGTGGCATCTCACTGTGTATGAGGTGCCCCTGTCGGCTGCTGAAGAAATGGAGAGGAAGTTCAACAAGCACCTTCATAGATGGCTGGGAGTACCTTCGAGCTTTATATCCACAGGTCTCTACATAAGGTTGGAACAGCTCCGACTTCCTGTCTTCGGTGGTGGAGTTGCCAAGTGCAGATTGTCCTTGACATATCAGGACTGTCAAGATCAGCGCACCAGGGAAGCAGGAGTCAGAACAAGATCAAGCCAACACAGCTATTATCCAGGCAGAAAATTATCTCAGGACCAAGGACGTCATTGGAAACCCTTGCACTGAAAGACAGGGTCTAGGAATGACGCATGTTCAGCAGTGGTCAAAATCCACTCCTAAGGAGAAAAGAACCTTGATCCAGGAGGAAGTTTGGAACCTTGAAGAAGAAGGGAGAAGAGTAAACTCCCTTGAGCTTACAACTCAAGGAGTCTGGACAAGGTGGAACCTCCCAAGAGATCTATCACATGGAGTGAACTATGATGGTTGGAGCCTTTCCGGATATCCTTTCTACTCCGAGCAGTGTATGACACCTTATTGACCCCAGTCAATTTGCATAGGTGGGGGATGAGGGAGGACCTGCTGTGCAAGTTGTGTGGCAGTAAAGGAACAATGGCGCACATTCTGTCAGGGTGCAAGACTGCTTTGAAACAGGGAAGATACAGGTGGTGCCATGACAAGGTGTTGGCAGTGCTCGCAGACATTCTGGAGCAAGAGAGGAGGAAGAAACAACCAGCCAAAGTAAGACCACTGCTGGACACCACTGACTTTGTGAAAGAGGGCCAGAGGCCTGTCCATTCACAGCCATGGTGGACAGAATCTCCTGCAGTAAGCCCAGAGTTCAGAAATGGGGACGACCTCAGGAGGAAACTCCACTTCCCAGAGGCAGTACTGTCCACAACACTGAGACCTGATATTATCATGTGGTCTCCAGAAAGGAAGAGGATCATTCTGGTGGCATTGACTGTGCCATGGGAGGAGGCCTGTGAGGAAGCTGCAGAGGTGAAATAAGCCAAATAACTACTCGTCCAAGACTGCCGGGTGGACAACATGGCTGATGACTGTGGAAGTCAGATGTCAAGGACTCCCAGCTCAGTCTGTATGGAACCTGATGACAAAGGTGGGACTGAGAGGCCACTTGAGGAAGGCAGCCGTTTGTAGGCTGGGGGGGGAGCATCTGAGAGGGCCTCCTGTCTGCTCTGGCACAAGATAGAGGAAATAAGCTTGAAGCCTGAAAGAGAGGGGCAGTGACCTGGCCAGTCACTGCAGACCCGCCAACTGGAGGGTGTTGTGGTTAAGGGTTGAAACACCCCAAGAAGGCTGGGGACCACCTACCTGATGATCTCTCTTCCTGGCCAAGGCTTCAGCCATTGGAAATGGGTGTATGTGAGCATTCGCTGCTGTATCATGCAACTGACAGAGTGCCATTAAACTCAAGAGGAGAAGAAAAAGACCTCCTTGGCGGAGGTAATGTTCATGTACTTGTATCGGACCTGCAACAGACTGGAGGCCTGTGTCCCGCCTCATATCCAGGGACCGCTGGATTAGGCACCAGCTCCCTCAACTGGAATAAGAGGGTTTAGAAAATGGATGGGTGGATGACCTGCTGTTATAAAGATCCTCGTTTTGATCATATTTGGATTAAAATTGGTGCAATAACTGAGGGTCAGCCAAGGACCAAGTGATTTGATGAGGCGAAAAATTTTCTCTGTGCTCCGTCCGTACAAAAAAGACTGTGGTATTTCCGTACAGACAGCAAGTGAGGTTAATAATTTTCTTATTATATGGCTGTTAGAGCTATGTTTTCATCTTGTTGGTCTTCATTTTGCATGTACACTTCGAGCTCATTTGCTGTTTCCTCCAGTTCAAAATTCACTCGAATGGTTTGAATGGAGAATAATTTTCTTTGTTGGTCATAATTACTTTATTTGCTCTTTGTCTTGTTTTATTTTGCGCTGTGAAAATTGTAAACAAAGTTGCAAATCTGATACCTGATCCGGACCGATTGTCATGGTAATGCTCTGATATGGGAAAATATCAGACCAGAAATCAGCCAATCAGAGCGCGCGTACTGTTGTAGCCATATAATAATAAGTTATATATTGCCTTTCTAATGGTCACATGACTTTTGATGCAGAGTGACTTGATAAGGTCAAACTCATGTTCATATCTTTAACTCAAACAGTTTGGAACTGATATGGATTACACAAGGTGGAAGGGTTGTGGGTTCGTTGACAATAAAATGGTTCAGTTTTGGACAGAATGAATCAAAATCCTCACAGAACCACATGATTTGATAAAGCAAAGAATTAACATGATTGATGCAGTGTCAAACATGGAAGATGCAGGTGCTGCACTCTCTGAATATCTCTGCTTGTTTATGTTCTATTTCACCTGCAATATTTGGATGTTCAAAGCCCATTTCTGCATGCAGACAAATTAATATCCAGGCTTTATCATGATAATCAATCAATCAATCAATTTTATTTATATAGCGCCAAATCACAACAAACAGTTGCCCCAAGGCGCTTTATATTGTAAGGCAAGGCCATACAGTAATTACATAAAAACTCCAACAGTCAAAATGACACCCTGTGAGCAAGCACTTGGCGACAGTGGGAAGGAAAAACTCCCTTTTAACAGGAAGAAACCTCCAGCAGAACCAGGCTCAGGGAGGGGCAGTCTTCTGCTGGGACTGGTTGGGGCTGAGGGAGAGAACCAGGAAAAAGACATGCTGTGGAGGGGAGCAGAGATCAATCACTAATGATTAAATGGAGAGTGGTGCATATAGAGCAAAAAGAGAAAGAAACACTCAGTGCATCATGGGAACCCCCCAGCAGTCTAAGTCTATAGCAGCATAACTAAGGGATGGTTCAGGGTCACCTGATCCAGCCCTAACTATAAGCTTTAGCAAAAAGGAAAGTTTTAAGCCTAATCTTAAAAGTAGAGAGGGTGTCTCTCTCCCTGATCCGAATTGGGAGCTGGTTTCACAGGAGAGGAGCCTGAAAGCTGAAGGCTCTGCCTCCCATTCTACTCTTACAAACCCTAGGAACTACAAGTAAGCCTGCAGTCTGAGAGCGAAGCGCTCTATTGGGGTGATATGGTACTATGAGGTCCCTAAGATAAGATGGGACCTGATTATTCAAAACCTTATAAGTAACAAGAAAAATTTTAAATTCTATTCTAGAATTAACAGGAAGCCAATGAAGAGAGGCCAGTATGGGTGAGATATGCTCTCTCCTTCTAGTCCCCGTTAGTACTCTAGCTGCAGCATTTTGAATTAACTGAAGGCTTTTCAGGGAACTTTTAGGACAACCTGATAATAATGAATTACAATAGTCCAGCCTAGAGGAAATAAATGCATGAATTAGTTTTTCAGCGTCACTCTGAGACAAGACCTTTCTAATTTTAGAGATATTGCGTAAATGCAAAAAAGCAGTCCTACATATTTGTTTAATATGGGCTTTGAATGACATATCCTGATCAAAAATGACTCAAAGATTTCTCACAGTATTACTAGAGGTCAGGGTAATGCCATCCAGAGTAAGGATCTGGTTAGACACCATGTTTCTAAGATTTGTGGGGCCAAGTACAATAACTTCAGTTTTATCTGAGTTTAAAAGCAGGAAATTAGAGGTCATCCATGTCTTTATGTCTGTAAGACAATCCTGCAGTTTAGCTAATTGGTGTGTGTCCTCTGGGTTCATGGATAGATAAAGCTGGGTATCATCTGCGTAACAATGAAAATTTAAGCAATGCCGTCTAATAATACTGCCTAAGGGAAGCATGTATAAAGTGAATAAAATTGGTCCTAGCACAGAACCTTGTGGAACTCCATAATTAACCTTAGTCTGTGAAGAAGATTCCCCATTTACATGAACAAATTGTAATCTATTAGATAAATATGATTCAAACCACCGCAGCGCAGTGCCTTTAATACCTATGGCATGCTCTAATCTCTGTAATAAAATTTTATGGTCAACAGTATCAAAAGCAGCACTGAGGTCTAACAGAACAAGCACAGAGATGAGTCCACTGTCTGAGGCCATAAGAAGATCATTTGTAACCTTCACTAATGCTGTTTCTGTACTATGATGAATTCTAAAACCTGACTGAAACTCTTCAAATAGACCATTCCTCTGCAGATGATCAGTTAGCTGTTTTACAACTACCCTTTCAAGAATTTTTGAGAGAAAAGGAAGGTTGGAGATTGGCCTATAATTAGCTAAGATAGCTGGGTCAAGTGATGGCTTTTTAAGTAATGGTTTAATTACTGCCACCTTAAAAGCCTGTGGTACATAGCCAACTAATAAAGATAGATTGATCATATTTAAGATCGAAGCATTAAATAATGGTAGGGCTTCCTTAAGCAGCCTGGTAGGAATGGGGTCTAATAGACATGTTGATGGTTTGGATGAAGTAACTAATGAAAATAACTCAGACAGAACAATCTGAGAGAAAGAGTCTAACCAAATACCGGCATCACTGAAAGCAGCCAAAGATAACGATACGTCTTTGGGATGGTTATGAGTAATTTTTTCTCTAATAGTTAAAATTTTATTAGCAAAAAAGTCATGAAGTCATTACTAGTTAAAGTTAAAGGAATACTCGGCTCAATAGAGCTCTGACTCTTTGTCAGCCTGGCTACAGTGCTGAAAAGAAACCTGGGGTTGTTCTTATTTTCTTCAATTAGTGATGAGTAGAAAGATGTCCTAGCTTTACGGAGGGCTTTTTTTTATAGAGCAACAGACTCTTTTTCCAGGCTAAGTGAAGATCTTCTAAATTAGTGAGACGCCATTTCCTCTCCAACTTATGGGTTATCTGCTTTAAGCTGCGAGTTTGTGAGTTATACCACGGAGTCAGGCACTTCTGATTTAAAGCTCTCTTTTTCAGAGGAGCTACAGCATCCAAAGTTGTCTTCAATGAGGATGTAAAACTATTGACGAGATACTCTATCTCACTTACAGAGTTTAGGTAGCTACTCTGCACTGTGTTGGTATATGGCATTAGAGAACATAAAGAAGGAATCATATCCTTAAACCTAGTTACAGCGCTTTCTGAAATACTTCTAGTGTAATGAAACTTATTCCCCACTGCTGGGTAGTCCATCAGAGTAAATGTAAATGTTATTAAGAAATGATCAGACAGAAGGGAGTTTTCAGGGAATACTGTTAAGTCTTCAATTTCCATACCATAAGTCAGAACAAGATCTAAGATATGATTAAAGTGGTGGGTGGACTCATTTACATTTTGAGCAAAGCCAACTGAGTCTAATAATAGATTAAATGCAGTGTTGAGGCTGTCATTCTCAGCATCTGTGTGGATGTTAAAATCGCCCACTATAATTATCTTATCTGAGCTAAGCATTAAGTCAGACAAAAGGTCTGAAAATTCACAGAGAAACTCACAGTAACGACCAGGAGGACGATAGATAACAACAAATAAAACTGGTTTTTGGGACTTCCAATTTGGATGGACAAGACTAAGAGTCAAGCTTTCAAATGAATTAAAGCTCTGTCTGGGTTTTTGATTAATTAATAAGCTGGAATGGAAGATTGCTGCTAATCCTCCGCCTCGGCCCGTGGTACAAGCATTCTGGCAGTTAATGTGACTCGGGGGTGTTGACTCATTTAAACTAACATATTCATCCTGCTGTAACCAGGTTTCTGTAAGACAGAATAAATCAATATGTTGATCAATTATTATATCATTTACTAACAGGGACTTAGAAGAGAGAGACCTAATGTTTAATAGACCACATTTAACTGTTTTAGTCTGTGGTGCAGTTGAAGGTGCTATATTATTTTTTCTTTTTGAATTTTTATGCTTAAATCGATTTTTGCTGGTTATTGGTGGTCTGGGAGCAGGCACCGTCTCTACGGGGATGGGGTAATGAGGGGATGGCAGGGGAAGAGAAGCTGCAGAGAGGTGTGTAAAACTACAACTCTGCTTCCTGGTTCCAACCCTGGATAGTCACGGTTTGGAGGATTTAAGAAAATTGGCCAGATTTCTAGAAATGAGAGCTGCTCCATCCAAAGTGGGATGGATGCCGTCTCTCCTAACAAGACCAGGTTTTCCCCAGAAGCTTTGCCAATTATCTATGAAGCCCACCTCATTTTTTGGACACCACTCAGACAGCCAGCAATTCAAGGAGAACATGCGGCTAAAGATGTCACTCCCAGTCCGATTGGGGAGGGGCCCAGAGAAAACTACAGAGTCCGACATTGTTTTTGCAAAGTTACACACCGATTCAATGTTAATTTTAGTGACCTCCGATTGGCGTAACCGGGTGTCATTACTGCCGACGTGAATTACAATCTTACCAAATTTACACTGAGCCTTAGCCTGCAGTTTCAAATTTCCTTCAATGTCGCCTGCTCTGGCCCCCGGAAGACAATTGACTATGGTTGCTGGTGTCGCTAACTTCACATTTCTCAAAACAGAGTTGCCAATAACCAGAGTTTGATCCTCGGCGGGTGTGTCATCGAGTGGGGAAAAACGGTTAGAAATGTGAACGGGTTGGCGGTGTACACGGGGCTTCTGTGTAGGGCTACGCTTCCTCCTCACAGTCACCCAGTCGGCCTGCTTTCCCGGCTGCTCGGGATCTGCCAGAGGGAAACTAACGACGGCTAAGCTACATTGGTCCGCACCGACTACAGGGGCCTGGCTAGCTGTAGAATTTTCCATGGTGCTTAGCCGAGTCTCCAATTCGCCCAGCCTGGCCTCCAAAGCTACGAATAAGCTACACTTATTACAAGTACCATTACTGCTAAAGGAGGCCGAGGAATAACTAAACATTTCACACCCAGAGCAGAAAAGTGCGGGAGAGACAGGAGAAGCCGCCATGCTAAACCGGCTAAGAGCTAGTAGCTGCGCTAAGCTAGCGGATTCCTAAAAACACACAAAGTGAATAATGTGTAAATAATTTAGAGGTGATCCAGTAGAGGGAGTGCTTTAGTTAAGGCACGTGAAGATTACACTGTGAAACAAATCGTTATCTAGGTAACTATGTTGGGAAAGTGTAGTGACACGGACCCACAACAGGGGGCGTAAATGAACTGACAATAGAGGGAGTGAAATTAGAACACTTTACTGTTGTGAATGTCACAACCACACACAGCAGATTACAGAATAGATACAAGTCAATTAATGAAGGTGTCGTGTGGGCAGGCTCGACGATAGGAGACGCCCGTCTGGAGATGAACCGGAACCACACGATTTCCACCGCCACCGAACCCGAAGGATACTGGAGCCGCCAAGTCCAGAAGTCCCCAGGTGGCCACCGTCTCAGTGTGTCGGATCTGGTACTGCTGGCGGAGAACAAAGACAGTCAAGTGTGGGTGTGTGTACACCCAGTAACAATAACGGTGGGAATTCCACCTCCACCTTTAACACACACTCATGCAGCGTCTGTTTAACCACTTATCTGACGGGACGTAGGACGAAACAGTCGCGACCCACGCCGGTCCTCTGGTTGACAGCTGCAAAACAATAGCTCTTAGAATCACTTTAATGCTGGCAGAGAAAATTACCTGTCACAGAAGTCGATATCTCGGCGATGTGGTGGAGGTGTCATCCTGCTTTTATCCAGGGTGAGATGCAGATGATCGGTGACAGCTGTCATAGTTGATGAGTGACAGCTGTCACCTCGGCTGTTCCTGTAGGCGGCAGCGCCCTCTCGTGCCTGAAGCCCGCACTTCAGGCAGGGCGCCCTCTGGTGGTGGGCCAGCAGTACCTCCTCTTCTGGCGGCCCACACAACAAACTAGATCAATCTAACTGCGGAGATTAACAGCTAACAGATACAGCAAAACACCGCTGTGCTCTGGAACAGGAAGTGATACAATACCGCAGTGAGAGCCAACCACCAGTAGAGGCAAGCAAGAGCCAAAATCAGGCCAAAATCAGATTTGATATCGGCCTATAGTTTTCCAATTCCAATAATGAACGTGCATTAATAACCACATCAAATACAACCCTCTAGAATTAAACAACACTGTTGAGGTGTTAAACATTGACGTAAAGAACACTGTTTCAAATTCCAAATTCATATTTGTGCCAAATATGTTTTCCAGATGTCCTGCTGGATCCTTTCTGTGTGTTTGTGTAGGCACTGATGGATCGTTCCAGCAATCAGTCAGAAAAATCCCATGATGGTGATTTCCTGTTCAAACAGTCAACCCTGAACATCTCTGAGGGAGACGGTTGGCAAGGTGACAAATGTGTCTGAGTGACACAAGAGAGCAGAAACGAGTGGGTAATTTAAGGAAGAAAAACCCTATTTACAGTATCTGACACAAATTGCAGAGCGGCAGTTTTACAAAATGAGTAAAACGTATCACACACAGACTAAACGTGAACAAACAGTTTTTTGTCTTATCTCTGCCAATGAAGTTGAGCGGAGGTTATGTTTTAACTCGTTTGTTTGCTTGTTTGTCTGTTTGTTTACAGCCTGTAACCCACAAGTTTTCGGAAATCGTTATGATTTTTTTTTACAGACCATTCATACCCTGATAGGCAAGAACTGATTCAATTTTCAAGGTCATAGGTCAAAAGTCAAAGTCAGGAAAAATCTTGGAAAATTGAAAAAACAAAAAACATCCTTTAACATGGAAAGAATATCCAAAAATTCATAACTCTGTCAAAAAAGGTTGAATATCTGTCAGATTTGACAGCATTGTGTAGGATGGTATCCTTTAATCGACTGACAGAGTTTGATCCAGATCTGATCTGGATTACAGATTTTGTGGCCATTTAAATTTAACATTGAAAATCCAATCTTCTATATATTAAAAGCCAAGTGGCTTCTGTGTATGTGTATGCGTGCATGTATTGCTTTGATCACTGACAAACTGAGGAAAGTTTCTGTTTGATATGTTTATGCATTTTGGGTAAAGGATGAATGCTGTGAAAACAGAAAGTTGATGGGACTAATATTTTTGTAGAAATTAGAGAAATTAAGTAACACCAGTGAACAATGGATGTTGATAAATTCTGCACTCATGGCATTCCAGCAGGGGGCAATAAATCATCTATATTGATTAAAGGCCAAATGGCCTCTGTGTACATCTGTGTGTGTAACTTCTATCATGGAAGAACTTGGGAGAACTGACATTTGTCACTGAGTATGCTTATGTATTTTGGGTCAATCTAGAGCCCGTGGATTCCCACAGGCAACACTAGTGTAATGTATATTTTACATTATATCTTAATCAAACATGCTCCAGTCACTTTCATATTTGAAAGTGAGGTGCAGACTGGCACTCACTTTTACCCCACAAAGTTTGAGCAGGTTCTGATCCAGATTGTGGACTTTGTGGACATTTGAATTTAATATTGAAAAGCCCATTTCATGTACATTTTGCATTATATCTCAGACAAAAGTGCCTCAATCACTCTCATTTTTCTGTTATGGATTTACCTACACCACCAAAATTGGATGGAGATTTCAATTTTATGCTTGCATGTCTATATTCCAGTTATCAGTCGGCAACCAAGTGCCAAAAAGCAATGACAAATTATGCATAGCAGAGATAACCAATATTCTGTGAAAATTATCGGAAAAACAATTCAGAAACTGGAAAAGTAAAAAAAAGAAAAAGAAAAATAACAACAAAAACCTGACAACACCCCCCCCCCCCCCACCATGGTATAACACCTGTAAATAATCAGTTTTACTGCCAGTTTTCTTAAGACAAGTCAGGAGATGGATACATGAACATTTCCAATTCACTCAATATGTCTTTGACTTTATTTACATCAATTATCAATAAATAGAAACAGTGTGGCACTTTTTGTTAAATCTGTGTGGAGTAGACAGTTTTCAAAAACTGACTGTGCAACAAGGAGAGGAAAGCCATCAAGACAACCCAGAAGAAGTTACAGGCTTCTGTGGCTGTAACTGGAGAATTTGTGCTTTGCATTTTGTATCACCAGTTATACAGCTTCATGATGAAGTGCTGTAGAGGAGGATTTTCTTAAAAAGAAGACCTGAAAGTTCAGCTACAATTTGCCAGAAGATACATCTAAGATGCAGTGGTAGCAGCACATGCTGTGGTGGAGGCACGTGCTACGGCGGTAGCAGAACATGTTGCGGCAGTGGTACATACTGTAGCAGTGGTACATGCAGTGGCGGTGGCACAAGCAGGGTACAAACAGTAGTGGCACACAAGTCAATTCTTTTGAGAATTTCTTCACAGACATAGTTGCTTATGTAACTTGTGAGTTCTGGAAACACTGTCATGTGCTTGTGAGCATACCTTCAGGGCTTCACCAGAACATGCAGATGGGCTGTGAAAGTGTATTTATTTGACTACATAAAGAAATGACAGTCTGCGGAGGCTGTCTGCAGACTGTGGTGACGAGACACTTGGTGGCACAGAATACTGATTACGCTCTAACAAATGCAGCCTTTTAAAAATATCTGTTTTTTTCCTTCCAAGTAAGGACAGACATTTGCATGTTCATGGCCACCTGCCGTGGCGTCTATAATGGTGCCACATTATACGGCTCAATTTAGTGGTGGAGTTTGACTTGAAGCTAAGATGGCAGCATCAAAATTACACTGGCATCTCTGCCAGTCATGAACTGAAACTCTGCAGCTGCAGCCCAAATCTGCCAAGCGTCACAGATGGCATCATCACCAATTTCTGCATTGTGAACAAATCATGGTTTAATAGCCCAAACAACAACAAAAACAAAAATGATGTTAAAACAGATCTGACAGAGATGAATTCTGTACAATTTTGTACCCACTTAGACACATTTAAAGCAAACTGTCTTTAATTAAATCCTCTCAAAATGTGCTTATATATATATATATATATAGCCTGTACGTATGGATGTATTCGGCACCATTTAATCACTTCCACAGTGATTAAGCGATTAACACCAAACTTGGTATGGTGACTGGGGGCACTGAGGCAGACATCTTTGGGGCCCTTAAGTTGAAAGCGCATTAAAGTGAAAGTTCTTTTTGTCTAAGAATTCTAGCAATAATGATTAAAGCTGAATTTTGTAATAGATAAATAGATAAAGAGAATAGATTAAAGCATTAGTCCAGTAGCCATAAAGAATTAAAGTGAAAGTTCTGAAAGTTCTTTTTGTGTACAATTTGTAGCAATAATGATTAAAGATGAATTCTGTAATAGATGAAGAGAATAGATTAAAGCATTAGCCCAGTAACCACAAAGAATTAAAGTGAAAGTTCTTTTTGTCTAAGATTTGTAGTGTTATGACAGGCTACAAAAATGGAGACCATGCCGGAGTAGCGTGCACAAAATAAGAATTTATTTAACAAAAACAAAGATGAGGTGTGAGTGTCAGCATCAATGGTGAAGGTAAGTTTGGATGTATTGTGCGTGTATATGTGCGAAGATGTATGGTATGTGAAATTAAAAAACAAACTCAAAAGTGCATGTCAAAGGACCCAGAGCCCGGCAGCAGCACGTCAGGACCCGAATCAGCAGAGAGGGAGGAATAAGTGGAAGAACAGGCGGAGTTTTATAGTGCGTCCTCTGGAAATGAGCACCCTGCAGACAATGAAAAGGGCAGAGACAAACACAACCAAATTCCCAGCCCACAAGACCCAGGGCTGTAACAGTAGCAATAATGATTAAAGCTAAATTCTGTAAGAGATAAAGAGAACAGATGAAAGCATTAAGTTATTCATTGCCCAGTAACCATAAAATATAAATAGATAAAGAGAATAGATTAAAGCATTAGCCCGGTAACCATAAAGAATTCAAGTGAAAATCTTTTTGTCGAAGATTTCTAGCAATAATTGATTCACGCTTCAAACTGGAGTCGCGCTGCAAAAACGGTTGAGTACAGACGCTGTATTGAAAATAAGCGTAACGGTCCAAAATTATAGCGTAACGGGCCGTAACGCAAGTTTGCGCTAGCTAGAACCCTGGATAATATCATAAAATGCATTAAAATTGTAATCCTGCGAAGTAATCCCCATTTTTAATAAATATACCTGTAATCTAAATACGTCTTTTTTTCTGTAACTGTAGCAGAATACAGTTCCCTTTTTTTTGTATCCTAATTACGTAACGCCGTTACATGTATTCCGTTACTCCCCAAGCCTGTATATATATATATATATATATATATATATATACACACACACACACACACACAGCGTTGCCAGTTACTTTGAAAAAGTAATCCAATTACTGATTACTCCTTTAAAAAGTAACTTAGTTACCTCACTGATTACTCAATTTGAGTTACTTTATTAGTTACTTTGAGCAACTGCCGACAACACTCCCCCCGCCACCTCAACATGAAAATGATAACTTGTTTTGCCAGTACTCACTTTATAGTCACCCTTTCCTTACTTCAATTAACATAAATCCTTGTTTTATCAAAAAATAAAAAGACATCTTTCTTGACCTTTTTCACTCATGATGTCAGCAACATGAGTCTGAACTCACTCATGGTAACAGCAACATAACTAAAGTAACTAAACCAACTGTACTACAAAAATCACAATAAATCAAGAACACTAACAACATTGTTAAACTAACATGAACCACAATAATTACATTTAAAACCTCAAAACCCCAAATTCCCATGGTGCATTGCAACAGAACATCCATTGTTTATTAGTTAGTTAAAATTGCTCATTTCTCCCAAAAATATTCGTCCCATTTTTACAGCATTCATCCTTGACCCAAAATACATAAACATACCAAACAGCAAATGTCACCCTGAATGGTTTTATGGTGAGAATGTAGGCATACTATAGATTCAGGTGATCAAAGCTTGCCCTGAGCCCAGAATGCCATTTTTTTCATGAACTGTAAGGGTTTAGCTAGAATATTCTTCTTGTTTAGCAAGTGCCTGACACAGAGTTTGTATTACCATTTACTCACATTACTGTGGTTTGTCTTGTTTTATTCACTTTTGGACATTTATTTGTTATTTATCAGTGTTTTGGGTGATGTTTGTTCCTTTGCATGACTCATAGTTACTGGCTCAGTCTCTGCACACTCACACACTTTGCCTCTTGCAGATGTGCAGCTCAAACATTGCACAAATGTGTCACTGGTTTTATAAGTGTTCGATGAGGAGTCCATAGTCTCCACACGGGGATTCAGCCTTGATTCCGGTGAGTCATTGCTCGACATTATGCACAGCCGACCGACTGCTGCAGCTCATGTTCATTGTGCTTCAGACTGGATTCAGAAGAACATTCTGACATTTCAAAAATAACTGCCAAATATTTCTACTGCTACTCTGACAAATACATCTGTTCATGCTCATTAAAACATATTTTAGCTTTTTTTTTTTTTATAAAGTTTATTAAAGGTAATCTTTGGTATTATGTTTTTTCAACGCCCTTTATTTCACTTTTTTAACAACCACTGTTTAGTCATTTTACAAGACTGAATATGCGGAGCCCCTGCGACACAATCAGATTTATTTTGTTGCTTCTCACATTCATCTTGCCACATGTAATTATGTTTTTGTGCCAGGTTATTTGCCGCATCGGGCATCCATTTCACACCAAGTTTGACAAGAACTATGATCTGCTTTTTGTCACCTGCCAACTGTAAAACTGCAACACGGGACTAGTGTATATGGTTGGCCACCAGGTGTGGAGCCACTCATTTGTTGATTAATCCATAAGTACACCAATATACTAGAGAGTGAACTGTAGCTCTGTCTATCATTTTCCTAAAGTAGCTCCAAACATTTCATTATTATTAAAATTATTATTATTTCAGAAACAGTTGCTGCATATCCAATCTAACCATCGAGCTGCTGGTGTTCTGCACAGACTCCGGCTCAAGCTGTGAATGTAAACTAGGTTGGAGTACGGTGTTGTTCCATCACATCTTGGGGCTAAAACACTGTAAACATAGCTGCCACAAGCTCAGGTCAAAGCAGGTCAGCAGATTTCACAGTGTGATGAAACTTCACGACTGAGGCACTGCTTTTCTGTTTTCTTCAGTGTCTGTTATTGGGGCTTAGCAGCTCTATTTTACCAATTTGGTAAGTTTCAAAGGCTGCCTGAACAAAACAGCGATGAACAGTTATCACAAATGGAACATTTTCCTGAGTTAACTATTAATTAAACTTATTAGAAGAAACTATGACATCATGTCTCCTGAGATGAGATCTTGTGATAGCACGCACCCCCCCCCCCCCCCGAAAAAACTACTGTTACTGTGTGTTACGCATGAAAACACATGAAATTTTTATTTGAACTATTGTAAAATGCACCTTTCTTTCACCGACATCTATTTCTAGGCTGTCCCTATGGCAACAGGAAAAGTAAATACTGGTGTATAATGCACAGACAGCCGTATATTCCACCAGCAGAATGCAGCATAATTATTCACCAGTTTGTTAAAATGTCATTGATGCAGTATTAATTAAATGTTATTAAGTGTGTTACTAAACATGTCTATCCCAGCAGCCATATGACAAAAAGCAGGGTACACACTGAGAAATTTATTCTTCAAAATGCACAAACTAAAGTTAAATATGCCTGATGTTTACAATGAACTATTTTTAATATTATTATTATTATTATTTTATTCTGTATGGCCTCTGTGCTGGAACAGCAGTCTGTCAACTGCAATAAATTAAGTCCAAGTCTTCAAACTCACAAAATACAGATGTAATCAGCACCTGCTAAATTTCCTACTGACTTTTGCGTGTGCAAACCTCATCTATTTGCATGTTCCCTTCCAGAATTTTGTGCAGTTGGGTGGACAAACCCAAGTGAATATTTAAAAAAGGGAAATGCTCTCAATGGACAATATGCATTATTTTGTGCATCTGGCACACTCCATCCTCATTGCACACTGTTGGTAACTCGGCATGCACATGTGTTTGTGAGTGCACTGGTGTTTGAGCACATTTTTACACATGTAAATCTTGAGTAAACCAGGCCCTGTATGCCTTACGTCTTGTGCAGTCGTTATATGGGATCTTAATGAATTAGGCTCTTAATGTCAAATTAATGCTGGACTTGAGGTTTTCTGTGTGATTTTAGCACCAAAGCAGACTGTAGTTGATCCTAAAAATATCTGTCCTTCCGCCTTCTTGTACTGGATGCAGTCACGCTGCCTGTCTCAGCCGGTGGAAGGATCAACACAGGCTGGGCGGGATAATCCCCATTGTGCTAATCTGAGAGAGAGCAGCCTGTGGGAATGCCACAAAACTGAGTCCATGGAAAAGTGAGCTTTGCCACTCAGAATGAACCCCCTGACCACAGGACATAAACAAACCGGCTTTTAGTTATCTTTTCATTCAGAACAGCCTCCGCTCGCCGCAGCGGCCATGATCTGAATCAAAGGGGACAACAAGCCAGTTGAATTTTGTCCGTATTCTCCCCTCAAGCTATTAATGTGACACTGTCGCTCCAGGAAACATTGTGCTGGCAAAAATAACTTCAGGAAAAGTATAATGTATGCGAGCACGTTAATGATTTTATTGCACACGTTAGAATGTAACTTTGACTTTGGTGGATGCAAATAAATCACAACAGGCAATGCAAATAACACAGCTTTGGACTTGCATACTGAAATATTCATATTTAACAAGTTAAATAATTTTACTGAGAATGCAGCATAAAAAGTGTCAGATCCAGAAACTGTGCTTCTTAACATGATGGAATATCAGCCTGAGGCTGCGACGACGGCCATTTCTCCCTTTGTGAGGATGTTATTCAGAAATTCAAAAGCCTTGCTTATTCTGCCTTAATTAACATGCGGCACAAAACCCACACCGCTGCAAATGAATGATGATCTAAAAATAAGCACTCTCCGTAATTTTGTTTTTTTGCACCACAAAGTAAAACTAGTCTGTTCAACACGTCTCAACACACTCATGTCAGTGCTCAGTAATCCTTCATTATTGCTACCGATCTCGAAAACTCTCAATTAATGAGGGGAGACTTTATTTTACAACAATTCTGAGGGTCTTTACAGGGGTCTGTGAGAAGTTCACAACCTCACACGTGTCAGCCTGCTGGCATTTAGCGTGTGGTGCGAGTAAATGTTTTCATGACAAGAAGCATCTCTCGGCTGTTGTCTCCAGCATGAAGCCGTCTGTCAAACTGTGTAACATCTCACGCTGCTGTTGTAAGACACAAAAGCATCACACACACGTTCACCAATTCACACCCACAGATCAGAAAACGCTGGTATCATATGGAAAATGCAAAAATACAGTGATTCTTACACTTGCCATATTTTCTGGACTACAAGTCACACCGGAGTGTTAGTTGCATTGGTCCAAAAATGTCTCTTTAAGAGGAACACACACATATGTCACACTATATATGTTGCACTTATTACTCCATGTAAGAAGAAGCAAAATGGATTTAAATGCCTTATTATTCATTTATGACACACACGTGGTGTTAAAGAGCACAGCTAAAGAGTTAATTAATGTCACTATAAAGTCACAAAATACCAGTAAGATGCTTCTTTCAGCCATTGAACAGATGATCATATGTAAGGTGAACGTACCATGCAATGAAACGTTTGAAAACCCTTGTGTTTCATTTATATATTTACAACAAAAGCACTGTTTTAGCCATTGTAAGCTAATGAGCTAATTAATGTCACTTTAAAGTCACAAAATACCACTAAACTGCTTCTTTCAGCTACTGAACAGATGATCATATGTAAGGTGAACGTACCATGCAATGAAGTGTTTGAAAACCCTTCTGTATCATTTAGATATTTACAACAAAAACACTGCTTTAGCCATCGTAAGCTAATGAGCTAATTAATGCCACTATGTGAACATAACACGCAATGAAATGTTTGAAAACCCTTATGTATCATTTAGATATTTACAACAAAAACACTGGGTTAGCCATCGTAAGATAACAAGCTAATTAATGTCACTTTAAAGTCACAAAATACAACTAACTAAACTGCTTCTTTCAGCTACTGAACAGATGATCATATGTGAGGTGAATGCACCACGCAATGAAACATTTGAAAACCCAGTGTATCATTTATTTACAACACAAACAACTGTTTTAGCAGGGTTGTCAACTCTCACGCATCTGGCATGAGGTTTACGCTTTCAGCATCAATCTCACAGTCTCTCGCACAAGCAACAAATGTCACGCCAAAATAAAAATATCTCATGTTAATTTTTTTGTTGATGATGACATTAGAGTAGATCAGACCACAGCACATTGTTTCTTAATGAAAGGAGAGGAATTTAAAGCGCACACCCGAAACAGCTGTTAACTGTTTACAGTGTTCTCACTGCAGTATTCTGTGATTGCTGATTCGCTGAAAACCTTACATCTGATACCTCAGCTGCGCATGTAGAGTTCAGAGAGAGTTCAAGTAAAGCTTCGGAGCTTTTGGTTCTGAATCAGCCACTGATGCGGGATAGAAAGTTTTGGATGACAAGGTAAGCCCATAGAAAGCCAAACAAATTGAATAATCTATTGGTTCATATAATTGGCTCCCTTGTCACTACGGACATAGTCTAATCAGTCTAATTGTGTGTTGAGACAGTAGGCTACAGACTTCAACTAGCTGCAAACTAGGTAATTTATTATTATTTAATGTCCTGGTTAGCAGGTATTCATGATTGGAAGTCTATCTGTGCACATGCGCTGAAGACATATGGTTGCTGAGGCATTTTAATGATAATTATTAGTGACAGAGAAACCAAAGCGTTTTGAACCACTGAATCAATATGAAGCAACTGTGTTGAAATGGTTCAGTGTTTGAGGCATTTGATAGAATTAAATATGGCGACATCTGCTGGTCAATCTTTAACATAGCACTTACATGGAACAATGAAACAGTCAGGTGTTTAAAGACATTAATAATTTACTTAAGTGTTATAATGTGATTGTGCCATCATAAAATACTGTACGTAACAGAGATATAAACTGTGAAATGCTTGTTCAACTATGGACTCTTATGACCATAGATGTACAAAATGAAGGGGATTTGGGGCCTTCAATGTTTTTTATTAAAAAACAAGATCATTTCAGCGGTGCTATGCTTGAGTCTGTTACTCTTCTCTCAAGTTTTGGACAAGACTCAAATGGGAACAGAAGCTGCTTGCATATGAAGACAGATGTTGTCCAGCTTGTAAAGAGTTGGACAAAACGCTGCCTCCATCCTCCCTAAGTCTCCTTGCAAATTCACTGCAGAAAATGGTTCTGGGGAGCATTAGTATGGCTATAACCCGTCAGCTTCTTGGGTGCAAAGCCCCTCAGACCCCCCCAACCAGGGCCCTCTTCATCTCCAGCCATTTTCTTTATTTGCCTCTCACATGCCTGTAGATGAGCTTGCTGAAATATTTTGGAAATAGGAAGGATCATGGACATGGAGAGGAGAAGAATCAAACACAGTTTCCCTTATATTATTAAAGTAAACAAGGACTGCTTCTTCTTTTTATTAGGGTTACAAAAATTTTTCACTCCAGCCAAGGTCCCAAAGTTGGCAACCCTGGTTTTAGCTATTGGATATTAAGAGCTAATTAATGTTTCTGTTACGAGGTCTGTCCAAAAAGTATCGGACCTTTTTATTTTTTGCAAAAACCATATGGATTTGAATCACGTGTGATTGCATCAGCCAAGCTTGAACCTTCGTGCACATGCGTGAGTTTCTTCACGCCTGTCGGTTGCGTCATTCGCCTGTGAGCAGGCTTTGTGTGAGCAGTGGTCCACCCCTCTCGTCGGATTTTTATTGCGAATAAATGTCTGAATGATTTGGAGCTATGCTGCATCAAATTTTTCCAGAAACTGTGAGAGACCTCCAGGTGGACACCATTCGGAAAATTTAGATGGCTTTCAGCGGCGATTTTATGGGGATTACACAGATTAAGGAGTGCTCCAGCCGGTTTAAAGACCGCCCACAGCATCTGAGAGAGGGGCGCGCTCCAAGCGCCGATCGACAAGCTCATACCCCGCTCAAACAACCAGATCATTTCCAACGTGAAGGCTTTGTTTATCCGGGATGTCGTTTAACTTACACAAAAAAGGCAGAAGGCGTGGACATCAGCACTTTTTCGGCACATTCTACTGTTACAGGAGTTTTTTTCATGGAAAGAGAAGCGGAGGATTGCGCCACCATGCCGCTCATGGCGCGGGACAAAACCACCTCCGTGTTGGTCTCACAGGACGGCTTTCACGTGGCTTTCAGACGGCTTCCGGTTGCTTTTCAGTCATGTGAGTATCCGAGAAATTGTGCATGAGCTGGACATGCCCCAACATGTCCTGTGAGGCTTCATCACGGCAGTGCTTTGCGCCATGCGGCTCCGCCGCGACGCGCGGAGTTCCTCCGCAAGTCTGTCTCAATGTGCCGAAAAAGTGCTGATGTCCACGTCTTCCCCAATTCCTGTGCTAGTCAGACGACATACCGGATCGAGACAGCGTCCAGCTTAGAAATGAACGGCACATTCCACTGTTACAGGAGTTTTTGTCATGGAAAGAGGAGCGGCCATCTAAATTTTCCGAATGGTGTCCACCTGGAGGTCTCTCACAGTTTCTGGAAAAAATTGATGCAGCAAAGCTCCAAATCATTCAGACATTTTATTCGCAATAAAAATCCGACGAGAGGGGTGGACCACTGCTCACACAAAGCCTGCTCACAGGCGAATGACGCAACCGACAGGCGTGAAAAAACTCACGCATGCGCACAAAGGTTCAAGCTTGGCTGATGCAATCACACGTGATTCAAATCCATATGGTTTTTGCAAAAAATAAAAAGGTACGATAGACAGACCTCGTACAAGCACAAACTGCTGCTTTCAGCCAACGAACAGATGATCATATGGGAGGTGAACGTACAGTGCTGTGAAAAAGTGTTTGCTCCCTTGACCCTTTACATGTTCGATTTTTATTAGGACATCAAAAAACAAAACAAAAATTCAGGCCTTGTATATTAGAATTTCCAAAATCATGCTCTTTAAACTCACAGTGAAAGTAAATCTCTACAGTTTGATATAAATTAATTACAAATCTAAAAGCCAAAATGATGGTGTGAATAAGTAAGTGTCCCCTTTAGTATAGCACATGTAAACCATCACTTTTATATACAGTTTTCTTCAGGCAAGTCAGGGGATGGATACGAGAACATTCCCAAGACACTGACTATATCTTGGACATTACGTGGGCTGTCCGTAAAGTATCTGTCCTTTTTATTTTTTTTTTAAAACTATATGGATTTCATTCATATGTTTTTACGTCAGGCAAGTTTGAACCCTCGTGCGCATGCGTGAGTTTTTCCACGCCTGTCGGTGACGTCATTCGCCTGTGAGCACGCCTTGGGAAGGAGTGGTCCCGCCCCCTCGTCGGAATTTCATTGTCTGGAAATGGCGGAATGAAAAGGACTTTTTTTCCATCAGATTTTTTTCAGAAGCTGTTAGAAACTGGCACCTGGAAACCATTCGAAAAATTTATCTGGCTTTCAGTGAAAATTTTGCGGGCTTCACAGAGAATAAGGACTGTTAACTTTCGCTTTAAGGACCTTTAAGGACCCCTTTAAGGACGCTTGGCGCACCGCGCTCCGAGCTGCGACAACGCGGCACAAAACACCGTATCATTTCTAAACGGATGGCTCTGTGGATACGAGACGTCGTGTGCTCTTTCTCCCGTAATCACAAGAGCTGGACATCAGCCATTTTCCGGCAGATTTCACTTTTAACCAGAGATTTTGTTGTGGAACGCCTCGCGGAGGCTTCAAGCATCACGACCGATTCGCTTGATGAGCGAGACAAAGAACGCCTCCGTTTCGGCGTGTCAGAGGACAAGTTTGGACATGCCTATCTCGGCTTTCAATGCTTACAGTCCAGTAAGTATCAGAGAAATTGTGGAGAGCTAAAAAAAATACAGTATTTCTTCAGAACAAAGAACTTTTCTTTCTTTTTCTTTCTCTTTCTTTCTTTCAGTTCCTTGTTAAAAGTGGAAATTTAAGGCACCTTTTGTTTCTGTTTCTGTAAATGATGCGTCTGTGGCCATATCTGCTACAGTCCCCCTACTTGATTCAGAGTTGGAATCCCAACTCTGAAGAACATCTTCACAGAGGTGAAGATGGCTGAGAAGAGTCACAGTTGGATGATGTCCTCACAGGTGGGGTTTCCATCCAGGCTGCTGTCAGAGGCACAAAGTGGCTCAAATGAACAAAACAACACAAAACACCTATTTTATTTCCTAGGTTGGTAGGTATTACTAAATTTAACAAGCTTCTACATGCATTGGTCTGGTTTTATAACACTTCAGGGAGCTGCATGATTTATCACATCCTCATGGGCTTCATTTCTCAATACTGGAGGTTAGGACTTATTTTGCATTGGTTATCGCTAATTGTATTACAATCTTCAATGTACTATTATGTGAAAGCAAAACCCAACACGCATGCAGTTCAGCTCCATTGTGAGTGGTAGAAAAACGATGTTTTGTAGCCTGAATTTGTTACAAACGCACTGCACAGGAAGCAGAGTGTCCTCTGTGATGAGGATTTTTAGGAGAGGTTTTTGGAGGTTTGTGACTTGTTGAAGAACCATTCCCTCTAGGACTCAATGCAAAGAACACACTTTGTCACAGAATTCAAAAGACATCAAGTTATTGGACTTTTCCAATATCTTGCTGAAAATTACTGGGTTACCAAAGTATGTCAAAGTTCCAGACAGAAGAAATGAATTTTAACCGTTTTGAAAATCCCACCACAGTTAAAACAAGACTACAGCACAATGACGGATGATCCCGGTTCATCACGGGCATCAACCCAGACCTTTTACATCCATAACATTCCAAGATGCATGTCAATGAAATTAAGAACAAGTCTTGTGATTATAAGGGTTTGGTCTCACTTTAGATTCAGTAGCTGGAAATGGTGCAGTTAAATGGTAATAAGTGCATAGATCACTGCTTAGAAAGACATAAATAATTAATTATCAATGTTAGCAAAGTCAAAACAATCAATGGACTTACATTACTATTGTAAACAATTATAATAACCTCTATAAACTGTAAGGTTTGTTTTTGGTGCTTATGAATGTCTAATTATGTATCAATGAACCTGTTTTTTATGTTATTACCTATGACCCTTGATTGGAGTAAGCAGGTATAGAAAATGAATAAATGAATGAATTATGTTGTTAGTAACACTGATATAGTCATTCAATAAAAGAATTGGGGCCACATCTGAAATTTTACAGATGTACCCGACCGTTGTAGTGAAGAAGGAGATGAGCCGGAAGGCGAGGCTCTCAATGTACCAGTCGATTTATGCTCCCATCCTCACCTCTGGTCATGAACTTTGGGTAATGACCGAAAGAATAAGATCGTGGATACAAGCAGCGGAAATGAGATTCCTCTGTCAGGTACCTGGGCTTACAGTCCTGGACAGGGTGAGAAGCTTAACTATCCTGGAGGGATCCGGAGAAGAGTCGCTGCTTCTTTGCATCAAAAGGAGCCAACGGAGGTGGTTCCGGGACCTGGTGAGGATGCCCTTAGGTCATCTCCCTGGGGAGATCTTCCAGGCACTTCCAACCAGGAGGAGGCCCTGGGGAAGACCCAGGATATGCTAGAGATGTTGTATTTCCCAGCTGGCTTGGGAATGCCTTGGGACTCCCTGGGAAGGGTTACAGGACTTGGCCAAGGATAGGGAAGTGTGGGAGGGGCTGCTTGCTCTGTTGCCACCACAACAGTATTCCCGGACAAGTGGTTGAAAATAAATGAATGAATGAAAGAACATGTAATTGCCCGTGGCGATCCACAAGCTCTAGATTTGGTAGTGTTTATACAAATAGGGCAGCTGATATTTCAAGGGTGGTAATAAATTATGCAAAGTTTCTCTGCAGTCAGAATGGCATGTGAGTCTAGAAAGTTTTTAGAACCTTAGACCGCAACAGATTTTAGAACTCAACCTTTTTGTTTCCTGTTAATTACATATTATTAATATTAATTAACCATCTTAATATAGTTACAATTTTTTCAATTTCAGTTTATTTTCATTTATATAGTGTCAAATCACAACAGAGTTGCCTCAAGGCACTTCACACAAGTAAGGTCTAAC